>NC_092027.1:11503720-12236220 GCF_042242105.1 Pempheris klunzingeri
CTTCTGTAATTTAAATTGGATCACACCTTTGATGCACTCCTAATCTAACTGTGTTCACAGACTGTATATAGATAAAGGTTTTGTATAAACGTCTGTGTGAGCTCAAGTTGTGTGCAAGAGAGTACATGTGAGAAAATGATTTGTTGTGTGAGTGAGTTCACAAGAGGGAGAGGCTCAGAGGGTGGGGCGCATTTGTGGATGTTAGGCAACATAGAACAGCTGACAGTACTGCTTTGTACACACACACAGACACGCACACATTAACTCACCGCACAATAAGACTACTGCTCTGCCATTGAGCGCTTCCCACTTCCTCCTCCTCTCTACTCGTCTCCTCCCTCTATCCGCATATAGTATAGTACTACATGCTCTAGTTGACAGCTCATGCCGAGCCAGCACATTCCACATTATTACTACTTCAGATGTTTGTGGCCCAGAAGCATGCCGATTGGCTGAGCTGCCTCCGACACTGGGGCTATTTAGGACCAATGAACAGCCTGCTCTGGGGAGCGAGGAGACAGACAGTAAATTCAAAGGGAACTCCCTCTGCTGGGTAACACAGAGAACCGCTGGGTTTGTCTATGTTTGCAGACACATCTGTCTGCAGATGGAATGTAATCTAATATTCACTTCACAGTGGAGGGTACAGTTTGTCCTAATATTTGCTCATGCCTCCAATAGCTCTGTTATATTTATCACTGTGGTCATATTTTACAGTGCTACCTCCCCTGGCTCCACCTATCTTCTCCCCCCTTCTACTCAGACTCTTTACTGCTCAATTTTTGCCTTTATATGAATGTATCCCCATGAAGTGGAGCTGCAGATCCATCCTCCCCTTTTTCCACTCATTGTTTCTCACTATCTAGTATGTCTGTCACTCACAGAGTGGACCTTGGCTTTGCTGCCATGCACTCATGTCGGAGTTAAAATAAAAACACCATGTGAATTAGACTTCGCCTCACAAAATGACACGCTGGATTTCATCAGCGATGCACAAATAATGTACAACGACTTCAGACACACGCAGACGTGAAAACAACTGGTCCAAGCACAAAGACCTGTTGTTTGCGCTCCGCAGTAGGCCATTCAGCCCTGTGTAGTCTTGGAGAGTATCCAAAGGCCTTGAATGAAGATCTGTGAGGTACAGAGGGTGTAGCATCCCTCTGTAAAAAAAAAAAAAAAAAAAAACTTGTGAAATGTCAGTGGATTGAGTCAGATGGAAAGTCCAGTTGTGACAGAGTTGTAAAAGGTGAGTCACAGTGAGTGTGGTTGTGAAGGCCTGGAAAACCTTCACTCAGTTCACTTTCAGTTTAAATCAGACGAAGCAGAAGTCAGACTTGATTTAACTTAATACTGACACCTAAAAATTATTTTTCCAGTTTCACTTACTTTCTTTTGATCCCTGCAGGTTAATCCACTGAAGTTTTCTGGAACTCACCTGGTCTTTGCTCCCTGGTATTACAGGTTGAGGAAGCTATTTTAATGTAGTTAGTAAAGATGATGTGAGGGAAAGGCTCCAGCACTACATCCTAACAAAACACCCCTGCTGTCCTCATTTGATAGTCTCTAAGTCTCTAAATCTGATAATACACTCACACTGACCATTTAGGCTATACTGTTAATTAGTCAGTTTTTTTTTTTTTTTTACAAATCCACTTATCTAATTATTAAGTACTGCTATTACAATTGATATTTTTATATTAACAGTGGGTCAATTTAATGTTAGAGGTGCCCCACCGAAAATTATCACCTGACTTTGCAGTTCCTCTCAGCTCTACGTGTGTTTCAGCATATTTAATTGTTTTGTTCATTGTGTCTTATGTCCAGAAACTTGACTGTGTTATTTCTCTGTCAGCCCTCCCATCGGTGTGATTTCCAGACATAGGCAACTACATTCAGCAAAACGCTCTGATAAACCCACTCCCAGACAAAGTTGAAAATAGCATGTGAACTTAGTGGAGCATTTAGCAGCTACAGAGCCAGTTTATTCTCTCAGGGACAAGTTCACCATATGAACACTGTATCAGTGTAGGGTGATGATATCATTGTTGGGTTTGCAGCCTGTTTCTGAAAATGGTAAGCAAACTAGTCTTCCAGTTTCTCTTTCTGAATGACGAATACATCCTGCCATCACCTGCTGGTATGGAGAGTATCTCCTCTCACACAGGCACAGAACACACTGACTAGTTGGCCGTTGGCTGTGGCCTTTGAAACAAGGTCACGTGCAACTTTTTGGACCAGAGACAGGCAACGCGAGGCAACAGACTTCGGCCTCCCTTGTCGCTGGTATGTCTGTTTGGTGTGTCTGGGACTTTATGAAGCTTAAAAAGAAAAGTTTTAAGCTCATATTTCCAGCCCGAAACTTTACTGTTTTGGTTCATGCTCACCACACTCAAAGCGCCATTTTCGCTCACATCTGTTTCCAGTAAAAAATCCCTAACAACCCACTGTACGCCATCTGCTCACTACCAAACATCAGACAGACACATTTGGTGAATAGCACTGCGCAGCTAAAGAGCCAAACATTTCCTTCAGGAGTTGCTGCATCAACCTTATAAGGTGATGTCAGTGTGTTATTAACAGCTTGTTTCTGCTGCCCTCGAGTGGCCAGATCATTAGTTAATGCAGCTTTAATTTTCATTAAACGCCTCAGAGCCGACATAGTGCCAGTGCCAGTGCCCCATTCTGATGGAGTTGTCATAAAGCTGTGTATTATGCTGTTCAAAAGCATTGTCCTCAAGTTTCTGTCTTTGTCCATCAGTGAAGGAAACTTGAGCTCTGTGTGTTTAGATAGGTTTGTATGAGTCTGTTTGTCTTTGGTGTGCGTGTCCATGTTATTGTGTGTATGCGACCGAGAGCAAACAGAGAAAGCTGAGCTGTGCGGGGCATCTCTTGTATAATAACTGAGAGCTTTAGTGAGGCTGGATGAATTTTAATAGAGTTCTGCGGGGTATTCCATTGCCTCTGGTCCCACGGCTCAAAGATCAGAGAGAATTTTCAAGCATGGTGTCCCTCAGCCTCTCACACTCACTCCCTCTCATTCTTTTTCTCTCTTCCTCCCTTTTTCCCTCCACTTCTCTTCCCCATTTTGCACTCTCCCTCTTTTCTCATTTTGAACACCCTTTTTCAATCCTTTCCTTCCTCTTGGGCTTTTGTCTCTCTCTTAATCCCCTTCTGTGTCTCACATTTTCTGTTGCTTTCTCTCCACTCCGTCTCCCTGTGAAATTTGTATTAGAGCCACTCGAGGCGTAATTATTGCTAAGCCTCTCTCAGTTCCCTGGCACAGAGAACAACTCATGACTCTCAGCACAAAAACTTGCTTCTGAAGGACAAAATGCTGTGATGAACTTTTAAAATCAGGCACAATGGCTGACAAAATGTTTGGATAGTTGTTTTTTTTTTTCCCATGCACAGATATTATACGACAGAAAGCTAATTTTCTCACTGCCTCCAGGCCATTTAAGGAGTTTAGTACTTTTTTCCTCATATCTAAGTTCTACAAGCTCGAAATTTATGGAAGATGTTACACATTTATAATTCAGACACTGCATTTACATACGATCCACCACTCCTCATTGCCATCAGACTGCACATGTGGGTGATCCTTAAAAGTTTGGAAGGAATTGGAAAAAAGGGGAGACGAAAGATATGTACTGACTGAGACAGCAAGGTAAATCCCAGCTGCCATGACAGCTAGCATTGGAGCATAAACAGCTCAAGAGAACAAAATTAGTCCTGAATGGTGGCCGTGATTTGTGTCTTTTGTGTGCATGTTGGAATGAGAAAGTTGGCAAGAGACTGGTGATGATTACTAATTCATAAGGATTAATGGTTGCTATTTAAAAACCCACCATTCTGAGGAGAGCCACACGAACGTTGTGTCTTCCTACTGGGACCGCAAGACAAAATATGCCCCCGGCTAATCTTACATGAGCACGACTCATAAAAATTCAACTCCACAGCACTTTGCCAGTGGAAATCAAAGAAATGGGTGTAACTGAAGTTATGCATTCGTTCATGTTGCCTAAATAAAATGTCTCTGAGAAACACAACCTCCTTGTCACATGAGCAACCTTGTTAATTACTTTGTTACCTTTAATCAACACAACAAAAAGTTTAGCAACATGTTACCAACAGTGGTAACCATACTGTACATTTATGTTCATAGTGCAAATATTTATTTATTATCATTACAATATATATTTATTTACTAGTGCTTATTTTTCTACTGTTGCTTATTTTATTTCTTTTTCTCTCTATTACTGCTTATCTTGCCCCTGCCTCTGTTGCTGCTGTAATATGTGAATTTCCCCCTATGGGGGATCAATAAAGTCTGTCTAATCTAATCTAATCTAATCTAATCTCATACAAAACAGCATGTTAAATCAGTTTTACCAGTATAACAATATATCTAGAGGCAGTAAATCAAAGGTCAGGACTTGCCGTAGATTTGCTGTAGGGAGCCGTAACGCATGCATGATTCTGATTTCTTAATAAATCATAACTAAGGATGTTGTTTGTTTACTTTGATGTTGCTTATTTAGTCATAAATATTTCATGTTCCAGAGAAATACAGATTTGATGGTTTAAAAGTTGAAAAGCATCACAAGCTAGAGCATAAAATCAGCTGTTCTAAATGTACAAAAGCATGCACACAATCATGAAGTGTAAGCCATCGCAGGCCAAACCCCACAACTCCTGAGTGGCATGACACTAATAAAGCAAAGTATTGACATTAGTAAAGCATCGTAAACAAGCTGCATCAGTCTTTGTCCAAGTGAATTACCTTGCATGACCTGTGGCCTAACAATTTCTCAGACACCGATAGTTTTGCTCCAGCAGCGAATTTGCAGATGTCAGCAACCCGAAGGTGGCTGCAGATGTCACAGAGGAAAGCAAATGCTATCCGCGGATTTAAAAAAGGAGGTCTGTCAGCAGCATGCGTATACAACAGGTTCACATCATTAGCTGCTCAAGGTTCATGTTTCAAGAGATATACCTGACAAGACACTCAGCAATAAGAACTGCGAACAGGCAAACAGGCAGGTGGAAGGACAGGAAGGCAGGTACTGCAGAAATACATTTTTAATGCAAGTCAGCAAGTGTTTCTATGAGTTATAATAAATGTCGTAAAACACAGGATGTGCTTTTTACGATTCCATAAAGATTATGTGCAAAACATCTTTGAAAATAATGCCAACATCCAGTTTATTTCCATCTACTCTATCTGGGCCAGAAGGTGTATTTATCTGCGTTGTCTAATGTCGCCCCCATGTGGTAATACGTGTTGTAGCAGCTGTGAGGACAGGTGAGGAAGACCTCTGTAGACCTCTGTGTTTGACATCTATATGGAATTCTGTTTTCAGTGCAATTTGGAGGCGTACAAAGAAGACATGATGGCATCCTGGTAGTAGAGTTTGGCTTTTGACTTGTCATAGCTAGTCCGTACTTGAGTTTAAAGATGCCTTCAGGTTAAAAGCCAAATATTGGGGTGCACACCATGCGCCTGCTGTACCAGAGCGCGTAATGTCCTTTACAGGTCTTTAAGCAAAGACTAATCCCTTTAATCCTGTGTTCCTATAGCACAGTAGCTCTAACACCCACATTCTTAGGCAAGAAACAAAGAAAATTGATTTTTTTGTATTTTGTGTGTATTCTGAAAAGACAGTCAGTTATGTTCACTTTTTTGTTAAATCAGCTATTTTTACTGTCAGCTATTTGAACTCTAAAACTTAAGCCTTACCTTTGTCCCACAGGCCTTCCATTATAACCGTTTTTAGGTTTTAAATTCAGGACTCGTTCCTCTTTAACGCTGCCTCGTGTTCTTGTAAGGTCCACTCTACATCCAAACATCATCTCTGTGAACAGCTGCAGCCATTTGCTTACCCCTTAAGAGCTGTACAGAACAAAGCTGTTAGAAACATGTTCCCTCCCTTAATGATGAATACACCCCCACACTCCCTTTAGGCCAATCAAGAACACAAATTAAATTTTCACTTAAGGGAGAGGATGAAAGTCATTAAATGAGAATCTAAATTAAGTTTCTATGGAATCTTGTATTTAGTCTTCTACAGCAAGTATCATTTTAGAAATGCTAGATCAACAGCTGGGCGTTCCATTTAGGTTGCAGCACAATTTACCTTAGAAAGTTTTACTAAAATATTTGAATTTGTTTTTATTTAAAAAAGTAAAGACATTGATGTTTCAGACCGTGAATCAAATGTGATTGCAGCATCACACTGTGGATTTAAATAGACTTTAGCGGACTGCTAAACCAACATTATAGTGAATAAATAATTCAGAATCTTTAATACCAGAAGAGTTTTACATTGTGCATAATTGAAAATCTGACATGAGCAGTGGCATTCAACGATGCAGATCAGACAATCAGTGGTTCTTTGATGCAAAACAGTTGCCCTGAGTCACAAGAATGACAAGTCTGAAGAGAGAAAATATGAGCGGGGGTTTAGCGAACATGATTTCTTGTGTTTGAACCCGATACAACGAGAATTAAAGTTATTCTTATATTTCACTGTGGCAGAAACATAGCAAAGCAATACTTCTTCAACAAAATATCTATATGCACAAAGAATGGATACAAATAAGCCTGGCATTATGTTTCTTCAGTCGGAGTGCTTAAGAAAAAAAGAGATCATTCGCACTCCAAACATCTGATTCACTATTATTACCTTAAAGAAACAGTGCATACGAGACAATGCTGCACAGTCTAAAACCTAATAATGTTTAATCCTGTGTTAAAGCCCCCGTGTGTAGAATTTATGATGTGATTAAAGTATGCGTCAAATTATTCTGATGGAATAAGTTTCTGTTTGCAGAAAGATTAGATAATCACTGTGGAAACAGGAGTCCTGTGTCTTTTCTACCACAGTTAGAGGTTTTAAAATAACACACAGGTTTTAAGCTTGTTAACACATGTTAAGATTCACATGTGAGGTAAAATCCTGGCTTATCCTTGAAATATTGGACAGCACCCTTTTCACCTTAACACACTTCGCAATTATCAAAAATCGGAATACTTTAAGAGCAGCATTTCTGGTCCTGGGGACCCACCGCCCTGCACTGGTTCTGTTGCGTTCCTGCTCCAACACACCTGATTCAAAAGAAATGGTTCGTCATCAAGCTCCCAAGGACCAGGGGCGAGAAACACATCTTTTTGTTGATTCAGTGATAAAACAGGTGTAAAGCTGAATTCGTTTCATTACAGCATACCAGGAATAAATCTGTATGCATCCCATTTTAAAGTGCAGTTTGAGTCCTTGTTTGATCCAGTGACAAAATGGGCAGATGTGTTGCTTTTCCTCCATTGCTAATTCATGTGTGACTGATGTAAACACTCAGCTCACATGCGCCTGTAGCAGTTTGTCTCTACCCCGCCAAGTATACAAGAGTCTGCCGTTGAAGGAGAGACTATCTGCCCCCCCTGCGCTGGACAACAATGGTCCCCGCCACAATGTCATACACAGTCCTGTTGTGCTGGAAGAAGAGGAGAGTGATGAAGACCGGAAAGAGGAAGGCAATGGAGAAGTTCTTATTGAGTGCTCGCACTGTAGAGCTGTGAAAGTTAGGACAAAAAGAGACAAAAACAAAAGCATAGACTTAGTCTGAGCATTCCCACACAGACACTCTGCAGGTTTGTGTTTTAGACACCACGGTAGATTCAAACTTGGACATTTTCAGGGCAAATCAGGGCCTACCAAGATACTTAATGCTTTGTTCCTTCCCAATCAAAACACAACTTGTCCAGTATGGGATCACTTACGCTGAGAGGGACACATTAGATGCTGGGACTACAAGGACTCTGTTGGGACGGACCAGAGTGGATGTATCACATGTCACCACTCGCAGGCCGAGCAGGAACTTTCCTGGTGTGGCACCACCAGCGCCCCAAATACAGATTATCTGATTGGACAAGAAGTACAAAACTTACACAGTTTATCAAGGAAGGTAATGTATTTTGGCTGATGTTAGATGTATATTTTTAGCCCCATGGGCTTCTGATCGTTCTGATAAAATGTTAAGGGCAGCCTCTGTCCTGGACTGTTGGGTTTTTATATTTGTTATATCCTTTGTTTTTGCACTACTTCTGTCACTGACACTTTGTTTCTGCACCTTTTCTGTCTCCTCTGTTGTTGTATCTAGTTAATGTCCCCAATGTGTGATAAATAAAGTCTCTCTAATCTTATCTTATAACTTGTTGATGATGATGTCACACGAAGGAGTAATATGGCAAGAAATTAATTTTCAAGTTTCTGCAAACAAGGTCAAAAGCTGAGAAGGAGGGAAACATGCCAGATGGCATCAGTCTGAGAGGTGCCTGAATGTCCCAGTGCTGCTTCCCACCAGGGAAAAGAAGCCACTGATGCACAAGTCGAACAAGAGACGCAATGCATGACTTCATCTCAGGCAACTATGAATACAATGTTGCATCACTGTCCTCTGTGGGAAATAGTGTTGTGTTGTGTTGTAGAAGGACTGCACCTGACTCTTCTCATTAGACAAGAACAGGTGACAATGAGGCAGCTCATATTTAATATGAATGGGCAAAATGGAGAATGTTGAATCTTTTCTTTTGAATGTATATACAAATGGTGTGTTGAGCGGCATTAGATTAAGAAGACATTGGTAGCAACATACCAACATTCATCAACTATCAAGTACTGTGATCTGCCATTTTGCTTTCTAAATTAACACTACAAAGCTACAGCTAAGTTTGATTTTTAACCAGCTTAAAATGACCATGCATTTTAAGCTAATAACACTCCACAGTTTGACATACATAGCTAAAATTTTGCATCTTACCTCTGTATCACCTGCAAAAATCAACTCACCTCATAGATGCACACTAGCACCCTGTAGACCAGAGCTACGGCCATCATCTTCTGTAGGTCCTCCATGGACGTGTTGTCATCGATCTCCTCCACAATGAAGTGGGTAATAAATTTGGCAATGTCCCTTTAAAGAGGAGACACAATATGCCAGTGTGAGAGCAGATCTGGGGAATATTGAAACATCTCAGCACTAAAGCAACGTTGCAAACTCAATTTTCAAACTCAAACTCATTTAGCATGCAAATTCTGTATTTTGCATAACTGACCCACAGTTTTTCTTCCTATTATCAGGTTTACTGACAGGCAGAACTATGGTTTGTTTGAACTGTTTATGGCCCAGTTTAGATTCTGTTTTTGGTCTCTCCATTTGTTTATCCTTTTAGTTCAATAACTGAATGCTGTTTAATAGTCTCACTCACTTCATACCGCTCAGATGCATGATCCACAGCACGATGGTGGCCTTCACACAGAACAAAATGAAGAAGTCCACTGTCTCGGCGAGGAACCTCTGGAGAGGAGAGGGGATGGTGTACTCCCTCCCTGAGTGAAGCAGACGGAAAAACAAGTTCACTGAGAATTCAAATGAGACCCATTCCTGCACTGACACACTCTAATAAATGACTGACTACCTACTGTGGGTCTGCTGAAACCTGGCACAGGTTAACAGAGCACTGGAGGGACTCTGAGCACATAAGCTTGTTTTCCACAGTAGCACTAACTTAAGCCTGTTCCTCATCAGACTCGTGACCCAGCTTATACAAAATAAGAGCTGGAGGCTGAACAATAGGCTGCATATGGGTTGATAGGTGTTTTAAATGAGACAGTCCACTGACTACTACCTCAGCTCACTGTCAAACTGAGACATACCTGCCTGGGCTGGATTCCCAGTCTGCTGCCGCCGGGCATCACCAGCTGAGCTCTGGCCGGTCTGGACACCACCCGGAGGAGGAGAGGATGCTGGGAAACTGAATGGATAATGGTGGTTGTACCAGTAACTCGTGTCAAAAGCCTGCTGCTCACCGCCGAAGGTGGAGGCATGTGTGGCCGGTGTCTGAGCGCTCGTCCCCGGCGGAGGGAGCCTGCACGGCGGAGGGAAGGGGAGAGCAGACAGAGCCGCCCAGCTCTGCCAGCTAGCGTAGCCCCAGTAATACTGCCACATCCACTGCTGCAGCCGACCGCAGTATATCGTCGTTGCTGAGGCGTGAGGCCGCTTTTGGTCCCCGTCCAGGCCGTCAAGGAGGCTGTCACTCGTCGTAGTGGCGACCATGTCTGACCCACTTCACAGTCTTCCCTAATTAGGCAGGAAAATCTCTTTAGGCGCCTTTGAAGATTTCCTTTGCTGCGTTCACTTGCTCTCAGCAGGCTACAACCACAGCGCCGGGTGCATATGTTTGTAAAAACAGGGATATCCGGGAAAGCTCAATGTCAGGCGTTTCTCTCCAGATGGGTGTCATTGTGTAATATTTCAGAAATTGAGATTAGTTATTAATGTGTAAATTACAATTACAATGTCTATCTAATCTGTGCAGCGAATATCGACGAATTACCATCATGGTGCGTAAATGGCTAACAACAGCCCCCCTCCTGTCATTAATGGTATGATCCAGTTAAAGGAGCATCTTGTGTAATTTCCTCATGTTCAGTAACAGCTCACAGTAACAGGCACAACAAACAGTCAGCCTCTCTTAGCAGCTTCTAATGACAAGAAGCTGATATTTTTTAGACAAAACAATCTCTCTCTCTCTCTCTCTCCCTCTCTCTCTCTCTCTCTCTCTCTCTCTCTCTCTCTCTCTCTCTCTCTCTCTCTCTACTGTTTGGGTTTGCTTTAAAGAAATCTGAGCATTTGTATAGGTTTTTACGGCCCTCTTAATGTTAGTCCAAAATGTATATCAAACTATGCTGTGCATGTCGACTCAATTCACTGTGAGAGCATGTCTGTTGTCAGATTTAATTTATAGCATGTCTAACCTTCAAATGCTTTATTTGCATCATTGTGAGAAGTATGAGTAAAGAAGAGAAATATATCAATATGTCAGGGATTGAACAGGTTCAGTCAGATGAAGGAGAGCTTTATCTTGACAAAATAAATAAAAATGCCTGTTATTACAAGTTTAGCTTATACAGTCACTAACACCAACCTGTTCGTGTAATTAGGGGCTGAGTAACCTTCTTTTTTAAGTTGAAGTGAATGACTGCACTCAATCTCATGTTTTTGTGTGTGTAAATGTAACTATAACACAGCATAACGATAAATGTCCTTCCTTGTTGTCCACACTCAAAGAACACAACCTTTCATTGCACCACAAGAGAGCAGCAGAGGCCAGACGATACAAACTAATGGCACATCAAACACAACCATCAGAATAACCGTTGCTATTTCTAGGAATGATGTTTTTATATCATAAACTATGTCATACAGTGGTGAAGCATCATGTACACACATGTGAAAACATTTTTTCTTGCTGCATTTTTATTGTGTCTTGTTAGTCTTTGGTCAGGCAAATGCAGTTTTTTGACCATTTACATCCCAGCGGTGGGAGGTGTGTTTCAGCTTGCAGTCACATTTATGGGTCACAAACATCTGAGCTCAGTGACAAATCAGTGGTCCGCCACAGAGGCCAACGGGGTCAAAAACTGTAAAAGCTGCTGCTGAAACGGCTTTGATTCAAAAGACCTGCTAGCCAGTCAGCTGATGAAAAGCTATGTATTGCTTTCTCTCTCTCTCTCTCTCTCTCGCTCTCTCTCTGTCACACACACACACTGTCTCTCTTTTCCTTAATGTCCCTCTTTCCATATGACCCCAGTCTGCAGGAGTTGCTCCCTCATGTCTCACACGCTCCCCTTCATTCCACCTCTTCTCTTACTTCTTGTTGTCTTTTTAAAACTTTTTTTTATCTTTCACCGTTTCTCTCGTTTTACCCCCCCTCTCTGACCACTAAAGGGGTGAGGGGGTGGGGGTGTATTTGCTGACTGGGCTGGCCTGGCTCTGTGGGTTAGGTGTTAGGTCTGCCAGTTTTAAATGATTGTGCCTGGCCCAGTGAATGGAGCCAGTGAGGCGGACGCCAATCCGACCCCAATGAGCGTTATCCCTGTCGACAGAGGCCATACGATGACTGTGCCCAAAAGTAATCAGGCCCAAATAAAAGCTGCGTCTGGCAAACGCTGACCCCCATAGAACCCAACAACCTGGTGGGATTAATGCTGTGGAGGTGTGTGTGTGTGTGTGTGTGTGTATGTTTGGGAGAGCGACTGTGTATCCTGGGAGAGGGGTGAGAGAATAGGCGAGTTTGGGTGAGCTACTTATTGTACTAGTGGTGGGTGGTCATTGTATCACCTAGATGTAGAAAGTAGGTAGTGAAGTAAGTGAGTTCATTCACTCAAGTACTGCAGCATATCTTTAAAGTAACAGTTTTATAGTGGTAATCATTTAACAGTCTTAAAAAGTGAATTTTATTGTTCAGCCTACATATTTCTTGTTACCCTCTGAGCTGGCCATTGTTACAACGCAGTAAAATACATGTTAGCAATTATAGCAAGTTAAAGCAATATTACGCAACTATCATAAGCCAAAACACCATCAGATTTTTTTTCAAATATTGAGCATGCTGCCACATCAACTGACCTCACAGTGTGTACCATATTGACTGAAATCATAACTAATCTAATCTACCTTTACTCTTCTGAGTCAGTACAGGTTAGCTGTTAGCAGTGGCATTGCTCTGAGTGAAGGGGTGTTTTGTTGAAACATTAAACAGGATGTGTTTGTCCTAAAGGGTCACTTTTGCACTTCACTGTAGCTCGAGCATCAAACAAGAGGGTCTTTTTGGCCGCTCAAGTGTCCGTTTGGTCGGCACAAGTCATGTGGGAGCCCAGTTTACTGTGGTGGAGCCCTAATGACACACGACAACCTCCTATTTATCATCTGTAGTGGTTCAGACATTTGCATGCTTAATTTTTTCCTTTTTATCACAAGGCAAACATTTCTTTCTACCATGGCTGTGCTCTAATTGCTTTGCTGATGCTTGCACATGCATTATGTGTGCATAGAGTATGTATTGAAAACATGCCCCTTCATTCAATCTATTGAATTTTTGCACCTGCAAGAACATCCATTCACTTCACTGAGTGTTTAACAGACTGGAGGGTGAAGGACGCTGAACTAGACAGGTCCACACAGTTTATACAGTCCTTGTGGAAACGGTTGCTGTGTCTATTCATGATGCTCCCAGACATACACTAAGGGAACAAGGTCACCAAATAATTGCTCAGAAAGCCAATTCTCAATTTTCTGCTTATTTGGTCTTAATAAGTGTTTTTTTCCAACATCTAGAGTTTATATGTTTATATGCTTTCTCCTGTGTTGAGTCCTTGAGTGAAAAAATGTTTTGCTGTTAATAAAGGCTACAAGAGATGAGCACAGGTATGTGTTGGCCTTCTCTCTCTGTGGGGTATTTAAGATGCAAAAGGGATGTTAGCAGACATGAACTCACTGACTGTAAGGGGCTTAAATTAAGTAACGTATCTTTTGTAAAATGAATAGTTCTGCATCTTTAAAAAGCTTTGTTAAATCTGAGGGTCAGTACCACCCTCACGTTTGCACGCTGAATATGTGGCTATGGCCAGCAAGCAGGTAGCTAAGCTTAGAATAAAGACTTGAAATTGAGGGAAACAGCCTGGTAAGGTCACAGTAAGGGGAGTTTTAGAGGTAGTTGTTTCCCCTTGTTTCCAGTCTTTATGCTAAGCTAAACAAACTGGCTCCTGACTGTAACCTTATATTGAATGGACACACATGGGAGGGGTGTCAGTCTTCTCATCTAACTCTCTGCAAGAAAGCAATGCACATATTTATACTTATACTTCAATGTTGAAAATCAATAGCAAATTATATTACATTTATTTAGCTGATGCTTTTATCCAAAGCAACTTAACATATTTAATATTCTTTTTATTGTCTTAATGGGACAAGGTGTCGTCTGAACAGATGCATTTTCAATCTTTGACAGAAGATATGAAGGATTTCTGCGGTCCTGATGTCAGCGGGAAGCTCGTTCCACCATTGTGGAGCCAGGACAGCAAAAAGTCAGGATTTTGTTTAGCTGCAGCTGGGCCCCCCTTGTAGTGTGGGGGTAGCAGAAGGCAGGGATGTATGGTTTGACTATGACCTGGATGGAGGACGGGCCTGAGCCATTCGCACCGTGGTAGGCAAGTACCAGTGACTTGAATCGGATCTGACTGCAGTGTGCAGAGGAGCGATGTAGTGTGGAAGAACTTGGGTGTAGTTAAAGATCAGTCGGGCTGCTGCATCCTTGATGAGCTGCGTGGGCCGGAGGGGTAAAGACAACACAGTCAAGTGTTTGGGAAAAAAATGGCAGAAGGGAGTCAGCTCTGTAATTCTGTCAAGCAAATCAGAGTCAACAACCTGAAAACTTAATAGAAAGAAAATCTCTTTCTCCCAAGGAAAGAGTTTTTTAATTTTCAGTTTTAATCAGGCCTAAATTGTTTTGACTTCCATCATACAACTACAGCAGTGCACATTTGTCTCTTAGCAAGCTTACTGTCAGTGCTGAGTATTTATAGTGGATAAAATGAGTGACTCCTACAGATATGTGGAATGTAGCCAGTTTACACAAAGCTTCCACAGATAACAGCATATCACAAGTCTTAGCCAACAGTGATTAGCAACTCCCTACAAAAAGGAGTGACTCTATGATCTTTAAATTCATCACTCAGTGTTTGTCACAGAGCCCGGTGGGAAATATTCCACTCTCATTCATGGGAGAATTTAAGATTTAGGTTACTGCAGACTTGGCTTAATTCTACACTCATGGGGTTTTGGAACTGGTACGTTTCCTTGTACAGCCACTCACTGCTTTAGGCTCATGGCACACACAAAGGTCAGAGCACGCTGCTCAGTCAGAATGTGTCCAGTGGGTCGCAGGTTAAAGAAATGAACAAAGCATACGTCAATCGCTCAGAGAATTTAGGGAAAGGGGTCACTCACATCCTGTTTTGAGAGAGGGAGGGGGGATCTATCATGTGATTTATGTATAAATTCCTGAGACTGTTTATGTGATGGTGTAAATCCATCAACAGGATAGAACACACTATAATGAGAACGACAGGGCATATTCGGGAAGATTGTAGCTTTGGAATTTCATGTTTCATGTACTTTTTTTTACAGCCTTAATCAGCATTAATCTCTTTAAGTCATTGATTTCATGCAGAGATCAAAGGGTCGCTCTTTTGCTGTGATTTGCGCTGGTATACCTCTCAAATGAGCTCCTTTCATCAAATTAACAGGGTTGTAATAATAAATACTGCTTTGTGCAGTTGACGCACAGAAAATATGTGACTTGAGCGAAGTACTGAGACAAAAAAAGGACTTAATTTGCTGAGACAGCAGAGGGAAGTCCTTGCTACTTTTGGCCCAGACAAGAGAAAAATCCCTCTGAGATTCTGTTGCTTTGTCTTATATGTGTAACAGTGAGAACCAATTAAGTGAATTATGTCTGCATCCCTGGAGCCCTGACAGGAACACCCAAGGGGGAGACTGAGAGTGCTGCTGCTCTCCCACCAGCTCTTTCCTTCGAGCAAATTCCCGTCATCTCCCTCCTCGCCTCTTTATCCACCACCTAATTCTCTTCATTTCCTGCACCTTTAATGTACGGGTGTATGCTCACCTTTCCCCTGCTGTTGGCACACTATAGTGAGGAGGTGAGAGGTTCTTTAGCTCTGTTCATTCTGTTGTTGTTTTTATGATCTTATTCATGATTTTATTATATTTATTGTTTTTATTTTCTTTTACTCCTGTAAAGCACTTTATAACTTTGTTCTGTGAAAAGTGCTATACTAAATAAACTTTACTTACTTACTTTTACTTTACTTCTCTTCTTAATCATCCCACACCTCCAGACCAGCTATTAATGTTCTTCACAAAATATGTACACATGTTAAAATTCACTCCTCTACTATAATCTATCTTCATGGTTATCTATGCTTACATACTTTGAGGTTCAACTTTTATAAAAAAAAACAAATAGCTTGTTATCATATTTTTTACATGTATCTTTACGTGAGTCCACCATGCCTGAACGAAAACAACCAGTCAGAACCAGGATGCAATGTCAATGCAATCAGTGTGCCGCAGAGGGAGGGGGGGGGGGGCATGGAAGTTGTTCTTGTACTTTCAAATTCTGAGGCAAAATCCTTTCTCTTCTCAGTGATACCAACTGCTGCGCTGCTGTGATCGTTTTGATTACATTAGCAATAGATTGACTGTGTAATGTGAGGTGTCACTCATAGTACATACTACATAACATTATCACTTTATTTTAGCATCTTTCAGCCCATTGTTTCAGTTTCATAACTCACAACTTAACTGTTTGTTTCACTGATGGACAAAGCACACAACTCCATTTATAGATACAACTCGTCAAGTCCAATATAATCTCTGATACAAGTTGTTCAGTCAAATGTCAGCACATTGTTGATGTTGTTGCCACAATGCATTTACAGAACCTAATGGCTCTGAGAGCGAATGCACTGATGTGCTGCTAGAACCTGTAGGACAGCATTTCATTTTATTTCGTCTTGTCGTTTAACATTTTCATTTTATGTTCTTCAGGCGTATTTGTATCATTCGATTGTATCATTTGATTTGTATGTGCAGATACTGTTTATGAAGTGCAATTTCAGACACCCACAGCTGATGATGGAGGTAGAAAATGAGTGAGTCATCTTGCTTCCTTGTCATATCTGTTGAGTCGTGGAGTAAAAGTCACAAGTTTAAAAAAAAGTTACTCAACAAATGTATATAAGTACAACAACTCCAAATGAATGCTGCTTCATGTCTGCTGTATGTGGAAATACGCAGCTGTTAACATGTTCACTACATCGACTTTATAAGGTGATGAAATGTTGTGTCAGTTTGTGAGATATAATGAGAATCATGACAGTTGATTCATTTGTGACATTTTGATATCTACTTTGTCCGAATCTGTCTGAATGTCACCTCCATCTTCGCCATCACCATCTCTTTATTTCACTGCATTGGTGTCGGCATCTCGACTTTGAGTCACACGCTCCGCTCTTCCTTCTGCTTTTTCCCCCCCCATCGAAAGTGCCTGACAAGACAAAGAGCAAACAAAGGAGTTGACCCACAGAAGGTGCTTGTTTGTTTAACGTGCAGCTGTGCATCGCAGGGAAGGCAGCTGAGTTCTTTCCCAGTGAGTTTCACACGGGCGTCGACTCAAACAGCTGTAAACCCGTAGACCTCAGATTTATGGTTATATAGTTATGCTAATTAAATAAAGACAGTCCTGCTCTACAAATACATTAGCAAAGAGCTTTGGCTCTACCATACACTAACGAACCATAACTATCCATCCATTGTCACCTTTGCAATAGACACAACAAACCTATAAAAAGAACATTTTGTGGTGGTTTAATGAATCTCACCTGAAGGGCTCAGAGGGGTTTGCTGTTTGGGTTTATGCCACTGAAAGGACTGTTTACAAGCCACTTGAAGAAAGGTCAGCCAGTGACTGATAGCTTCCGTTTTCCTCCTGCCTATCACAGGCTGTGGTTATCTCTCCAGTGCATTGTGGGGAAGTGCCTGTTGCTTTTCAGCACGTCTCAGTGTCCATCGGGCCAGCTTTTTTCCTTGGGCTATTGTTTTTTTAATAAAGATTTCCTATGCCAAGTCCAAGCCGTCTGTGCTCAGTCGGTGACAAAATCAATTACTTAATATATATATATAGCAGTTTGACAGTTTTTGTTTTTCTATTTTGATGACATAATTGGTGTTAAATATGAGCTTCCCAAAGAAAGACCTACTTTGCTCTTTTTGTTTGATCACTTTTAAACTTTCTACAGCGTTGTTGAATTCTGAATAAATCTATCAAGAGCCGACAACATCACCAGCTACACTGAACACAAAGGGATTCATTTAGAAGTTCAGAAGCATAAAGTATGAGCTTCAATCACTCATGTTTCAACACTGTCTGCCTCTAGCTCCAGTTGAATGACTTGAAAAAAAAAAGTAAACCACTGGACCCAGGGCAGACAAACAGCATAGTTTGACCTTTAAAATATCAACTCCATTCAGCCATACCACCTGCAATAGAAGGTCATTGTGTATGTGTGTGTGTAATAGCATAGGAACCACAGAGAAGCTTTACTTTTCCATCACTTTATCCACATCAGTCTGCTGTATTGTCTGGCATAAGAAGACAAGTGGTTCCTCCGACAGGACAGTCGCTGTCTTCTTCCACTCCTGAGCTCCCCAGTGTGGCTCTTCAGTGGGTCATGGAACGATTTGCAAGGGTAAGGTGTAATTTGTTTGTTTTTCATGTGTTGATTTCAATGCCCACAACAATTTCAAGTAGCTTTACATTTCATATTTTGCATAAGAAATGTAGTTATTTGATCTGCAGCGCCTTCTCGGCTGAGTATGTAAAAAAAGTAACAGTTTAGAGTTTGACGTTTGCGCTTCCTTTAAAACTCTTCCCGCTGTGGCTATAAACTATGAGCTGCTCTGCATGTCTCTTTCTTTCTTTCTGAGGGTTGAACACAAAGAATGCTTCATGTGAACAAGCAGAGACCATTTATGTGTGTATTTTATGGCCATCTGGTTAAACACAGACAAATACTGTATATATCCAAGCAGATATCCACAAGCACACACACACACACACACACCGATTTCAAAGATCACCCCACTGCTCACTCCCCCTTCCCCATCATCCCCTCCAGATTACAGATCACATGTCCTGTCACACAGCAGTCATAGGAGGAGGAGTGGATAAGCCCAACACCGTGAAGACTTGCGGCGGATTCAGAGCAGAAAATATCAACACTTCATGACTTTTATTGTATGGCAAGACATTTTGTTATCTGTTTTTTGAACAGAAATGCACAAGCACAGAAAATAGACAAAAGAACAGGCAGGTAAACATGCTTGTATATCCATAAAAGCCATGGCACCGAGTCGGGGTTGTAGTGCTCTCCGGGGGAAACCATTGTGTTGGATGTGATTTGTATAGCCTCACTTTAAAGATTTCCACCATCCTTCCTCTGAGCTTTACAATCACTCACAGGGGGTCTCGCTCTAAGCTTTGCTTTCACAGGAACTCCTGGGACGACTTGAAAAACAGAGATTCTTTGTGGCGTCCTCAAAGGCAAAAAAATGTATTTCCTCATATACAGTGCAGAGGCCTTCAGAAGTTGCATTTCGAGCTGGTTGTGCTGCCCTTCTACCAAAAGTGAGACTAATTGGAAAACACCACTGTTATTAAGAATGTTACTTGTGGTACATTAGGGGAATTCTCAATGCATCAATCAACCATCTCAGTTTATTTAATTGTATATGAGGAATTCATGCAAAGGTTTAAAAAAAAAAAAATGACATGAAAATGTGCAATATTAGCTGACTTCAGCTGAGCCTCTGACCTTTGACCTCTCTGTGTGGGAGTTCGAAAGGAAAAAAGAATTTTTACCTGGTCTGTCCCGCTTACAATTGACTTCAATTTAATAGAAGCAAGTATGTATAAATTACTGTGTATATCTAAAGAGTGTAAATGGCTGATTCTGCCATTGAGATGCAAACCTAAGCACTAATTGCTGCTGTTTTGTGATAGGTAAAAAAAAATGTGAGTAATTGGTCATTTAAAAGTTTTGGACTTAAATCCAGAGCTCTGTCATGCACTCCCTGATCCTAAACAGCGCCCCTTCCTGGAATCCCAGGCACGTCTCTCTGCGTGTTTTGGGGAGATAATAGAACAGCCTGCTTCTGTGCGACCAGACAGGGCACAGGTTGCATAACATTCAGAGACATATTGCTGAAATCAGAGTTCACTCAGAAGTGTAACTGGATTCGAGGCTCAGTGGATGGAAAGCTTGTTACATGGCAACCAGCCTCCCCTACAGCTTCGTGGGGCCTCAGCTGACATATTTCTGCCCAGCTGTTTGGTTGCCCTTGGAGACTGATCTGGGGTCAGCATAGGTGCAATAGGTCCTGTGGAGAGGATTGAGGTAAAATGATGTGTGTTGAGTGTTTAAGTGAATGTGGAGGCATACACTTCACAGCAACCCTCCTGCAGTCTGTGGGACGTATGTAGGTGGGGGTCTCAAGGTCGTCCCCACCCTGTAGCGGAAACCCAAGTCGAAAAACACAACGAGTGGGAGAGGGATTTGTGTAGTCATCTGTTTTTTTTTCTTCGATATCCCTGAAACCAAACTGGTTCAGACTCAACATCAAGCCACAATGAGAAAGCTGACTTCAAGCTGTTGTGAAGCTGAAGTCCCAAACAGTTTTTGTGTGTGTGTCATCATTTTAACGTATTCAGTTACAGTGTTAACATTTTTACATAGAGTCTGTGGCTGAAAAATGGGGTTTGTTTTAGGATTTTAAAGTGTAACTTGACAAGTAATAAGAGTAACAAGCGTAAAACCTGCCCAGACAGTTAAAGTTTATGGCGGGAAAATGACTGCAAAAATATAAATTCTAGCTGTTCTGTCAGGTAACTTTATGATTCTGGCTTTTTGTCTTGAATTTTAAAACACCCGATCTTCCTCTGCACATCTCTTTAATTCACATATTACGTTTGAATTACAAAGTTGTTTCACAATGCAAGGAAATAACCTCTAATTTGCCAAAATTGCCATAAAATGTCATCAGATGTGGAAACACTTTGGCCCTGAGTTTGTTCCTAACTTTCCTTGTCTGTATTTCCTGTGATCCTTTTCTCACAGATTTTGATTGTTGTGACTGAAAATCTACAGCCGGAGACACAATGGTCAACATATCATTTTCACTCAGCGTGGGCCAGCTCATCATCCACCTGCATCCCTGAAGTAAAGACTGAGTGAGTGACTGCATTCATCATGTGTCTGGCCTTGGAAGTATTTTCTCATCAAGCCATAGCAAATAAATGAACAAAAGAAAAAATGTATTGACTGAAATGATGGAAGGTCTGCTCAGATTTGAATACTGGAGCTCTTTTTTAATGCATTTTGGTACCGCAACGTTAAAGAAAGTAAAATTAAGTCGCATTAAGAGCCACATGTCACATGTTGCATGAGAATTACAGGTCAGACATCGCGAATCTTTAGCCCCGTTGAACATGAAAGATGTTCGTGTTTGACAGAGTTTAAATTAAGGACAAGCAGAGGAAGGGTGTCAACGCCACAGCTCAAGTGGAGCTTTCCAGATGTTATGCGAAGGATGTGAGTTCATTCTTCTAAAGTCCAAGACAATCTCTCTTAACACAAAACAAACCCCAGAGTCAACAAGATACCACACACACACACACAACACACACAGCGCACACACACACTTGAACATATGGCAAACAGCGTGCGATGAGGTGGAAAATCAGCAGTTTACCTGATGTGAGCAACGTATGACAGACTGTCAGCAGGATAAGCTACATACTGTATTTTATTGTACATGATTGATGATGAACTGTGACAAATTTCACAGCTCCACTTCACCCTGCTGCCACCTTGTTTTCCACTGTCCTTCTCTGCCAGTCAACTCTCAGCAGGCTTCTCACTATCGTGCTCCTTCCTGAACAGTTTCCTAATTTGCTGTCTGAGTCCACTCTGCTGATGTAAAGCTGGCCTCCCCCATCTCTGATCATGTGCCCTTTCCTCCCCAGTGGAACATCCCCGTTCTATCCTGTTTGGCCTTGGACTAGCAGAGTATTATTTCAGATGTTATGAGGGAATCGCTGCCTCATGCACACTGTTATTGTTTAGGGTTGCATGTTCTTTATTCTGTCCGGCTCCCACCTATTCAAATATTGAAGCTGCAGCACCGTCACTGGGAGCTACTCGCAGAAAGTGACAGACACTTTGTTAAATTGTTTTGAAGTTTCCAGCTCCAGTTTCCAAATTCCATTTTAGATCATTAAGAGGCACCGCAGACCATCAAGTCAAGATGTCTGAGATAAAACAGGGAGGTGGGGATCTGCCTCGTTCCCTGCAGTTATCCAAACAAAGTGACTGGGGATGCCTGTGGATCACAAGCACTGCACCTGTAAGTCAATCCATACCAGATGTGATCTTTTCTCTGTGGTTGTGAGAAAATGGTCATTTTTTATACTGTGCATTAAAAATACATAGCATCTTGAACACAGTGGACAAACACCCTAAGATTAGATAAAAGCAAGGGGTCTTCAGATGGTTTGTAGAGCATTCACGGCATATATGAAAGCTGTATGGTTTACAAACAGTACTAACCACCATGTTTTTATCATTTTAGCTACAGGTATTGAAGCTAATGCCATCATACTGGTGAAAACTAACACTAAAAGTCTCTGCAAGATGATTCATGGTCCACTAAACATTAGATGCCAAGTTCATTCAGTACACAGGACTTTATAGATAGCAGCTTTTCTATATTTTGAACTGCAATTTTTTTGACATATTTAAGGAAAGATATCCTGTGGGCACGATATCCTAAAATGATGTCAGCAGTTAGATTTTGACACAAAGATATCGTACTTTTAGTGGTAGAAAAACTAGTTTGTGAATTTGGGTCTTCAGGGGCCTCTAGAGAGCTTTGACGCCTGGAGCAGTTGCCAGCTCTGCACAGTTAGTAATGCAGCCATCATTTCAACGTCAAGTTGCTTCTCGTTTGCAATGGATTGGAACGGGTTGAGTGTATAACGGAAGTTTTTCCTCCTTCAATTGATTCAGTGAAATGTCTGTGAGGCATTAAAAACATAGCCCACTAATACAACTCTACACTGGTGACCTTTGCTTGCCGTCCACTGTGATATTCTCATCCACTTGGCATCTCGCCAAAAGTTCAAATACTGTACGTCCTCGACTCCTGCCAGTGCCATTGTCCAGGCGGAGGGGAACAAGAGCGTCGGCCCATAATTCCACCTGTTTCAGCTGTTTTGGCCATTAGGTCCAATCAGTGCTATCGTCTCCCTTTCCTGTCATGGGAAAGTGGCCCGCTGCCTCTGGAACAATCCCCCCCCCTCCAACACACAGAGGAACATGCAAACACTTGACCAGCGGCCAAAGGGCGGGGACATCTGTGGGGACGTCATGTTATGCTTGTAGTTTCTCCATGTACGTACAGCTGCTGCATGAGCCAGAGGGGGAAATGTTCGACCTCCCAAAAAGGAAGAGGGGACACATTTCCTCACTGACCTCCCTGCATGATGCTCTCAATACTTCTGCAGAGTTCAAATTCCTGACAGACTCCCTGCCAACATACATCGTACATCATCAGGATGGCTGGCGGCTTACTTCTTGACCTTTAAATAGGGAACACGTTTAGATCTTTTTGTCTTCTGCCCAAAATAAGGAAGCATGAAAGACTACACTTGCCAAAGTAGCTGGAAAAAAGTGACTGCATGTGGAATAATTACAGTAATATTCACCAAGCATGGGAATAAACCATTAAAGTCAGGAAATCAGCTTGTCAGATTAGGTGGTATGTTCCCACTGGAGAGCTTTTTCTTTGTGCAGCATTCCTCGGCATGCCCTAAGGACGGGAAGGCTTTCAAGAATGTCATAATTAAATGCCATGATTGAACACCATTCAAATAAACAGAAGATAAACTACTGGCAACTACGATAATCCAATAAACTCTCAGAGACGCCATTTCGACAAATTCATTTTTATTCAAATCACCACAACAATTCCAAATGAAACCAAATGTGTCATGTTGGAGAACAGAGGCACAGAAATGTAATTTTGGCAACACAGTGAAGATAAAGAATATTAAGAGCAGAACACGCCATTACTTTAGTTTGGTATTACACTCATTGAACTGAGCCTGTCATCCAGCAATGGATCCGACGGGTGGGGGGGCTGAAGGGACCCCATCATGCCTCCTTTACATACATCCTCACGGCGACGACATCTCCCATTATGCATTTCTGTGGGAGAGGAGGGAGATCAGGTGAGTGGAGACCAAAACAGTTGAACAGATGTAAAGACGGTGATGATGAATTCTTGGCTATGTTTTGAGTTTGGGGGAGAAACGTTCAGCCTGTCTGTGGTTTCTCAGGAGTGTTCAGTCACTTCATCCTTTACATTTTCTTAATCTCTTATCATATAACTGCACTCTGACGAATTCATATCAGGGTGTACTTTGGGTTTTGGTTTCTATAGCATTTCATTGTATTGCTTCTCCTTGTTCAATTGGGATTTCCTTGTTATACAATTACATTTTCATTTTTTTTTTTTTTGCTTTATGATACACGTTTGCTCTCTCGAGTGGGAACGTGGGAATAAGAGTTTACGAATTAGGGTTTTAAAAAAAACACATCGATGGTGAGAATTATTGGTCATGAAGTTGCCCTGGCTGCCTGTTAATTAAAGTAATAATCAATTACAACCATTTAATGACACATATATACTATACTTATATATGTATTCACATATTTACATTATACATAGACCATAAATGTCTTTTTTCTCAAGCTAAATGTGTGTTTACTTTGTTGCTCTTGTCTGACTTCATGTAAGTGCAGGAGAGCAGTGGAAAAAACTGAAGTCAGATCCCTTGTATGTGTTCACACACTCGGCCAATAAAAATGAAGTGAAACATGTTTGCTGAGGAGTGATGAAGTTACTTTTCCAGATCGTTGCATGAAACTATTTTCGTGCATTTAAAAGTTGGGTCAGAGTTGCAAAGTTACAACCAAATCACCTGCTTTTATTTCCCATGTAAGAAATAATAATCCTTACCGCTATCAACTTGCCATCTGCGATCTCCCTCTCGATATTCGTTTCTTTGCCGTCCCAGCTCTGTCTCTGCACAAGTTTGCCGTTCTCCAGAGTCACCACGGTCTGCAGGGCACACAACACAGACAAGCAGTTAACTCCAGCACACAGTTGACTCTCAGGCTGCGATTTTTTAGGTGTTTTTTTTCCCCCCTGTCCTGAAACAGCACTAACCATTGTCTTCCTATCGTCGGCGGTCGTCTCTTCAAATGGCTCGTTGAGCTTGAACTTGATCTCGGTGGTTTTGAAGGTGCTCTGAGACTTCATGCATACAATCCCTTGCTCGTCCATGCTCACCACCAGGTTGGGCTTGGTCCGATTCCCCACCTGCCGGGTCGCAAACCCCACACCTGCACAGTGGGAGGGCAAGATCATCCAGATGCAATAAATGTGACACACTTATTAGTGAAAGCTCAGTTTTGACGCGTAGAATATTACAAGTCCGTTTAAATCATCATCATAATTCAACATTTCTATCATATAAATCAATTTGGCTTTCATAAAGCTGAGATTATCCCCATTATATATTTTAGACAGTGTATGTACAATAGGCTGACGTTACTTTTATAGACTTAGGCAAAAGTTACAGTTAATTTAAAATAAAAAATAGCAGCCTTTCTCCATCAACTAGCTTAAACCACACACTCTCCTACCAATTGCTTTCATGTAGTCATCAAAGTTGTCGCTAGAAATCATCCTCCACGTCCCAATGAACTTCTCGACCATTTTTGCAGTTTTTGGTGTGATTATCCTCAGTAGTGGCCAGTGGAGTGACTCCGGATTCAACCCTCTTCCACTGTGGGAACAGACCCGGAGCGCTTTTAAAGGGACAGACCGACAACCAGCGGCGCAGGAGGAGCCAATTACAGCATGCCACGTCACTCATTGGTGCTCTGAAATCCCGCCTACTGTCTGCTGCTAGCCTGCTAAACTAAAATCATCTGTAACTAAACTAAACTTAATGTTTTTTTGGTTTATTTTCTCAACTACACGGGTGTCTGTTAGCTCTTTGCATCATAACATTTTAACTTATTGTCATTTTTAAACATAGAAAACAAGAAAACAACAACATATCCCATGAGTCTTACAGCAATTGCACATTATAAAGGCCTCATGGGAAGTGTAGTGAGTGAATGCTAACCAGTATTTATTTTATTCATCAAATCCCCTTCAGGTTATGAATTATTACCAATAGCTTCAAAAATAAAATAAAACATACCAATGCTTTATATATATAAACAATACATATGCTTCAATCATAAACCATTCATCTTTAATCTGAGCCATTAATCTGAGCCAAATTCTATACATTGACAACTAATTATCATTTGCAGCTGCAGGCTTGTTGATTAATATCCTTTATTCCCTTATTAATGATTTATTAACACCAATATTGCAGCACTATAGCTTTTAAAAAGTGAAAAACCTGTTAGGATTTATTGATATATTAGTAATTAATATAAAATGAATGGTTTATAACCGCTCTATAAGGCGATCATTAATTATTTACTAATTAAGCCATTAGTTACCGCTTATAAAAGGCTTTAGAGTGGTTAGTATGCTGTACTAATTTCACTTGCCAGTATAGCAGAATACATTAAGAGATATTTAGTAAAGAACGTGAATGGTAAACCCCAACAGGAAAAACCGATATTCTATGTCATTTCTTTACATTTTCTATGTCAAATCCATAGACGTAATTACAGTCCAAAGGATTTGGGTTAGAACCCCCATTAAGTTACAGATGTTAATAGCCAGAGAGTAGCTAACAGGGGGGACAGGGTTTATGTTATCACTGACTAGGTGAAAGGTTTTTTTTTTTTTTTTTTTTTTTTTTTAGTGGAGCTGCATCTGAAACTCTGTGCCAAGTTACATTTAAGCCTGCTGTGTCAAAGGTTGGAGCTTGCATAATGTTCTCTCAAACACTGGAATGGTCTATCAGGAAAATGGCACATTATGCAAGGACACACCATGACCCTGTACTGATCACAGCATGTTTTTAGCAGTTAAAGCATTTCAATTGATGTCTTTAACACAGAGAAAATGAGCCGAGCTGATGAGGCTAATGTTGAAACCATGTCCCCTTGATGATGCAATGCTTTCTTTTTTCTAATTTGTCTGTATTAAAATTCATGTTGACAGCAAAGAACATCTGGTGGGACGTGATCCTTAAACGGTGGAGGAAACAACTGACTCAGTAATGCCTGTCAAATGACGTCGCATCACAACTCATGCTGAGCAGCCTCAGTGAATAAAAGGTCAATTCGCACGAGAACCACCACATTTAAATGAACACAGTTTTATTATAAACATCAAATAATATACTCATACATACAAATAAATTCAGCACAGATACATTTAACACGAGCATCATCATTTCTTTGCTGCAGATTTTGCCTGTGGATCCTTGGCGGTGCACCGGGACTGAAATGCACTCAGCATCTCCATGCCGGTCAACTTTGCTCCCTTCATCACCAGCCTCTCTCCATCTACTGTAACAGAGAAAGACGAAAATACACCGAGATGACTCATGAAGCCACAATGACTGCTCTCTCTGTACAAGGAGCACGACAAGCAAAAAGCTGAAAAGTTAACTCTCAGCAAAAGTCACGTAGCACACAATGGGAAACATCTGCACAATGTTCTGCTGACCCATGGCAGACATTAAAGAGTCATTGTGTGCGAGTGGTATTTATTCCATGATATCATGTGGTAACACAACAGCATAAAGCATGAAGTCTAGGTCAGATATATACAGGCATTGCGCTGCAAAGGCACCTTCTTTTTTCTTTAAAGAACAAGCAGGACTATCACTGAGGCTGGACTGACAGAGCACCCTGTCTTTTCACACCCACCAGTACAGCCCAGTGTCTGGAGTTCAGTAGCTACAGATCCCCTGTCAACATAAACATGAGACTTTTTAAAGACACAGACCACCTGGATCTACTGTAAGTGAAAATGAAACCTGGTCTAAATGTTGACTTCAAGCTCTGTCTCAAGTGAACGTCTTGGGTGGATAAATCCAAAGGGTCTGTAGTCTCCTCTTGCTACTTTAAGACATTCAAAGAAGATTTACTTCAATAGCAAACCTGAAGACTTTAATATATCAAAACGTAACTTAAGTGTTTTAAAGATGCCTTAAAATGTTCTCAGTTTTCTGTTGTTCCTAATAACATCAGTGTTAAATGTTTTCTTTGATATCGTCTGCTTGTTGTTTGACTGTTGCCTAATTCAACATCCTGTCTGTCGGTGCACTAACTTCTATAGTATAAAATGAATTGTGAAATTCTGCTGAAAAACAGACTTGCTCACACTGAGTATACAAGTTTACTGAGTGAACAACACAGGTTGGCCTCACACTGCCCCATAAAGTCTGACTATTGAATATCTTCGCCGTAGCATCTGCATGCGGTTGGTTATTACTCACCATAAGTAATATCCACTACAGGCTCAGAGTCCTCGTGTTTCACCAAAGATATCACCTGACAGTTCGCGTTGGTTGCTCTGGCCTTCTCTGAGCCCACCATGGCCAGAAACTCCCTGTGGGGCAAAGAGAGCGTTGATGGAAAGGACTTTTATTATCTGCAATGAAATGACATTTTGAGTAAAAAGTGCATTTTACTTGATTACTTTCACTTTCTGCTACTTTACACTTCAGCTTGAAATGGAATATTTTTGGTATTGTTAGATTTACTTAAACTGAATCCTTACATATATTAGGTCCAATGGTTGTTCACAGACAGGGTTGTTATCATGTCACAGTATAGCATTTGTCACCAATACTAAACTCAGTTTGCACATATTGAGAAGTTAAAGGCTTGACACACACATATGGACCACCAACACATGAGTAGACCTCATCAGAGGACTGTAGGTGGGAGAGATTAAACCTTTAATATTAAAATTGGTTGTTTCATTTTGGTTGTCTTATGTAGTTCCAACACAACACAAGTTTAATCAGTCAGCATGAAGGGAAAACACCAGTGTGAATGTGCAGGACCTCCACTGAAAACCATAGTTTAGATTAACTAAGTCATACACTGTGTAGGTCAGTGTGGCAGGTAAGTATAAAATGGATCTGACTGAATTTAAATAAAGGCCTTTTCCCTCTACAGAGAAAATATACATTAGTTAGCTATGAAGCAAGTATATCAGAGGTGCTGATGCTGAGTAGAGAAGGAAACATACAGTAAATGTTGGAAAATCCTTATGTCTTCAGTATTTAATACATCAAAGACTCATCACAGCCACAGGTCATTCTTCATCCATCCTAGTCAGACAACAACAAGCTATTAACCCATCAAAACACTCCTTAAAGACTGAACTTGCGAACTGATGTCACCAGTTAGCTTGCAGCTAATCTTCTGCTGCCGTTTGAAAACAGGCACCTCATTGTCAAATTCAGTCTTTTATCCACAGTCCAGCCTCTCCAACACACAACGACACATTAAACACACGCTTCTTACCGTGTGGACCGGACGTTGGACTGAAACGGAGAAAACTGAACTGTTATTTTCTTCACAGTCTTCAGCACCACGGTGGCCTTACTGGGAGCCGCCATGTTTGTTGTGTTGACCTCCGAGGATGGTGCTGCTCGGTCAGACCACCAGAGGGCGCCAGAGGATTAGAGAACCTCAGCGGGGTGAAGCGAGTAAGGCACAGAAATGTCCCTAATTGGTACATATAGGCTAAAGGAGCAGTTTATTTAAGTCAGGCAGGCTTGACAAATGTTGGAATCTGTGGTGATAGAGATTATATTTGTATGCCTGTTTAGTCTAGTTGTTTCATCCATCTTAATCCTCAGCGTCTTTAAGTGATTTATATCTGAATCTCCATCTCTATAGTTTCATTAATGTAAGCAGGGTTCATGGGTGTCAAAAATCTTTCAAAATCTAAACATCTGTGTGTTGTATTTGCTCTGTGTGAGTCGGAGCACTAGCGTTTGTGAGGTGAGGAATGAAATGTATTTGCTGCGATGCCGTGCGCCTCGTGTGTAAATACATTTCCAACATGGGGTCTAGAGAAGGTTTTGTCTCTACTGAGATCTGTTTTTTGATTGTTCAGTATCAGACACCTTTTGGGGCTCCAGTAGGTGTCAGTGCATTCCTGCTCCCTCCTATAATGTCAGGTGTCTATGCAAGCAGACACTTTTAGCTTAATAACACCAGTAATAGTAAGATTAACAGGGAATTTTAAAATGCAAGACAGTCAGCGGCGTGTAAACAGCACCAGCTCGTTCACTATGACATGACAAAGCTCATTAAAGCAAACTCACAGGGAGACCGACTGTGGCACCTTCCTGTAATCATCTGACAAACAATGTCACAGAGCAGAATTACGTTACGAGAGGACGGGTGGGACGTCTGTCAGGCACTAAGTCAATAAAGGAGGTGCTGCTCTCCAAATAGACAATCAAACAGACACATCTCATAATCAAATAGACAAGGATGGGAAATGCTCCCCAGTTTCTGCTGCTTCCTGCACTCAGCAGATGGAAAAAGGTCAAAAGCCTGTCAGGGTATAAAAACATGTCAGAAATGGGAATGCATTTAAATTTTGACTTTGTTAGCACTTCGGTCAAATTCAATCATGGCATGAATTGCCTGTGTGAAATAAATGTCTGTGTATAATGGAGAATCTAATCAAAACAACAATTTTTGCAATGGAGGGTTGTGAAATTTGATTTTCACGGTGAAGAATATAACGGCGCGTGTGTATTTACCTCTTGGCCACGTCAGCAGATGCAGTAAATGTAAATGTGAAGTTCTGTATATTTCTCAATAAACTGAACGTTCCAGTGGTTAGAAATCTTTTGAGACACAAGACTGTCCAGAAAAGAAAACACAGCATACATCACATCACCCCATATTCCCATTTTTAGAAAAATTTTTGCATTGCATTTGCATTGTCCTGACCTGTGCTCAGTATGGCCGTTTATTTATAGCCACTCTGTTTTCAGGGCGTGTGAAAAACAAACGTGTTATTTTCAGATCAGCACACCCTCGAGCTCGTACAATTTATCCTAACTTCAGCACGCCTCAAGTCTCTTTCCTGAACGGCCGACAGCCCGACCCAGCCTGTGACGGATGGACAGTGGGGGCTCTAAATTTAGACATACGGCTACTGAGAGGCAGAAGCATTTCCTATACACTCCCCACACCCACCACACACACACACACACACACACTCGCATACACACATGCATACTCATTAAGTAGTTGTACTGTATGTCCAGCAATAAGAAAGCAGGGAAGAGAATGCTCAGAAACAATGAATGCTCAAGGGGACGCCTGACCTCAAAGAAAATAGAGGTATTGTCCTGGTGCAGGATTCCATCTATCAAGTTCTCTGCCTGAGCACAATAATAAGTCATAAAAAACACAATTTGATACTGCAAGCACTGGTGTTGAGGATGTTCTGCTTGTGCTCTATTAAAAACCATTAAAGCTACAAGACTTGGTCATTGTTGACTCTACTAGTTGGCGTAAAAATGTCATTATTACAACCGCACAAGTGCTACCACATGATCACAGCACAGTTGATTTAAGATTCACATACCATCTGCTAATCGTACCTTGGGTGACACTCAGTTTAGGTGTGAAAATGGAGTATAGAAGCTGCATTAAACATGGAGCTGCTCCTAAGAGAGTGAGTTGGGAAAGACTGTAACAATGACAAAACACTCAAGAGGTTTCTTTGGAAGTACCGGTACATTTACTGTTAGAGGAAAGGTATTTCCCCCCCGAGACTAATACACAGTATGCAAGGAAGTTGCACTTTGGTAGCATTATTCATTATGTCAGTCACTATTCAAGTTCTGCCTCCCTAAGGAACTCCCAGAGGTCCTGAGGGTGTCAGCAGGAGTGTGAAGAACACAAATTCACAGTATCACTGACTTAAGACTACATAGAAACAGGCTTTGAATTATATTTCTCACTATTTTTTAGGCTTCTCTCCACATGTAATCCATAAAAAACAAAAACTTGCCTGTTGAGCTCCTGTTAGAAAAACACTGATTTATGATAACATTGTTTTTTTCCCCAGTGCTTTTCAATTAGTCTTTGTTGTAATTATACTTTTTATCTGGTACATTCTACATTTTATATTTTAATGTCTGCTCAGCTGGTGAACTCTTCTGTTAATTTTTGCGTGTTTGTTATAGTTATTTGTTTTTCTTTGTATTTTGATAATTCATGCTGTAACCTATTTTGTTTTCCTATTCTATTTTTTCATTGGTTCTCTTCTCTTTTCTTCAGCTGAGTTTGAAGGTCTGTTCTCTGAGGCTGCAGCTCCTCCGGTCTCCTTGACCTCTCCTGTCATATATGTGTTTATTTCTTTTATCTGTTATATTGTGTTGTGGAAATAAAAAGATTTACTTACATGTTATTTTATTTAATATTTAGGACTATGTGCCTCAAAACACATCCAATTTGGGTATAGTAAGTACATTATTATTATTATTGTTGTTGTCGTTGTTGTAGTTGTATATCAATCTATATTTAGGGCAAGGGCCAATAAATAAGGCTTACTTATACATTCTCATTTCTTTACTCTTTATGTATTGAAATGACGAATATTCATCTGCCAAAAACGGGTTTAAGTTTAACAACACTTCCCATCATCCCTGGCCTTACTCACTCACTCACTCACTTACGTATTTCTGCCAAATCTGAGCCAATCTAATTTTTTTACCGAGTGCCAGCCAAGCGTCAGTAACCCTGAACTCCATTTCCCATGAAGCTCTGCGCCGCATCTCCCTGCCTGGCACTCCTCCTCCTCCTCCTCCCACCAGCGTCCTGGCTGGCGGAGCTCGGAGCGGAGCAGACTGATGAACGGCTCCGTCTCCCCCTCACGTCCAGCAATGTGCGCAGAGTGAAGACCGAGTCCGCGTCGCCCTGCGTGGCCTCCTCACACAACACGGCGCTCCCGTCTCTTCGTGGTGGCGTCCGAGAGGTTGAAGCGCGCGCCAAACAAACCCAAAACACTTAGTGCGAAGCTGCCGCTGGATGCTGCTTTAGTCTGGACGGTCCTCTTCTCTCCGGTAAGAGCCCGTCTCCTGCCCTCACATCTGTCTGCAAAAGTTGTCTTCTTGTGGTTGCTTGTGTTTCCTATGACCCCGAGCACTGTGCTGAGTGTGTGTGTGTGTGTGTGTGTGTGTGTGTGTGTGTGTGTGTGTGTGTGTGTGTGTGTGTGTGTGTGTGTGTGTGAGAGTGAAACTTCGCTGACAGTGTGTGCTGTAGTTGTGACTGCGGCAGCCTCAGCGGTCGCAGTGAAGCCAAATGTTTTGAGCAGCGGTGACAGCGGAGCCGGAACCGGGACTTGTTGCCTTCCACCCAGACACTTGGTCCTCAGTGTTCATATTAAAGGGCTGCTGATGCTGCAGGTCTCTGGATTGGATCTGAATGATATTGATGAATGAATATTTGGGGAGCAGCTGTCTCTCCCTCCTCTGCCATCTTCATTTGGCTCTAAACTGGCTTGTAGTTTGTTGTCTCCAGTCTTCTAGTCTGCTGTCATGGGTTCATTTTTAAGGGAAAACTCAGTATGACTGATTTAGTGTTAAATCCCTTCACTTCACCCTCCTCCATGTTCGTCTCCTTGTTTACTTGCGGGTCTTTACGTGCTTTCTAAGGCTCACCTGAACATGTATGAGAAACTATTTGATCTTCATTAGTGAGATATGCCTGTACTTGTTTGTGAGATGCAAATCAACTTCCCCCATGGTGACAGACGGACAGACAGGTTTTATTCACAGACAGGCACGCACAGCCCACAGACCCCACAGACAGTACGGCCATGTATAAACCCTCTGGATATCCTCAGACGTGAATATCCAGCACTGTCCTCATTGTCTCTGACAAGCACTTGGCCTCTTCTTCCTTATGCTTGGATGTGCTCAAACGTACGCAGGGTGAAGCAGACACACACACACACACACACACACACACACACACACACACACACACACACACACACACACACACACACACACACACACACACACACACGTTCTTATACCACCACCATCTTTCTCTGTAATTGTAAATAAGAATTTCCTCTCTGCCGACCTGCCAAATAAATAAACACCCTTTTTCACACTCTGTCAGTTCTCCTGCAGTTCTCCCTTTTACCCCCAACCCTCTCTCACATACTAACACACATCCACGGGCACATAAGAGCCAAATGCCACAGACAGAACCCCCCCCCCTCCCTCAGTCTGCGCTGATGTGTTCAGTTGTTGAATAGGAGCTGTTGGCAGGCCATCTACCCTGCAGCACACTGGCTTTTACAGAAGTTGACATTCACTTCAGCAAACACAATTTGCACTTTGTTTTAACTTCCCTTTGCTTTCACTTCACCTCTTTGTGTTGCACACTAAACATTAATGAAACTGGTATTTCTGTAGCATCTTTTAATAGGAGCATAGTAAATAAAAACCCACCGCTCTGCGAAAACTGGGAACAGTCGTGTTTGAAATCCTAAATCTGTAATCAAGCCTAAAATGACCGTTGGTCACGTACAAAGAAACATTATTTTGTTTTTAAATCCATTCAATGGATCCCCAAATGCTCATTCTTCTTTGGTTGATGTCACTGTATTGTGTGCTCGTAAGAAAGTAGCTGGCAGGCTTCTGCAGCTTACATCCCACATGTCAAAGGGTCAGAGCTGGATGTCAGTGTATGACTAAATCTCTGTCACGCTAAAAGCGTTTGACTGCGTGGTGGCAAATGTAAGAGGACAGCAGCGCGGCAGATGCTTTGTGACCATTTTAACTTCAGGGTATTCATAGCATGCTGCTAATGCTGGTATTTGGGTGGAGACAAGGTTGCACACGTGCAGCTGTTGCACGTAAGAAGGGAGGATGAGTGAGGATCAAAAGGGCCAAGAGCGTTCACCAAGCAGTTCACCAAACTGCACCAACAAGGCCAAGGAGAGTTTGTTTTGCGTTGGTATGGGTTGCCTTTTGTTCGCACAGCTCTTAACTGGAAGGATCACACTCAAGCTGTCCAAACATTTTCCCATCCAGCTTCGACTGGAGGGTCTGGCCCCAAAACTATGTCCACACTGAGCACCTGAATCTGAAAGCGCTCGGTTATATTGTGTTTCCTTACAGCCAAAGTCATGATTTAGCGCCTCCCACATCTGTCAGTTTAATATGAAGTCAGGAGGCGGCCACTAGCTTAGCATAAAGGCTAGGATATGGCTAGCCTGCCTCCATCCAACAATTAAAAAGATTTACCAACCAGCACCTTCAACATAGTATTATTAACGCATTGTATCTTGTTTGTTTAATCTGTATAAACCAAAAGCGTAAAAATGACAAGTTGAGTTTTTTGCTTTCATTATGAGATTTCCAGGACACTCCAGGAAGTCCCTGCTAACAGTCCACGCCCCTGTAAAACCACAGCTTTGCGTTTTTAACACTTCAGTTTCTGTTTGATTGAATAGAAAAGATGTACGGTAAATGCTAGCTAGGTAGACGTAGGTTAGCGTTTCCCCTCTGTTTCAGACTTTCTGTGAAGCTAGTAACCTCCTGGCTCCAGCTGCATTTTGAACTGATAGACAAGTCAGCAGTCAGTCCCCTCATCTGTCTCTGGACAAGAGAGCGAATGAGTGTCCGGCTACTTGTTTAAGTGCTTTCAGGAAGTATTTCAGAGCAAAACTATTTAAATCTGCTGATGTAACCTCAGGAGGCCTGTTCAATCTTTGATGTAGGCATTTCAGTCATGACACCTTGAGGTAAAATGACTTTGTGAAAAGTAATTTGTGTGACCAGAACCGTTCCCTATTCAGACGGGGTGAGGATGAGCAGCTGCCTGTGACTCTGCACTCATTAAAACCGGCCTTAATGTGTTGGGACCGATGGAGCACACAGTGACGTTGCTATGCTCGATCTGGATGTCCTGCTGCTGAAAGGAGAAAGTTTAATCGCACTCTGTCTGACTGCTGTGAAAGTACAGTTTCATCATAGGCTGTCAAGATGTCGTTTAGCAGACTACACACATTTCACACTCACTTAGGCTTTAACAAGCAAGAACCCCATCCCCGTCATTGGTAGGCAAACAGTGGAGTGTTTGGCTCTGCACCCCAGGTTTTGCAATTACCCTGCGTGCCCTGTTCGACACCCCTGTCCATCTGAGACACACACCTCAGGGAATTAGGCCGAGGATTGAGCCTGCAGCGCGTGTTGCTGTGACTACCAAAGAATGTTTGCTAAATGTCAAACTCGCTTCGGATTGAGCAGGATTTCTAATGTGAAAATGGAAAATACTGTTATGTGCTGTTGTTGTTCTTCTATTGATCTGGAACAGAGCAGAATAGAGGAGCTAAATGTAATTATTTCCCCTTTTAGACGCAGTTGCTGCTGTGCTGTGTTCACAGTTTCTCTTCTTTTATGTTCCCTGTAATCCAAGTATCCACCAAAGCATCAGTGAAACATTATCTTTCATGGACTTAACACAATGAGACCTCAGGTTCCTAGTTAGGTGGGGTGGGGTTTTCACCTTGCATGTAAGGTTTTTATCGAGAAAGAGGAAATGCACTTGCACAGAGCGTAGCCATTTAGCAGGCAACACAGTGTGGTTAATGGATACCTCTATGGGCTGATACTTATTAGCTGCAAACTGTGAAGGAAAGACCCATTTGTGTTCCAACATTTAACAGTATTACATATATGCAGGTTCATGGACAGAGTTCACAGGGTTTAAAGTCTCCATTCCTACCACAGCATGCAAGCAAATATTGTATATGGAAAGTGCTTTTAATTTAAGGCTTGATTACACTGCAATGTAACAAGTGCCAAATCTTTCTGTAGAATTTAAGGGCTTAATCATCATTAGCATGATTTGGCATCTTTTCGATTCAGCCCTATCATTTAGTGTGACTGCATGCAGTGATGCTCTTTATCTGTAATCTCTAATTTTGCCATATGAGGTCTGTCATTTTAGAAAGCAAGGGAACTCGCCGCCGGTGGAGAAATGATCATTAACTTTGCGCTCATTCACTCCCACCGAAAATCTGCTCTGCTTGTTAAAGATTAGAGAGTTCAGAAAAAGATGGGACAGAAGCATGGCCTCGGTTAGAGAGTGAGTCAGGGATTGAGCAGGAATAAAAGCTATTAGAGGGGAGGGTGTGACAGATGAAGAGAATAAGAAATGAGACGGCGACTTTAATAATAAAAGAGGATATTGATCTACAGTGGACCAGTTGGGTTATCACTGGTGCTCCTCAACACTATTGACCCTTGCGTAATTGATTTTTCATTTGTTCTGTACAGTGTAAAGGGCACTTGTTATACTTTCTGAAATTCTATTTGTGGTAGTTATTAGAGCACCCAAAGTGCCTCTTCTTCTGAAAGGACACAAGTACACACATCTTCAAAGGGTGCCCTTGATAGAGTTAATAGACCTTCAACAGGTTTAGAGCTGCGTCCAGCTCAGAAATGTAAATTCTCACAGTTAAACCTGCATATGTCGATACAGATGGATGACGTTTTTACACACCTCAGTAAGATCAGGAAATGCTCCCAGCAGCTTACTTAGGGCAGGGAAACCACCTAATGTTCTGCTCAGATAAAACATTAAATATTACACCGGTTAATCAATGACGGATTGAGTCGTTGAACGATGATGAATCTCTTCTTCAGTGAAATGTTGAGCTTCAGACCATGGAAAAATTTGTCATCCAGTAGGAGAATTTGTAGTAGAGATAAACGTTTTACAGCTTCATCACTCTGATGTTATTAAATATATTTTAATCCAGCACAGGGAGCCTTGTCAGATCCATATATTACTTCTGTATTCTGTCTGCGATTGTGCTGCGAAAGAAAGCAATAAAAAAGAATCTCGTTGCATCATTTTTTAGATCTTTGTGTACGTGTGTGAAAGTGTGTGTACATGTTTCACTTCAAATAGAAAGAGGCAACACTTTTTTGGGAAACAGCTGAGGTCGTTGTGTAAATATGCCGAGCTCAGGAATGTCAAATCTCACCTGTGTGTGTGTGTCTTTGCCAGCAACACGTCACACATTGTTAAAGCCAGACTTGTTTGACCTGACGTACAGTAGTTGGAATCCTGTCTGTTCCTGCCCACACTCACACACTTACCAGCCAAAACACACACAGACACACACACACACACTCCCATCTACTAACAGACATGCACACTCACACACACAGAAATGAGCCCTCTTATATGGACACGCATGCATAACCTGGATACATTTTCTTCAATGTCAAACACCCGCACGAACGTAGAGCTTCAAGCACACTTGCACACTTATTGCACAGTTGTTTACCTCTTTCATACATACAGTACACAGACCCACACACTGTTATCAACTCAAGGTGGCCCTCAGCAATTTTCTCAAGAATAACAGGGTGTCTCAGCTTGTGTTCGAATACTCTGCAGCTCTGTGTTTGTGCTCTCTCTCTCTCTCCGCTACAGCGTTGAAACAGGCCTCAGCTCTGTGCTGCTGTGTGACAGCAAGGGAGAGAGCGAGGGGTTGAGGCCGAGTGTGCCGTGTTCAAGGCAAGTAAACACTGCAGATGCGATTAACTGAGATTGCCTTGGGGAAGCTCTAATGGGAAATCAAGGCCCCTCTTTCTAAGAATTGTGGGTAGCACAAGTTGTTGTATATCCAACCCCTGATGTTAGGATCTGCATGGAGAGAGCGAGAGGACAAGGTTGAAATTACATGCATGCTGGTACACTGTCTCTGTCTTCTTGTATAACAAAAGAGCTTTCAATTGTGTCACATGTTCGCACTGTTGTCATGTAAATGGATATTGACATAAAAAGCTAGTAAGCTTAGCATAAAGAGTGGAAACAGGGTGAAACACGTAGTCATGTGGGTTTTATCTGTTGAGTTGCTGACATCTGTCTCTGAGATTTCTGTCACCAACCCAAAACAAATGGAGGTGAATGGAACACATGGGTGAGGGAACAGAGTGTGTATAGACTGTCCGTTCTCCTCGCTGTAAAGTGCTGCTGATGCAGCAGACTTGCACGCACAGTCACACTCTGCAGGGACGAGATGCTATAATGTCACCCAAGGGGAGGATCCTCATCTCACACTCTGCTGGCTAAAGCACTGCAGGGAGGCTGCAAGCACGCACGCGCACACACACACACACACGCACACACACATGCACGTTAAGCACACTCATACTGCACACGCAAACGTCTGCATGCACACTTAATGCGTGCCCTGAGCTTTATTTGTATTCTGTGCAGCCTGCTCGTCTTTGTGAGAGCAATATCTGTTTCTTTGTGTAAAATCTTCTTTTTTCTATCTACCTTTCTGATGGACTCACCTATGTCGCTCTCTGCATATACAAGCAAGCCTGCTCCATCTTTGTCTGTGTATTTCTCTCTTGGCACGTTTGCCCACAAAAACATAAAACCGCTGTGATAAGAAGCGATAGTAATATTTGTCTCCAGTACATTTTTGTTTTTATAATGTGAGAAATGCACATTACAATAAGTGCAGTGTTCTGCCAATGTTAATAAGGTCATCATGTGTTTATGGGGTCAGGTGTTTGACATCATGTGTTTGGAGAGAAATAGAATATCTGTTCATGGACAGTTTATAACTGGTGCTGAATGAGGGTCATTGGGGACGTGATGAAGACAAAGAGGTGATTGTTGGTCGGCTTTCTGACGTCTGTGAGTGTGTGCATATGTAGCGATTGTCTAACATGCGTGCAGCGAAGCTTGTGTGTGTGATGTTTTCGCGCTAGTGCCATTCCATATAAATTGGACGTAGCACTGAGGTGCACACACACATAAGGACATAGTGTGGTATGGTTTTGTGCTGCAGAGTGGTTGTTTGCTCCGTCTCTGTGCAAATGAAGGATGGGACCGCCAGTGGATTGGCGCCTATCCATCACCAAGGACCTCAGGCTGGCTGACACCATTTCACACCTTCTCTCTCTCTCTCCAGTCTACCTTATTTTTCTTTGCTGCCCTCCCACCTCCTTTTCTTTCTCCACCTGTCCCTCCTCTTCAGCTTGCCTTGCATTCCAATCGTCCTCCTCCTCTTCCTCTCTAGCCTTCTGTCACCATGTCTCACTTATTCACATTTCCCCTTTATTGTCTCCTTTCCATTCCTCTTTTTACATTTTGTCACCCATCTCTCCTCTACCCTCTCCTTCTGGCTCTTTTTCTCTCTTTCTTTCTTTCACAACACTTGAAAACCTACATCCTTGTCACTGGCATTGATCTTGGAACAGAGGCTGTTGGGCACACACACATGCTCGTACACACACGCACACACTCGTGCACACACACATGCTCGTACACACACACACACATACTTGTACACACACACACACAAAGACAGTCTGTCCTGCTTACAATTAAAGCGTACCTCCCTCTTCCCTTTTCCCAAGCAGGCTCATAATAGGAAATGCCCCCGTTATCTCTACGGGCAGCGGCTTATTAATATAAGCCGTAGACAAACAAGGTGTGGGTACGTGCAGTGCTGTGTGTGTATCCCTGATAAAATGAAGTAGTATGAGGCAGAAATTAGATGGCCAGCCTCAAACTGTACTCGTCAGTGCAATAGTGTTGTGACAAAAGGTGAAGAACAGAAAGGTGAGAAAATAGTCACAGTTTTGAGATGCTGCTACCAGCTAAGGGTTGTTCAAACTATTCCTCTTTTTCGGAACAGTTCATACTCTAACAGAAAAGGGTTGAATAAAACAAGCTATCACAGCTGTAAAGGTCACATTGAATATTTTGTTTTTGTCTTACTACGTGAAACACGTCAGGTCAGAGGTTTACTAAGGCCTCTAATGCCACACAATGACTTTTCATTTTGTTGAACTTTCCTTCAATAAGGAACTAACAAATCTGCAAACAACTATGAAATAATGAAAGTAACTTCCTGGTCCTCTTTTTTTTGTCTTCTCAGTGATTCTCTTTGATCACAGAGCTTTTGACTCCGCTCTCACTTTAGCATGAGCAATAAAGGAAGTGATCAGTTTCGATTTCAGTCTGGGCTCAGAGTGTGTGATTGTTTTAGGCTATTATCTGGCTTGTACAGAGGAAATGAGCGGCTGGGTTTCTCCATTTTTCTCTGGAGAGCAGCCTTTAGCCTGATTGCTAATGACTGTTTAGTGCAGGGACAGTATTTGTTAATGGACTATAGGGCATTAAGTCACCAGAGAGAGTGAGGTGTGTGTGTGGGAAGATGAGAGAGAGCGAGACAGGCAGCCTGTGTGTTTGTGCGATCAAGTTTGAATGCAACAATTTGCAACATGAGAACTGTAGAGAAGCTTGAGTGGGATGCAGTTGTAGCCATTAGGGCTGTTTGCACATGTTGAATTTTCTCTAAAATCAGCGTAATGTTTATTGATATCTCCAAGTCATCCAGGGAATTTACTCTCTGTCTCCCTCTGCTTCCCCCACGCCCCCCCCCCCCCCCCCCCCCCCATTCTCCTCCTCCTTTCCTCCGTCTCTGTCACTGCTAAGCTCTTTGAATAGGCTGGTTGTTTTCCTCTGCTGGCTGCGCCTAAATATGCTTCACAATCCAGGAGTAGACAATGGCAATGCCAAAACGTAAAGGGAGGAAGGAAAAAAAGAGAGAGATACGAAGAGGGTGACACAGACAGAGAATTAAACAGAGGGAGTTGTGAATGAATGAGTAAATAGAATTGGAGGAAAGATGTTTGAGCCAAGTGGGAGAACAAAGAGTTGATTGTTGAGGAAAGTTAGGGGCCTTTCAGTTCCTGGACAGTTGGACCCTGATGTTTTTCTTAGATTCCCTGATGAAAAGTTAAAGGGTTGGACATGTTCACTGTGTTAACAGTTTCTTTTTATCCTGCCCATCAAGAAACGGGGGCAATGCACAGTTTTATTTATTTAAAGAATCATTTTAAGGATCATTTTATCTGGATAGAGCTGATCAAACCTCAATACTTTGTTGTTAATATCTGTAATGTGTCCTTTGCATCAAATATTGAAACGTGGCCTTGATTCATCTTTTTGGGAACCCTTATAAAGGGTTTATATGTTGAAACTAATGATTTTATTAATGGTTAGTACATCACTTATTAAAGCTTTATAGATTCGAGTTTGTAGGTTCCAAGCCATTAAGGAAATGAAATTTGAGGTTGCCAGGATGTGAAAGATCGCTTTGGCTCAGTTAATCCTTTGTATTTGGTAACAACTCTGTTAAAAAGTTGCTATCTAAAAATGTAGCTATCTAATAATATGATGCCGTCATAGAAAGGGATTTTTCACAGCCTGGTAACCCTTTTTTTAAAAAAAATAACTGATCTATAGTTTTTGTAAATAATGTAGTATTTGACATTTGAGAACTTCCTTTTCCTCTTTTTTAAATGAATAAAGGGAAGAAAGTATGTTTTACATTCCTCAAAGTTAGGCATGCAATACAATATTGTGTAGGTTTGAACTGAAGCTCAGACACTGGTATAGAAAAACAAACCATATTTAGTCCTAAATACAGAAGAGCTGAAACCGCTTGATGGTTCATTAACAGACATTTTGGTAATCATTAAATCATTAAATCATAAAAATGCAACAAAAAATGTCTTAAATCTCTGCTTTTTTGTTTTCTATGAGAGTAACCTGAACATGTTTAGGTTTTGTGCTGCTGCTAGGACAAAACAAGCAACTGGACAACGTCCAACAAAAATAATTAGCAGATTATGAGATAATGAAAATAATTGTTGGTTGTAATGCTATTATACAGCACAGAATAACAGAAATATAAGGCTGAGAGGGTACAGAAAACATCAAAGGTCAACTGTGACTGCTGGATCTACACTCAAATGCTTATCTTTGACATATAATCATTTTTTTCACAGCTCAGTGAGGTTGTGAAGAGAGTACACTTGGCCCAGGGAGTTGCACATTTGAAAAATGCCTACAAAGCTTAAATGCTTAAGTTGCTTTGCGGAAGCTGCACCTCTTCTTGGATAGCAGGAGTGGGAGTTTTGACAGCAGGAAGAAAAAGAGGGAGGGGAAGATGAAAGCGTTTTACCTTTCAGCCTCTGGTACAGGAAGTTATCCGAACGCCAGAGAGAGAGGGAGAGAGAGAGGGGGAGACAGATGAGAGAGAGGGGGATGGACCTTTTTGAAAAAAGAGAGATGTGAGCTTGGGACCCACAACAGCAGGGTGCCTCTCTGCAGCGAACAGCGACATAAAAAGGTTTTGAACCGGAGCCAGGTCCCTGAGCCTTCTACAATCGCTGAGGGACGGAGGAGAGGAGAGAACAGGAGAGGAAACGATGCGAGGAGAGAGAAGTTAAAGAAAATGGACGATTAGAAGGAAAATGAAAAGAGGAACAGGGAGAGGAGATGCAGTCAAGTGAAAAAAAAGTGCTTTCCAGTGTGTTCTTTAAAGTTGACAGAGTTTGGGATGCACCATGGTGTAGATGACTAATTCCTAAAGCAGGGCTTCATCTCTCAGGGGCACTTTCTTTTATAATCAACTGCAAACATTCTTTGTGTGAAGGAGGGAAACAGAAATTCAAACATGAAGCGCCCTGCAGAGGATATGAGATGATAACAGTTGAACTTGTCAAAGGCTCTACTTTAGGTGGAGGTTTGGATGTGACTCATTCAGAAATTAGTCATGTCTCTGGATCCAGAGGAATGTAGGGATGGAAGCATGGAGCTGAGCACAGGGGAAGAAATGGAGGAGAGGAGGAAGAATTTGGGGAAAAGAGCCAATGGCAACTCTCAGACAGACCAGGAAGTGACAGCAGGAAATCCAAAGTTGTAATCAGAGCTTCTTTGCACTCAGATGTAAAATTTTCCAATTTTAATACTATCCTTCTCGCCAGTTTTCCTATTCCTGAAGGGAGGATCCTTTATAGTTTTTAGAAAAAAAATTTGGGTCATCTGAAAAATCTCAAAGCATCAATGAAAGGTTGTGATGTATGCTAGCGGCATGTCTCTAGTGAAGGCAATGTTATGGCGCTTTTCCATTACACAGTTTTAGCACTACTTGCCTCGCCCCGCCTCGGTTTGGGTCGTTTTCCATTACAATTGCGTACCACCTCAACATGGGTGGGGTCGTCATAGCAAGGCGGCCCGAAACTCCAGTGGTGTAATTTGTATGCGACACAAACACAAACACAACTAAGGACATCAAGTGTTTGGTTTGCGTGTAGCCTTTTACCTTGTTCACAGAAATGATAGAAACGCACGGCCGCTGTTTCCAAACCTGCCGTTTTAAAAACGGCAGGTTTGATTCTTGTGAACAAGTCACTCTCATGACTCATCCAGTGATGTCACTCCCTGGCCAATCAGTGGGCTGCACTCTGTTGACGTCACATTTTGGGCTGGACTCAGCTCGCTTGGAACCCCGGCAGAGTAGGTACTAATAAAGTACCTGGTACCAGGTACTATCACCTAATGGAAAACCCTAAAGACCGAGTTGAGTTGAGCCAAGTCAAGTAGGTGCTAGGTGACCCATAGATAATGGGTCGGATCCATCGCATTGGTCCAGACTGAAATCAGTCTCATCATCGACTGCTTCTGGATGGATTGCCATTAAATTTTGTACAGACATTCATGGTTTCCTGAGGGTGAATCATAATGACTTTTCATTTAGCACCACTCTGAGGTCGAAATTTTCAGCTTTTAGCAGAATGTGTTGAAAACTGTCATTAAACATGTCATCCTCAGGATGAACTGCAAAATCACCTGTAAAAATCCCCTTACTTTTCCTAGCGCCATCATCAGGTCAAAACTGCGAGTTAGACCATTCTGGTATCCCTGTATTAACTGGACTTTGTGTTTAGTACTAAGTAGCAAATGCTAACATGGTGAACACTAGGCTTCACCTTCTAAACATTAGCATGCTAGCATTGTCGTTGTGAGCATGTCAGCATGCTGCTGTTAGCAATTAGCTCGAAGCACTGATGTGCAAAGTACGGCCTCACAGAGCTGCTAGCACGGCTGGAGACTTTTGTCTTGCTTACTGTTCCTCTGCTAATGCTGCAACTATTACTATTGAATCAATTAATTGATTGAATTGATCAATTAATTGATTAATCAACGTATTCAGCTGTATAAAAGGTATAATAAAGTTTAACTTGGACCAAAAAGGTAATGAGTATAAGCTGACAATAAATCCATGCCTACAGACACAGCTGTTTACGTATTCCTCTTTTTACTGTGTGCATTGTTGCTGCATTCTTGCTGATTTGAATAACTGTTCAGAGAATTGTTCCCTCTCCAGTTGTCAGGAGCAGTAAAGAACGGCCTGATGAAGCCTGATTTTATCTCACAGTAAATAGTACCTATTCAGTTCTCCTGTGCCGTGCTCGATAAAAACAGGCTGCAGTGTCTGCTGCAGTGCTGAAGCAGGAGAGACGCAGGATGGGGGAATTCCCCAGCAGCCCCCCAACACTTTGCTCCTCTCCCGCCCATCACACAAGTACCTTTCCCTTTCCTTATGATGATGCTCACACACAAGCACGCTGACTCGTGGCAATAAAAATACACATGGGCATAAAGCGGCAAATTAAAAGCCTGACTCAGAGCAACAAATGAGGCTGGGGGATTAGCTTCTTTTCAACCGTGTTATGAAGGTTATTTTTAGGCTCCTCTCCGCCACACAATGCCTCATGAAAAAACAAAGCGGGCAGGGTTTGGCTTTTGAATACAGATCTCTGTGTCTGTGGGTTAGGTTTCAGTGGACTTGGTATTTAATTGATTTTGACTTCCAGTAAATGTTGCTTTGTAGCTAATTACATGACATAAAAGGGGATTTTTAATGATTTACTCATGAAAAGTAGCTGGTACCACACTTAAAACTGAATATTTAAAATAAGTCTGGGGTTTTTGAGTCTCCGTCGGTCTGTCTCAGCTTTGCACACACTAATATATCTGTTCTACTTTCTCTCCAAACACACCACACAAATACCCGAACCCCATGCCTCGCGCTCACACTCGCAGCAATCAGTGTTGGCCCTCAGCCTCCACAGTAACAAATCACTCAGACAGCGCAGCCGTGCCCTCTCATTAAGCATGCTGCACACTGAAAGCAACACTGCTAATGACTCTGCATTGCCTGTTATACACACACACACACACACACACAATACTCTCAGACTTAATGCCATAATAGTTAGCTTAAACCACACAAACTCACCAGACAGACAGACGACACTCCTGCCCAGCTGTTTTGCCTCTGCAGAGAGTGAATTCACAGGGAACGTTCTGGAAAGTGTGTGATTTTCTACCATGAGATATTGAGATCAGCAACACAATAGCTGTCAGTAACTGTGTGCAGATGAAGACTGTGCTTTTTCTGTATTCTATCATTAAGCTACGTTGAGATTGTAACCTGAAGCCCACTGGGGTGCTCTCCCAACAATACCATCCCTGTTCCAGAAACTTCACATCCCATTTGTTCTGATGTCGTTGCTGCCGGTTCACTCCGAGCTTTTTTAGCACTTGTTTCCGCGCTGTCATCTTGCATCCGCTGCCGGCTGGAAGTTAGCATAGAGCCCGCTCATTTATTCTAGCAGAGTTAGCCTGCTTGTGCTTCACGAACTTGACATTGTCAGCCAAGCATGCACAGATTCAATCAGCAAGAATTTGCAGGGAAGCACATCTTGTGGAAGCCAAGTCAGTGTTGTACACAGCCTGAAATGCACAATCTGCTTCTCCTTTTGTTAAACTCTTGGCAAATATTCGGGTGTTGTTAATAAATCCAGTTTTTTTTTCTTTTGCAGATTGATTTAGAAGTCAAATTCCTCAAACCCAGTGTTATCAGTAGAAGTTTGTCTCCACTTTGTTGCACTTAACGCTGTCTTTCGGCTTTTGTTGGCCATGAACACGCCGTCTTTGTGAATTGTCTTCTGATGTTAGCTGGTGATGAATTGCACAGATAGTGTAACAGCATCGATTTCTCTTTTCTCAATGTAAGGTAGCATATTGACTGTCTCAGTAACTCAATCACTTGGATAATAGCACAGAGGAAAGAGTGTGTGTCTGTGTATGTATACGAATGTACACAGGCTTGTGCTTGCTGTTCATTTTTTCCTTTTGTGATTGTGTGCAGGCATGATAGCATGCATGTACCTTATGAATATGTGTGTGCATGAGGTGTCGGTCCACATCTTTTTATTGTGTTTTCAGAGTATATAGTAAAGTGTTTTTTGATGTCCGTATGTGTCTGTGTGTGTGTGTGTGTGTGTGCCGATCTGAAAGGTCTGCATTATCAGCCTCTTGGCAACAAGCAAATGGAGAACCACTGAGTTCTGTTCAGTGTGTTCATCGTCAAGGCCCTGTCGCCCCGGGTTACAGGGTTGCTAGGGGATGGATGGACAGGCTGGCATCACAAAGTGCCAGTTAGGCATGCCGGTGCTCCATATCCTGATCTCCTGCTCTTTTTGCTCCCTCCCCTCATGTTGTACCTGGAGAAGCCTGTGAATTCTTTAGGACTCATTTATACCCCAAAAACAGTGATACAATAGAGCTTCCTTAAATCCGAGTTTAGTATGGACTGGTCAGTTCTCCTCAGCAGGTGCTGCTCAAAAAGCCACTCCACTAATTTGCAGACACTTGACTCTAATGCTAAATGATTTGGGGGTTAGGAAGCAAAGTTTGTGTGCTTGTGAATTTTGCTGCATAAACAGGGTGTGTTCTGTCTTCACAAACAGGAAGCAAGCCTGCTGTTTCATCTTCCTCTCACAGCCCGAACCAACCCAGTGATTTTTATTTGGTCACAATTAGCAGATGACAAATCGTAGATTATTTACGGAGTCCCTGTTTGTTTCCAATTATTGTGTTGTCATGGTGATGAATGCGTGTTTTTGTGCACTGTAAATGATTTAATCCTTTTAATAGACTGTCATTTATTGTTACTAGTGCATAAATAATCATGAAGCGCCATCAGGATGGATGTTGTTTTAAGATATGTCGTGGTTGTAGAGTTTTTGAGTGTGTGTGTGAGTGTATGTGAGAGAGTATGTGAGAGAGAAGGGGGGGGGGGGCAGTTGAGGCGCCAGTAAAGAGGGTATGTCTAGCAGCTGTGTCATTTTGCAGAGTGAAGGATTATGGGAGAATTACACTGAATGAGCAGGAGGACCCACTCTCACAACTTTCTTTCTACATTGTCGTGCGTGTGTGTGTGTTAAACAGTGGGATAGACTGTGTGTACTGCGTTCATTGCTCAGTTGCTGCCAGTGACTTGCTACTATGGCATGCGTAGCAGCTGACACTGCATTAGTCATAGTCTACCTGTGACTTCCTGCGATGCACACAGTGAAATATAATATGTCAATAAAAGATTGTCACATTATCTTATCTTAAAGCCAAATGGACTAATATACAAAATACATTTTAAGTAAATCCAAATCTTGTTTTTTTTTTTCACAATGAATAGGAGAAGAGGCATTCCTCAGATGAGCTCTGCAAAGCAGTGTGACAATAGGGCTTAATAGATTATTTATTTTACATAAGCCTACCAGATATGAAAGGTAAACACAGGTTTCAAGCCTATAATAACAGTGGGATTGCTGCACGGTTACTATGGAATTATTATCGGATCATTTTAAAGCTATAGTGGAGTTTGACATGAACCTCTAACCTTAACAGCCATTAATTCTGCTTTTTTAATCTTATCTTGATGTGACTGCAGAATATGAGCTGATGCATTAACTTGTCAAAAGGCCACACCCACACACACACACACACACACACACACACACACACACACACACCAGACAAACTCCAATGATGTACAAAGCCAGTTAGTCATCAGGGATAATCCATGTGTAATGTGTCTGTGTTTTCTTTCTGTGAATGTGTCATCTCTCATGTGTTCTTGCGCCACACGTCAAGGTTGTTTACATCCATCGAGCGTGTCCGAGGCCGCGGTTATGCATTGTCGTTTTTACAGCCTATTATTGGGACACACTGCTTTGGCACAACACAGCCTGTCGAGCGATAACAAGACCTGGGGAGAGTGTCCGACCTCTGAACACCAGGCGGGGTGTTAACAAGCTTCTCTTGATCCCCGGGTGGTTGCCATACAACACACACCCTCTCAGACAGATATGTGGTTACACAGTGACTCGCTCACATGATTGCATAAATCAGTTGTGGATTTATTTAGAATTCATTCACAGCTGACTGAAGGACAGTTGGAGAACTTTGATATCCTGCAGCACTGTAGCTATTTTAGTCAAAGTCATGGATCCACTTTGGTCCAACAACTTATACTGTGCAATCTGGATTCTGTTGTTTGAAGGACTACAACTAACTTAATTATTTATTAAACTATTGATTTTATTGAGTAATTGATTAATAATGTAATGTATATATGTATATATAGTTGGCATTTAAGAAGTAATCCATGACTGAAATGTTTATTGACTAGGGTGTCATGTGTCCTATCATGCATCATGATACTAGAGCTGCAACACAAATAATAGTTTTCATTGTTAGATCTCTGTTTTTTTCAATAACATGATTAATTGTTTGATCTGTTAATTTTTGGAACATAGTAAAAAAAAGAATGCCCATCGTATTTTCCCAGGTTTCAAGATGTCAATATTTTTGTCCTCACCTTGACAAACTTTTGTCTTGTCCGGCCAACAGTCCAAAGCCCAACGGCATCCAATCTTTTATCATAGAAGTCAATGTAGCATTTTTGCTTTAAAATAGACTTAAATTATTAATCAGCGGCATTCAAATACTGAATGACTGGTTGGCCTTTCTGCGCTGTCAGCAGTTGCTCTTCATGGGTCAGTGCACTAATGAACACCATGTGTGTAGTGGATGTGTGTCCAGGTTGTAACATATGTCACATACCACACCTTTTCACACATCCTGTCTTTGCTGCTCCTCCTAACACCACAACCAATAGAATCTATATTCCCCCTGAAACTGTGTGATGCTCCGTTCACCAAATCCCAGGATCAGGCCGTGAAGCTCATTACTGAATCATCATATGGATCATCAGCTCCACGCAGCTCTCAATTATTCATAGGAGTCTCTGAGGTGAATAACAAGCGCCTGCATGTTCAGTTAGGACTGTGTACACGTACTCAGAGATCTCAGGTCAATAACTTAACATTATAGCAGATTTCCCCAAATGTGTTGAGACACTTCTCTCAGGGGGCTAAACTGAGTGTCCCAGCAGATTGTGATGTTTCAGTCAGTTAATGTTTTCTTTTACTTCCCCTGCACTCTATCTCTTTCATTTCCTGTAGAAACCGTAGAGGTGGGGGCTTTTTGGACTATCTCCAAACATCTGTCATAAGTTTTTTTCACTTTTACAGATCTCCACATGAGAGGGCGCTCAGCTTGACACCGTCGGAGTCTGGGTAAATTAATGGGCCATCATGACCATAAGGTGAAATATAAGATCTATAGGTGTGTTGTTTTATCGTACTGACTGTTTCTGTTCTCTCCTTTTAATTAATGAAGTTATGGGATCAACGAGGAAGAGGCTTTTGAAGCTATGTGATACTTCACAGTAGTAGCACAGTAGCTTAGAATGGTTTTTAGGAATGATGAAATTAGCCTTTTCCTGTGTGACCTTTATTTCCATCTTAAATTTGTCATTCGAAGTTCAAAACATGTTTACGTGATCTTTTGTGGCTTTTTTATTTCTTGCTTTTTGCTTCACTCTTGAGGTTTTTCTAAACTAGTGTGTCAGCGTCTCCAAAGCCAGTTTTGCAAACAAAACACACGATAAAAGGACTTGGAAGATGAAATTAAAACCTTTTTCTCTCCCTGCAAAAGAGAAAATGTCCAACTTTTAAAAAAATGGGAATCCACCTCATCAAAGGCAGACAACTTGGAACTCCAGAGGGACGCCACTCGCAGCATTTCTGCCAAGCTCAGCCACAGAAACACAGGGTGCTACCAGCTGTTTATCATTGGCCTTGCACCAGAACAATAGCTGCAGGAGCCACAAGCAGAGGGGAGGCTAACACTGCTAAGCTAACCACAGGACAAGGCCAGGAGAAGCCAAAACACAGGAAATTAGCTGCTGTTTACTTTCTCTTGTCTAGACGTGTTCCTTCTAATTAAGTGTAAAGAGCCCCCTTGTGGATTTCTCATCTCTAAGGAATGAGCCTTCAAGGTTACTGCTGGGTAATTCATTGTTTTGCTGCTTTTGAAATGTGGCAGTGTTTGACCCATTTGTGGCCCCCAGGACTGTGTGCTGCGTTAGCCCTACAGTAATCCCCCAGCGACCCAGAAAGTCATTTCTAGAGCAGCTGGTTATGTGGGCCATAGGCCTAATAACACAACAATGCCGTCATATGGCTGAGAAAGTGTTAAAGACAGCAGGGGTTCAGCAACTCATTGTACATTATTAAAAGCACCATGTCAAATCCACGTCCCTGACCACCACTTTACTCCGAAGTTTAGCTCTGCTACAAGTGTATTTGATTATAGTTGTCTAAAAAGTAGCTGAAGTACATCTTGGGTATGTGAACTACTGCTAGCTGTGTGTTGGAGCGCACACACACACTCGGAATAGTTAAAATTGCAGTGTTTGTGTGACCCAGAGGGTTTTATCCACAGGAGAAGGACTGATGCCACTCATTTGAGCCACACAGGATTAGAATGAAGTATTGTGTGTGTGTGTGTGTGTGTGTGTGTGTGTGTGTGTGTGTGTGTGTGTGTGTGTGTGTGTGTGTGTGTGTGTGTGTGTGTGTGTGTGTGTGTGTGTGTGTGTGTGTGTGTGTGTGTGTGTGTGTGTGTGTGTGTGTGTGTGTGTGTGTGTGTGTGTGTGTGGGTCGCCACAGACGAGCCATATTACAGAGGTGAGGGATAATAAGAATAATGCTGTCTGACTTTTTCATTAAATCTTACTAACCCTCTTTTAGCTTTAGCCTAACTGCTAATGTCCTCAATATTGCTGAGTGCAGCTGCAACGTCTTACCCATAATTCTGTAAGATTCGTTCAGTGACAAAAGGGTGAAGGTTGACATATTTCCCAACATTCAGCTGCATTCTTGGAGCCTCTCATGGGGCGTTTTGGAGGACAGAGGGGGTAAACCAAGAGGATAATCCCAACAAACTGCACTGTTCTCTGGGGCATCTTTTTACAGTCGTCTCACAGCCTCTGAATGTGTGTGTGTGTGATTATATGTGTGTGGGTGGCCTGTTTACATTCCACTGATTCCTCACGGGAATCCCGCTCTCTATCCTCTGTTCCCTAGTTTATTTGCCTAGGAAGGTAGGTGTATGTGTGTGTGTGTGTGTGTGTGTGTGTGTGTTTGGATATTTTTAGACTTCTCACAGGAATACAATTGGCGACTGTCCTCACACCAGAGCTTACCCCTGGTCAAACTTCACCCCCTCACAAACACACACATCCTGATAGACTCTTTAACCTTGAAGTGGACTCCTGTTGGAGATGAAAGTGGGAATGCAGTGCTTCTGTGTACAGTATGCACCTAAATGCGTCATCCTGTGGCACTCGGCTCTCTTTGCTGAGCGCCCCCACAGTTTGTGTACATACAAGTGTCCACTGTGTGCATTTTCAAATGAAAGTTTCTGATCTCAGTCCTCTTGATTGAGATTTCCAGGAAATCTTACACAACAAATTTGCTGTTGGAAGTGAGGGGATTGCAGATGTCATTTTTGTGCCCAAGCAGCTTAGGACAAAATCTGCGAAATCTCTTCTCTGGCTGTGTTCACGCTGTTAATTCCTCCCCAAGGGATGATTTCATGCTCCTTGCTGCGTCATCCGACGACAAACTGGTTGGGTTCTTTATCTCCAATTAATCTTCAGAAGCAACAATCACGCAAAGCCGAGGTAGCGTCTGTTCTCTTTTTAAAAGATTAATTTAATTATATTCCTGTTTTATTGGATATAGTAAACAGCAGAGAAGACTTTAAGGGCAGCTGATAGACAGGATGACATGTCACGACGATCAAGAGGCTGTTTACTTCACTCAGCATCTATTTGAAGACACCATGTCCGTTTTCTTTTAATTAACTTCCTCCTTTGAGAAATCCTTGCCTTCTACTCTGAGCAACATCCTGTCTGCTCTGATAGCCTGATTCACAGTAATTGATATGACGCTGATAGACAGTCAGGAAGTTCATAAGTAACCAAGCCATAAAGACAAGTGATTATCACTATAATATGATGACATATGTTGCATTACACATTTCACCCAGGGTGATGTCAACTGGAAAAATCACCATCAGTAGCACTCAAGGGGTCAGAGCAGTGTGGAGTGTGTGTGTGTTTTGGTTGTGCAGAGTGTGTTAAGTGTCCAGGGCTTTGCTAATGGCCTAATGTCACTCTGCTGTCTGGAGCATTGAGAGGTAATTTACAAATGCTGTAATATAATGGCTCTTGATATCAAGGGGCTCTCCGGTTAAGTGTGTGTTGGGTTAGAGTTCAGGTGCGTGTGTGTGTGTGCGCCGAGTGGTGCGTATACAAGTACGTGAGTGTGAGTGCTCTAGATGAAACAATGAATTGCACTGTTTGTAATTGCCCTTCAGACTGACACATGTATGTTTTGTATAAGCAACGTGACCTGAGCTCAGTTACATGAAGTTACATCAGCGGGTGTCAGATATCAACCCAGCTGAACACGGATGTGGGATTTTGGACTTTGGACTTTTGCATCCAAATTTCATTACCTAATCATGCACACTATAGTCTGTATGTGCGGCACACACCAAAACCCAGCGTTTAAGCAGCAATCAATTAACAAAGAGTGTTTTCTTGGTTTATTGATTCATTGTCTAGTGTGTAAAATGCCTGTTTCAAATAGCTTGTTTTGTCTAGCCAACAGTTCAAAAGCCAGATATATTCAGTTTGCTGTCATATAAAACACAATAGCAGAGAATCATCACATTTAAGAAACTGGAACCAGAGACCTTTTGGCATTTTTGCTTGAAGAATGGCTTAATCGTTAATTAATTTCCATTTGATTGGCCTTTCCAGCAACCAACCCATTAATCAATTTATGGATTGGAAAAATGGTGGTCACTCCTCCAGTAGAGTCCCAGAGACTTAGAGGATCTATACCAGTTCTGAAACCTTGTTTTGGCCCAAACCTCACTAACACATTGGTGTTTTTTCCTTAAAATTGTCACCCATCTGTTCTCTACAATGTATACAGCTGATCAGCACTATTCATTCTATCAAAGTCTTTGTATTCCTCCTGCTTTTCCTCCTCAGTCTCACTCTGTGAGTAATATCAGTGAGTGTCGCCCGTCTGTCCCGCTCTCTCCACATATCTTGCCACATTATCCACCCACTGTGTCAGAATGGATTTGCCTCTGGCCACCTCAGCTTCCTTGAAAGTGTCAGGGTGTGAAGGTGTCTCACTTGCATTTTTCTCTCAGACTGCTGCCTGCACACTGAATGCTTTAATGCATTCTTTCCCTCCTTCATTCTCTCTCCATCTCTCTCTGCCATGCTGGTGTCTGTCGACTGCTAATTGGTTCATCTCTATTCGGATGACTCTGTGTGTGTGTGTGTGTGTGTGTGTGTGTGTGTGTGTGGGTGCGCGTGTGGCTGCTTCTCGCTGTATTTTTATGTCTAAATTGTAAAAAAGTGTGCGTGCGTGTGTGTGCGTAAATAGTTGTGTACGTGTGTGTGTGACTGACAGCAGATTTTCCGCCACCAGCAGGCGTTCTCTTTGCTGCTCTGGTGCACATTCAGTTGGTTCATTTTGTTTTTAGCTCTCCCTCGGGACACACGGAGCCACCCCCATTAACTGATTTGAGAAGGACTATGGCAGCTACCACCACTTTGTAAATAAACATTGCACCGTGTTATATACTTACTATACATGATTTGGCCCTCTAGTTCATGCCGCTGTTGAATATAGCAAGGAGTCTGTAGAACAAGAAAGTGATAATGCAGTTTTTGGCTCCATTCGTGGTTGTAAAGAGATATCACCATGTTCAAAGAGCCTACATTGACTGGTAGCTGTAATGAACTGCAACAGGCTTGTTATAAATACTGGCAGCTAAAAGAAGTTTGACATTTTGAGAAATATGCTTATACTTAGAGTGAAGCGAGTCGTTCCCTAATCGGAAGAGCAGGTTGGCACCTAACATGGGAGCCTCTGCCACCCGTGTGTGAGGGTGTGTGTGAATGGGCGAATGTTGATATGTAGCGAAAACGGCTTTGAGCTGTTGGGGGATTAGAAAGGCTGTAGAAAAGCAATCCATTAACCATTTACCTCTCTTTTCTTGCTTAGCTTTAGCTTAGCTTAGCATGTGACTTGAAACGAGGGGAAACGGGGTGCCTGCCTCTGTCTGAAGGTAACAAAAATCTACCTGCCAGCACCTATAAAGCTCACTAGTTTATAGTACATTATAGCTCCCGTCCAAGAAATAGTCCAAAAACCACAATTTCTAGGTTTGTTTTTTGGTAGATTAAAAAAAGATATTACATGTTAATTAGTGACCTAGAAGTGCTGGTACATGCTAACCCTAACCCTTACCTTTAGACAGAGTCACACTAGTTCTCTTTGAGGTTTTATGCTAAGCCTAGCTAAACGGATGTGGGCATTTACCACACAGTCTATTTCCCAAAATACTGAACCAAATTTTGAACTCCACACAAATTTTGAATTCCTCAAAGTTGCTGCTGGTTTCCATCCCTCCTCTCTGAGCTGGAGTGCCTCTTCTTCAATGAGCAACCTTTCCACTGACCGCTGTGGAATATGGGTGGAATAAGCTCTTGGCTTGTGAAATGAGAAATCAAATGGAATTGTGAAAAAGGTGGAAGCAGAGCCGAATCTGCGGCACACAATCATCCAGAGTTGCTCATGCGTGCGCTGGATGGATTTAACCAGAAACCTTAAGATTGCTGTCTGAGGGTTGCCAGGTCTCACGGCATCCTCCCCTCCCTCCAAGCTCTTAAAGAGGTTGCCGTGTTTGTTTGGCTGCAACCCCCCACAGCCACCCCGACGGTCCTCCCCACCCCCAGCTGCTGTTTCTGATTGTAGATATGGCCTCTGAGTCTCTGCAGGCTTCCATATTTTACCATATGTTTATAGGCTAGCAGACATGTTGAATATGCTATGGTCTGCAGAGGGGGACACAGAAGGAGAGGTGAGAGAAAAGGTTGAGGGGCATAAGGATGAGGTGAAGGGAGGCCGGGCCAACAGATCAGACCGAGACAAAGAGAGGAAGGAGAAGAGCGCAGATACAAAATGTAGGGAAGAAAAAGAAGACACAACATAGGACAGGGAAGATGGTGAAACAACTGGTGGTTTATGCGAGGGAGGATAGGGGAGAGGTAGCCTGCATTGCCAGAGCCAGATAGGGAGGAGCAGGGCTGTGAGTGTGAGTGTGTGATGTGATATTAAACAATCCCAGTCTGCAGAAGAATGTCTGATAAATGGCTCACTCCAAAAGGTCAGAAGCTGCATCAGCACGCATCAGCCTCCTTCCACTCCTTCCCTTTTTCATTCCCAACTCTTCCCTATCCTCCCTCGTCTTTGCTCTTTAACCTCCCCTCACATGTGTCCACACACACACACACACACACACACACCCATTAGCAAACCAGACCTGCAATTCCTCTCAAGAACGCAACAATGTGTTATAGTCCAACGTTATGGAGGTTTGAAAGGGTCTGACCCCCTGCCATTTGCCCCGTCTGGATTGTCTAATAAACCCTCCCCTGCTGTGGTGGGAGTCTTGTAAAGACGGATCACATTTCCATTTCAGTTGCTCATCTGCTCTCTCTCTCTCTCACACACTCACACACACACAGACACACACCTCTATTAATCCCCCTAATTGCCTTGTGCCTTTTGTCCAAAGGGCCGGTGTCGCAGGCGGAGATAAATGCTGTGCTGTGTGGCAGTTTTCAGAGCAGCGGCAATGATTTGAGGTGCGTCTGCGGGACTTGGTAGAAGACAGAAATTATATTGGGCCGCCTCGTTAATGCATCTCTGATAGGGAGAGTGTGTGAGTATGTTGTCCATGTGTATCTGCAAGAGGGAAAATGAGATCATGCATCTCCAGACATCTGTTGCATCTCATTAGCAGCTTTTAGAATGAATTACCTCACATACACACACACACCCTTCATCCTATTCCATCCACCCTGATAATCCCTTTATCTTGGCGGCTATTCAACACATAAAGGCCAATGCCACTGAATAATGATGTGGTCGTATCTACTCCTCATTCACTCTAATGCTAATCTTCATCACAAGGTGACAATGATGGAGAAATTTTATGCAGGCAGTGGTTCAGTGCTGAATAAATCTGCCGTTTCCTAATCAGAAGTGTGTGTGTATCATGTATCTGTTCGTAGGAGTGCTGTTAAAGGTCTGTTCTTTCAAGTTAAGTTTCAATTTAGTTGGGGAGCAGGAGTCAGACACTCCTTTGTTTGCAACCGTACTTTGCAGCCCTGTCCATGTTCTTGGTCCAGGAATTCCCAGAGTTCAACAGTTCAAACCCCCCCCCCCCCCCCCAAAAGCATCCATTAGTGTTTGCAGAGAAGGTCACTTACAATGTGAGTGACAATCCCTGAAATCATTACAACAATCCATGCCTTCTCTTCATGCTCATGCTCCCATTTACATATCTGGATGACACGCCCGGTTGGTTTGTTTAATCACAGAAAATTGCCTGGCTGCACAATTACTGAAGCAGTTTTTGTTTTAGCATTTCACTATTAGCTGAGCGGCAGTGCCGTCACAAAGCTAATCAATTTGAGACAATGGCACAGTGCATTTTTCTGCTGGAGCGAGGGGAATAAAGCTGCTTTGTCAGGACATGAAGAATAGTAAAGAATAAAAAAAATGTCTTGTGTGGAATTTTGTTCATTAAATTTCAATTTAAGTGGCGTTTGCTTGCTAAGCAGTGTGGCAAAAACACGACCGTTAACACTGTGCCCAGAAAGCTTGTGCTCGGCACATTCAGAGGGCAGCTGTGGTTTTGGGGAGTTGCAGACAGTTGTGTTTTTACTGATGGATGAAGTTCTTAAAGCTGACAATACTGCACATTTCCTCTTTTCAAGATGCTGAGGGAGACAGTGCAATAGAATCGATTTGTCATGTACAACAATGACACAACTAAGCGAGCCTGAGAAAGCTGCTTTTCGTGAGGACGAAAGAAGGGAGAGAGAGGAGAAAAGTGGAACTGAAATTGAAAGGCTTCGAGTGTTTGAGGGTGAGAGAGTGAGTGTTCTTTCTGTAGAATGCGTTAGCGCCTCACACAGTCACACACTGTTGGGCTTAGCTAAACGAACGCTCACAGAATCAAGTCCAGATGATTTAGATGCAAAGCAACAGCCTCAGGCATTGGCAAAAAAAGACGATAATAGGGCAGATCAAGTAGGAGAGAGAAGAACGAGCCTAGTCGAGGTGCCAAAAAAATTGTGCTGAATAATAGTGTAATTTATAACGCAAAAAGATTTTTTAATCTTTAAAGTGAGGTTACCGTCCTCTATTTGTCACAAAAATACCCTGAAATTTAGACCCTAACATTTCACACTCAGTAGTCAAATAAGCAAATGCCTGAGGTGATCCAGCCTCAGTTAAGCTGCAGTGTTGTGTTCATCCATTTTGAATACAGTAGTTCCTCTTGGGGCAAAAACAGCTGCAGGCCTTTTGAAGATCTCACGGTCATCAGAGTCCTCGAAAACCAGGAAAGGAAGACAGGAAATGTTTCTTTCCCACGGGGCTGTGTGACATTAACTAGATGCAGATTTTACAGGCACGCAGACGTTTACACGAAAGCTGAACATATACACAGAGCCTCTGTGGACTGCAATGGGTCTGCAAGGTCAGGACAGGACGCAGAAATGCTTAGGGAGATGGGAGATTTGTCATTTATGGTGAAGGCATGAGACACATGTTGCTGTTTCTGTGGCCTTGCAGCTGGGAGGGATTCTCTGGCTAACAGTGAGAGAGCCATGCCGCCTCACAAAATGTAGTTGTGAAGGACTTCTCATGAAGTAGGCAAATACAACAACTGGAGGATGTAGTTCACCTCTTGCAAAATGATTTTTTTTTAATTTTACTGTGGTACGGGGAAAAGGAAAAAGAAAGAACTAACGTGCAAATGTTCTGTGAAGCGTGAAAGATAAGACGTTCGGTTGCTGGCTGTTGTATCTCTTTGAATCTTTGGGGAATGAAACATTTATCTGCTTGGGGGAAAATGGTTCATATTTCGTTTATATGTCCCCACTGGGAGATCGATATAAACACTGCTCCCAGCAGATATAGCTACTGTATCTTTTAAGAGAGAGGAGCGCAGTTCTGTGTATGGATGAAGATATAACACATATATCTGTAATATGAGAAAGGGAGACGGGAGGGGAGGGAGGGAGAAAATGGGGAGCCTTGTTGAATTATGCAGTTTCAATTTCCCCATTTAGGGAGGATAGATCAATTTCTCATGCTAAAATCATTAAGCCTTCGGATGGGCAGCGTCGCCATGGCAACACAAATTATGTCCCTTGATCAGAAGCACCTGCTTTCATGGTCACACAAGCGTGCAGACACACAAGGCGTGCATGCAGAGACCGACAGTGATTAGTAAATTACACCGTGCAAGATTGAGTGGCATTAGATACACAGTGATCCACCCTGTAGCTCCACACATACTCCTCGTTCATTAACTGCCACTTGTAGGTGTCTGGATCTATAATGATGCATTTAATTCAGCAGATATAGCTGTCTCTGCAAGTGTTTGTGTGTGTGTATGCACTTAATTGCATTGTCTCAGTCAGGGCAGGGTCCCTCACTGCAGCCTGTTGGGAGCTGTATTCCATCAACCCTCCCTTGGGATGGGTGTGTGTGTGTGTGTGTGTGTCCCCATGAGTATGTGCATATAGGCATCTATGTGTGCTATGCTTTTTTTCTTTTTTTTTCTGCCTGCATTTCCTTTCCGCTACTTTACCATCTTTATTTTGTATCCCTTCTTGTAGAGTTGTCCTCTTTCTTCTTCGTCAAACTGGGTTTCTTTTGATGGCGTCATCTTGATGACCCCCCCCCCCAACCCTCTTTCTCTCTTCATCTTCTGTTCTCTCCTCTCTTGGCAGCAGTCCTCCATCCTTCTTCACCCCTCCCCCATTTCTCCCACCCCCATCATCCAAATGGCCCTGCGGTCAGGACACAAGGTGGTCAGTGGTGTGTTTATTATGTGGTGCATCCATGTTCATCGTTTGTCTGGTTTTATAATGACCAATGGAAAAACCCCTAAAAGCCATTTAAAAGGACTATTTGTGAATTTGTGTTTAAGCTTACTACTGTTGAAAAACCAACATTACTGAGTCCCTACAGGGTCCTGCATTGTTTTTAGTGAACATGAGTTCTTTGGGGTGTGCTTCATCTCCATAGAACTACAAAGTGTATTGTCAGTGTCATGTATGCATGTATTCATAGGGGTTATTATTTTGCGTACAATGATTTTTGTAACAATAACTCCAGGTTGATTTCCCGAAACAGTGGACAAAAAGGAGTCTCTGCAAACAAAGCGCAAATTCTCATTGTTTGCAATAAGCTTTCTTCTCTCTTAACCCCTTTATTAATTTTAGAAATGTTACTTGAGCTTCCTGCAGTGCTCCATACCAGCATAACTGCTTAAGGAAAGCAGAGGCTTTTTCTCCCTTAAAAACTGGATTATTTATTATTGTGGAAATGCCTCTGGCTCTCCTCCGAGAGGCTTCCTGGGGCTCATTTCTCATCAGCCATCCAGCTGTAAACCTTCCCCGTCTGTGTGCACCCAGAGGACCCTGTAGAGGGAGATGTCACACAGCCACAAATGCATCCACAGAAACTGCTCTGACTGTGGATGGTAAATCTCTCTTTCTCCCTCAGTCTTTCTCTGCCGTCCAACAGCTTGTCCAACAGATGAAACTCTCCCCCACACACACAAACCTACATACACACACACACACACACACACACACACACACACAAAGCTCTTCCTGGCCGGTACGCTTCACTGCAATGTCAGGTAGGGTCTCTGCCTGTAGAGCAGCAGGGCTCAGATTCAGTTCCTTGGCTCCTTGGCTCTAGTTTCTTGCATGGAAGGTTATGCCTTGATGGGGCTTGTGGCTGGTCTCGGGTCTGTGCATGTGTGTTTGTGTGTACAGCTGTGTGAGGGTAGAATCTGGGATTTTTCTTCCCAAAACACATTCCTTTTCAAATGGCTTTTCCAGTCAGTTATTTTCTATGGCATGAAACAGCAGACAGCCACGCTGATTGTGTCTCTTCCAAGGCTTCTGTTTTCTTTTATTAAAGCCTGAAAGCGCCAGGAGAAAGAGAGTGACAGCATGAGACGGTGCAGTTGTAGTCCTTGGCTTGCTGTCTTGTATCACATGCTGTGAGGAGGTTTCCACAGTGAAAAAGATTCTCAGACCGTTTATGCGTGGTATTTATTAAGTATATATAAATGAAGTGTGTCCTCAGGAGGAAGATGGGAGGTTTTACTCCGTGCATATTTTCTATTCAGCAGGGAATTATGTCAGCAATGTTATCCAGAGCTGGATCTGTGTTTGCACTTAACAGGTTCCTCATACCATTTGAGTTAAAGTAATATTGAAGATTTTTCTTTTACATAAATGTCTACTAAACCACTAACACAATGGTGACTAAGCCTATGGCCCACTGACGAGAGCCCTTGCATTTTGCAATGTTACTAGAACATTAGAACTGGGTGTCGGCTGTGACATTTCTGGGGAAAATCACAAGCAGCACACTCAGTTAATGACATGTTTAGATTTCTGGTAAGTGAGGCCCAAAAGCAGAATATGACATAAATGACATAATATGTGGTATAGTAGAGTAGGAGATAGGGTACACTAGGGATGAGTGCAAGAGCAAGGAATGTATTGGAGTTCTCTGCCTCTGAGAGCAAATCTAATAATACTTGTGTTTCTGTTAGCGATTGCACACATTCATTCAGTCAATGATCCCAATGTGTACTATACGGTGTTATATGGGCTATAGTTTTTAATATAGGGGAAAAGAGAGCATTGCTACCCTGGAGCCCGTAAGTATGAGTTATATTGGAATGAATGTTGTCAAGGTAATTTCATTTGTCTATTTAGAGTTAATGGAAGAACTAAATTGATTTTTGATTAAAAGTTTTCCTCACTGTCATGAACTAAACTAAACTAAACTAAACTTACATCCTGATAGGGGCGTGCAGATTTCGGTCATTTGTTGACCTTGGGAGGAGCATCTTGACAAAAAAGTCTCAACACAAGGTCGAACTTGTTTCCAAAGCTTTCATCCACATCTTGTGGCCTTCCTCAGCTGATGGGGTTGTTAAGTTGTGATGTAGAGTGTCTCTGTCTGACATTGGAGACCATACTTGCACAGAGACAGGGGTTACAGGATCCCTCAATATACGACCACCTGTTATTACAACTAAACCATCTCCATGACAACAAGGCAGCACTGTCAGATGAGGAAGACCATGAGATGTAGTTGAAATCTTTGCTAATGATTAAACTGGACCCTTTGTTAAGCTTAGTATAGAAGTCTGGTAGCTGAAGGAACTTTTACCTCGACTTCATCCTCTTCATTACCATCCAGTGCAAGTACAACAAAGGCTGAGCAGCAAACAAGTGCAAACACAAAACCACACACACAAAAACCATAAAACATGTTTAAACACACATACACCACCTGCAGCTTAATATTCCTCTACAGTATGAAATGTGTTCAAAACATTTCTGTGGATTTTTTTTCTCTCTCTACCACCATAAATAGCGCTGATGGGAAGAAGGGAATGTTGCCATGGTGACACAGCACTGTGGCAGCCAGTAATTATTCTGGTTTAAGTGCCAGCAGAGACACACGCGAGCTGGCACACAGTGGCAGATAGTGACACCTGGACACGAGCATCTCAGACGAGACCAAATAAGGAATTTATCAGGTGTTAGTCATGTTAAGGGTGGAGGACCCGGTGACATTTTGACCACATGTAGATTCTGATTTTAAAAAAAGTGAGATCAAGGTCAAAACCTGAGAGTGTGTATTGACCTTTATGTACAGCAGCAATGATTTAGAAGTTTGACAGCAGGATTAAATGTTTACTGAAACTGAAACATTGCAGCTTGGGGAGCGTACACACGTGTGTGTGTGTCCATTAAGTGTGTGGAGAATACAGTGAACATCATTTGTTATATGATGCTATTCAGAGATGATGTCACCTGGTTATTATCCTTCTCAGTTACGTTACGTTGACAGACGGGTCAATAAAGTGGACTTAATGTGTGCGTGTATGTGAGAGCAGTGAAGACACTGTACATGGCTGAAAGGTGTGTGTGTGTGTGTGTGAACAGAAAGTGTGTGTGGCTAGAAGGTTGCAGGCAGCCTGCGGTCCAATATGTATTTGATATGGGTATTAAAAAACACAAACATACTCACAATTCCAACACTGCTCTCCCACTCACACACTTGCCCAGCCTACGTTCACGCGTCCACACACACAACAACCCCATCCTCCAAGGATAATGTTCAGCTCAGTGCTTTATTTCCACCAAGCAGTAATCCCCCCCCCTTCTCATTTTTATCTGCTCTCTTCCAGGCAAGGCCAACCTGACTAATCATCCAAGGTGTCAAGGTAAGGTTGTGTTTTCCTCTCACCAGCCACTCACACTGATAGCAACATGAGCCCCGGTGTTTATTTCATCCGGGAAAACACAAGCGGCGTTTCAACAGAAACAGGAATTCCTCAGTGTCTTTTGAAGAACAAGTTGAAATTGGCTTCTGCAGCTCCTTCAGATTCGCCACAAAACTTCCCCACTGCTAGGTGATGTGGAGCGCTTCCCCAGCTCCCACCCTCCCCAGTCGCATTAGCATAGGAGAGCAGAGAGACACAATGGAGTTTTTCATCACCGGCTCGAAATACACATATTCTGTGCACACACATGCGCGCGCACATCCAGATGCTCTAGAAAGGAGTTTGGTTCATGCACACACCAGAGAAGAAGAGGCAAGGCAAGATGGAGTGACATATTTTTGTCACTGTCTCCTGACCCTTGCCAGGTCTGCTGTAACTGTCTCGCCAGCTGATTGAAAGGCAAAGTGCATACAAAAGAGGGCAGACAGACAGATAACCAGATAGAAAACATTCCTGATTTTGTCTGATTTATTTACTTCCTGCTGTCTCACCCTCTCTTTTGGATAATCTTTTCTCTATCCATCTTGTCCATCTCTGTCATACTGCCAAATATTCTTACATGCATATACAGTGGAATATGAACCTTCCACTCCACATTTATTTTTTCTGACTTTTCTAAAGGCTCGAAGTAACACACAAGCTCATCCCTGCCGCCGCCGCCGCCGCCTCCCTCTGCTGTGAGTCACCCGCAACAACCACGCAGCCCCATAAATCACCCGCGATAACATCAGGGGCTCCATCAGTTCAGTGAAAACCCAACTTTGGCTGTTAGACAGAGACGTGATGAGGGTGCTTATGCTGTGCGCAGAGCCCAGACACCAGTTGTGGAGGATCTGGTGTGAGGGCCACTGCAGCAGTCTCACTGTCTGCACTGCAGTCTGACTCTGCTATGTGCTGCCACCTGCTGGCCTCATATGGGCACAGTATGCAGTGGAGCTGCTGCTTAACAGATTTGACAATATTATTAAACCCTTGGTTTAATCAGCAGAACATTACAGGACCCACATGAAAGTAAGATTTCAGCCTGTGAGATTTTACCGTCTGTAATGGACAGGTTTGAAATTTTCATGCTGTTACTCATCGCTGTTTGAAAATAGAACTGAGAGATGATTTCCTCTGATGTTTCTTGTGATCAAGCAGCTCAACCAAAACTGAGTGTGTTTGCTTGACAAATATGACACATTTTGCACAGTGAAGTGGATTGTACCCTTTTGGAAATTGTACTCATCTTCAACCAACAATAATCAGTTTGGATGTGCTGAAAAAGTGAAAACACATAGATTCTTCTAATACAAATATAATCTCATGTAAGATAATATCCAAAGCTGTCTCCCTCCAAAGCTGAAGCGATCTAACAAGAAAAGTTGTTTTTCAGTCTGCAAAGAATTCGAACAAAAATGTTTTAATGTGGCTGTGTTTATTTCTCTTGTGTTTCCCCAGCCGGTACCTGTCCGATGTCCTCTCCCCCCACACTGTGATGAGTCATGGCTCCGGTGCTGAGTGGAGTGTGGTGGGGGCCGGAGGTGGGTGTTGTCGGGTCAGGGGCGGCAGCTGCTACCGGTGTGGCGTCGTGGCTGGGCAGTGGGCAGCTGGTCCTGGCTGTCACCCTCAGCACCCTCGCCGCCCTGCTGCTGGTCTCTGTGCTGCTGCTGCTGTGTGCTAGCTGCCAGGGGTGAGCACCATCTTTCACACACACACGCACGAACAGCACTGGCCTCTATAGTTTTTGTTACTCTTGTTGTTCAAGGAAACACTCTTATACATACTTATATGATGTCAAAGAAGGGTGAAGTGCATTAAAATAACATCTATACATCCATTTTCTAAACCGCTTATCCTTAAGGTTCACGGGGGGCTGGAGCCAATCCCAGCTGACACTGGTCGCCAGTCAGTCACACTGCCGACACACAGAGACAGACAAATATTCTTGCTCACATTCACACCTACAGGCAATTTCACCAATTTACCTAACCTGCATGTCTTTGGACTGTGGGAGGAAGTCGCAGCACCCGCAAAAAACAGGGAAGACATGCAAACTCCACACAGAAAGGTTCAAAGCTCAAAACCACTAACCTGCCGGCCAGCGGGCCTTCATGCTGTGAGGCAACAGTGCCAACCGACGCACCACCATGCTGCCTATTACAATAACAGTTTCCTTGTTTTACATATCGGCACGTCATGCAGCCAGCTATGTAAACAGAATGTACTCTTGCTGGAAAATGCTGGCTTGGCCAAATAGCACAAATACCTGAGAGGGCATTCTTAGCTACAGTAATTATAGCTGCAGCGACAATGATTTCAACATTTCTGCTGACTAACATTAAAGAATGTCCTCAGGGATATTATGGCTTTAATTTAGCAATTATGAATGAGTATGTGTGCTGCCAAGATGAGCTAGCATGTAATAATGGTAGCATTGTATTTAATTTTATGGAGATAGATAGATAGATAGATAGATAGATAGATAGATAGATAGATAGATAGATAGATAGATAGATAGATTTCATTTAAGCCAAGAGCCAAAACAATGAATTCTGAACACCCAAACCCAAAGAGAAACAGTTTCATTTTCCTTTAGAGGCGCATAAGATGCTGACAATAATACGAGTGTCCTCTGTGCTCCACAATCATTCACCTTTTATCTCCCTCTCTCTGTTTTCTCATCCCTCCATTCCTCTGCCTTTCTAGGCAGAAGAAGGCAGCCAATGGACATCCAGTAGGAGACCATGAGAACCTCGTGAATGGAGTGAGTTGGACTTCATTGTGTTTCATGGCATGAAGACATTAAAAGAAATAGTTCAACATTTTGGGAAATACTTTATTTGCTTTCTTGAGTAGCTGCATATGGAGTTTTTATTAGGGTTTATGGTTTGGTCTATTTCCTGGCCAGGTGCAGTCACTTCTTGGAGCACTGTCAGTGTGAGACTTCCAGGCAACCAGCAGAGATGTGGCCTGGGAAATGTTGCGCTACTCCTTTAGGGGAAATTAAAGCCACGCAGAGCTTGGCTTTGATTTAATCTCTTACACAATCTCTCACATATGCAATCAATCATGTAGAACCATAGATGTTTTTTTAAAAGAAAGATTAAGTCAGGGTCCAATAGCATCTTGGGATTCTGGGAAACTCAAGAAAGATCAATCATTTAATCTAAACACCGGAAAAAACTATTTACTCAAATCTATTCTCGCTCTTAAACAGAAGAATCCCCAATTGTGTCACAAATGGAAGCATTAATTTACCACAAGGCACACACACACACACACACACGTGCACAAACATTCACATACAGTCCTCATTAGTTCCAGCGTGTGTGAGTGACATGTCTGTAATCAGCCACTGTAATCACTCGTAAATGAGGCTGTGGATCGAGGTTGCGCTTTGGCTGCATGCCTGAATAATGCATAGACGTGCACACTTCCAGTCATCTCCGCCCTGATACCCTATGACACACACACACACACACACACACACACACACACACACACACACCCTTTGACATTTGCCTTTTCACCCACTTCCATCTCACTAAAGACAGAATCAGCTGTGCGTAGGGAGGTTTTGTTTTGTGTATCTTTCACAGCCTTGAGTTGTTTCCAATTTCCAGTGCTAGCGGCCACTGATGGGGAGTTGGTGATTTCTAATGAGAGAGCACATCACATTCTCATATGATGTTCTCATAATATTACTATAGCTATACTATACTATATACTATAAGTGTGCGTTTCTTTTTATTAAGTCATTGACAAGACAGAATGAAGTTCAATTCAGCAAAACAGTAGGACAAAGGGAACAACAATGTGAAAAAATGTACCATTTATAGAGATGACCTTTGTAGGGTTGTACTACTTTTGAACATCATGTCATAGGCATAATGGGTAATTACTAACTCCTATAATACTGATGCGTCAGTAACCAGGCACATTTAAGTGTGACAAATGTCTGGCTTTCACAGACTAAGTGATATCCACTTACTCTCTTATCCTGTCACTCCCTCCGGGGCTTTGTGTGTGTGTGTGTGTGTGTGTGTGTGTGTGTGTGTGTACGCTCCCACGCGCACATACACACATACACAGATACGGACATACACACATACACATTCCTCGCAGCCATTTTGTGTTTGATGGATATCTTCACTATAACCCACAATTGCAGGGTGGTCGTATAGTTGCAGTAGGGGCCCATTTACATGACGGACCATGTCACACCCTGATAGGTTAAATGGGGGTCTTTGTCTTTAAGGATGAGCAGTTTGGCTCTCTTCATTCACCCATGATCAGTCTTCTCTGAGGCTGCATCTGAAACACGGTGAGGGAACTCTCTCCCTCGCCTCCCATGTTACTGTTGTTAGAAAATTTTGCCTGATTGTTACGTTTTCTTTTAGCCAGTCTTGATAAAAACACCTCAAAAAGGAAAGCCATTTTGGATCTTTATAAAGACAGAGTCGTAAGCACAGGCTCAGTAAAGCTATAAAATGATTTTGAAATCCTGGACTGTCTCCAAAATGCTCCAAATATCTTAAATTACCTTAGTTTATCAGTTGCTCTACCATGACCACCTTGATCATGCCGTGGATGTGGAATAAGATGAGAAAAGATGGAGCTTGAATGATGATGAGACTAAGAGATGAAATCAGGTCAAGGGAATAAAACAAGAGAACAGTAACACAAGAGATGTTTGGGTCATAAAATAGTTAAAGATTACATCATAAAAACCAATAGTTATGAGAGTAATTGACCACTAGGTGGGGCCGTGGAGCTTCTAATGCGCAACCTTCTTCTCACACAGAAAGAAAACAACACGCCTAAACAAAGAGGATCTTGCCTTGCACCAGTTGATATGCTTTCCCAGCGTTTTCTAAGCCCTCAGTAGTGTGTGCAGGGATATCTTTGCATACAGAAACAGGACCGTTTACATTTAAAGTGCATGTCGATAAATCATGCCTCAATGCGGCCATTGAGGCATGATTTATGCCCAGCACATGCAGTGTTAATTAGTGTAATATCTGCTCAGAGTCTTCAGTCTTGAGTGTTGCAAATATGGAAACAGCCTTCAAATGAAGGACACAGTGTAAAGACTCAGAGTCTGAATCAATCTGCTCTGCTGAAGTGTCCTCGAGCAAGACTGAATCCCTGCCAGCTGCAGGATTGTTATCCTGTAGCTCCGTCCTTACTGTGTATGGAGGGAAGATAAATTAGGGAAACGATTTGCCCTGTGGGCATCGTATTGTGCTATAATCCTTCACTTGGTGTCAGTGTCTCTCATTAATGAACCAGAAAACAGAAAGTGAGATGGGTCTGTGCAATGTTTCTACACAATTTTTTTATCAAAAGAAGGGTGTCACATCCGCTCAGCCTGTCATAAACCCAATTACAATCAACTGAGATCAGAGTAACAGCATTGTATCTTCGTTAGGCAGAAATCGGCTAACGGCGTTGTTTTTTTTGCACTTGCAAAAAATTGTTAGCTATTTCTAGACGTCTTTTGTTGTTGGGTAAAAATAAGCTACATTTAATTAAGCATGCATAACATACCGATAATGAGCTCAAAGTAATCATTAATGTGATTAGAAAAGCTCTGAAAAGCAGAGATAAAGAACAGGAAAGTGTGAAAATTGTAATCTGTGCTACAAAACACGAGAGTTCCCCAAAATTGTGAAGATCCTGAAAAAGAATTTTCCAAACTCATCACAATCTGCTGATAGTGGCTTTTGGATCACACCGAGGTGTGAAAGCCATCTACCCTGTGCATGCTGACAAGTGCAGATTGAATTCTGTTCCCTTTTGGAAATAACTATTTTTTTCAGGTACTACAGAGCACATCAGTGACAAACATCTCATCCTTTGTTGTGCAGGTGTCAGAGAAAGAGACCATCAGCCAATCAGCAGACAGTCCAGTGACAGACATGGCCGTCAGCAGCTCTCATAATGGTCCTCTAACCAGCGGTACAAGTAAGCCAAGACAGTTAGTTTTGTTGTCCATGTAGTAACTATTTTAACTCTATGATCGTGATTTGAGAGTCCCTGCTGACAAAGCGCAACATTTGCTTAGCAGCTGGAGTTATGCAACATCTTTGTTGTCTTTCAGCTGTGTTCATTTTGACCCTCAGCTGTTGTGTTTTTTTTATGGTCATATCTATGAAACGATCTTAGTCATTTTACCTGAGTGTGTGCTAAATATCAGTGTGAGATATCTGTAAATAGTAATAGATCCAGCGAATAAGGAAAATGTGACTCACTGCAATTATACTTTGAAGTAACTATTAAACACACATCTTTCCCTTATAAACACAATGATAGTCATCACTTGAGGAGCTTTTTACTCACCCTGCCTCTCTGCCTTTTTCTCTGCTCCACCAGTCCTCTCGGACACACAGGACACCAGTCCACAGCCGTCAGAGGAGTTGCTCTCCAGCCAATCAGAGCTCAGGTCCTCCAAGTGTCCTCAGGACCGCGAGCTTCCCAGCATTCCTCCCAACAATGCCCTTATTGGAGACGGACCCCCAGCCTCAGGGGACAGCACCTATGAGGTCACTGTTTAAAGTCACCTCACAACAGCCGAATCATGTTCTTGCATGCACTGAGCTTGAACGAGACTGTTACAGGAGATTTAAGCTTTGATTGGTTGGCAGTTTGTTGGGCTGGTGATTGATTATTTGATTAATTGAGCTCAGGGTCATAAAAATATAGAAAAAGAATTAGAATTTTTAATCAAGAGGTTGATGGATTGCTTAGAAAACAGAAGCATTAAATGTATCTTGCTCATTTATAAGTATATTGAATAATCCAACGTATGTATCTGATATCCAGGTGGTGAAGGAGATGGCGGTGGCATCACGCGATGTCAGTGTTGAAGACTCTTTGTACGAAACGGTCAAGGAGCTCAAAGATCACCCGACACAGCTCGGCCTCCCCAACGGTACCATCCAGCTGAGCCCCGATGACCCTCCCCATCACCCCCCTGCCCTTCTCAACGGCCACCTCAGCCCCTGCACACCTGAGCGGGGTCCCCTGTGCGCAGGGGTGGAGTACGCTTCCATCGACCTGAATAAGAAGAGCCGCCACAGCGCCGACATGGAGGCCAAAAGGCGCTCCGATAATGCCAGCGTTCCCCCCCACAAGCCTGTGGAGGAACCAGAGGAGGACTTACCTCCGCCGGTACCAGAGAAGGTTCTGGATGAAAACGACAACCAACCAGTGGTGATGAATGGGCTGATGGGGGCAGGGCTGCACAATGGAGAGGTGAGAATTGTGTGCATGTGTTTATGTGGTCTCACACCTGTAGATTTAAACCTCATTTAAAAGAGCAATGCAGAAAATCTTTTTTTTTTTTCAGATTTTAGAGCCACTAATCCATAATCCCTGCATAGATATAAGTGTGAGGAAACCTTTTTCATTACTTAGAAAACACTTAGCAGGGCAAAGTGGTGGTCATCCTGCACAAAGCAATTAATGCATAAAAAACAAAATAAACCTGCACAAAATGTTAAGGACTTGATATTAAAATTGCCAAGTAATTTTTGAAGTCCAGGGTGACGCTAGATATCCGTTCTCCCATTCACAAATCTCCCAAGTTATCTTTACTCTAATAACACAATTTATCCCCATATAAACTTGAGGTGTTTCCTCTACACAGCACTATTATGTAGAAGAGTCCAACTGGCTGGCCTGAGAAAGAGATCATAGAGAACAAAGACAAGCAGAGATGTGTCGCCGCCACAATTATCGTCTGCTAAGCTGCCTGATCAGTGCTGCTTTAGGGAGAGTGACAGACTGAGGGAATACATTTAAGAGAGAGAGAGAGAGAGAGGCAAGGCTGTAGGGAGAAGAAAAGAAATGGGAGCTGGAGTGGGAAGAGGAGGAGAGAACTAATAGATAAAATGGAGAAAGTGACAGAGAGATGATGGGAGATTGACTTAAAAAGAGCTGAAAGGACCAGGAGTATCAAGGGTGAGAGAGAAAGAAAGTCGAGAGTGAGAGACAGTGAAATAGTAAAAAAAAAAAAGAAGCCAGCGGCATACAAATGAAGCCATCTGTAGTAGAGAGGATGGGAGAGAGCAGATAGGAATGGTGATAAAGAAGAAACAGTATTGGAGAGAGGAGAGGGGGTGAGAGATAGAGAGGGAAGGAGTGTAGAGGTGAAAAGAAGAGAAGAAAAGCGGTTCAGTGTCATGCACCGAACAGAGCTGAGCTGCTGCTGCTGCTGCTGCTGCTGCTGCTGCTCTCAGTGTGCTGCCTTCCACATGCGGAGATCCATCACAGGCACACGCATGCACAAACACACCACCAAACACACACACTCGCACACTCTCAGAGCTCAGAAATCATTGCATCAGACAAGCACACAAACACAAACAGTGATATCTCAATCTGCCACAAAGCTACATGAAGTGGCAACTGTTCTGTTCTCCTCTGTCCTCTCCTAAGTTCTGTTCACATTAACTTTCCTCTTCTTTACCTTCTATTTTAAAGGATAATTATGGTTTATATTCATGGTGGCCTGTTGACTTTGTTGATCCCTTGATTTTTCCTGTAGCACCACCATGACGTTGAAATTTGTGTTTTTGAGTGAAACTCTATAACTATTGGATGGATTTTCATGAATGTTGGCACACGCATACATTCATGTCCTCCTCAGGATGAACTGTAATGACTTTAGTGCCCCCTTCACCTTCCTCATAGTACCATCATCATGTCGAAATTCGAATATCATTATTTTGGTTCATGATCAAATACCTGTAAATCCACGGCCCTCCCCAACCCTCACCCTTTGCGTGTGGGGCTAATTGCGAACATTAACTGTAACATAAGCATGCTGACACACTGAACTAAAACATTTCACCTGCTTTAACATCAGCATTGTGAGCATGTCAGTATGCTGACATTTAACTCAACGCTCCACTGTGTCTAAACGTAGCCTCACAGAGCTGCTAGCACAGCTGTAGGCTCTTTGGCCATAATTCCCTTCAGTAATATTTAGATTTTTTCACTCAGCTGGTTGCTGAGGTGGATGGTGGAATCATTACTCCACAACAGTTTGTTGTAAGTATTCATCACAATCTACAAACTGGCTCCCAGGTTCATCTCTGGTGTCACTCTCATTTTCGGTTTCACCTTCAAATAAAGTGTTTTCGATAATCTGCTTGAGGACTTGTTTACAACCTGTTTGATTGTCTATTTTATCCCGATGGACCCGTGCTCTAATAAACCAGAATTATCCTTTTACATACTCTTTTTCTCTGTTCACCTCCTCCCATCTCCTTCTTTGCCTTCTTTTTTTTCATCACATCTCTCTATTCCTTTGTCCCTGTTGTTGTGGCCAATTAGTTAATCACTGCTGCTCTATTGGACAGCAGGCAGGTCCAGCCTCAACTGACCCCACATGTATGATGAAATCTCAGGCTACTGAGCTACAATAGATTTCCAAACACACACACGCACACACACACTAATTTGTAGACAAACACACACATACGCACCCACATGTACTTTGTTAGCACGCCTAGTCAGCATTAATTCAGTTATTTCATCCCCTCCCCCTATATTGCGCACATACAGATACTACGACTTGTGTGTTTACATATATTCTGCTACACATAGACTCCCTGGGGCTGATTTAAGGTTAACCCTGAATGTTCCTGGCCCCCACTGGTTTATGCACATGTATGACCAGAAGTTGTCGGTGATTTGTCTTGTCAAGCCAAGTGTGTACGTTTTACGTGTGTGTGTGTGTGTCTGAGCGCAGTGAGCGCCAGCTGGCCACCATCACTATGACAGTTAGTCTGGCTTCATGATGGATGATATGGGCTATAGGAACTCTCTCTCCGTCTCTGTCTCTCACACACACACGCACAAACGCATAGACTACACACTCGTCTGTGCAAACCCTGGGGTGCCTGTATGTAAATGTCGGTGAGGAATCCCCTCAGGTAGCAGCTCGGTAGATGCTGCTCATACAGACAGAGGCAGGCTTTCTTTTATGCACATTTTTCCATACATACTCCTGGTATGTAGTTAAACATTCACTGCAGACACGCACAGAAACACACACTCCCACAGTCTTTTATGACCTTTCATTCACCGCTTCTCCGATCCTGTGCAGTTGTACAGTTATTGAACCGTCATAAACGGCAGTAACATTTGTTTACAGTCATTTGCTTGTGTGTCGCCTGTGGGCTTGTCATATGAGGTCCAGGAAATGAATTTGACCTAGCCAGTGGGCTGCTGGGATGTACGCAGGGGACACAGTCCAGGTAAACTGCGTGTCAGCACCGTTGAGCTGCTAGAAAGAATCACTATTGTTAGACGGAGGATTTGAGTGTGTAATATGCGGGTGTGTACTGGTAAGTGTGTGTTACAGGCTATACTTTGACTTGATGTTGAGATGGTTTGTTTAGAGTTGGTTTATATACTTGAATGAGCATGTGCAAGACAGGGAATGCAGATAATCTGAGCTGATGTATTCACACTGATTTATATGTGTCTGTGTCAACATGCACGTCAGCATGACTGACACATTGACACCTGAGTCGGCCATCTTCTGAGGCTGCTGTAATCAGCTTACTGTCACACGTGCATGTCCTGTGTGTCATTGTATCCCCCGCGTGCACATAAAAACATTTCCATAATCCTACCTCGCATTACAAACACGCTCGTCTTATTGTAACACATCAAAATATTATTCTCTCGGGTGCAGTGTCTCGATGTGTATTGACATAAAAACACGTACTGTTATAGGCCTTTATATTAGTTTGATATATGAAGAAAGTCTTCAGATTTATTGCCCATATGTATCAAACCCTGCTTAAATACTGTTTATTGCTGACTGTGACTAACTAAATGAACTTTCCACTTTAATTCGCATTGATATTTTAGCCAAGAATAAGGAGGCTGCAAATTAGATGAGCAAATATTGTGAGACGCACTCAGAGTTGCAGTGACTGGGTCAAGTCACCTTTGTCCATGTTTCATACAAAGACTCCTGAGGGGCACTCTGCCTAATTGGTCAGCTAATTAAAGTGAAATGAAAAAGGCATCTGCTGCTTTACACAGTGTGTGTTGGATCTATAAAAGTAATCATGTATCCAAACAGGCGTTATCCATAAAGTAATCATATTGATTTACACTCTTTGAAAAAGTGCCAGAGAACCGTGTACGTGCATGAAGATACTTTGACGCATAGCTGGTGTGGACGGGATGTGATGGATGATCTCTGTGCACAGTTTTTCATTCACAGTGCATAAGAGTTTAGCTTATTTGGTGGTGAGTTCTCGACAAGCACCAAGCGCTGCGCCTCAAGTGAAAAAGCCTCCAACCAAGGACTTAGTAAATCCAAATGTATTCCTTGAAATATTATAGAAAAAGCAATGTTTTCCTCCCAGAGAAGTGTGTAAAACTTCCACGTGATATGAACTATTTAGTCAACGCTAGCAGCGATATTGAAGTTCTTGTTAAGACGCCTGAGGTGTTTTGTTGCTGCTGTCAGATGTGCTTTGTTGATTAATGGCTCCCTCATCGATCATAAGGCGAAGCAGAGAGGCAGTGCACAAAAACATCACACTCTCTGTCACTGCCCATTGACTTCCACTCAATAATTTTCTTAATGAATGGGTGCTTATATGAAACATTAGCTTCGTAGCTTTCAAAGCAGAAACGGCAAACGTGGAGCTTGTTTCTCTCCCACTGCTGGGAATAGTTTGAAAGTTCACTATATTGATCTGTTACCAAGGGCTCTCTGAAGACATTCAAAGAGATTTTCCACTGGTGTTAATGTTTTTGAGAACTTGTCAATAGTTTACCAGCATGTTTTAGTAATGCAGATCAATAAGAACTGCAACCGTATCTTAATTGCAGTCTTTCACAGTTGTTTGAAACAGCTCTATTACTGGTCTAAGTTTCAGTATTACAGCATGCTGCTTGTGATTATAAGAGAAACTGTTTAAAGACCACTGACTGCCACCGAATTCTTGAAAATAGAAATGTCTGCCACCCCTCAATGTACCAGACATTTTCAGGAGGAGAAAGCATCCAGTTTGTAGCCTTAGGAATGTTTTAAACCTCTGCCTTGGCGCCCAGTCTTTTCTTTTCATACACTGGCTGCCATATCTAAAACTATCTTTTTGTTCTTTTCTCCTCCAGTTACACTCCCCTCTGTCTCCTGCACCGGAGTTCGACAACCACATTCTGTCAGACAATGAGGTAAGTGTGTGTTAAACTCCCTTATTCCCCAGACTGCCGTTTCCAGTCCCGAGACAGCAGCACTTTACTCTGTGAATGCCAATGCCCCAAGCAGCAGAAAGACAAAAAAGAGAGAAGAAATGGTGAAACAGTCAGACAATACACTATGAGGGGAAAACCTTGCAGGAACCTATTGGCACAAAGGCATCAGTGACTGTTTCCTTTTTTGGTCACATTGCTGTTGTCTCAATAAATGTAATTGTGTTTATGACTACGAGGGAAATTCACATGAACAACGTGTTTCTTCTCTGTCCCTCAGTCAGCAGTGTACTCTACAGTCAACAAAACAAACTGTGACGACGCTGTGAACGAGGAAGACAAAGAGCACGACTACAGCAGCATTGCTGAGATCAAAGGCCTCGTCACGGCCTCCTCCTCCAGTGACCTCTACGCCACTGTCCGAGATATCTACAGCCAGCCGGACGAGCCCCAGCCGCGGGAAGACCCCATCTTGGACGGCACAGATCCCGGCTACGAAACCATCCGCATCCCAAAGACTGGCAGCTCGGATGATGAGCTCAGGGCCGGGCTGGGAGCGGAGGGGTCAGACGCCGCCAAGGCAGAGCCTGACTACGAGAGCGTCGGAGAGCTGGGCCTGGACCGGGAAACGTCCCGCCTCTGAGTTTTTCCCCACGTCATCTTCATCTGTGGCGGTTTGGGAGAAGCTCCCTCTCATCTCACAGACGTCACTGTAGTGCTTTGAACCTGCAATCAAGCATGCCATTGGTGCATGACTTGGGGAAAACAGCAGAAAATGGCTCACCGCAGCATCCATCATCAACGCATGAGTGTCCTCTTCACAGCTTGGGTACGGTCCATCATATCTGAACTTTTAATTTGTCAACCAGGGTGAATGTCATTGGTACTGGTAGGCCTACTAGAAAATGAACCGTAGTACTGTCTCAATCATTGGGCATTAATAATGTGAAAGAGTGCACTTAGGATCATCATTAAATTCCACTTTTGTCTTTTTGACATATGTGCATATCATGGACACATTTAACAACACTTGATTGTGAAAAAGATCAAATAAATAAACTATCAAATAAATGTCCAATCACAGCACACTTACAGCATTTAAGGCTTCTTTGAGGACACTATCAGTGCCTGTGATAGGAAAAGAAAACAAGAATTCAGTGCCATATATTCATGAAATTCATGCACTTACTGTACATAGGAAGGTAACAACAGCATTTGTATGCCCTTACTGCAGTTGCTAGTGACTTTCTAGCTTCATCCAGGTGATTCTGTTATGTTTTATTGAAGTGTCAGGTGGCGTGTCTCTAGGATCTTCTTTTTCAGGTTTGCAGTAACTCCACTGTGCATTGTCTGCTTGAAATTCCTGTGAATGGGTCCTAGGCATGGAAAGCAGAAGCCAGTCTTATCTTGGTTAAGTAGAAACAATGATGACTTTGACCAACGGCTCCACACAGTACATGTCCTTCTGTTTCAAACGTAGGGGTTCAACATGTTACATGGCAGGAGATATGAAACTACTCATTTGCAGAACCAAAATAGAAACATGAGAGAAACAAGAAGTGCGGTTTCACAGGAGTTTGCAGTTTCACCATATGTTTTAAAAGCAGTTTTACACATTTTACAGTCCGTTTTATTTTTTGTGAAATTCATATTTATTTGAAGATGCATATTGTTGTGTAACCGTGAAATGTTAAAGAGTATGTCTGTGAGAGAAAAGTAAATAGGATTTTATAGAAGTTTTTAGCATTTGTATTAAGATACTAAATCAAAGTGAGTTGTGAGATAATGACAGCAGTAAAGGTACGCTTTCTCCTGACTTTTATATTCATTGTTTTAGAAAAACATTCATATGATGAGACCATATTTTGTTTTTTTGTCATTTTGCACAGCGATCAAAACAAATTCACGTGTATTATTAATGCAAATCAACTGTATTTTTTTTGGTTTCCATGTGTTTTTTAGCCTACTCTTGGTACAGTATACAGCTTTCAGTTGGCATCCTGGATGATTTTAAAGCACAAGGTTTGATATAAAGGTACTGCATTTATATACAGCTTATCAAAAGCATCATCACAATCCAGTTACGTCTCTGTACAATTTGAATATGTAATGCTTTTTAACATTAACTATAAACGCTCTGAGAAAACCATATCTGTCTGTTTGTAGCTTGTACTGACAACATGCCAACAGAGGCTTGTATATAGTTAGAGGACTATTTTAACCAACTGTTACTCGCTGGAAGTTTTATGTAAGCTTTTACTTATTTGTACAATGTCCACAGTGGTATAATTTGAAAATGAGTCTGTTAAGAGCACTGATGTATGTCCGCTTTGTTTTAAGGAAAACTGAAACCCTATTGTCAAAATTCTTTTTAATCTTATTGTTACTCAAAGTTGTCAAATAGATTTTGAGTTCTGAGAAGTAGTAACCAATCAAATGTCAGAAATATGGTACAATGTTTTGGTACATGCATTTTAAGAAACAGTAAGTGTGGTACTTTTATTTAAAAAAAAAAAAATTCATGTCTCAATACTGTTGTTTGGTGTTTATTTTCAAATTAACAGCGCAATTTTTTTTTTGCTGTACATATCTGTTTCGCTGCTACAGTATCTCTGGTTTTCGCAGAAAAACTGGTGTCATCCATTTCCACCCACATCAAAATATTACAGCCTTACAGTATCTCCAGCCTTAGTTCATGTTTCATTAGACATGCAGGGGCTTGTTGGTGGTTCAGACAAACACAGCAAGCCCACACTGACTGGTATGAGATTCATAAATTATATCGCACATTTGAAATGCTGTTACATCTCCCAGAAATGCTACTGTGAGAGACGATTTTAAAAGCAATCCACTCCCAGTATTTTATGAACAAAAATGGGAAAATGAGGCCCTCAAAAGAGTTACGTTGATTTCTGCAAAGAGGTAATTATCGTTGTTATTTATGCTCCCAAAATACGAGTAAATTATTCCTACCAAGTGATGTGGCTGTGTGTCGGGGTGTTGCCATCATTTAGATATAATGGTGTTCGCAGAATGCTATAAATGACCTCTAAGGAAATGATCTGTCAAAGGAAAGGGAGGTGTTTTAGTGCCAAATCAAATCAGGACAACACACACACACACACACACACAGAGTTAAAAGATACTTACCTAAAATCACTTACTTTCCGTAGCTGTCTATCTTGGTCATATAAGCACACATACACACAATGCCCCTTCAGGGAATGGGGGGTGTGGTAGAGGTTTGGAGATGCTCCCTCACTGCACTCCATCAGCTCCAGTGCTCCCATAATGAGCCCATTTATTCCCCGAGCAGACAACGTTATGGTGGCACCAACCTTTGATCACAGGGCAGAGCCTGTTTTGGAAGTTATGGCCACATCTGTCACTCCACTTTGCCCCGTTTCCATTCTCTGTATGTAAATATTTCATGACATGAATTGTTCTATTAAAACACATATATAATAAATGGTGTCAGCGTGTCTTTTTATTCACTCGGGGTGCTGTCATGTAGAAAGATTGTAAGCTGCATATGATTTTCCAAAAACATTATGTTTGACATTAATTAGGCTATTTGTTACTGCGATAACATTCGTTGGTATTTTCTCTCTGCCACACTGGGCGATAATCACAATGAATGAATTAGTCTGCTGGTAGACTTGATTTATCAAAGCACTGTGAACTTTCTAACAAAAAGCTCATGTTCATCAGATATATTTTTCTCTCTCGGAGAGCAACGACTTCTGTCATGTTGTGAGATCACACTTTAGGTTTCTTATTAAGTACGGGGTGTAGCTTTACATGAAAGTGTTAGCCGCCTGCCTTTGCTGTTATGTGCAGAGCTGCAATGAAGAGCGCAGAAAAAAGCAACATGACTGCTTGCTTATTGTTACAATTATCCTGCAGCATCAAATATGGATATCACTGCACTTGTAGCAGGGCTGACCCACGGGCACACCATTATACATTTGCATATAAATATAGATTTGCACAATATCCCAGCTACATTTAGTATTTGCATATGAAGCACTTTATTGCAGTGCTTGTTATTGGCTCTTGCCTGAGCAGATGCATGATGTGCAGGGTTGATGTTGGAGCATAAAGCTAGCATGCTAAGTAATGAATGCCCCATAGGTAAGGCAATAACCTGTTGTGTTTACATTCACAAAAACACTCATTGCTTTCATTTTTGAACCAGATCACAGTCATGTAGAAGTCCCATGGCACCTGAAAAGTAGGCTACACGCCTGTAACAACTAGGTTAAAGCATAAAGCCTGGTCGAAGTTTTCCTTCCCTTAGCCTAAATTCCCCTTTTTCTCTTTCTTTCCCTCTACCATACCTCCCTCCTCCCTCCTCGTTTCCTCTCCATCCTTGCGTCATTGTTTTGAATGGAGCATCCTCCCGGCTTGCGTTACCTTCCGTCGGAGGAGAAGGAGGAGCGGTGAGGGCTTGTGGAGGCGTGTGCTGCACCGACCAATCGCAGCCCGCCTCGGCCGCCGGACCGCACATGTTTACAGGCAGCATTCCGCCGGTAGAGGCTCCGCTCGGTGGGAGCCGCACCCGGACTGGAGCTTCTGAAGGCCGGATCCGGAGTCAGCTGACGGTCGTGTTTTCCACCGTTTTCACCATCCGCAGAGGGATGGCAACACACACGGCGGAGCCAGGTAAAATTAATCGACGTATTTGCCTCCACTGACCCACGATTGGCTCGTTTTTTACCGTCTACGCCACCATTTTGTTAAATCGTGTACAAATGTCACTTCGGTTCCGGGACGAGGAGGCGACTCCGTGTTTTCCCGCCGGCCCCTCGGCTAGCAGGCAGCAGTGGGGAAAACAAACAGGTCGGACGGAGGAAGGTTGGTAGCCGGTTGGATGTGGAGGCTGTTTAGCGGCGAATGAATCGTTTTCGTGTCGAGGGCTTTTGTCCGGTGCAAAATTTAAAGTTCGCCTTCTGCTTTTCGGTGCTTTTCTGTCCGCTGCGTTCAGGACGCTGTTTGTAGTTTTCGTCTTCCGAGTATGTTGCCGCTTTCTAACATTTTATCAGGGCTGTTGGAGCGCGTAGTCTACCCGCTGCGGTTTTGTGTTTTTCTCGACGGTGTTTACTGGTTATAACTCGACGTTTACAGATTTAAATTCACCGGCTCGCCGGCTCTGAATTCAGTGAGACACTTTTCGACATGCATACGAGGCGTTTGGTGAAGCGGTCGATCCTCGGCAGCCGCGTTTATGCGCCGAGTCCGACGGGGGACGGTGCCCCGGTGACAGGAGTGGTCCAGGCTGTCAAGCAGGAAAACAGAGACGTCTCTGCCGCGGGAGCCCGGCGCAGCGTCTACACCGTGCTCATGCAAGACGGCAGCCTCAAGGAGTTCTCCGAGGAGGAGATAGCCGCGGGGTTCAACCACACTGCAGCCAAAGGACCGCTCAAGTCCAGCTTGAAGGTGTGTGTGTGTGTGTGTGCGTGTGTGTGTGTGAGTGTGTGTGTGTGTGTGTGTCCCAAGCCGGCAGGCAGCGCTTCACTGTTTTTGTTGTGCGGTGTTTTGCAGCGTTTTACCGCTTCCTGCACGCAGCGGATTTAACGGTGTCACCGCTGCCGCTGCCGCTGCTGCTGCTGCTGATGGTAAATATAATCAGCTGGGACAAAACCAGCGTTATTCAGAACAGCCGTGATGCAAATGCGGTTGCACATTGCATCAAATAACGGGCTGTCATGACATTTGGCGGCATTAGATATATGGGACAAAGGGCTTGATAGGGCCTGCGCAATGTTTATGTGGGCTAGTGGGTGGGTAAGCCGAGGCAAACAAATAGCTCTGACTGCAGCGTTTTGGACTGAAGTAACGAACAGGTCTGAGGGTTTTTGCACATATGATTATAATATCAAATGTATTACAAGTCATTCTGTGCATCTTGCCCATTTGCACTCAATGGATGTATTAAATTTTGGACATTTGGACCCAGTTGAAAATTCTATGGCTTTATGTGAACTAATTCTGCACAACAAAGCTATTATTGTTTAACAGAGGTTTAAAAATAGATGGTGTGGGCGTCCTGTGGCATTTAGTGGCAGAACAGGAGATTTCGATGATGTCCACATTTGTGGTCCTCATATGGGCCTAATTAGCAGTGACCTAATTGCCATCATATCCAACTTGCATGCTTTGGTGTCACACAGCTTCAGCTAAAGCTGGTGTGAGGAAGAGAGGCCAATACAGCTCTTGGATGAACACACTGTTTCTGGCATTGGGGAAGTTTGGCTGTGTGAGTGTGTGTGTGTGTGTGTTTGTATTCTGTCCTTTTTATAGAGAGGGAGTGACTGAGGAATGCATGTGACTGAATAACCGCTTGTTTACAGCCATATTTTGATTTATTTTGATTGGTGTGGTTATGTGCCTCCTTGCGTTTATGTGTGTTGTGTTTTAATATGTTAGTGATGAAGTAACTTGCAGGCTGTAATCATAACTCTTATTTCCGCAACCTAACCAAGACGGAAATGTTCAGCCAATTTTGTCTCTACACATGCTGGACTGCTCACATTTCCTTTATGTAAATGTGAACTATAAGGAGGGCATACGTTCACATGTGCAGCTGCAACGCTCTGAAGCGCTTCTAAATCTCAAATGAAGTATTTTTCTCAACTGTTCTGTAAAACTTTAACAAAGAGGAATGCAGGAACAGTCCGATTTGAGTGATGGGAAGTGCTGCGTTAACTTGGATTCTCTTGTGTTGCATTTTCACATTTGTTTATGCTGTGCAGCTCTCACAAAAGCTGTTCGCACAATGCCATTACAGTCACCGGTGCAGGCTGGAGTGGTGCAGCTGGGGCTGAGAGCGTAGTCCTGTCAACACAATGGTCAAGTCTCTTTCAGCACTCCGTTCCAAGTGAGGTCGAAAAACAAGCCATAAAATGAGGAGGAGGGGTCTGCTGTGTGTGCGGATTCACATGTGCATCTGTGCTGCTTTTTGTGTGCTTGGAACTGCTTTCTCCCACCTATGTATTTGTATGTTTAATGAGTTAGAGCTGACTACTTCAAGTAGGGAGCGAGGGTTGTTTGTGAGGGTATGCTCCCCCCCCCTCGTCTGAGCGGCAGCTGTACAACCAACAAAGCGGGCACCCCCAGGTTGGCAATGGGTGGCATGTTCCAAAGAATCTGGACGCTTGGCACATTGCCCAGAATGGCAAACGAATGGCCACTGTTCTGGAGGGAGGGGGCAGGATACCACTTGTTGACTTGTTCGTTTGTCCAAGTGTGTGTTGTGTGAGCACGGTTACACAGATCTCCCCAGCTGCTAACAAAGAGACGTCGCTTGTTTGTGTTTTGCGTAAGCTTTTTTGTCGTCCGTGCTGTTGTTGTTTGTGTCGATCGTACGTTGAGGTGGGAGTCAATGAAGCGAGCTTGTTGACAGGAGCTGACTGACTCTTTGTTCTGAAGCGCTGATCCCAGGCAGGCCGGCATCGGCTGTCCGTATTGGTTGGCTGAGCAGCATCAGCATGAAGCACAGTGACCACAGGGTCAAGTCTGGATGCTGCCCCCCGTGATGATGTATGAGTAATATTTCAGGGTAAAGGAGGTGCAGGGGTTTACGAATGTGTTATGTGTGCTCTGAAGACACAAACACGGATTTAACACGCACACATTCTTAAATGCATTTTCTTAGTGTTGTCCAAAAGTATTTATGTCTCTAAATGGCAAACATGCTCTGAAATGAAGTTGCATATTGCAGTTGTGCATGCAGAATAACTTCCTTTTATCAAAGTTAGGGCTTAACAATTTTCAGGATCTAATTGTGTTTTTTCTGGCCATTAATGCATTTGCATTTTAAATTGATTTATACTAAGTAGCAACTGGACCTGTATGTAGATTTGGACAAGTTGTTTTTATCAAGAGAAATCTCACATTTATCTTGTTTTAACATTAAAACAATCAGATGGAATAAAGAAGTTGCTTTATGTTGAGATACTGTTTCCTTTATTCAAAAAGGTTCATTTATATGTAAATTGTATAGTGTTTTTTTTTTTTTTTTTTTTAGAAATGTCTATAACATTTAGCTCTTATTTTGTAAGATATAATATATAGTAGAATACTTGATATTACTCAATATAATTCATGTCTACGGTACATGAATTTCATGCGGTTAGGGCTACTCATGGAATTAAAGTTAATTAGTTATTAGCTACAGTTGAGTAGATTTGCTCACAACAGCTGCTATGTAAGTTTAAATTAAAATCACAGCGCAGACGTAGACTAGTTCATATGTTATGTTAGAGAATGTAATGTTAGACTGTCGGTGCAGTGTGAGACCCACGATTAATCATCTCCATTTCTAATCCTGGCCATATTTTCTACATGTGCTAATTCCTAGCAACAAAGAACCACATGAGCTGAAAGACACAGTGTATTGGGACTTAATGACATTCGGTCCATGGGATTTAATTTATGGTCTGTGTCAGCTTGCTTTATTATGACCTTTGACCCATAAAGGTTCAAGAATCTGTACGCTTGACAAACTGGCCAAAGAACGTAGAGTATGAGTTTCTCTGTGAGTGGGAGAGAGAAGGAGAATGAGAGATAAACAGAGGGGGGGTATGGGGGACACTCAGGGTATTTGTTCTGTGCACCCACACACAGACACACACACACACACATTCACCAGCTTTGACACATGCAACTCAAATTTCACAACCGATTTGGCACGCTTCACAATATCCTGGCTCCGTGAAATGTCATCATTCATAAGTCCAGCAAAAGGATGGAATTGCCTTATTTATTTATTTTTTTTAATCTAAAGAGTACACTCGTCCTACACAAAACACCTAATCTTCCCCGAGCCAATGTAATCCATCTTGTTGTTTTACTCAAGTCTGTATTTTCACAGAGCATTTTGCGCACCACTCACTGTTGCTGCGACCAGCTTCTATCATGAGCGATACTCGTTTCTCATTTCTCATATTTATTTTTTACCTCATTCATCTCAGTAAATTGTTCTTTTGGTGTTTGTGTGAGCGATTGACAAGGGTGCCATTGCCTTTTCCACAGTCGAGCCTAATCGTGTTACAGTGCTTTGAGATAATGATCTAGATCACACACATGCACACGCACAAACACACGTAGACACACACAGACTCACACACCAGCCTGCATGTCATACTCCTCAACGCTCTGTTGGCATGGGCAGCCGTGCGTGTCACTCTGGTCGTGCTTTGGCGTTTTCTCACTGTGTTTCTGAGAGGCTGATGACTTTAGTTTCCTACAGAGGTGTGTGTGTGTATGTGTGTGCGTTGGTGTGTGTGTAGGTACATGCAGGTATTCATGTGAAGAAGAATGCCATTCGTTGCTGTTGTGTAAGAGAAGAGATGATGTTGAGCTGTTCTTTTACATTGCTGCAGGTAGGCGTTTTCAGAGCATTGTGATGAGAGAGATGCCTTTCTGTGTGAGTCGGTGAATAGGTTACGTTGCTAAGTGTATGTGCTGCAGGAGAATGTCCTCTTGTGTATTACAGTCTTGCCATATGGAGTATGTTTGTGTGCTCATTTGTGTTTGCATTTTGTGAATGGACTGTAAAAGGGCTGAACCACTCAATGAGACCCACAGGTTATGGTTCCCCCACTTTGACAACTTGAACTTCATTCCATTTTATTGTTGTCAAAAATTTAATTTCTTTAAGACTCAACCGCTCAGCAACATTGGTTTTAAGCTACCAAGTTCTGCAGCTAATAAATTACCTCAGACATTAAAGATTCATGTTTATGGACATGCAACAGAGCACAAAAGCTCCGGGAAGCCTTCGATGTGAATGCAAAGTCTGAGTTATATCTGAGTAATATTAGTTAATGTTGGTGTGTGTGAAATGTGAAAGTTGTATAAATGTCCATTTTTGTATTGCACTTATTTCTGCTTAATTATAAACACCCATCTTACAATTTTACATTTTCATGACTAATAATCAGATTAGCATTAGACTGAATACATTCATTCTGACAGGTTTTATCTATGACCGATGGCGTTTTTAGGCTGATTTTAACTCACCAAAAGAAGAACTTTAATATTTCTAAGTATTCAATCTGCCAAAGAGGATATTTAACCACTGGAAGCAGAACTGGTGTGTCAACTTCAATACACCCTATGATACAATGTGCTACACACAGCAACTCACCTGCAGTGCTTCTCTGTGACGTTGTAGAGACATCAGGTTGAGCTTTTGAGACCTTTTACTTTTAAATAATGCACAGATGATTCCTCCTATAAGGTTTAAGGGGCTATGCTTCTAAGGGCTTATGTACAAAGAGCCACCATAAAGAAATGCCTTGTTTCACGGATGCATAGTTTTGTCTAAAGTTTAATTTATTTTTGTTCATGAGAGGGCAGTTTTAGTAGAACTGTCAACATTATCTTGCGGTTTTCGGTTTGAAACGTCATATCTCCAAAATGTCTACAGGAACTAAGAAAAACAGGCTTGTTTTATAACTGACCACTGTGCATTTTTGAGTTTGTCCAATCTGTTTTGGAAAGACTTTTTTAAGCACCAGAGGCTGGAATATTTTCTTAAACCATATTGGACCGTGCATTCCTTCATTTGAAAGGTACACATGAAAATCTTCAAAATTTGGGTTACAAGCTTTTGACAGCCAGATCTAGAACTGCATCTTTATATGTGCTGCTGTGTTAAAAAACAAACTCAGTTTTTTTTAGTTCAATACACCTAATATTGTAATATTTCTGTGATGGTTCAGACTGCGACCTTCAGCATGCGCTGGGCGGTTTGCAGCTGAGTGTGAAGCAGTCGGGATGAGAGTCAGCACCTCTAAGTCAGAGGCCATGGTTCTCAGCTGGAAAACGTTTAGTTTAAGCATCTCGGGGTCTTGTTCCCAAGTGAGTGTAAAATGGAGCGCGGGATGGACAGATGGATTGGTGCAGCGTCAGCAGTAATGCGGGCACTGTACCAGACCGTTGTGGTGAAGAGGGAGCTGAGCCGGAAGGTGAAACTCTCAATTTACCGGTCGATCTGCATTCCAACCCTCACCTATAGTCATGAGCTCTGGGGGATGACCGAAAGAGTGAGATTGTGGATTCAAGTGGACGAAATGCATTTCCTCAGTAGGGTGTCTGGGCTCAGCCTCAGAGATAGGATGAGGAGCTCGGGCATCCGGGAGGGGCTGGGAGAAGACCCGCTCCTCATCATCGAAAGGAGCCAGTTGAGGTGGTTCAGGCATCTGGTCAGGATGCCTCCTCCCTTTGGAGGTTCACCGGGCACGTCCCACTGGGAGGAGACCCCAGGGCAGACCCAGAACTTGCTGGAGGGATTACATATCTCATCTGGCCTGGGAACGCCTCGGGGTCCCCCAAGAGGAGCTGGAAAGCTTTGTTGTGGAGAAGGGCGTCTGGAGTGCCCTGCTTGACCTGTTGTCACCGTGACCCGACCCCGGATAAGCAGAAGATAACGGATGGATGGATGTTTCAGTAGGAAATTTAAATGGGCAGTATTTCGTAGTATTAGTGTTTTTACCCGCAGCAGAAGTATACGACATGTTCATCACACTGGGCCTTTACCAATTGACACTTGTTTCTGTACTTTGCATAATTCTCATGGCTCATTCCTGCATCGGCATTGTTGCTAACTTAGTGTGCACGGTTCTTCTTTTCTCTCCAGCAGTGCCCCAGTAACGGAGCCCCAGAGAGCCAGAAGGTGGAAGGAGGCTCCCTCAGCCCAGAGGCGGTGGAGGAGCAACGGGTGGCGGACGGCAAGCGCATTGGCCGGGACCCCGACACTCGTTCAGTGTCCCTGCTGGAGCAGAAACGCAAAGTGGTCTCCTCCAGCATTGATGTCCCTCACGCCAGGTAGGACACCGTGTATGTATGTGTGTACGTGTATGTATACAAGCATACCATTTTTTTTGTCTGTGGACATCTGATTTGTGTTCTAGAGGGAGTTTGGCTTGGATTCATACATGCAAAGTTCATTGAAGGTTTATGACATAGATATGTCATCTCACAAATAGGGCAGAGCTTATGTGGGCTAATATCCCGCTTTTTCATCTGATCCTCGAAGCCATTTTGGCAGACCACTGAATGCAATGTCATTTGACAGGAGTCCACTTTTATTCCATTATGTGTATATATATATATTATCATTTGCCATCATACATGTGACAATGCACATCACTAGTGTCTGAGGTTGGCATGAATGCATTTTTAATCTCACACCAAAATTGAGTTTTATCCCTGTCCTACATATTGAAGGGTTTTGTGCAAAATGTCATTTTTGGAAGAATCTCATGCTGTTGCCTTAACTTGCTGAAGCAATTATGGTTATGGTTATTTAAATGGCATGCCTCTAGTGGTTTCCCAAATTGTAAAAGTGGTGCAACACGGACTCAAGGCCATGAGAGTCAACTAACATAGTAAATTACATCAGTTACACGCTTGCATGTCTTTTCTGCTCCATAGCAAAGACAGTATTAACTTAAACATACTGTAGTCTTATAGCTAAGATAGACATAAGAAGAAATATGCTTGAAATTTGTTGCTTGTTATTATTGCTTTCATGTTTAAATGAAAGTGGGGTATATAATCCATTTGATCCTGCAGTATGTAACCCAGAGGCCTATACAGTTATTATATTATGATGCACAAGCTGTTCCCTCAAACATGCAGTGATTGTCTTTACACCGTACAAACGAGCACAAAAATATTATTTTAAGATGGTCAGCATAATCCGCCACCAAAGTAGATCCACAATAGGACAATTAAACATTTATAGGCGGCAGTACACGGCAGTGAAGAGCCATCTAATAAAGAAACAACATTCTTTCACTATTAAATGTGAAATACTAATACCCTGTAAAGCAGCGCGCTGTAATCGAACATCACTCCCCATTACTTGTCTTGTGCTGCTGCAGGAGACCAATCGATGGCAACTTGCTGAAAAGTAGAGTAAGAGTCGCCCATTTGAGCAGCTTTATCACTGCATCCGGAGCCCTGCCTTAAATTTAATAGTTATTTGCTTGTAAATCATTGATTTGGCCCTCTCTTGTTGCTCATTAAGAGGAAAAATCTCCTTTTAAATTGAATCTATCACATAGATTAGACAGAAGTTTTACACCCGTCCCACTATAATTACCACCTTGCATAGGGATTGCCATAATATTGATATTTATATGGTTATTGTGAAATGGCTTATTGATCATCTCACCGCCCTTGCACAAGATCAGCTTGTTGCCTCAGCTCAGGGATGAGCACACTCTAAAAGTTCCTGTTTATCTTCTTAATGAGAACATTGGACAACAAGAAAGCTTAGAAATCAGAATTTAGCTTCATCATACGATAATAATCCTAAAATGAAGGGAAAACATGGCCTTTAAAAAGCATCACATCTTTCCAGTTATTAGTGTGGGTACACACAAATTTTCAACAACACATCCAAGTTTGTCTCCCCCGCCAAAATCCCAGCAGGAATGTGCCAGAATACGTTGTGTTTTTATTTTGCCCGTCCAGACATCTTTGAAGCATTATTAGTGTGAGTATCTTCAGCCAGACCCCCCCCCCCCGAAGTATAAACAACCAGAAACAAAGGCTAGATTTGCTTTTTGGTTGGTTATCTTGTATCTACATTGACGGTGAAAATAGATCTGGCGTGTATCTTCTGGGACGCGCTGCAACGCTCCAGACGGGTCTTTGACTAGAGTGGGTGTGGTCAGCTGCGGTGGGTTTCGGCCTTAAGTATCAGTTGTGCTGGGTTTTAGGCAGTCATGATGAGAAAATATCCAAAGCCTTTGGAGACACACAGCGGCACACCAGCTCAGAAACTATCAGCTTTTATTGTGTGCTTCAATACTATGCTTTGCTGACCCAAGCTGAGAAATAACCGTAGGTATTTGAAGGCCACGTGTTGGGAGGAAGCCCTTGTAACAATCAAAACATCCCAGATGGCATGTGTATGTTTGGTGTGTGCACTTCTGCAAATGCTACAAATTGTTAGTATAAAGCTATCCTATCTTCCATTAAGACATCTACATGATTAAAAATGGATTATCCTTAGCTTTCTGTAGAGGTTAAGAGTTACACTTCACTCTCTTATTACATGTTTCTTGTGTTGAAATACCCTCATAGTTAAGTTCAGCCAGTTTCCAATTACCAGCCAAGAGACTTGACAACTAATTATTTTGTATGTAGCACTTCAAAGCCTGGTACTCAGAATTCAAAGATCTATTTTGCTTGTCAAGTGCTAAATCAAGCCAACTGCTAACCGGACTTCCAAAAAGTCAGTTTAAGCCCAATTTATGACGTGTGCTCACACAATCAAGAACGTTCACTCTTGCCACATCTTAAGAGCAGGGTCCTTTCTCAGTTATCCCCATAGTGACCTCTTCAGTGCACAGCACCATTATTGTTTTAAGATTAAGATCCATGGCTCTCATCCTCTGCACACCTGCGACCGATTTTCATCCCTACTGGCACTGGGGAAGAAACAGTGTCGCCACCGACCGCAAAGTAACGTTTATCTGTAATGGAGACAAGGGGGGGGGGGCTTGGAGGTATGGTGGAAAGGGGACGAGGGAGTAACAAGGAAAAAGAGTGAAGGAAGGAGCAAAATAGATGGAGGGAGCACGTGTGAGAGTGTGTAGCTGTGAGGATAACAACAAAAGAGAGAAGAGAGAGAGAGAGAATGCCTGAGGATTTTTTTTTCAGCTCCAACTCTCCAGAGAAGTCTGACCTTGAGGTTGTTAATTGCACTCTCAAAAGTTCCCTCTCTGTCGGTGATTTACCAAAAAAATGTCTGGCTGTTTGATGGCTCTCCAGGTCCCTTGTAACCCAGATAGAATAGGTTTCCAACCTCACTGGGAGTCACTGTAGTACCCCAATGCAATCATGGGGAAAATAGAGGGGAAATGACAGTGTATCATTGATGTGTAGGCCTTGGGGGTTTTGTGTAGCTACATTTTATGGTTCTGTCAGCTGGTCCAGCTCTCATTACTTTATTGAGTAGCCTCCTTCATCGTATTTGTTTACAGCACATTTACCTCACCCGCATTTCGTCAGATCTTGCTCCAAAAATCAATAGTTGTCATTCCACGATCGACCTATTTTCTATATTGCCCCAACTCCCAAATGCCCAAAGAAATGGTTTCTTTTATATAATGTTTTTAAACGTGCGCTGTTTCAAAGTACAGATGCAGGAATTGCTTCCTGCGGCAGATTTCTGATTTGTTTATGGCATATTTAGCCGCTGATTCTGTCTTTACTGAATGTTCAGAGATCTCTACACATTGTCAGACTGTGGTCTTAGCCAGCTGCTTGGCCTTCTCTCTCCTCCAAGGGCTTATGTTTTCTCTATGCAGGAAACAGTCAATTGTAACAAGAGCTGGCGGGGGCAGACCAGTGGAAACGAATGGCTTGGCTTTTGACAAATAGCATTCTGGAGACTAATTGCTAGCAGGGGAAGTGAAGTATAACCTTAGTTGAAGGGGAAATCAAGAGAGTGCTCTGCTTATTATTGCAAAACCCAAAAACAACAGATCTGGGGCTTCAAATCATCTCCTTGTCAGGCTGCCAACAGTCAACGCTGTGTTTGTAACTGAACTGAAGTTACTCACGTTACTCAACTCCTTTCTAGCCCTTTATGATGTTGTAATTTCTTCTTTTCTTATACCTATGTCCAACACAATGACCACATTTATTTGATTTATGGTAACTCATGACCACTCCACATAGCTGTAAACTAAAACAAGGAAGCTGGTGGGGGTGGGTGGGGCTGATTTCAAAATCCAACTTGATGCCAAAAAAAAAACTGTTTGTTATTGTTGATCATTTTTATTGTTGATCAGTGTGTTTGCAGTTCACCGTGCTGAGCCAACCATGTGTTCCACAGTCGGAGCCTGGTCCATCAGCCAACTCAGGCACAGAACGGGGCCAAAGACTCCCCATCCTGTGCAAAAAGAAGCCCAAAGAGGCTGTCAGATAATCATTTGTCTTTTGACAAAGTGACATGGCTTTATGATCTGCTGGTTTTCCCAGTGCTTGTGGTTTGTTTGGCTTCATGGTAATTTCTTACCTTTTTGGAACACTCTTACCAATGTTATTACTTTTGCATTGTGTGTTTGCGTTTGTGGTGAAGCAGGGCATTTGAGTTTCGAAAGGAGAGGAGGATGGGGTGTGTGCATGAGAGCAGCCTGGGTTCTCCAGAGAGTGAGTGACAGAGAGAGAGAGTGAGAGAAAGAGTGAGAGAGATACTCAGCGTTTGCCAAAGAAAACAGTTTTCCTGGTTTGGATGCCAGTGGAGTTCAGAAACCATGCGATTACCATCTGAAAAGACAGCTCTCTCTCTCTCTCTCTCTCTCTCTCTCTCTCTCTCTCTCTCTCTCTCTCTCTCTCTCTCACTGTCTCCCTCTCCCAGACTTAGTTCACTATTATCTGATTGAACACCAAGGTTTTTCTTGCAACAATTTACTTGACCAAACCAAGTGTGTAGAGTCAAATATTCTGTGAAACTGTATCAGATTGGCCTAACTACACACAGCTAAAAATATCAAACAGAAATATGCTTGTATTTATATAAAAGGGACATTGCTCAACATAGACGGTTCCTGTTTTGGAGCTACAGCAACACTTCCCACATTTCCAAATGATATTAGATTTGCCAAAATATTAGCAGGCAGTATTTTGTGGGGAAATAGTTATAACTGCATTCTTATAAGGAATAATGGTACAAATAGCTTTAGAGCACATGTCCTTCTGCTGCCTGTGGTGTCTCATGTAAAACCAGAGCAGTGACCAGTGATTTTCTTTCCAAAACAAAGTAGTAAATAAAGCCAACAGTTATGATGAAATCTAAAAAAGACCAATGAAGATGGGTCTTTGGTAGGTTTAAAGAGGGGATTTAAATAGCATGAGCTCATAATAACATAATGTTTCATTGTGTGGGAGCCCAGAGGGGAGAAGCATGATGATGTTTTTATGCTTGGCTTTAGGACAGCGATTAGGGACCAACCAATCCTGAGTCAAGGTCACATGGGGTTAAAAGGTTTGTGATCATATCTCGGTACCAGGTGCATTCATGTCTTAAAGGGGTTTAGCAAAATCTTAAAATCAATTCTGAGAGTGTCATATAACCGATGCAAACATGCTAAAATTAGAGTGATATGATCTCATTTTTGTCACGGTAACACATGAACCATCAAGTGCACCCTCGACTGTCAGATCCATTCTCTGACTTCCACCTTTACATCTTAATTGTGTCAGTGAAATAACTTTGTAAAGGACAAATCGAGATCTTTTCTGTGGAGTAAAATAAATGCAAGGGAGAAAACCAGATGAGACAAAAGCATCTTGTGTGGCATAGATTGTCATGAAGGAGATTCTTTTGAGAACATCTCATCAAACAGTGGATTACCTAAATACATCAGCATTTACTGGTTCTTTGTATCTCTTCTTGGCTTGCACGGGATTCAGTGGAGTTTGCTTTGTACTGAATCTCTAATCTCAGATACAATTGTTGAGTATTCATGGACCCACCCCACCCTGCTGTTAACTCAGCTTTAGATTTATTGACCATATCTAATCAAAGGCAAAGTCCTCACTCTTTGTCAATAACTGCGGTACGCTGGTGGGAGCCGCACAGAGTTGGTGTTCGCTGGCTCATTCGACAGGTTCTGGCTCCTGAGAAAAACGACCACCTGTGATGCTGCAGGAGTGGCATTGTGAGTTTAAATTTATATGCAAATTTACTCTTTAATTAAGCTTGCTAAATATCAGTGAGTGTGAGTGGGGGAATGGTTAACCATGGATTAGTAGACGGTCAGCCCAAATTCACTGCGATCTTTTGCCAAAGCACTGGACCGCAGCAAGCTTGTGTAGCCAGTGTGTGTGTGTTCTGTTGCGATCTCAATCCAGGATTAACATTCACTTTAACAGCACAAGACTTCAGATCTACTTGCAAGTTCATTGGTGCACATCTGGCAAGCTAATTAAAACATTGGTTATTGAGAAGTAAAAGATCATAACATCTGTACCATTTTTCACATTGAAGGTTCAATTTAAATGACATTCACAATGTTTATGGTTCAAATAAAATATTTGACACTCTAAAAGTCGTATGTTGATTACTTAGACGCTAGTAATGGAATTGACTCATCATGTCTAACATTCATTTTGAAGCCATCAGCAAAAATCAATTTGCAGTTATTGATGTTGTAAATAAACACATTTTTGAACACTCTTTATTGCTGTCAAGGGAGCATGACAAAATGTGTCTGACAGCACTGATCTCATGAATCAACAGAGGAATCAATCTAAACTCTCACAGAAAATGTCACTAATATGCTAATTTGTCCTACATCGCTGTTGTCGTATCTGTAAGGTAGATTTGTGTTCAATCATTCCCTGCCTGCTATCTATAATGCATAGTGCAGAGCCTTAAAGCCAGTGTTTATGTGACAGCTGGCTCTATGGGCCCTCTGCTGCTTCGGACTAATCCATAGTCCCCAGCTTTAATGGACTGATGGCACAGAGTGCTACAGGAAGAAAAAAAAAGAAGCTCTAATTGAGTCTATCGATGGGCGTGCATTGTGGTCATCCATGGTATATACGAGGTGAAACTTATCGACAGCAGTCTCGAGTGTCACATTGTGTCCAAACAGAAGCACTAATGAGGAGATGAGATTAGCGTATCTTCCACTGAACATTCAATGTCTCTCAAAACAGAAGAATTTTACTTCAACTGGGCAGTTTAATCAAGATATATTGTGTTAGGTTGCCCCCTAAAATGATGAAGAAATATGTAACGATCATTTGCAGATAAAAGTTTGACTCATACAACATCTGTAAAACACCTATGCTTGTGTGGCACTAGCATACAGAATGAATGTACTGTTTTTAAACTGGCAACATTTGTGTAAAATCTGACCATAACTCAAATGATTTCAGCTCACTGGTTAGAGGCACTGACAAGAAAGTTCTGTCATTATACTGCTTCTTTGACTAAAAAATAAAAGTTTTTTATGTGCTGACAGGACTGAATATAGGTTATTCATTGAGCGTTGTGGTTCACAATGTATGTTCTAACAATAAAGAAGAAGATCAGAGATCAGAATGTAGGTAGCATAGTGATTGCAAGTTGATTCATTGCGCACTTCCTCCCACAATTAGTATTAATGTTACTGTACTGACCCAGGCAAAGTTGTGGTTTGGGGCAAAGACATTGTGACACAATGGGGAGGCAACGTGCTTCTCAAGTGTAACCTATTTAAAAACAAACCCAGCCCTGCAGACGTACCTTCTCCCCACATCATTTCTAATTATGGCCATCAATTTTTAGGCTCCATTGACCTGTCTGATTTGAATTATTGATATCCGTCAGGCTGACAGGTTTTATTAATTAAAATGGAGATGTACTAATTAAGAGCACGGCATGAGGGTGTCATAATTGTAGTCCCGTTTTAATTTGAGTGTCACTCATCAATTTTATCGCGGTTTAGCAGAGTGGGCGCGGTGTGACAGAGGGGTGGGCGAAGGCATGGTGGAGGTCCTCTTATTTGGCACGTGTGCTTGCGTTTGGGATTATGTATGTGTGTTTCGGTATAAGGTGCACTAGTCATCATTTGATACCACTCCAAGTTGCCACTTTTGAGATTGACAGCACTGCCTGCTTTGAAGACCAGATGTTATAATGACTTCCCTTCTTTGTTCTTGACAGTTTGCATGAGAACATTAATTATTCTTTGTCATAATCCAAGGAGATAAGTGCAAATTAAATTAAAAGACAGGCCCACCCAACAGAACATATCAGTTCCTCACATGAGCTGCTCACCACATATTTGTAATGTGGGGCCACTTAAATGTACTTTACATCGATTGAGATGCTGGATCTTTATACAAAGAAGTGATTTTTTTAAAATCAGCTTTTGTGTGCTTCACTAACTTGTCTGTCACACACAGACACACATTTGAAAAGGGAATAATGTGATCCTTCCCAGAGGGTCCCCCAGATCAGAGTCTTGGACTTGGAATGAAATGTGGAAAAATGCTGAGAAGTACTGTGACTGCCAAACACTTAAGTATGGCTTGTTTAGTACGGTTCATTACGTGTGTGTGTGTGTGTGTCAGGGTAGCACACGTGTGTTATGGATGTTATGTTATGATTTCATATGATTAATATATCAGCCCTGCCATATTACTCACCAGTGATATCTCTCTCTGTGTCACGTGCTGAGAGCCCGCCCCCCCCCCCACTGAGTCATATCAGGTCAGAACACAGGTGTCTCTGCTTTCCTGACAAATGTTGGGTTGAGCAGCCACTCAGACAAATCTTACATCTTCCCAAGTGTCCTCCAAGTCCCCCAAGTGATGTTTTGACTCCGGTCCTGTCAATAGTGTCTGTATTAGTGTAATGAAAGCAAAGTCATTGGTATTGAAAGGACACCAATTACCTGCCAAAAAGCCATTTGGAAGGACACGATGTGATGGCATCCTGCTGGAGAACTGACCTTGAATCCTCAAACCGCCCCTTCAACATTGTCAAAAGAACCCATGATGAAAGCAGTAAGTAAACGTCAATTGTCCTAGTCATGTGGTAAAATGTTTAAAGGTAGTGTAAAGCATATTACTGTACATTTTCCAGTCATGGCCACAGAAAAGTGGTGTAACAGATTTGTAGACTAAACCACGACTTTATATGATCCTAACTCATGTAATAAATCAAAACCATGGACCCAGCACGAGTGTTAATTCCCAGATGTGGTATGAATTCACCTTCTGGACTAACAGATGTATAAAAGATACTTACACCGTGGGAGAGGCTATAATGTGTTTAATGCAGTGGCATGTAATTTCATCTCCAAGAACAAAAAGATCATTTTTCACAAGTGACCATCATACAAACTTAAAGTAGTGATAATGCAACGTGCAGCAGAAGACCTTTCAGCACGGATTTGTTTGATTTACTGTTCATGTGTTGCCAAATTCATGTTTAACATCAACGCAACAAAAAAACGACAAAGCTATCAGACGTGCAGCATCTCAACAGTTTGCATCCTCTGACTTTCACTCAACACTGTTGAATCCACTGCACAGTTAAATGAGCCAGGCATTTGGTCAAAACTATCCCACAGATGTCTTCCTCAACAAAAAGACCTTATGTTGCGAGGAGGGAGCGATAAAGTTAATTGAAAGTTAGCCATTTGTTCATCTGACATCTAACAGCCATCTGCTGGGGCCGATCTACATAAATTGGTCCCGAATAGGACAACAGTACAATATCCTTTTACTTCATAATCCAATAAGGGGGCTCTGTGGTCTTTGGTGTCTCCAGTAAGATCTAAAGTCGCCAGTAGGCAGCAGACCAGAACTGTAAATAAGAGACCAAGCACTTCCCAAAAGAAAATTTAAAAGGTAATTCATCATCTGTTGGGTTTCCAGCTCACGCACTTGGACACATACACAAACACTACAGAGAGAAACACAATTCCCAACTTTAGTTGTTGTGAGCATGTAGCTTAACATTTGGAATAGTGAAATCTGATACATGTTTTTGATCCCTGATGCATTAGTCCAGTTGCCTGCAAGCTCTTCTCAACTTTGCATTTCTGTTTACACCCAATCATTATTGTCGCGTAGACTTTCCCTCAGAAATCCTTGTGACATGTCAAATCTTTGAAGTGCTTAAACTTTCCTTTGTGGTGCTAAAATAGTCAAACTTTAAATGATGGACCCCAGCTGCTCCATAAATGTACCAAATCATAATTGGCCCTTGCCACAACACAGCCAACCTTTCAAATAAAGCTTCGATTGTTGCATCTCCTCTCTGTCGGGGTCCTGTGTAATATTTTCTCTCTGCCTCTCTTTTACACACACTCACTTTCTCTTTGTCTCTCTCTCCCTGCCGTCCTTTGTTCTTCAAAGACATTTGTCATTAGCCTCACTAGCTTCACCTGCAAGCTGGCTCGCAGTGCCATGGTTACTACACACATGCACATAGACACACACACACAGACACACACACACAACCCCCTGAAGGTAAAGGTTAGTTTTTCACTGTTCTGCTTATCTCCAGGTTGTCCCTCGTCGCTGTACAGAGCAGCTTGTAATGGGATAAATAGTCAGCAGTGGCACTTTGAGGGCTGATATAGTGTGTCTTTGTCTATGTGTGTGTTGGTGGGTGTGGATGTGGGTGTACACATTTGGGGTGGTGTTGGAATTCAGAAGACAGCTGGTATAGTTGCCCCTTCAACCCCCATTTAGAGAGGTTGTTCAGATCATCTCCTGTTTTCCTCAACACGCACACACACACTCACTCACACCACCCCCACCATCATAGAGGTCTTCATATCAACAAGGCAGCAGTTTGCCTGTACTACAGACTTGTCACCTCCCTCCCTCCCCTCTCTCTCCCGTCCCTCCCTGTAAACAATGGGAGCCAGTGGCTTTGGTCACGTGAGCTACCAGCATCTGCAAACGAGGTTGTTATTGTTTTGATTTGGGTTCCACATGCCGAACTTAACTCCCATGTGAGCGGTACTGTGTATGTGCAATCATTTCAGGGGTTTGGGTCGGGTGGGACTACAATGTTCTGCCAAACTCGAGGGCTGCCTGCAGAACTTTGTGTGTATTTTTGCATGTGTGGCTGATTTGTGTGTGTGTGTGTGTATGGATTGTGGTAGTTTTGGCAGCATTACCTCACTATGAGCTGAAAATGGATGTGTTTACCAGGGGCTCCTCTCTCTCTCTCTCTCCCCCTTAAAGATCCCTCTCTTATTTTCTCTCTTGCAGGCGTTTGAGGCATGCAGCCTTGTCGGAGGGAAACATAACACCCCCATTAGAGACACAACCACACACACACACACACACACACACACAAGCATTTTCTGTAGTTTATGTCTGCAAACATTAAATGCACGGACATACACACAAACCATGCACACCATACTCCTCCATATAGCATGCATAATTCATGACCTCCCATTGACATCCATGTAAACATGGGTGCTTCCTTCAGCTGCTCTGTAGTGGGTCTTTGTCAGAATGGCTGGTTGGGTTGAGTAAAATACTCCTTTCCTCAACTCCAAAAACACACACTTCCTTCCAGTCACAACTTATATCAAGGAAGTCATTATTTTTACATCCCCTGCTGATTTGTTGCTAACATGTTGCATGTTAAAGCCGCAATCTTCACTAATCCAAATACAGTTTTACATTCTATGTTTATGTACAGCACATGTCAGAATGATATAAAGATAGTGTTTTTAAGGCTGTGCAGGTCTTTGTTGTCTCTGCTCCAATACTGGGAAAAAGTCAGATTTTAATGGCCAATGTAATATATCACACTGGATTAGAGTCTGTGCCTTGCTGCGGTAAGGAGTAATGTCTCACTGATGTTCACTAAAACAAAGAACAAACTGAAAATCTCCTCCTCTTCCTCCCTGTCTCCTTTCCTTTCCTCCCCCTTTTTATCTCTGTTTCTCCCACTGACAGTACACTTTACTCTCTCTGTTCTCTTCTTTTTCTTTCTCTTTTAGTCCTTCCGTCTCTCTCTCTCAGAGCCCGCTTTGCCCAGATGCTTTCCACCTTCGTTTTCCCCTCGCGTCCCTTTTCTCCCCCTCTCTCTCCCTCTCCTAGTTTCACCTCCCCTGACTCGCTGTATTCAATCTTACTTTCTCCATCTCTGCTTTCCCGCTCATTTCCCCCTTCGTTCCCCCATGATCTGTGTCTCTCCCAACCTCCCACACTCTAGCCCTCCCTCTCTTCCTTTGTCTCCTCTCTCTGCTGCCAGCTTTGTGTGTGTGTGTGTGTGTGGGGCTGTGTTTTCCCTCTGACTGACAGAGAAAGATGTTAGTTCACTGCTGAGCTGTGTGCTGGTGCTGTAGAATAAGCAGTGTGACTAACTTACACTAGCATATGAAATCAGCAGCAATGACCAGAGGAGGCAAGTACAAGTTGTTTTGTCTGAGCTTTCTCTGACCAACAACTGTGTCGACTTTTGGCACCAAATCATTCTCAAAATTTGAAATCTGCCTGCAGGTTTCTGCACAGATTTTCTGCACAGATTTTACTTAATTGCTTCCAGTTGTTTGTCTTCACAAGGGAAATTTAGTTATGTAGAAAATTGCTATAATTAATAATCTACACAGAAATCCACATGCAGTTGACTGAACACGCATACAGATTGTGTCCCTACAAAACACCCCCACACATGCACATTTCCAATTTTTTATGCAAATATGCCAATCATTTGCAGTTAACCCCCACAGGAAGGGTTAATGATTAATGATAGATGCACAATCACACATTTACAAGTGATGAATATATCATAGACAGACAGATAGCGAATGGGCACGCTGACTCATTTGTGTATCATGTTATTTATCATCCAAGTTTGTTTTGTTTTTGTTTACATCTCGAACGCAGGCAGTTGTAAGCAAAGACAGTATTGACCCAAATTCTAAGTGACAGTTGGCCCGTCAGCCGGCTGAAACTGTACATCAATTCGCTGCCTCGCCTGCGGCTACTCAGGGCATTAGCACTGAAGACGTGCCCGGCATGCAGACACACACACAGGTGGTGGGAGCGCAACTCTGGAGTCCAGACATATTTATGTTAGCTTAAGGGCTTTACTTTGTGCATTTCCCAGTTTTGTTGTTAAAGCTCATAATTGGAGTCACAGTCAAAAATGGCTTTGTTGGTTGTAATCACTCTGCTCTCAAAGTTGCAGGCTATTCTTTGAAGCAAGTTGAGGTCCTACACAATAAAAAATAACCAGTAATGCAACTGTAATGTAAAGCATCTGTATTTGTTTTAGGGACCCATTGGTTCTAATGACAGCTGCTGTGTCTGTCAGCATCTCTCTGCCTCCGGCTGTTCTTTAATGCCATAACTTGCTTCAAAACTCAAATATATACACTGGGGTTTTGTGTGCAGGTAGTCAAATATTTCTTCACTTATTAGCATCCCAATACTTTTTTAACCTTTTAGACAAGGCAGGCAGTTTTTACTCCAGACACTTTGCAAAATCAGTTTTGTGGCAGCCTCTCCTATCACTAATAAGCAAGACATGCTTCCAAAACAAGGTCAGGGGTAGGAGAGCAATCTGGTTTTGTACCTGCAGCATTTATGTGTAGATTTACAGAAACCAACCAGGCTATAACGGTGAATAGAAATGCGTTCGCCGATTACCTGTATAACCTGGTTTCTCTGAGTAACCTGGTTACTATCACTGTAAGTTGCCTTTGCCTGTTACCGTGCACTCGCTGCAACTAACCACATAAACAACAGTGAGCACAGTATGCCTCTTTGTCCCAAAGTGTCACAGTTGATGGAGTATCTCTTGTCAGACTGCATACAGGCAGCCTGGTAGGGCAGACTGGTAGGGCAATTTGTTGTTAGAGCCCAGTAAACAATGCAAGAATGGATATGCACGAAAGCTCAGGTGGTTGAAGACTGTGCTCTTAATGTGAGAACTGATAGTGACTGCTAAAACTATAATTCATGATTAAAGTGTTTGCATTCTTTCTGTAATTAAAGTCGCAAATGTTCTGTGGTGTTAATTTCAATATTCATAGTAATGTACTCGAAGCTTTTTACATAGCTGCCTGTAGAAATGTGAGCCTTTGTTTTGTATGGTTGCATCAGTAGATTTTTATATGGCGTAATAGAGCAGAGGAGTCTTTGTGTGGACTTGTTGACATGGTTGAGAGGGAAGAAGGAAGGGGTGGGCTCTCTCTCTCTCTCTCTCTGTCTCTCTCTCTCTCTCTCTCTCGGCTGCTTCTTCACGCTCAGTGTCACATCCTCATACCACACAGCAGTAAATTAATCACAGATAATGCTCGCCTGATGGAGACCTTCCCCCAAAACACACCCTTCCCCTCTCCCTCTCCCTCTTTGACTCCCCCCTTCCATCTCCATGGTCTTTTTTTCTCTCCTAGCCTATTTCTATCGCCAAAGAAAGACTCAACATTAAGGTCATCTAACCACATGTGTGACTTGTATTGATTATCTGACCACTAATGAGTGATTGTTTCTGTCCTTTACCAACAACTATTAAGTTGCCCATGAGCAAGGCACTCACTCATTGCTTCCCTGGTGTGGCTGCACAGTGACTAAAATGATGAAAATACTGTAGTTGTACAGAAAGTATGAAGCATTGGTGGAAAACCACAGGTCATGTTTCCCGGGCCAGTCGAGGTTAACGTTCACACAAATAGTGAATAAACTGGAGAGGAAGAGGAAGAGAGGAAGAATGAGAAGGGGGGAGGGGTGTAAGTGAAAGGCCTTTAGGTAAATGTTGAAGTGGCGGGCAGATCCTTTGTCCTGCCTTAGGGCTGAGTGGGCCGATTGGACCAGCTGATAGGCCTTTTATAATGCTCTCCATCAGCTCAATCTCCAGGGATTTTATGAGCACCTTCAGCAAACACACACACACACACACACACACAGAGTCACATGCACGCTGACACATACAGCTCCCCCTCCTCCCCCTCGTGGTGTAATTGGGAAAGAGGCCCCTTCCTCCAGTGTGTGTATCGCTCTCCTGGGAGCTGAGGGGCTGGAGGTGTGTATGGAAGTGTGGGTGTGTGTGTCTATCTGTGTCTGCTGTGGTTACAGCCAAGGTGTTTATAATCAAACTCAGCAGTGATAAAAGGGTGCTTGTGTGTGTTTATGTCTGTGTGGTTTATGGCACTTATTGGCAGGTTGTGTGTGTGTATGTGTGTGTGTGTATATATGTGTCCAGAGGGCAGATGGAGAGAAAAGAGCACTCAGGACTAACTCGTGCTACTCTTACGACCCCCGTTATCACGGCTGCACTTGCCACTAAACACTAACAAACACAAACACACACTCACACACACTGAAGTGAAAGGCAGCTGGAGGAGCAGGTTCCCCCAATCTGACAAGGAAAACAAGGAAATGTGGAGATGGACGGAGGAGACCTTTGATTAGAGGCGATTAGAGGCAACTCAGGACTAGGTGACACTATAGATGTGCTCTTATCTTAGATTATTTGATGAAACAAATGACAAGCAAACAAGTACAGTAATTATAACTGGTGAAATGTGAACTATGATGACTAGTTCTAATTACTGTCACTAAGACAATTCATGTAAGAGTATGAAATGCTTAGAAATTACCCCAAAAAGGCAGTTTACAAGTGAATGTGACAATGATATTGTCATTATCTGTGTTTAGGCTTGTTTCAGCTGCATCTTCCTGTTGTCCACCTTGCGTGCATCTGACAGAACAGATGCGCTTTAGTTTTATTTGATAGCCATCTACACATGTTCAAGCATATTGTTAAGCTTCAAGTCTTTGTTGTTCTTTTGTTTTATGAACTACAGTGACTGGCATTGTGTGTTGGACTCGAAGTGCTGCCAAAACTTGCATGACCTACACTCAGTACAGTGATAGACAGACACTGATGGAGGACTGAAAGACTGCTTTCACTACATAGCCTGAGTAGACATTGTGTTATACAGTAGTTAATCTGAACACATTCTCCTTAAGCGTTACAAAATGCATTTTGAGGAATGTAAGAGCCACTTTTGTAATGAGTAAAGCATGGTTTTGTGGCTCATTTTTTTTATTTTGCTCACAAAATGCTGCATGTGACACTTTTTGGACGATACTTTAGAGGCCACTAGTCTTCTTGGTAGCAGTAATGCTAATGTCTTTGGATGCTATTTGATATTTTGGGTCCTAGTAAACAGCTGATGACACAACTGATGTCTAATTGAGTCTAATCTAATCTATTGCTGTATTGTTCAAAGGCATTCACTACAAATGTAGGTCTGCTGATTTTGGAGCTCGTTTTGAACCATGCCTGTCATGTGATTCAGTTAGTGAGTTGAGTATGTTCCCAGAGACAGAACTATGATGTAGGTTCGCCTGCCACAGCACAAATAAATTATGCTGTTCCAAGCCAGGAAAAAAGGGCAGAACAGAAAAAGAGATGGAGAGAACAGAGAGAAAGACATGCGCTGATGTCTGCTTTGCCAGGCTCTTGATTTTCTCCATTTCTGACACAGCGCTCAGATACTTCATACCTCCAGCCACTTGCTTTTGTTTACTCCAGGGCTGCATCATACGGGTGAACAATGTCGATCCAATATGAGAGAGAAATGAAGGTAGGGGATGGTGAAAGACAGGTGAAATAGAGGAGGGGGTGAAGGACATAAGGAGCAAGAGAGAAGAACTGAAACGAGGAAAGAGGGATGAAGAGTGGGGGGGGGTATTTACCAGCCAGCTACTCTAAAGGTCGTCATGACTCTCATAGCTGCTGCCTTTGTTCGCATCAGTGGGCGACCCCCTCACTGCTCATACTGACCGTCTCTCTCTCTCTCTCTCTCTCTCTCTCTCTCTCTCTCTCTCTCTCTCTCTCTCACACACAATCATATACGCCACATGCATTTAGGCATCCACGCACTCACAAACAGAAACATAAACCTCTAACAGAAAGTGACAAATTTACTCACACACACTCGCACACAATCATTCACACAAACACGTGTGGTCACATGCACGCACATGAGGCCCAATGAGTAGCTTGGAGCAGTGAGATCCTGTGTATTCCCTCTGCTCATTAGGGCATACAGCAACATCAATTCAGGGAAAGCCCATCACACACACTCTTACCCTCTCTTGCTCTGTGTGTGTGTGTGTGTGTGTGTATGTGTGTGTGTGTGTAGATGGCTTATCCCTGCTCCCACCTTCTACCCCTCTTCTTCCATTTCCTTCATCATCACGCTTTGCATTTTAAATGTGTCTCCATTATTACACCTATTACACTCATTGTTATGTTTAGAAATATGAGCATTTATTTTTATAGTAGTACCTCTTGGCTTCATATCATTTCATTTATTGAGACATTGTTGACTTCCAAGTTTTTTCTTTTGTGGTTGTTTTTCATTTTCAAATTATTTTTTGCGACTGTTTTATGCATTTGTTAGAGAGGATTCAACACCGGCATCTTAATCCCTCAGTCTATAAGGACACCCCAAATATTTAGCTTTCAGACTTTTTTATTGAGCTTCAGACACAGAGGTTATGTGACATGCCATACCATAGAGAGCTCACTGTCTCCTCATGTCTTTCGCTTAATTAAAAGAATTACAACTGACCAATATAAGGATTGCTGGTCGGTCACATTATGTTTTGTGCAGTTTCCTAACATTAGGTTACACCATATATGAGTGCACGTGTTCAAGTAGCAGTCAGTTTGAAATCACTGGTTTTTAAAGCTTCTGATGTGGAGTTGCGGGGTTCACCTCAGCCTTAAAAGAGGAAACAGCATAGCATTTTTTCATGTTTCACAGTACCTTTCTGCTTGTTTGTCAAAGTGCTTTTTTGATTCAAGGGTAGATTCGGATCAGAGGAAAGCACGCTGAGAGGCAACAATGGCACAATCACAGGGGATTAGTTCAGTACATCAAGACATGAGGTAAATACAAAAAATGTCTCAAAACATAACAGTACAAAAACAACTGAGCGTGAAATCGTATAATTACGATTGCATATATGAGGTGTAGCTTTGTGGGGACGCAGGGGACAGTGGACTGTATCCAAACAAATACATCCGACAGTTTGTGATGAAGTTGACTGGATGAGTAATTACATTTTCTATATCAAAACATAGTTTACATGCTGCATGGAGCTCTCTCCCTCATCTACCCCACTCACCATCATCCCTCTTCATCCATCTAACCCAGAGCTGTTTTTTGCTTACCAGCCCCCAAGTGTGTTTTCACCTGGCGTTTCTCCTCACCTGCGACTGTAACATTGGATTAAGGTGAACCCTTTTAGTGGTGTGTGTATGTACTGTTCGTGTATGTGTGTGTGTGTCTGGCCTGGATGCTGGTAAACAAGTGGGAGTCCCAACCTATAGCACCAATATAGGGTATAAGCATCACTAGTGTGTGTGTGTGTTCACCGCAAGCCCAAAGGGTGTGATGTATGTAGGAAACCCAACCTATAGCGTAAATCTAGGGCACACTATTGAAGCATGTGTGTGCGCGTGTCAATCAAAAGGCGTATTAAAAGGTAAAGTGCGGCAGAGAGAGCGGATGATCATTTCCCCTCATCTCTGTCGCTCAAGGGGTTAACTGTATCTTTTTACGGCTGTGAAATGAGAAGAAATCAGGACTTATATACATCAACCTGACACACACACACATTCACTCACTGAAGACCTGGTTCCCTACCCTGCAGCACTGTTCCTATATAAACACATCCACACATTACCTGAAGACTTAAGTCTTTCATACGCTTAACCAACCCTGTGTCGCTACACACAGCCTGACTCCCCTTTATCATGACTAGTTTAACTTCAAGTTCAAAGGTTATCAGGTCATGTAAAATAGGTTAAGTAGTTGTCATAAACAAAGCAGTTCTGCGCGTCTCTTTTTATGCCCTTCGTTTTATTCGAAAAGTGAAAGAAGTGGAAACTCATGAGGATTATTGACTAATTTTAAAGAGCTTAGAAAGGTGGGAGCCCATTCAACAAAGAACCACTGAACAAGAATCACTGCATTTATAGCAGTGACTAGAAAATAATAATAAATAAAATGATGTAGAAATGCGTGTGCAGCTTGTAAGACAACAATTATCAGCACTCTTCAAATTGTTTTTGTCTTGCACAACACACATTAATACACCTTGTAATGTTTTTTAATAATAAAATTTGTCGCCCCAGTGACTTGGAGTGACAAGTGCCAATGAGTGTTTCAGTGCAGCTCGAAGGCTTTGTTGTCACAGATGATGACAAAAACATCACATTTTAAGCTGCCAAAACTGGGAAAAGGTTTGCCTAAAGGCTTTTTAAACCACATTAATCTGTGCATTTGTTTAGCAAACTGTTACATCTAAGTGGAAGTATTTGTTTTTCCCCTGTGCATGTGTCTCTGTTTACATGTATGATCTAATTTCCAATTTTGTGTGTGCATGCTTAAGTGAGTGTGTGTGTGTGTGTGCACGGTCTCCCAGCGGTGTAGTGTGTAGACGGATAACTAGGCTAAAGAGCAACAAAGAGGGAGGCTGTTTTTCTGAATGCTTACTGTGATACTGGAGATCTGCTTTAGTCCAAGACAGCGTGCGAGAGAGAGACTGAAAAGCACCCAGTGTATACCTGTAATGAATTATACACTGAGAATATCGTATGTGAGAGAGAGGCTGTGTGTCAGCATGAAGCATATCTCTTCCACTCAAAGCAAAACATGGATAAATGTGCAGATAAAGCCAAGTCCTGTTGATCTGCAAATAGTTCAGTGTAGCTACTGTACAGCTGTAACTGTCTGTGTGCAGACACATGAAGAAGTAACAAATACATTATACACACAGAGGGTCTTTGGCTCCATGCCCAGCTAATGTACGCCACACCCTGTTTTACTCTCACCAGAGGACGTTTCACTAAGAAGAGTGTGTCTGTCTGTGAGTGGGTTTGCTGTTTTTAAAAAAAGAGAACTAGCAGCCAGTGTTTGTCTGTTTCCATCTGCACGTACTGTTGCTTACTCATGTATAAAAATGTCTCCACATATAGCTCTTTATTTATCAGTTTGTGTTTGTGTGTGTTTGGAGAACAGATCGAGACAGGGGCAGACAACTAAAACATGCTAATGTGTAATCAGCTAATTAGCTGCTAGAAAATACTCATGATTAAACATTGTGTGGCTCTCAGCAATAATATAGTTAAGTCTTAATGACTTCATCATCTGCTCTACTCTATATGTGACCAGACGTATGCATTCAGTAAGCCACCCTCATTATAGTAGGTTGTGTGCAGGATTTTCTTGGTTTTTAAAGATGGTGGTGGTGCAGCTAAGAAGTGCACAGATGGTTTGCTCAGAGATTCGCACAGATTGATCACAGACAAAAATGACAATTTGAACTATTGAAGAGAAAAATGGGAAAAGACTCATAACCTATTAGATATTTCATATTCCCTCAAGAAAAACAAAAAAAAAACACTTCAGCTCTTCCCTTGATGATTTATTAAGTGAAATCTACCAATGCTTTGTTTTTCATAATGTCTGCAGTGTAGTCTGCGTTCTTTGGGTTTGATTGATATTAATCGTGCAAAGCAATTTGTTGAACACAGTCCTGTGTCCCCCTTTGATCTTGAAAGCTTTGAAAGTCAGCAACTACCCATAATGATGTCTTCATTGCCCTCACTTCACTGATGAAAGTGAATTTTAGCAGCTCCGCAACACGGGAATCTTCTGACTCCCCACTGTCTATCCTAAAGCGCAGAGGACACAAAGGAACCCCCTGTTTTGGAAAAAAATCAAGTTTACTTTTTCATTATCAATAGATACAGATGATCAGTGTCCACAACAGTGTCAAACAGACAACTGTGACTTTCTTTATGTGTCCAACATGAGACTTTCCAGTGTAAGATTAATGAGGGATTATTATCTAATAAACAGTTTCATTCATGACTAAATATGACAAATAAAAACTAACACAAAATTGTGGTTATGGTGTTAAATAACTGAAGCATCTAGCAGTTTGAGAGTGCCTCTGCTATAGGGACTTACAATCCCAGTCTGAGTCAGTATGTTGACTCTGTTATGAGGGTAAAGGGCAATTTCACCCTAAAAGAAAACTTATCATTCTCCAGTTATGTTTGATAATTTAGTCCAGGGTTTTCATTATGATCATGTTTCTCCCACTCTAGAATAAGGAAAGTTATTACATTATTGTAAAATCGATTCTCCCCTATCTATGGCAAAGAATATGATATTATAAAAAATAGATAAATGTCTGTAATCCATTAAAAACAAGAGTCTGCTAGCAGCTCTATGCAGCTGTACTTATGCATAGTGATGCTTTGAGCTAAATGTTAATATCAGCATGCTAACATGCTTACTATGACAATGTTACCATGCTCATGCTGAGCAGGTACATTTTTTTACCACACTCACCATCTTATCTCAGGATTTTAACACTAACATTTGCTAATTAGAACTATTATAAAACATCCTCACTAGGAAATTTCTGTAGCACATTTAATGACAAAGTCTTGAAGATGCCTTTCCTGGGAACAATGGATTTGTGCCAGTCCATGGACTGGATGTTGAGATATTTCACTGGATAAATAACAGCTTTGACTACCAGGTCGCACCAGATGAAAAGTCAAGGAATCACCTTAGTCCTTAGGATTCATCGTCTGTGCACCGTGGAAATCTGTACAAAATTTCATGCAATGCATATATCCAGGTAAAATTAGGTGATCATGTAAGTTGGTAGGATTCATCCTCCGGGGAACATGAATGTCTGTACAAAAATCCATAGAAGTCTATTTACAGTTGTTGGAATAGGTGGTCCAATATTGGCATCCCTAAAGCCACACTGCCATAAGGCTTAAAACCAGATTTTGAACACTTACACCACAGATGAAAGCACCAAATTTGCTTGTTGTGCATGTTTATCATCTAGTATCAGTCTACACCTCTACAGCAGAGTATAAATAAGGATTTGGCTATTTAAACTGACAGACAACATCGAAGCACGGTTATTTATTTTGGACATCACCTCAGTGCGCAGTAAAACTCCTGTTGCGTCCATAAAAACATATCCTTCTCATAACCCATGTGCTCGGCTGTACAATAAGCAGCTGTCGGCAGCACCTGTCCAAACCTCACATACCGCACACCCTCATGTGTGTCATAGGTACAGGACTTAACACATACACACCGCTTCACAGGAAATTGAATAGGCAACATAATGCTATAATATGGCCTTTTGTGTTTTTCTCAGGTTTTACTGAAATGCTGTTGTTGAGATGTGTGTTTTCCAACAAAGGACGGTTATCTGTAACATCTCTAGAGTCTGAATGATGCACAAAGACGTTAAAGAAAATTCCTGTGTGTCCCTTTATATGCATCTGTCAATCAAAAGCTATGCCCTTCATGCATGTTAGCCCCGTGTCATATGCAGATTCCTTTTGTGGTTTTGATGTGTGTGTGTGAGGGAGAGAGGAAGAGATCATCAGATAAGCACATGGTAGAGGAGGATCCTTCTGATTTATAGGAGCTTATTGAGGAGGAAATAGGCGTCATAGTCCAGTGGCTGTAATAAACAAGGAGACCTCCCTACACTGCTCAGCATCAAAGAGACAGGCCAACCTCAACGCACACACACACACACACACACACACACACTCTTGCTCACTTACTTTGCTCACAGTATGATACGCAACAACAAAAGTCGGGAAGGGAAAGTGAGCAGGGTGAGAGAGGCAGCGAGATTTTAAAGTGAGTCCTGCAGGAGGAGCGGAGCGTAGACAGCAGAGCGTAGGAGTAAAGGGGTGTTTTTGGTAGCGCTGGCCTTTGTTTCAGGGGAATTCCTGTAACCTACCACACCTTTCAGCTTCCCTCGTTAGAACTGATTGATGGAGTTTTTGGGTGGCATAGAAACTAAAGCTACAAGGGCTTTGTGCATGTTTGTGTGCGTGTGCATGAAGATTGACCTTGGCCCATTTAGTCTGAGTTAGTTTGAGAGTTTGTTAAAAAGATTACACAATCTAACGGAGTATTGCACTATGGCTACATGTGAAAAATCAACTGGGTTGTATCTGAACTTGTCAGGAATGTGACCTGCGATAATTTTGTTGACTCTGGTCAGAACTTTTCCCTCATTAGCTTTAAGTGGAGGGATGTTTAGTTGCATGTCTGCAGCCAAATGTTGTTCCAGGATAAGTATTGAGCAACTGTTTGTTTCAAGGGAAAGATTTTAAACAGCAGTTTCACCTAAAGATTTGCTTGACCTCATCCTAGGAAATTCCTAGGAAGTTTTTAAACATTTGAGGTTAAAGTAGTGTTGAATCTCTTATGTTAAGAGTATGAGTTTCCTCCTCTCATGTCTCAACCACTTTTGAGGTCTCCTTGAGCAAAGCACTTGACTCCAAACTTCTCAACAGGCTGCTCTGACAGTCGTGGTTGTACTGGGTGAGCATCATTGTGATCAGTGTTTAGCAGGATGTTGCTGAGGGGGAAAAGCAAATGAGTTCCAGGAAACTTCTGTTTAAGTGAAGGAATATCTTTTCAAATGCTTGATAACGTTGTACGGAGGGAAAGGATGCTGAAGCACTGGTGGCAAACTCACAGGCTTACATCCACCATCCAGGTAAAATAGGGATAAAAGATTCAGTGTTGTTCTTAAAAAAAAAAAAAAAAAGGTTTCAAATGTCTTTCATCTGGAACATCAGGCTTAACATAAAAAAGTGATGAAAACACAAACCAGGCCCAAAGTTCAGTGGAACACATTTACCTGTTAAACTAAGATGGCCACAGTAACTTGAACCCCTGTTATTGCCTCTCTCCCTGCCCAGTGTTTAGTTTGAAACTGGACACTGCCTGTCCCCCACAATGGTGGAGGCCTCAAACACTCACATCCTCACCCTGCCTCTCTCCTGTCTCACTCGTTCTCATACAGGTCCTTTGTTTTGTTCAATTCACTTGTGGTACCAAAAAAAAAAAGGAGTTGGCACATCTGTCCAGGTTTACAACAAGTTTCAGCACACGCCTCACACACACACACACACACACACACAGCCCATTGGCAGGTTGGCAAACAGCCAGCTCTCCCACCAAAATCATGAGAACCCCTGAAGAGGGAGCTGTTGTTTTACTTGTATCTCCACACCCTCACAAGGATAGATCCTAGCTCATCTATGATTCTAATTTTAACTCTTCCAGTTTTTAATTTCCCTGTTCAACATGTGTTCATGATTTTCTCAATAGTGGAGAACCTTTGTAGTAGCTCCTCAACTTTTCCTGTGTGGTTGCTCAGTACCTCCTCTGTGTGCTGCTATCATAATGTAAATGTGCAACTGTGTCATGTAATTGCAGTTTAAATACAAAGGATGTAGAGTGTATTGTCTACTTGAATGGATTTTCCTTAGAGCTGTTAATCAATTGACAGAAATGTATCTGCAACTGTTTAGTAAGTGATTAATCCTCTGAAGTCTTTTTCAAACACAAATACCAAACATGCTCCAGTTTCAGCTTCAATGTGGATATTTGTTGGTATTTCTTGTCTTAACCCTAGTATGGTGTTCGGGTTTGTGGGACCCGATTTAATCTGTTTTCATGTTCTTTATTAAAAGAAAAACTATACGATTAATCATTTTTTCAAACTCAGACTTATCAATATGAGCCAAGGCCAATGAGTCTGAGTTTGAAAAAATAATTAATCGTATCATTTTGCTCTTGATTTATAAAAAAAAAAAAAAAAAAAGGAAAACGGGTCCCACAGACCTGAACACCATACAAGGATTAAGTTGTAGTAAAGAGAACTTCTTTGAGTTTTGGACAAAACTGTCCTTCCATGTCACCTTTTGCACGCATTGTATTGCAAATGTTGTTGCTGTATTTTACGTTACAGACCTAAACAATAAATCAATGAATTATCATTAAGAGATTAATCCACAATGAAAAAACTCATTAGTCGTAGCCATAATTGTGTTACCTTTTGTATTTTCCTCATCGTTTGTAATTAAAAACTGTTTTCATAATTGACAATAAGAGCATTAAAATAAAGAGGAAATTAAAAAAAGCAAACAACATGCAGCATTATAACTACTCTGGTACCCTGAGAATAAGGTGTTATGCTGTATGTACCTGTGAAATTATCTCATAATGAGAGTGCTGTCTAGTGGACAGTGATGCATGTTTGCCTTTTTTAATGAAAGTGCTTGAAATTAATGGCAGGTGATATAGATAATTCATTCTGTACTGTGATCCTACCTGAACAGAATATACATATAAATTAAAAAGTCAATGGCCTTTTTCAGGTAATTTAAAGGTATTACCAACATTAACAGCATCTGCAGTAATATGTCTGTTTGCTCCATGAAGATAAACTCATTTTCCATTTAAATAGCCAGCAGCAAGATAACATTTCATGGATATATTTCATGTAATCTGCATTAGTAAACAAGCTCTTAACTTTCTCACTGTACTTCCTTGATAATGTTCCTTTTAAGAAGCCTCAGGGATCAGATGTTGTAGAATGTTTTATTGCAAGTTAGTGAAGTAAGAATATTAAAACACACACACACACACACACTCTGACATGTTTGGCAACGCACAAACACAGCAACATATGAAACTCATTTATCAGAATTCACTTACCGACCCATTAACCATCCCACAGCGTCTCCTGTGTCACATGTATCATACGTTTTAACGTGTCTCTCCCTAACAGACACACACACACTCACTGTGTGTTAATTATAGCCATAATAAGCACTTGGACGAAAAACTAAGTTTGATAAGACCACTAATGGCAAATGTGGTTTGGGAAATTCCCCTCTCTCGTCTCTCGTTTTCTCCCTCTCATACATCACATCTTAATTATTAGTCCTCCTAATGTGTTTTTCTGAGATTTACTCTTTCATATTTCAAGATAGACAGCGCCCAGTAATAATTGTCTGTCACTGTTGCCATAGAGATAATATCTAGAGTCACGTGATGGCCTCCCAAGGTGACCAGGAAGTGGCTTTACAGCGACATAGGGTGGGGGGTTATGGGGGGTAAAAGTGGCAGTTGTGTGTGGAGTTTTGTTTCTTGATTAATGTGGAGGCTGTAATGACATCATATTCAACAATGGAAAGGGTAATAAATTAAACATCAGCTAATGGAGGCTGAGGCACTTTCTTCTCTTCCCTTCACTTCTTTTCTCTTCTCTCACAGGGAAAACCAGAAAAGTGTTGCTAACAAGACGCTAACTTGTAAGCGTCTGTTCATAACATAAACTACAGATGAATAAATGTTATCAAGATAGTTAAGTTATTTTTCACCTATTGTTATGTTGTTTTACAAACATTGGACCTAGAGGTCAGTTCTAGTATTTATTAAGTTCCACTCAAATGTTTAAAAAACAAAAATTGTACATACAATATATAATTTACAGATCCTTAGTCTTGTGTTTGTGAAAATGCATAAAGTGTATTATGTTAAATTTTATGAAACTCATTCATCCCAAATAATGATTCAAAAATGCTCCGAAAGTCTGCTCTTGTTTAGAAGAGAACTTTGGAAATCCCCTCTTGCTCAGTAGTTGCTAACACAGGCCGTCAGCCCTCACTGGGCAGCCAAAAAAAGGCCTTTACTGACTGCATCTGGACGAACACACAGCTCCGCTATGGTCAGCAGCACCACCTCAGGTTTGTGTGGATCTGCACAGACAACATAAAGACATCTGTGTGTTGGAGATCAGATCATCTCCTTGTTTTCTGACTGGCAAAAAAAAATCAATCAACATATACACACGACTAGATTCAAAGTGGGTTTGACAGAACATGATCCATAATAAATACCTCAGCTTTCGATGTAAAGTGTTCTGTTAGTCCTGATACAGTCAGAGATGCCTCGTTTAAACCACATTATCTGTGTTTGTTTGGCTCGTCTGGATTTTGGATCTCTTTTTTTTTCTAGATTTACTTAAGCTCGGTCAACTTGGCGAGCATCTGCGCCTTAAAGCCATTCTAAAAATAAACGTCGGGAATCACGTCTGGGCTTTGACTGGCCCTCTCATCAAGTTTAATGCTGTTGTTCTTAAGCCTCTCCACTGTTGGTTTTGGTTGTACAATGTGCTTTGGGTCTTGCCCTGTTAGCGTGTGAACTGTTGCCTTAGTTAAAGGGGCAGTGACACAAGTCTCCCATCATGCTTTACAGTGGGATGTTGCACCAGGCAGTAAACTGCAACATGTCTGAGGAGCTCAGTGTTGATTTAATCAGATCCTCTTCGCTTTTAACCCTTTGGATGTGTTCGCTCGCTGTCATGGGCTGATTTTTTAGATACTGTGTGTGCAGTGATCACAGCCAAAGTCCTCCAGTGACCACAGACTGTGAAGATGTACAACATGACGGCTCCTCAAAAGTAATGCCAAAATATCTTGATCGCCCCCTGGTGGCTGGCTGTAGTATGGGTCATAGAGCCCGCCCCCTCCATGTTAGCGGATAGGACATGGGCCAAACTAAAAAAATCATGTCAGATAATTCTTTCCCAAAGATGTTTCTGTCAATTTAGATAGTTCTTATCATGCTGGTGTATGTGTAAGTGTTTATTTTTCTGATCGGTTCGGTTTTAATCTGTTATTTGATGCTGTAAAAAGGAGGTGAAATGTCGTGATTGACAGCCGACCATAACTGATTGGGTCAGATTTGTCAAAATTGGGGAGGATGCTACTTAATGCATACAGCCATGATCGGATAACAAAAAGATATATTTACATGACCACTGTAACCAATAGATGAGCGATCAGTGCAGACACAGGTGTTGATGCAGGAGAATAAATGTTGCATCATCTCACAGATGTTGTTTAACGTGTACAATCGCCTGTCCTCTCACTACTAAGTGGGCACTTATCTGTCGTTGACAGGTATTAGGAGGGTAAAAGATGGGTTGTTTCTCTCAGCAGCTTGTTGTCAGCACTGGATGTGTGCTAATTAAGATGCAGTGTAACCTACCATTTGATCGCAGCGGCTGTGAAAACTTAGTGATGGCTGATGTCATGTTTTTCTAAGGCAGCGGGAGATTTCATCATTGTGCCAGAACTGACTTTGATCATTTGGCTTCCACACACCATCAAAGTCTCGCTCGCTCAGGAACAAAACACACGCACTTGTACTCACACACACACACACACACACACACACACACACACAGCTTGTTACACTAATGGTGAGCATGTACCATAGGTATATTGTTGGTAATAAAGCTATTGACATGTCTTTGATCACAGGGATTGCCTCTCTCTGAGGAATACATGCAAGGGGATTAAGACACCTGTCTTCTAGTGTATATTTGCTGCGAGTCAATTAGAAGAGACACATTCGTGTGTTGTGTGTGGTAACAGTCTGTTATATGGATTGGCTATTGTGTGTACAGTGGAGCACTGAGCTTATGTTGATAATACAGGCTTTAGGGATTGAATACAAGCCCCACGTCAGTCTAGTTTAGTCTTAATTTCATTTTTTAAAATTTTGTACAGTAGCATTTCAGCTGTTGGCTGTTGATTTTTCAAATGGTGTCTGGGTAATTGCATCAGTCGCCCACAAAGGACAAAAAAATAAATAAAATCCAAATGTAATTAGCAGCTTATTTTGCAGTCTCTGCAGCAGAATACAAATTTGAGTGAGTTTATAACTAAAAGGCCTGATTTTTTTTTTTTTTTTTCTTTCTGGCATCAAACATCTGGCAGGGGGAAAAGAAAACATGCACTCAGCATGTTGATGAGCTTCACACTTCATGTCCAACTTTAGAAATTGGTATACACTCCCCTCCAAAATTATTGTAACAGTGAGGCCAGTTCCTTTATTTTTGCTGTAGACTGAAAACATTTGGGTTTGACATCAAAAGATGAATATGAGACAAGAGATCAACATTTCAGCTTTTATTTCCAGGTATTTACATCTGGATCTGATACACAACTTAGAAGATAGCATTATTTGTAACGGAACACCACATTTTTAGGTGAGCAAAAGTATTGGAACAGATAGACTTAAAATACATTAACGTGAAAAGACTTAATATTTAGTTGCAATTCCTCTTCTTGCAATAACTGCATCAAGCCTGTGACCCATTGACATCACCAAACTTTTGCATTCTGCTTTTGGCTTTCACCGCAGCCTCTTTCAGTTGTGGTTTGTTTTGGGGGGTTTCTCCCTTCAGTCTGCTCTTTAGCAGGTAAAATGCAGCTCTACAGGGTTGAAGTCTGGAGATTGACTTGGCCAGTCTAAAACCTCCCACTTCTTGCCCCTGATGAACTCCTGTGTTGTTTTGGCAGTGTGTTTTGAATCATTATCTTGCTGCACCATGAAGGATCTCCCAATCAGTTTGGTTGCATCTTTCTTTGAATTGGCAGACAAAATGTCTCTGTAGACTTCTGAGTTCATTTTGCTGCTGCCATCATGTGTTACATCATCAATGAAGATGAATGAGCCCATCCCAGAAGAAGCCATGCAAGCCCAAGCCATGACATGACCTCCACTGTGTTTCACAGATGAGCTTGTATGTTTGGGATCATGAGCAGATCCTCTCTTTCTCCAAACTTTAGCCTTTCCATCACTTTGGTAAAGGTTCATCTTTGTCTCATCAGTCCATAAAACTTTGTCCCAGAATTTTTAGGCTTGTCTCTGGACTTTTTGGCAAATCCCAGCCTGGCCTTCCTATTCTTCTTGCTAATGAGTGGTTTGCATCTTCTGGTGTGGCCTCTGTACTTTTGTTCATGAAGTCTTCTGCGAACAGTAGACTGTGACACCTTCTCTCCTGCTCTCTGGAGGTTGATGCTGATGTCAACAGTTGTTTTAGGGTCTTTCTTTACAGCTCTCACAATGTTTCTGTCATCAAATGCTGCTGTTTTCCTCGGTCTACCCGTTCGACGTCTGTTACTTAGTACACCAGTGGTTTCTTTCTTCTTCAGGACATTCCAAATGGTTGTACTGGCTATGGCCAAGGTTAGTGCAATGACTCTGATTGATTTTCCATCTTCTCTCAGCCTCACAATTGCTTGTTTTTCACCCATGGACAGCTCTCTGGTTTTCATGTTGGTCACACCTCTAACTATAAATGCAGTCTGCACAGGCAAAACCCAAATCTGAAACTGAACGTAGACATTCAGCGCTATTTATTGTTTGAATAATCAATGTAACAGGACACAGCAGGGCAACAAAACACATCTGTCAGTCACATGTTCCAATACTTTTGCTCACATGAAAAATGGGTGGGTTCAAACAAAAGGTGCTATCTTCTAAGTTGTGTATCAGATCCAGAAGTAAATACCTGGAAATAAAAGCTGAAATGTTGATCTCTTGTCTCATATTCATCTTTTGATGTCAAACCCAAATGTTTTCAGTCTAATGCAAAAGTAAAGGAATTGGCCTCACTGTTCCAATACTTTTGGAGGGGCGTGTATTTGTGTATGGGGTGTGTATTGTGTCCACACAGTATGCAGTGTTTTAATTTTCTCAACTCAGAGTTATTGAGTTTTTCTCAGTGTGAGATTGGGAGCAGAAGAGGCTCAGTAAAACTCTCCTCTTTTTCTGTTGTATTTCCACAGACGGTCAGAGGAGGAAGTGGACATGGACAAGGTGACTGCTGCCATGGTGCTGACAAGTCTCTCCACCAGCCCGCTGGTCAGGAGTCCACCTGTCAAAGTCAATGGTGTGTATCACAACTGTTAAACAACAGATTAAGTGGAGAAGTCCCTTCGACAAACACAATATGCTTTAAATATGCTTCACAGCTTTAAATGACTCTCTAGCTCTGATGCATCATTCTCTCCCTCCTCTCTTTATACAGCAGAATCTTTATGAAAAATATGCACATCAAAAAAGCAAAAGCCTGTAATTTTTATGTTCTGCTATACACTCACTTTTTATTCCCTCACAGCTGTTATCGTGTGAGTGCACGAGGAAGCTTAGGTTGATAAATTACCACCACCTGGATACTCTCATCAATAAGTTCTGCAAATCCACAGAAAAGCCCAATGAGTCTGGATCTCTGCCACTCGACGGGGCGGCGGAAGTCCAAAGTGCCCATAACTGCAATCGCATTCAACCACTTAGACGGTGAATGCAACCAACCGACCGCCCATTCAACCAAGCAGACATGCAGCCAACCCTCCAAACACCATGCACGTGTTATCACAGTCTCACACACACACATGCGGTCAGATGTTAAACGTCACATTCATGATGCACACATGCACAAAGTAGATTTTAAATACCAACTGTATCATTTTATCTTAATGAAGTCATACAGATGTCATGCCCATGTGCACATGTTGGGGATCATACAATGTGCATTTACATCAATGCACACAGTAGGTTATCATGCACACTTATAGATTCTAGTCAAGGCTAGCGCCTTGCTTGACATTTGTTTCTTGTAATTTGCCATATGCCATGGAATTAGTTTCAATTGTCATTGAAAGGCGTCGTCTTATCCTGATTTTATCTTGATATTAGTACCACTTCAATTACAATATTTACTTTTCTGTACCATAAAACCTGCTGCTTCGTCTTTTATGTGAGACATAGTAAAGATGCAAAACTTTGAGGAGTCACACACACACATACACAGATAAACAGATACTTTCTCTTTACTTTCTTATGTACACACTCACTGTTTCCCCAGTCTCAACCTTCACAAAGTAAAATGTCTTTTGTAGCTGATATTCAAAAGAAACGTTTCTTTGATCTTAAAAAAAAACAAGACCTTGGAAGTCTCACAGTGGAAACACAGAACAAAGTAACCTTTATTTTCTTGTGTCACAGTCAACAGTGTTGCTGGCAGGCTCTTTTGTGTGAAGTGCAAATAAAGCTGTCTGAACTTAATTGAATGTTTTGATCTCCCATCATTGACAGAGGAAGACTCACACGTTTTGCTGTGGTTGTATCAACTACAAATATGACCGAAAAAGTTAGATTTATTGTTGGATTTACTCTCATGTTTAACTTTTCCTCCTCACTTCCCCTTCCTCTCCCTTATGTTCTCCTTCTGTCATCACTCCCCTGCACCCTTGTACCTCTCCTCTGTCTGTTCACCTCCATCTTCTTAGAAGGTTTGAGCGGTTCATGGAAAGACAACGGCTCAGCTGGCCCCTTCACTCCATCCAGCAACAGCTCTTCAGGGGGCTACTGGAGCTGGTCTGCCCCCAGTGACCAGTCCAACCCCTCTACACCTTCTCCGCCGCTCTCTGCTGACAGCTTCAAGCCCTTTCGTGTGCCCAGCCTGGGCGGCGTTGGACCCGGCCCTGCAGGGCCGGAGGACCCCAGCCTGGATGAGCAGGACAGCTGTAGCCTGCTCTTCGATGAGCCCATCCCTCGCAAGCGCAAGGTGAACACTGTACACCACATCTGAGTTAAAGGGGGTTAATTCATAGCTGATACCATTTCCACTACTGAAAAAGAAACCGGTATATGCAAGGAGAAACTATTATTAATTATTTGATTTGAAAATGTCTTTGTTCACACTGAAACACCAGACCGTCTCACTTTCCATTGTCTTGTTGTATCCTTGATGTTTGTGTTTTTCTATTCTGTCATAACAAAAATTCATGTTATTAACTTGTGACACAGCAAGAAATAACAAAAGTTCAGTTTCCCTGTTCACACTGAAACACGAGACTGGCATTTTAAGATTTATCTACTCAGTATTTCTAAAGAGATGTGTCATTGGGTATTAAAATGCACTGCGAGTAAAGGCTTAATATACTGTAGCTAGAACAAAAAAAAGATGCATTGTGAGATTAAGCTGCCTTTCAAAATGATAAACCTTTTCAAGAGTTATTTTCAAAAGCCATTTTCTCTCAGGCTGCACGTTCCAGTCAAACAAGATGTGTACCACCTCAATCCTCACGTTTCAAGGAAATGAAAATGTGTGTTTGCGGTTGGGACGGTTTCAAAACCTTGTGGGGGTGCATAAGGTCACGATCACTAGAGTGGAGCTGTCAGAGTCACTTATTAAAGGAGTTTAAAAGAGGACGGGAGCAGCTGTCCTGATAGCAGGCTGATCTCTCAATAAGAAAAGGGTCAGCAGCTTGTCTTTGATGTGCTGTCAGATGTACAGGAGCTGGTTCCTGCCTTCAACACACTGTGATATTAACCACTGATGTAGTTTAGACTCTGACCGACTGAATGGCAGAGATGAAAATGGGACAGGAAAGGACACACAGCTTTTGGCTCCAGTGGTAGTTTTTTTGTCTTTGCTGCCCAGATGTTATATGCTCAACATACACACACACACACACACACTTCTTCTTTATTTCTTCCTCACTCATCATTTCAGCTCATCTCCTCTCTACACACCCCTGACAGCTCATCACATCCACAGCTCAGTGTCACTCTCATTATTTTTTCAGATGTATATTGCTTTACTCTCCCTCCCTCTCTTTATCTCTCTCCCTCCTTATCAGCGCTCCTACTCGCGGGTTTGTCGTTTACTGTCAGCACCATCCATCTACCCCTCCTTTTGCTCTCTCTCCCCCCTATCTTCCCCACTTCCTCTCCTGCCCTCACATGTGCTTTCTCCCCTCTCCTCTCGCTCTGTATGTATGTATGTTTCCTCTCCAGACATTTGCCCTTCATAATTACTTTTCAGCCTTCACATGCAGGCGCTCCACAACAGCAGTAATGATTTTAGTACCTGCAACAGCAAACATAAAGATCCTGCCGGCATTGTGTCTCCTCTAAAAATCGATAAAGACTCTTGGGTGAGCTCCACATCAGCACACGTCACTGTATTAATTGGGGACTTATCACAAAGAAGAGCATCCAGAGGGAGAGAGAGACATTTAGAAGTGGAGAAGAGGATGAGCAGGGAGGCAGAGGGAGAGAAAGGAAGGTAGTGGATGAAAAATTAAAGGGGTACTAACAGGAATTGCTGGTAAAAAGAACATTGTAGCTGACTTACATAAAGAGACACACTCACACACGTGCTATATGTGCAATGCCAGGTTTCACATGAAATTATCTACACACTCCCCTTGTGCTCTCGCTTCTCTCTTGGCAAGACAATACCGTTTGGAGCCCACCATTTAATTAACTGTGAAATGCGTCTTTAAAGGGAAAAACACACACGCACACACACACACACACACACACACACGCACACACTCAATAACACACAGAACAGGCTTTTGTTTCCCTATGACAAAACAATGCACCGGGGACAGATGATTGTCGTGTGTGTCTGAGTTTCTGAAAGGAGGAGTAGAATTAAAAAAAAAAAAAAAAAACATGTCAAAATTAAATCAGCCCCCTAAACAATAGTTTGATAGACAGGCCTATAAGACCATTTATACTGGCTCAGAGCAGGGAAACAGGAGGGCAGAGAGAACGCTCACAGGGTTTTTCTCCCTGTGAAAAACAATGTACAATCCCTAGGAGGCCTGTGGTGTAATTACAGTTGATGGGTTGAAGATACAGCAGCCTCACTAGCTCACAACCAGATGTGTTGTTATTCATCCTCACTCACCTCCAAGATTAATGTGTGTGCAGAATAGCTCCATAGAAAGATGTTACAGTAAAGCTGTATGTCCATTTAGCACGCTTGAAATATAACAAATATAACAATGAAGAAGCATGTAGTGTTTTTTTACTGTTGGACAGTATTGGTAATATTACTATATAAACACGATCCCCATTTTTCAAAAGCAGAATAACCACCTTAAAAATGCATCACTTTAACCTTTGTTCCATGTCATCTCACCTCTCTCTCCCCTCATTTGCTGTGGGGAGTACAAATACTTGGAAGAAGGAGCTATGTGTGCCAACATGAAGGTGTACCAACAATCTGGTCTTTTCACATGGCAGTAAATTCATTCAATTTGCTGAGATCATATGATGCACAGCAGCTCCTCGGGATACGTCACTTTCCAGCTTCCCAGTGATGTTGCATTTCTTGCTGTCTGGCAAATCAGCAGTTTCATCACTTGCACTCCCCAGGTGGGCACACCTCGGCTCCTGTGCCTCATCGGTTTCCTCTGCCTGTGTCACACATCTGTGTCTGCTGTGAGCGTCGGAAGAATACGTGATGTAGTTCATGTGTGTCGCACTGCTGGAGTTCCCAGCACGTAGAGAGATACTATAGAGAGCAACTGTGAACTGTAACTCCACAGTAGTTTTTATTTCAGAAACTAGACATTAGCATATGATTTAAATTATAACATTGGCTATAATAGCGATTGATTTCATTACACCCACTAGTACCGTCTAGTTTTTAACTTCTGTCCAGTCTTGCAGTGACCTCACAGATGCTGCCACTCTAAAATCCAAAATAATAGTAATGATATTAAATATAATAAAACCTTACCCATGTGAGAAAGAGCCTCAGTTACATTGAGCAATCATCATGACTGTATATGTCTATACTACAAAGTCACTTGAGAAGACTGAAACATTCTCCTACCTGCCTGATAATGAGGAAGAAAATTAAATGATCTTCTTTGTATAGTTTAACAACCCTGGAGGGAAATACCAGATAATATAGAGATATGAATTAAATGATAGACTGAGCTTTATGCATATATTGTGAAAAAACAATTTAGGGAGTTCAACTGCACACTTTAGTGTTGTCAGCGATGGTGGTGTCAGATAAGAAAGGCCAAAGGTGTTTGATTTCTTATCATTTTATACACTTTCAAAGTCAATATGAGAACATCAACCAAGTCATGTGGGAGCTTCGGTGTTTTCTGACTGCAGCTGCTGTACTTTGTGTGTTTCCCGCAGAACTCCATGAAGGTGATGTTCAAGTGCCTGTGGAAGAACTGTGGCAAGGTGCTGAGTACCGCTGCCGGCATCCAGAGACACATCCGCACCATCCACCTGGGGTAAGACGCCAGCACACACATACACACAGCACGCCTTTTCCACTCAAAGCCTCCAAAACAAATCCGTCACATCCTCTCTGACCGTTCCAGCCAGCTTCATTGTCAAGACAGCAGATTAACGGCTGATGGATCGCCACGGTAACACTGAGCAGGGAGGTGACAGGTGAAAGGAAAATAAGAGACGGAGAACAATGACATTGGATAAATCTCACATTTATTTTGGTGTTGAGTTGGTTGGAAGAGTGACATTAATGTTGGAGTGTGATTGCTCTGCACAAGTAGACCAATCAGCATCCACAGCAACATTTGTACTTACTTCCTTCTACATGTCTCTCTGTCCTTCCGTGCCTCCATCACCCCCCACTGTTTGTGTCCTCTATTTGTTTTTAGGCGCAACTGTGACTCAGACTGCAGTGACGGTGAGGAGGACTTCTACTACACGGAGATCAAGCTCAACACGGACTCGGTGGCTGACGGGCTGAGCAGCCTGTCCCCCGTGTCCCCCTCCGTCCTCTCCCCCCCTCCTCCGCCCCCCTCTCCCCTCCCGTCTGTCAGCCAGCTGACGGACTCCCACCGACCTCCACCGTCCTCTGACACCAAGGAGCCTCACGCTGGCGGCACCACCCCGCTCAGCCGCTCTGCGCCCAGCGCGCTCTACCTCATCCACACAGACCACGCCTACCAGGTAAAACACACGCTCACACATTCAAGATTAAGATCAACGTACAGCACATACACACACACACGGTCAAACTCAGCATGAAGATAAAAGATCGATGCACTCTCTGGATCAATATACACACCACCACACACTTATCAGGCCACACACACACACACACACACAGTAAATGCACATATTTTCTCTAACACACTACTATCAGGGTCCTCATTATCCTGATTATGTGTCTCTGTGTTTACAAAAACACTAATGATGTCAAAGCGACTTGTGGTCTCTTGCTCCCGTTAGCAGCTGTGCTAACTGTTGTAGTATATCGACACGCAGCAGCAGGTTTAAGCAATTCATTGTTAATGACACAATCCATCAGTTTTAACCTGAATTTCATTGATGTTTATCTGTGAGTCTGACATTAAACTAACAGTTACATGCACATCTACATGTTTTATCACCAGCATAGGTTATTAGTGTTTCATTGAAGAGTTTTGACAAGGTGAAATACCTAAAGACTGCTCTTGTGAACATAAACAAACTAATTGTTTTTAAGGATGGGATCAGTTTGAGGCTTACATGTGTTTACAAGTGTGTCTGATGAATTTCAGGAAACATTATGTCAAAATGACCTTTTTCAAAATAAAAGGCATTCACACAATAGCAGAGCACCAAGGTTTTTTTTCCCCTCACCAACAATAAAAATAGTACTTTTTTTTAAACACAGTTTTATTGTAAAAAAAAAAATGCTTACGCAGCTTAGAGGTCAGGGCTTTGAGAATGAACAATGCTATAGGGAGGTCATAGAAATACTATTTTTCCACCGGGTAGGCCTACCTTTCTCACCTTTGACCTCTGCCCTCAGGCCACGGCTCCAGTTTCCATCCCGTCCAGCAGCAGTAACTCAGCCAGCTCAGCCTCCACCAGCTTCACTCCCACCAACAGCTCCAGCTTTAGCATCTCCTGGCAGTCGCCGCCCGTCACTTTCACTGGCACCACGGTGAGGAAACTTTAACGCACGCGCAAGACCATATATTTATTCTCACATACACAGTTCCATTCGGGTTCTTGCAATCACAATGTTGTCTGCCCTCTCCAGGTGTCCCCCAGTAAAAGCCAGGGCTTCAGTGAGCAGCGCTCCCAGACCATCGCTGTTCTCTCGTCCCCTCCCAGAGCCACCACTGCCCTCAGGTACTGGATCCTTACTGCTCGCTGAGTCTTATCTGACATTTCCATTTTATCTTTCATTAAAGTCCAAAGGAACAAACATTTAATCCAGTGCATCTAATATGATTTTCTACTTCAATGTGGTTAAGGATGAAAAATGGAATATTGATTCTTGCGAATCAGCTCAATGACTCTTAATTAAAAGGAAGTCATGATAAGTTAGTCCAGCTGCTGATTGGCCTAATGTACTTCAATAAGAAACCAAGCTGCTTTAGATGATTAGGATTTATGTGGTGTCTCCCTTTTACCTCTGAATAAATCAGAAGTTTGATGACCACTCCTATGCATGGTAAATATGAAGCTCCAGCCAGCAGTTGGTTAGCTTAGCTTAGCATAATGATGGGAAAAAGGGGGAAACAGCTAGTATGGCTCTTTCCAAAGGTAGTGATCTTCTCCTCAGCATCTCAACAAGAAAGCAATTAAGCAGATTTCCATTTGTGATTGAGCATCCATCTCTGTGGAAGGAGTCTAAAGTGTGAGGAACAAGTTTATTTACATCTGTTTCAATGGACTCTAACACGTGTTTTGTTTCACTGTGTTGGAATGGTTTTTACTACAGGTTGACTGTGTTAGGCCCAATACAGGATTCACAGTTTGATGCTTGTGCTCATGCTATTTTTTTAATGATAAACACAGATAATCGTGACAGTTTCTTCCTTTTTTTTTCTCCTTCTCTCCTCCCCCAGTCGGAAGGTGCGTGGTGAAGGGAAGAAGTGCCGTAAGGTGTACGGGATGGAGAACCGTGACATGTGGTGCACCGCCTGCCGCTGGAAAAAGGCCTGCCAGAGATTCACCGACTGAGCATTTCCCCGCCAACACCACGGCGCACCACGCCAACGGGACCTGCTGCCTTTCACCAGAGAAGTGGGGGAGGGGCATCATTTTGCATGCATCTGGTTTTCTTCAGCTCAAAATCGCAACTGTCCGTCAAGATCCGACTCCGCCCCTGTTGTCGCCCCCTGAGCTCCACTGAACCATTCCAGGTGTGGACGGAACCAAAGGATAGCGGAGTCACCTTTTACATCGCCGTCCAGGATTCCCAGCACTGCCCCGCCATTCCTATCATTCCCAGTTTCGGGAAACCCCAGTGCAGCTAAATAATGTAAAGAAAAAATGAGATCTAAAGTTTTCTCCTGTTTTTTATGTTGGGTTCAGTGTTGCATCTTTCTATGTTTTGTAAAGCTCTGGTTTTTAAATGGAAAGTCTAGTCAAAGAAGGGGTCCAGAAAAAAGGCCAAAAGCTTTTTTTTGTGTTTTGTGAAAGATTTTTATCCAAAAGAAGAATGGGCCCCTTTGCTGAAGTTTTTGAAGAACACTATGAAAAAGCATGGAGGTGAAGCTCGCAGTTTTTGTTCTTCCTTCAACTTGTTCATCCCTCATTTTATTTCTGGACTATTTAAGGTGATGTTTTATCACCGACATCACAGCCTGTCCCGGTTCCTCACCTGCTCTTCGCTCCTGACAGCCCCGAGGGAATGTACGGCAGAGCCAGGAAAGACAGGCTGATGCATAGAAAGAAAGGGGGAAATAGAGACACACAAGGTGAATGATCAATGCAAAAAAGATACAATTTACAGTCAGGGAAAGCAGATGGACCACGCCAGTGATTTACCACAGAAAAACTGCAACAGCATTCACACACAAACACACACAGGTACTCCCACACAATCAGAGCAGAAGACAGCAACTGTTTTCTATGTGACTTTTTTATCCAGTTGATTCTTTTTCTTTGTTTTATCAGGGATGTGATTCTAAAGAAAGCAAAAACCAGCAGCTAAAACTTGGGGTTATACTGTATACAGCACTATCTCAATAGCTTCTCTCTTTCATTACACATGACAACTTTGCAACCAAAAACTCCTTTATCTTGTTCTTTGTTTTTGGTTTTTGTTAAGGTGCCATGTTTACTGTTGTTGATGTAGTTTTCTTTCCTCTTTTTTTTGTTTTTTTTAGCAAAACCAAGACTGTTTGCTCACCACCTGCGATAGAAAGTGTGTTAAAAGACCCTCTTGACAATACTGGAAGCATGAAGTCAGCAGCGTACAAGGCCATAAAAAGATAAAAAACTTTCACCGTACAGAGAGACAGATTGCCCTCCTCCTCGACCAACTTTTACACCTTCCCAAAGGGAACAAAATCTTTGTGTTTACATACGCCGCAGAGGCGCATCTTGATGATCTGTCAGCTAAAGGGGGAGGGCTGAAAACCAAAAGTTTATGTGTGTATGTGTGAAACGGAGCACTTGGTACATTTGTGGTTACTTCTAGAGAGTTGAAAATTTCACTATGTTTCACTAGCCCTCTTCGTTTCCAGCTTAAGCGGTTATGAAAGGAAGTAACAGCAACAAAAAGTGAATATTTGACCACTCCGACGTGGCTACTCTCCTTTTTGAACCATTGTTTGCTTCGAGAAGGGTGGAATAACTTATAAGCACTTGATTAGGTCACTCCTTTGTTGTTTAACGTGCACCGCACACTTCATTCACTGGGCAACACACAAGCAGAGCTCTGGCTTGAGCTTTCATGAGAGTCCTTATGATCGGCATTTAACCTTGTTAATGTAAGAGCTAAAGAGTGGGACTGGTAAAAATAATGCGGTTATCTGATTTGTCATACGAATGTGTTCATTTGAATTCCAGCCTCCTTGTTGGCTCAAAGCCAGGAAACAAAATCACAAAGCCAAATAGTTTCATGATAAATGGACCAACATTTTAGGCTCCTGGGGCTGCGCTCTACGTTCCCACAATGACCTGAAAGCGATAGAAATGTCCTATGTTCAAGTTAAGACAAATGTCTCTACCAGCAGGCACATTGTGATTCTGTTTCTGCGTTTGCTATCTGCATTATATGAAATTTACTTAGATGAACGCTGTAAATCTTTACTGGCATTTCTGTCACACACAGAGGATGGTTTTACACCAGAATTATTCAAAACCAACACCAGCTGATAAACTCACATCGTCGTCGCCCCTTTCACACACAGTACTTCTGCACCTGAAAGTTGTAGCTCTGTTATGTCTGTTATGATGCTCAGATCTTTTTGTTTTCTTTTTTTTTTTTTCGTCTGTTCATGTATATATGTAGTTCTTGTATTTCCCCTAAACTCCATGTTAATGAGCATCGGTCATTTCATCTGCCACCCTATGAACAAGACAGGTTCGAGAATAACGTGCGAGGAAATAATGTACCGTTCAACCTGTCGGGCTACTATTGCTTTGAGTATAGAGATAGCCTTAAAGTCATTCTTTGAAAAAATCATTGTGCTTCTTCTGTGTCATTACATTGATGTTATATTTAGATTATCTCAAAACTGATTTGCCATTGTATTATGTGAACATATTATTGTCTAAGGAAAGACAAATCTATATATACGTAAAGATGAAAACAAAAACATGTTGGAATTTAATTCAAAGTGAAAAAAGACTGATTTGGCTGTTTTATTATTTTTTTCATACACACACACACACACATATATATATATATATATGAATATATACTGTTTATGAATTTTGTTTTCATGTTCTGCTGAAGGATTTTTTTTGTGACTGTAGGAGGGAGCCAGGGAATAATCACTGCAAGCCAAGCTTGTGCTCTTTTCAGTGAGTGTGACCCACGCGCTCCTGCCTGGAGCTCCTTCACGCCACGCTCCCAGCTGCAGCCGCTGCTAAGTGGTCGAACACCGCAGTTGATTAAAACCTTTATCTTATTTCCAATTCTCTTCTCCCAGTGTCACGCAGGTCCACTTGCAATTAGTTTGACTGACATCTTGGGTGTTTGCGCAGATGTGCGCGGTCATACACTTCTGTGTGTGAAGGAGCCCCGGGCAAAGTATGCGGGCTGCCACTGAAGCACGGTGCTCTGCCCCCCCTTCCAAGCGTTACTCTCGCTCCTCCCAAGGAGTTACACACCGTATTAAATGGCCCGTGGCGCTTCCCTGTCAGAGTGTGTGCAGGTCGAGCCCAATGCGAGGCTCCTGACAAACACACTTTGGGGTTGTTTTTGTTGTTCCAGGCCTTAGTGGCTGGATGTGGCAGATTTTTTTTTTCTTTTTGTCTTTTAACTCCATGCGCCTCCCACTGCCCTTTCTCCATCATTGTGGTGCGTCATGTTCGTCTTCGGACCGTCTCCTCCATTGGTACGTGGGAGAATCTGGCAGCCAATCAGATTCAGTCAGGGCTCTGTCCAGGAACAAGTCCCTAAAGAAGTTCAGACCATTCAGAGGTTCTGGCAACACTGGATATTGGCAGCATCTCCAGGCAGCTAATTTTAACAGAAGCTCTCTCTTGATGCTGATTCTAGGTCAGCTCTGTGCCGATCAAATGGCTACCAATTAGATTTGGCCAAAATAAGCTAATCTCACACCCTTCTTTAGGGTACATCCAAATGACCTCAAAAGGATATTTGCTGCCATGTTTCTCAAACCTGTCCATCTCCATGCAGATCAGTGACGAACTCTGGGATTTGTTTGTGGACTGTGTCCTGGCCCACTGTGTTGGACTGAAAACATCATCACTGCCAGTGGCACAAAGACGGCCTTAGCTGTCAAAGACACTCGGCCTGCGTCGTGTCTTTGCATACTGTTCATACTGGTGCTGTGGCGTCAGTGGAGGGAGAAGTGGAGGTGCTATATTCCCATGCAGTGCTGTTCCTCCCATGTGTCCTCTGATCATATTAACTTCATTTGTACACTATGTTATGCTGTAGAACATGAAAATAAAAACACCCTGCCTCAAGTCTACCAAGTGTCTAGACACAAGTTAGTGAGTGTGTCGCCCCCTGGACCCTCTGTTCTCTCTCCTGCTTCCTCATCGGTTTTGATAATTTACTCTGGTGACTAGTGCTAATTACTGTCTCCCCATTTGTTGGGTTCAGCCCTGTGGAAGAAGTTCATAGGATGTGGAATAAGAGCATTTTGTGTTAGAGTACTACAAAAAGTACAAATTCTTACGTGTGAGCATGGAAGTACTTAAGGTATACCCTGAGCAGAATGATTGGGCACAAACAATTTTAGCTCCCAAGGGATCCGTAAATGGGCCCCCGAGCTGAGACGGTTTTCGTTGGTAACACCCAAACAGTTTTGAGTTTTCTGTGTCGTACATTAAATATAACAAACCAGCTATCTGCTAAGAATTCCTGCGATAATGGAAAATTGTCATTTTTATGTGATATCATAGAAAACTTGAAATCCGTACCCAACAGATGAACGTGTTGAAGAGATGTTTGGGATATTGGATGATTTACTTCCTTTTGGGCAAAACTGGCAGACAGAGGGATCAAGACTCACATTTTTGCTCCCAAACTGACACCCTAATGATGCCAAATATGCCATATGGTATCATCCTCCTGATGTGAGTATGTAACTTATTCATATTAGAGCAGAAGCGAGCTCTCAGCACCACAACCTGGGTGGAGCGAGCATCTGAACACAAGCTCAGAAATGGGCTGCCATTATAAACATGTGTTTGCACAGCAGAATCAAAACTGTGGTATCAAAGACCCACAATAGGCGGTCTTGTTGCTCTACTGAGAGTGATATGAATACTCATGAGGACCTTTTTTTTCCTTTCCCTTCAAATGGAGCGGCAGCCGCTGTTCTGGCTTTTGTTCTCTGGTGTGTTTACCCCCTCCGCCACCGCCTATTAAGGGGCTGAGCGTTCAGCTGTGATTTATAAGCTGAATAAAACAAGATAGCATTATTCTGCTTATGGGCGGTATAAAAATCAACTCTTGTGAGTTATGAGGGACTCTCAATGTATATGTCCTCACACACACACACACACACACACACACGCTATGTCCATGCACAGTTGTCCAGCCCAGCTACTGAGCTGTGATGGCTTTAACAGCAGGTCATGTGTTGACAGTTTAATAATCATTCCTGTTTTACGTACCTGATCCTTTCTGAGATCAATATTTCATACGTGACAAGGCTTGTTTGTGACAAGAAGCTGATAGTTAAAATACCTTATATCATCCAAATATAAGTCAATATATGCTACAATATATACAGATTAAGCTGCAGTACAGTATATCCAAGCTACAGTATGTGTTTATCATTATCATCATGTGATACCCCTGACTTTAATATTCTAAAATTTCCTACTTCCTGTCTTATTTTCATTTACACCGTCAGCTCCAGACGTTGAGGCCAAACTGATGGGTTTGCTTTTGCTCAGGAGGCCCCCTCAGCTCTGTGGCTGCAGATTAGCCGGCCACCCGCTTCTAGCAGGCGATAAAACTTGTGAGCAGATACCCACAGGGTTGTTATCCCCGCTGTCCCGCAGCCGCTTCACACTGACCTTCCTGTGTTCGGCAGAAATAGCATGCAACAGTAGTCTGACAGCAGGTGGCACTCTGTGGAGGCCAAAGGCATATGGAGATGTAATCAGACTTTAAATCGCACTTCAAAACATAGGAATCAAGTATTTGTGCAAGTCAAGTATTTGAGGACACCCTAAATGGTCATAGTATCGTTTTTCCAATATTGATTGAGAAGTGGTGTGTCTTCGAAGTGTCCACATCCCACTAACTGTAGGATCAGTTTCCATGGCGACCATGCTGACGGGCAGGTTCACGCGTCTCTGCTTCTATCCGCTGCCAGAGCTGGGGCGGGGCAGTGCTGTTGTCACTACAATACGAGGAGGGACCCTCCATCCTCCATTCATTCATTCAGGAATGTGGAGGAGGAGGAGGAGGAGGAGGAGGAGGAGGAGGAGGGTTGGGACGTGGATGAAATGGCTTCTGCAAACACTCTGGGGCAGTTTTGATGTTTTTTTGATGATTAAAATGAAGAGAAGTCCTCAGTATGTGTTTCCAGGAGCTGCTTCACCCCCATTATGGTCCCCTTTGGAGGAATACAGGAGTTCTGAATGTGCCTTGTTGAGCGTAGAGTTTCTAGAGTGGACCTCACCAGTCGCCACGTCATGTCTAGAAACTCTGTGTGGAGGTGTGTTGCTGTGATGTGCAGGGCCACAGCAACAATGATGGAATGTCTCTGGTGCTGGCTAGTCTGAGTTCTGCTTTCTATACCTATAAGTCAAAGATTTGTGATACAAAGAAAAGTCCTGTGAGTGGCGTTCAGGGGCCCTTTTGGCCCCTTCCTGGTTCTAGAAAGATGTTGCAAGGTCTAAGAGTGACTTTTCTACTCTTTGTTGTAACTTGTAAACAATTTTTTTGATTTGAACTTATGATGATACTGTGTTTCAGTGTGTTTCTTGTCTTTTATTTTTCCTTGTCTTTGTTTTCCCAAACATGACTCCTCTCTCCCTTTTGTACAAGGGCTTGTAGATAAATGTATGTCGATGTGAAGAATCGCTGTTGTGGTGCAATCTAGAAATGTTTGGGAAATCAAGGAAGCCTCATTCAGCAAGCAGCGTGTGAAACAGTCGGTGAGATGATCCATTTTTAGCGCACCCAAAGAGGCATCACTAGCTTTGTGTGAAGGTGGGTGAATGATTAAAGGCGAATAGGGAGAAAATAACACTCTCATCAGCCTGAATTCTATTATTGGATCTGATCATTCAGAATATTAATAAACTAAACATTAAAGGGTATTTCTACCACAGCTCCTTCAGTTTTAACTTGAATATGCAACACAGAGAGTGCTGACCCGTCCTCTCTTTAATCTGGATCATCTCGTTGGCTGTTTTACCTGATTACAATCATGTAGACCTCAAGAACTCAATGACTGTCGCACTGGATTTTTACACTCTTTTTTCAAACAGTATACTGTACATACTATATGCTCCGGTTTAACTGTATTTTTAATACTGCATGTGCATGCAAATAAGGAAATTATGAGATACATGACTTTATATAAATGTGCTCTATTTGTTCTTTGGCGTCCATGACAGGGGTTGAGAGCAGCCGGAGTTGCCTCAGTATACTTTTATTTTCAAAGCATAACTTCACATTATATTGTGGGTTTAAAAACCTGAGATTGGTCATGAAAAATAAATCCCTGTCTCGTATTTTCAAATCCATACCAGAGTGGAAAGTATCTATGATTCCCCGCTGGCACGGACCAATTTGTCACAGTCTGAGTGAAGCTCTCCCCATCCTTGTTGTGCGTGTGTTAAGTTAGCTGGTTCTGGGAGAGTCTAGCTTGTGGGAGACGGATCACTAGAGGAGCACTGTGAGCTAAAGCCTGTATCGCACAGTGAGCGATGCAGCGATGGGAAACGTGCCAGCTGTAGTTCTAAAGAAGTACGAGGCCTCGGTTGCTCTTCCTCCACCTGCATCCACAACCCTCGCTCGCTGGATTTAAAACGCACGGGGGCTTTAAGAGTATGATATTTTCCATCTGTGTGTAACCAGATGAGGCCAAAATCATGTGGTGCTCGTCAAACGTTAAGACACGTGTGAGCATGCATTGCTTGAACCACATGTACTTTGTTGTGGCCTGTCAAGACATAACCGCAAAGCCACTAAATACAGTGATTACCTTAAAAACGTAATCATTTTACATCACTCCAGTGTTTTAAAAGTTCTGTATACAAAGACTTCAGCGATCAGTGGCTGCTCTCCACCCTGACGCACAGTTACGTTGCATTTTATATCCTTTTAAAGCCTCTAAATGTAAATGTTTGATATCTGTTTCCAGACTGTAAACTAAATCGCAGATGCAGCACATTGTCCCCCTCCACATCTGTCCGTGGACAGTGCATTAGGTGACACAGCGGGTTGTAAAATGTTAACACTACCTTTTCTGGCAGAAACAGGTGAAGCCATGCTCAGGATGTCATTTCATCAACAGGGGGGGGATTATAAGGAACAGTACAATATTTGGGCTTATTAGTTTTGTTGCTGAGAGTTAGATGTTAAAATTCATACAACTTTCATGTCTGTACAATATAGATGAAGTTACAGCCAACTACAACTTGGCATAAAGACTAGAAACAGAGGGGGAAAGCTAGCTTGGCTAGCAAAGTAGCAATAGAACCCACCTACCATCATCTTTAAAACAATTTCTTTGATAATTAAAATAATTAATTCTGATTAAGTATCATAACTTGCTTGTTTAATCTCTACAAAAACCAAACAAAAGTGTCAACTAGCAGCGACTCCAGGAAGTTACTGGTTCGAGATATAGTCCAGTACTAAAGTGTCTATTTGACACTTTGTTAACAAATTAAATAATCAATATTCCACATGTTAATTAGTGAGCTTTAAAGGTACTAGTAGGTGAATTGTGTCACATTTTACAGAGCAAGGCAAGATATTTTCCTGTTTCCAGTCTTTATGCTAAGCTAAGCTAACTGGGTGCTAACTCCAGCTGTATTTACTGCTCAGACTTGACAGCGGTATCGATCGCAAAGAAGAGTGTTTCCCAAAATGTCAAATAATTCCTATACTGTATTGCCTATGTATGTAGCGTTCAGGTGACCTGTCAGTGCAGGACAAGAATTGAAAGTTTTGAAATTTGTTGTTGGCAGGTGGCAGCTAAATCTAACACTGCAAAAGCCCTTGATTTGTCGTATCCAATTAGTGTCTTTTACCTCAAATTTGTAATTGTGAAACAACAACCCTGTGGTTTTCCCCAAAGTTGAGGAATTATTCACAACACCAGAGTGTTCTGGTATCTCAAACACTGTCTGTAAAAGGCAAGCTTGTCTCCCAGAGCCTCATCTTACCACTCTGCTTGTTTTATAGTGTGGGAGCCACTTTAGAACTACAGGATGAGCTCTAGTATGACTCCCGCAGGTGTTCTTCATGAATGAGACAACTTTTATCATGCTGCAATGAAAAGTTAGCAGATTCTGTGTTTGCAAGAAGCGGCAAAGCCCTTTTCAAATCCACCTTTCAAGCAACTGCAACATTTACTCCATCAGTCTGCATCATTTATGAAGCAGGATTTATTCAGAAAGCATTTGAATATGCAACTAAATATCTCAGCTCCAAACATTTGTTGCCTGTGTTTTATTTTTTTCATAAAATACCTTTTAGGCAGGACTTCTTTCCCTGTGCTCATGTATAAGCTGATATTACACAACCCAGACCCCTTCACACACACAGACAGACAGACACAGGCACATTATGAGTGAAAGAGGTGTGAAAGCCAACTGTGTTAGATCATGTCATCGGGGCAATATGTGCCCACGCTGCTCAACATATGTCCCCGTGGCTTCAGGTCTCATCCTGTGATGATGTGAAGAGCTCGCTGGTGGAAGCTGCTTGCGTCTCACCAGGCCGCTGGTCCAAACGCACAGCTTCGCCAAGGAGCTGTTAGCATCAAGTGTGTGTGTGTGTGTGTGTGTGTGTGCATGTAGCATGAGATGATGGAGTGTTTGTTTCAGATGACCGCCCGAGGTATGTCCCATCTGCTCAATGTAGCATTCACACCTCCTCATGTTTGTCTGTGCGCTTGTGTGAGGAAAGTATGAGCTTACTGTGCTTACTGTGAGCATGTGTGTGTGTGTGTGTGTGTGTGTGTGTGCACCTCTAGTCCCTGATCAAGCCATTCCTGCGGCCATAAACGCATGTTTCAATGTGCAAGCTGTCATACCTCATGCATTATCAACTAGTACATTGACATGGCATAATAAACCTCCCCCTGCTGTGTTTCACACCAACCAAAGCCTGTGAGCTTCATTATCATAAACACTTGCACCCGCAGAGCATCACCCTCCATCAGATGACCAAAATGAAGGTCACATTAAATCCGGTTTAAGGCTCACTGACATTTTGCATGATGCAGTGATTGTCGTGATGCTTATTCAGGCTGCAGACATGCTGCGCACTTGTCCGTCTGCTCCCCTGAGCAGCAGGTCGAAGTGCAGAGGAATCAATGCATCCGTGAGTCAAGCTCTCACAAGATGTTAGTGGAGCACAGGGAGCTGTTTATGTGTACATGTGTGTCCGAGTTATTGAATAATTGATGAGGGCGATAAGAAACAGCACATGTAAACAGGCTCCATCTGTGACCTTAGTTGATAAGGATCGTTGCTGTCCATGAGATCGGAAGCGTCCCTTCACTGCGGGGCCACAGGGGGTTCAGAGGAGGAAGAAAGAGGCAAATATATGGATCCGTTTTTAACGATAGCAATACAGCTTTTTACACCTGAATACTAAAGACAAAGGGAGATTTCTGTAGTTGTAACAGGATGATCCGGAGCCAAAAAGAGAGAATAAACAGATTCTGTCTGCTTGCATCAGGACAGAAATGTCTCAAACTTCTCCAAAAGCCAGAGGTCACCAAGGTCACAGTGTCACCAGAAGAAGAAGAAATGGGGACTGCTTGTAGAAAAAATGCAATATTGCATGATTCTCATTTCTCAGTCACAAATGACTCCCTCTGCAAAGAGTTTGAACTTTAAATGAATTGTTAATTAATTAAAGTTAATTTTGGGAAATTAGCTCATTCTTGTCGAGAGTTAGATGAGAAAATCGGTGCCGCTCTGTAGTTTGGGTGTTGAATATGAAGCTACAGCAAACAGCCAGTTAGCTTAACTTAACGTTAGTTTCCAGTCTTTGTGCTAAGCTAAGCTAACGCTCTGCTGGTTGTAATCTTGTATTCAACCTTCAGGCCTGAAACGGGTGTTGATCCTCTCATCTAACTCTTGGTAAGAAAGCGAATACATTCCCTTAAACTGCATTTTTCAAAGTGTGTGTAGGTGCTCTCACTGTTTGAGGTGATGAGTCATTTGGGACATTTAGTTTGAAGGTTTCTTCCTTTCTAATCTCGTGCACATACCAAGCCGTGTGTGACCTGAATGTTCTCTTTCTGAAACGAGGCCCATTTCATCATATTACACACAGTTGTCAGTGTCACACATTCAGTCTATACACGAGATTCTTTATTGTTGACACAGCACACAAAGCACTTGCAATACGTATCTGTTCTGTCACTAATAGTATACTCTGTTGCACCAATGATGTTTTCTTATTCTTTTCAACAATATAATCAAATGACTTCTATGAATATATGATGATTTTTCTCAAAGAAGAAGAATCGATACACACTGACTGTTAACTCCTGTACCTGTTTTTTTTTCTTTCTTTCTTATGTCTGTGTGTAAAAACTGCCATCGTTCTCGTTGCAAATGGTGTTTACTGACAAATTGCGTTCTGGTGCTGTTGTTGTTTGACTCCGTGTGCAGTTTAAACCTTCTCCAGAGTGATCCGTGTGACTGGAAAACTCTGGAGGCATCTGGTTATAACTGAATAAAGATTTTTTGGCAGCTGTTTGTTAGCCGCTGTCACTGCGTCTTCTCTTCAAAGAACACTTTCACATTTTATGCTACAATATAAACTCAAAAGTAAAAAGGTTTTTTTTTTGAGTTTGACAAACTCCAGCTGAACATTTACTCCACTACTGCATATTAGTACTGCTTTTGAGTTACTTTGAGTATTTGAATGTTCTTTTCTTACTTAATTAGATTACTAGTTAATATAGTCAGATGTTACACACAAAACAGGAAGTCAGTTCATAAAATATGATGCATTCTTATGAGTTATTATACTTTTTTAATAGTTAATTGTAGCTTTAATGCATCATTAATAATAAATCAGTTAGATTTACATAGACATTATCAACATAGAGGTCAATCAGATGCACACTGAGGTCTTTTCTTTCGATAATAAGTATTATACACGTTTCCCACTTCTGGTCCCTGAATAACCTGAATGTTTTAGGTGTTTCCCTGCTTCAACACACCTGATTCAAATGAATGCGTCATCACTGGGCTTCTGCAGAGCCTGATGACGATCTGATCATTTGAATCAGGGGTGTTGGAGCAGGGAGACGTTTACAACATGCCGAGCGGGGACCAGGACTGAGAAACATTATCTTAAGGTAAAGGATCTGAAGTGTTTCTCAGTGTACTCGGTAACGCTTTTCAAAATGGTGACAGTCTGTTCTTTGTCAGTGCACTTAACCAGAGATTCACTCATGAGAGGAAAAAAGCCTTCAAACAAACCCAAGTGGAACATCATCATCTCAGCCCAATAAGGTTTCAATTCATCCTTCAATAAAAGTAGTTGTGCACAAATCTGGTTGAAAAGTAGTAATTTTACTGATGGAACTGTGTTTCCACTCTTTTTCAACATGTTGGATTAACTTTAGATTTCCAAACCCCCCCATTGGACTTCACGTAACTGACTCGTTCCTGCCAAACTTAAACCACATTATTACAGTGAAATCTAAATTTGTACTTCTGCTTTAGCCACCACTTTGAACAGGATGTTGCCGTTTCACTATTTCCCTCCAGGCTTCTTTTATGGCGTTAAAATCCCCTGAAAACTTCATCTTAAATGTTTCTCTATTAACTTGACTGTGACTGAATATGCAACAATGAAAGTTAAAGTTTGTTTAACAAATACACAAGCAAACCCTACCATTTAAATCCTGATCTGTGCCCAGAAACACCAGATATCTTTTCCCACTCATTTCCCATTTCAGACCAGAAATAGGAGCAACAACAAAACTACGTTTCATGAAGGACACCATTGCTGATAATACTTTTATTTTAGTAATTTATTTTGTTTTCAGTATCAGTATCTCCTGGAACTGAGCTTCAAGAGATCTACTAAGTCTATTAGGCACTCTAACTGGGAGTCTGTTCAGCAGGAGCAGTCCTGAAAAATAAAGCCATCAGAGTTGCTTCTGTTGTTGGCTGCCCTCTTGTGTTCATAACAGGTACTGCAGTAAAATTGTTTTATTTTATCCTCAATCAGCTTCAGTTGTGATCCAGAACATACACCTCCAGTTTGTTTGAACCTGACGTGCGTCAGTTCAAATGTGTTTTCCCATATAAGACACACCGACACTGTATCGCCTTTCAAACACAGCCGTACGTTGCACTTGAAGAACTCCCCTTGCTGTCAAATAGGATTCTCATCGTCACCCCTTCATTGTTACATAAAGAACTCAGAATTAAGTTACTTCAAAAGGTATTTTTAATTAGAGTACATTTCTTCGCTCCATGGCTCCAATTAAAGAACAAACAAATCTTGTGAGCGTGTTGTGTGTGTGTGTGACTAAATACAATACAAGCCTCATGGCTTTAGATAACAGGCTCCAATTAATTATCTCAGCACACCAGGTCATGGCTGAAAAGTGATGTTACATTAGGACATCAGACACTGTAGTAGGCCTACTGTTAAAAATACACTCAGAGAAGCAAACACTGTTGTGTCGTGGCTGGTGGAAACAAGCTCTTCACATCTGAAACCTCCCTCTGATCCACAGTCAGTGCAAATTGCTTTCCTAATGGCTGAGACTGTGGGTAACAGAGCTGATTCACATTTATGTTTAGTCAGTCGAGCACCAGCAAGGGAAGACCGGCCTGTGCTGGCCGAGCACAAGAGAAGTGTCAAAAAGTTGTGTTAACTGTCTGTGTCCTCCATTTGTCTACCAGAGGAAACCTTGGTCGTGTTCAGATAGGCTCTGTTTGCCCTTCAGGTTTTATTTATTCTCCTGTTAGTTGACTGGAACTGTCTGATGAAACTGTTCAGTAGTTGAACTGGTTTTTATAATCATAGGAAGCAGCATTAGACTGCAAAGCCAACTTGAGAGAACAGTCCTGTGATTAAAGATGTGACACTGATATCATCTTAATCATACATTTAACATTTAGAAAAGCTGTTTGGTCTGTATGAAAGCAACGTTTTCCGTAAATACTGTATATAATCCCACTGTTTGCCAAGACTATAAAAGAAGCAGAGTCTACAGCCATGCTAGCTGCTGCACTGTACTTAGGCAGGGTGCTATTTTGTACTAAATACTAATGTCAGCATGCTAACATGCTGATAGTAAGCTGGTATAATGTTAGCATGCTTACATTAGCTAATTAGCACAGTACACCTGAGGCTGGTGGGATTGTCATCAGTTTATAAACCAAAGAGGCCTGACGTCGGGGCTAAAATGAACAGTATAGGGATCACTTCAGTTATCACAGTTCATCCTGAGGGAGACATGGACGTCTGTACAAAATGTCATGGCAAACCATCAGGTAGTTGCAGTTTGGACCAAAGTGGTGAACCGACCGACAAACTGACAGACTGTGCACAGTGTCTTGCTGTTAGCATGGCTAAAGAGGGAAATGTCAAACTTGCACATTATAGGAAAACTAAGGTACAGTAAACCTTCTTACACCTTTATTCTGTGTCAGTGTGCAAAATAACATCCAGCGAGGTCTCTTGCCTTCTTGTATCTGACTCCCAGAAAGAGGGAGGCTAGGTGTTACCTCCCACAAAGAAACAATGGACAAGTGTTTAAATATTGACTCTGGCTCTGGAAGAGACACATTTATTTCACTCTCACGTCGGGTCAAGGCTGAACCTTGAATATGTGTTTGTTCTGCTTCTGTTCTGCTGATGTTGGCTTTTCTCCTGTAACTAAGCGTGGAGATCATTTTCTAACAGACTCTTAACAACGGAAAAAGGGATGGTTTTTTATTCTGAAGTGTGTTTTGAAACATCCGTTTTGGAGTCTGTGGCACTAGTTGTGACACATTGTATCAGTAGCTCGTTGCTGTGGGTTCAATTAGACAAAGTGTTGTAACTATATGACACAAAAAGGCATACATTCATATTCTGAACAGTGTTAGACTACTTTGTGTGTTGTCCTAAAATGTATATAATGAAGACAGAAATCAGATTGGCCCCAAAATGGTAACCTACAGTAAACCATGAATGGCCCCAAAATGCAGGCAGACAAAACAAGTGCTCATAATAATAATAATAACAATAATTCCAAAATATAATGAGGGCCATGCTAAAGCAATAAGCCAACAACTGCCTGTTTCACATAGAGTGTAAATCCTTCTCCCATCAACTTTGTAAATGAAATCTTTCTATATTTGTGCAATTTTTAACCACAAAATGTAAAATTCTGTTAATTTGACCAAAAAATAAACTAGGAGCAAGTTTGGCATTTGAGCTTTTGAGGTTAGACAAAGGTGTTGAGAAATAAGGAGTGCAGGAGGAAAAGGAGAGGAGAAAATGAAAGCCATACAGCAGGGAGGATTTCTCCCACAGGGAGCCAGAATAGACTCAAAAATATATACGATCGGCACAAGGCCACATGCCTGCACCCATCCCATGCTTTCAGTTTCCATGCCAGTTAACAAGTGAGCGCACGTGTCAGACAGAAAGACCAGACAATTAGATCACAAGGAAGGCTGGGGTAAGTCATTTGTTTCCAATAAAGGGAGACTGGCACACAAAAGTTTAAGGGGCGGTGTTGACGATCCAGGGGTTAAAGGGTCAAGTGAGGAGGGGCGGGTGGGAGGTTAGGCAGGTCTCAGTTCATCGGCGCCTCCTGGGTGGGCAGGCCTTCGGGCTGACTGAGCAAAGACTCGGCGGTGGAACTGCTGCTGTCCTGGTTGTCGGGGGTAGTGGTGGACGCTGAGGGACTTATCTTGGTCTGAAGCAGGGGGAGGAGAAAAGGCGAGGAAGAAAACTTGAATCATTGACTCCCATTACCCAAAAAGCAACTACATTTAAAATCCAAATACATGGTAAAATATTCCAAACTCAGAGTTCATATGGTCGTGTTTTCAAGAGTACTTAAAACACAACCTCACACCATTCAGTATACTGAGGTTTTCAGCTGCTACAGCCTTATTTGGTAGCTTATGGCGGCTAACGTTAGCTAACTTAAGATAATGTACATAATGCTGTATAACTTCTTTCCAGATCAGTGTGCTGGACTTTATGGCTTTTCTCTATTGCAACTGACTCAAAAATGTTGGGAAATGAAGACAAAGTAGTGGCTGACACTCAATGTTGATTGAAATCAAATTCAAATTCAAATTCAAATTCAAAATGTGAATTTCTGTTTCTGTTTCAGTCTGACACTGAAAAGAGTTGATCTATTGCCTCTGACCTCTGGTAATATCCAATAAAGCTACTAATCAAAGGTGATCTTTACAGTTAAGTTAGGATAATGCACAACAATAATCTGATAATAGACTTCATGGAGCTGCTAAAGGGTAACAGAGTAAAGGACACATTACTACACACATACAAATGAATGACATTTCTTTGACACATTCCTGTTGCATCTTTAAGTCCTAATAATTGTTAGTTGAAGGCCATCAGTGCAGTACCACACAGTCCTGGGTCTAGAAAGTGTGGCCACTAGTCCAGTTTTTAAATGGTTACCTTCAAAGTCTCCACTTTCTCCTCAAATGACTTGAAAGTTGGTGCATTCCTGTGAAAGAGAGACATAAACGACAGGATCAGGCTGACCGACAGTGTTTGCATTTATCTGACGTTATTATACACTCTGCCTGGAGTTTGGGAAAGTGGAGATGCAGAAAACAAGCCTCCCTTTCAAGAGGAGGAAGGAGCAGGACATCCACTGTAATCACACCTTTAGCGGTCACGTTATCTGATACGCCACACAGACAATGCAGGATTTTCTAAGGTGACCCCATTCTGTTCTGTTCTACTGAAAAGGTGTGAAGAGGCATTGATTTGAAAACATAATCAAGAGCAACATTGAATGCAACTTGCCAGACTTTAATGAAAAAAGAATTTCTAAATTCTCCAGAAACACAGAAGGACGCTCAAATTGTATATTTCTATTGGATACAGGTCAGACTGGTTTGTATGCTATTAATATCACAGATTCATTGAAAAAATCTGTAGAGAGACCGTTAGTGGACCAAAGTTGTTTCTAGTCAAACAGAAAACGAACCAGAAGTGTCGTTTCTGGAGGTGGGCGTTTCCAAACTGCTTCTGCCTTCAAAGATGCTTTTTATGTCTTATCTTCTTTTTGACAAGGTTTTTGCTGGACCTCTGTAAACTTGACGAAACAGGGGTCTGTCTAGGCAAGATTATTAAAGCTGTGGCTGCACGGATAGTGGATAAAGTAGCTCTTAGTAGTAGTCACTGAAGGCAGCCTCAACGTAAATGCACAGACCTTTTTACACAATCAATAATATGAAAATAAGTTTCTCCATTGTTGCACAAAAACACTGTGCAGCCTTTATCTCTTTCATATTTTATTTGCATTAAACATGTAGCTCAGAGGGCAGTCCCAATGGGTGCCGCTTACATCAACACAAACTAGTTTGGGTCCCCTTACCTCATGACAGGCATACTAGCTGAGTGTTGTATTGAGCGTATGCTATCCGACAGCATTATGGAGAAGAGAGGCGACATTAGTGGTCATCTTAGCACAGTACAGACAGTTTGAAACAAAGAACAAGGAAACAAAAGAGAAAGACATGCAAGCACAGCATACAGCACTATCCCTCATTTATTCTACTATATGTTCAATGAGTGAATATTCAAAGTGCATAAATCCTATAAATCCTGCTTTATCCCATTAAGATCGATTGTGTATTAACACAGTGGGGATGCTAATCCTGTGCTGTGTATCATGGGGGAGTATCTAATCATCAAACACACACACACAAAACCACCACCAAGCACATGCGCACACATTAGTACACGCACGTGTGCGTGCGCACACACACACACACACACACACACACACACACACCCACACCCACACCCACACCCACACCCACACCCACACCCACCCTTTGACCCCTGTCAGGTCGCTCTTCACTACCCCACCCCCAAACCAGCTCTGTATTCAGGCTCATCTGCAGGGCTGCATTTCTCAGCACACTGGTGCTTTGAGGGGCCTAATAATCTTGTTTGCAGCTCAGTAATCCAGAGAGAAGAAGGGTGACAGGGGAGAAGACAGATTAGGATCAGAGGGGGGATCAAATGGAGCTGCATCTCGAATGGAACAACCTGTTGTTGGCTTTTTAACCAGGAAATATTAACAATAGCATAATGCTGATTATTCGAGGAATGCCTTTGGCATTTTGAAAGCAGGACAGAAAATCAATCTATTAGGTCTATGACAACCATAATATATCCCTTCTGTGAATAAGGTGAAGATCATAGAGAAAGCTGGTGGCTATGAACTGTAATGTATTTGTAATTAGAGTGGGCATTTAAAGATTATAAGAGGTGCAACTGGTTATTAATGGAGGTTCACAATCATGACGTTACACCCAAGAGTAAATGAAAACATGGACACGCTATGACCACTACATTTACACATTAATATGACTCTGGCTGCAGTTTAAGCTGTAGAACTTGGTAAATAGCATGCTTAAAAATGTAAAAACCAGCAATGTAAAATGAAATAGGCAGTAGGAATATAAAAGTAGGAAAGAAATTGTAAACATTCAGGAGATGCACAGACCACCTTCACCAAACACTCAAACATACTGGCAGGACAGCTAAGAAAAAGTTGTTTATCTGCAGGGAAGATTTAATGGCTCTTCATTATATTGGAAAAATATTGCATTAAAGGAACACTTCGACCTTTTTAGAAATATCTGTCTATCTGGAGCCGGGAGTCAGTTAGCTTAGCATAAACACAGAAAACGGGGAACACCTAAACTGGCTCTGTCCAAAGCTAAACAGCAGAATATTGGACAGGTGAATCACAAAATAAGCAGCGGAACAAAAATAAAATCTGTGCTTCATATAATATCATTCACTTTCTGACGTCTCCTGTCTCACTCACCTGACATCCTCGAGTTTCCTGGTGATGGCTGAGCCCACATTGGAGAACGCCGCTGTGGCCTTCAGACTCGCCTGAGACAGTGTCTCAGATGTCCTCCTGTAGCTGAAGGAGATGGGGAGACAGAGAGAGTGAGAGAGAATGATGGGTAGCAAGAAAAGGGATTGTGAGCGGTGAAAAGAGATAACAGATCAAACACTGAAGAAAGGCATCAAGGTCAGAACTTCACAACTCAGTGCTGCCAATGTTCATTTGAAAAAGAAGAAAAGCAAAATGCTGCTCATTTCCTGAAATATAAAGCCCATCAAACAGCTTCACACAGGCAGCTTGACTCTTTTTCTCTCATTGTTCAAAGGAGAAGGAACCTGCTCTCAACAGTCCAGATTCAGATACAACCATGATACATATGTTGGAAAAGTGGTGGATAGCTGTTTTTTTTTTTTTCCAAGGACAATCTATGACAAAAGGTGTAAAAGAGGCAGAACCTTGACCGGCAGGGATGAGGAAAGATGTTACAAGTGAAAACACTGTGCACTCTCGTCAGCTCGCTGCAGTACGGGAGTACTTACGCGGTGGAGGTGGTGACCTCCTGCCAGGTCTTAGTGATGTTCTGTTTCAGCTCGTTCAGGGGCGTGATGCCCAGCTTCCTCTTAATGTCCGCCAGCTGCCTCTCCTTGGCTGCCAGCACCTGAGACAGAGTCTGGATCTCATCCTCAACCTACACACACACACACACACACACACACACACACACACACACACACACACACACACACACACACACACACACACACACACACACACACACACACACACACACACACACACACACACACACACACACACACACACACACACACACACACACACACACGGGAAACTGTGACTTTGATTAACTGATTATGACAATAATCATTAGTTGCCATCCTGCTGCCAGGTCTACATGTAAAGTAAAGGGAAGCTGCCACAAACATCCTAGAAAGCTGTGGCTCTTTAAAAAGGCTCTGCACCTCCCAGCGCTTTGGGCAGAGTGAACCAATTCTATAATTTGATTAAATTTTACTTTTTAGAAAACGACCAACTTGATGTCAACTGCTCTTTCCTCAGTTATTGAATCACAACAAAAAAAATGCTCCATTTCACATTTCCCGCCAATACAATCAAGGCAAAGGAGCTTCTGGAATTACTGGCTGTCATGGGAATTACAAACTGCCAAGTAATCCAAGATCTGAAACAAGGTAAGTGGTTTTGATCAGCTAAATGGTCATCAAGGGACATGAAATGAGCATCTTGTTACGTGAAGGAAGTGCTTTTCATATGCAAGAAAAGATGTGAACAAAGCCTGGCTTTGTTTGAAATGTACGAAGCCAGACTCAAAAACGTCCAACACCTGATCCTGACTCCCTGAACCATGACCTCTTTTACCCCTGATCCCCCTCCTGACCTTGACCAACTCTTCCTGAAGCTCCTGCCGCTCCTCCTCTGTCATGGCGGGGGGAGGGGGAGAGGGGACGACAGCCGTCACTGCATCCTCTCCCATCTCTGGGACCGAGTCCGGATGCTGCTGGGATGTACCTGGGAGGTAAAATAAAAACTGTTAGATTGAACCATTACTCTCACTTCAAGGCTGTGGAGTCTTTGTAGAGAGTAATCATCATCTTCACATGTATGTGCGTGTGTTTACTGTGAGACACCGAACAGGTGGCATGAGAAGGGAGGCTGATGTTGGTTGTCAGACTCAAGCTGTCCTCTGTTCCTCTGGAGGATGGGAAGAAGAGAGGAAGCTGGTCGTAGATTAATATATGAAATATAGGTTGCTATAAATATGCTGTTTGATGATGGGTGGTGGCCTGGAGCAGATAGCTTTTCATAAGCTTTCATTCCTACTGTACAGGTGCACCAAACACCTTCTCACTCTCACACACAAAGTCATATTTTCACTCCGCACACATACAGCATACAATGTACACACACTTTTGGCAGAGCTCTTCCCAGTAGGAGCAGCAGTGTATCAATAATACAAAGAACTTTCTAGATGGAGACATCCTGGGCTCAGGCAGCATGAGAGAACAGAATACAAGAGCAAAAGGCTTGTTAGGATCTGTCAGTCAAACGGACAACATCATGTGAGGATGTTCTGGGCCATAGCCCATAGGGAGACACTTCACTCTTCATATCTGGTCTTTACTAGTATTTCAGGGATTCAGAGTAAACGTAAAAACATAGAGGAAAGGGCAAAAATAGGACAGTATTAAAAATGAAAAGGAAACCCAACAGTTGAATACCACAGTGTTGGGGGAAGGATGCAAAAAAAAGGAACTGCAAGAGAGAAAAAAAAGTAGGACTATACTGTGACATTACCTCAGCAGGAAAGTAAGAAAGCCAAACAGGCCTGTGAGTAGATTTCATGAAAACACTGGCCTTGTACAAGTCATTTAACTGAACCCACTAGCTTCATGGTACTAGTAGGAAAATGTGGGTTTGCCTGGTAAATTGGCTCTTGTACAGTGGGAAGCTAAATAACAGTGTTTGAATGGCTAGTAACTCATGGAATCAACAAGAACGTCTTGATGTGCATTTGTCTGGTTGTTGTTGCAGTCATGGAAAAAATAAGAGTTTTGATTAACTTTAAAGATTTATTCTGACAGTTTGGGTATTTTTAATATTAGTGTCTATTTTGGGAAAAATGCTCATCTGTGCCAAGAGTTAGATGAGAAGATTGTCTGTCTTTTAACGCAAATGGTCAGCTTAGCTTAGCATAAAGACTGTTAACAGAAGGAAACAGCTAGCCGAGCTCTATTCACTCGTAACATCTGCCTACAAGGACCTCTAAAGCTCAGGGATTATATCTTATTTCTTTTTGTACCGATTACACAAATAAAAATGAGCTTGATCGACTCCTCTGTGCATGACCAAGAAAAAGTCCCACAAATAAATATCTGCAAAACCACAACTTTTCATTTTTACTCTTCACTTTTTGTACTGATTAAATAAGTGAGATATATCTTGTTTATCAGTGAAATGAGGAGGTGCTGGAAGGTGAATTTTGTTTCCTTTGGACAGAGCCAGAGCCTTTTCCACAATTCATGATAAGCTAAACTACGTGACGGTAGCTTCATATTTAACCCCCAGATAATAGGATGGTAACAATCTCTCAGCAAATAAGAAAATAATTGTATTTCCCAATGTGTCAAACACTTCCTAGGCACCATTTGTATCTTTAAATAACACTGAGGTTGTGGTGTTGATAGTAACTGAATAACAATCAGTTTAAAATGACCAATAACCTCAAATCCTGAGTCTATTAGCAGTTTGTTAAAAAAAAAAAAAAAAAAGTACTCAACAAGGTCCAAAACAAATAGTCGCTGGTTGTATTTTATAGCACCTCAACTTTACTGAGTCCTCCAGATATCATTTCAGTTGACAAACTTCTTTTTTGCTTATTTTCAGTGGATCAGCAGTAACTGATTGCTAAATATCAAACACACAAAAAACAGAAGCAGGCATTTCCAAACATGTCAGGCCTGTTTAACCTCTGACCACGCCCAGCACCACGGATGGATGTTGTCAGAACTGTGCTCTTTCCATCCTACAATCCGCAACCCTTAAATATCTGGACAAACCCGACATCCTCTCCTCCCACCTCATTCCAAACTCCTGGCACCCTGTCTCTCTTTCATGTCACACCCCAATACTCCCAATACTTTAAAAACATTTTAACTGAGAATGTTTGTCCAGGACAGAGATACCAAAATCACAAGAATCTAGAGAGATATACTCCCATGAAGAGCACAGTGGAATGTCCTCAGCACTGTCTGGAGAGCAGCTGATGAAATAACATTTCTCAGCCTCCCAATCACATAGTGTTAATTTAAATTCAGGACTGGGCTGTGCCATTGCTCGTTCCAACGTTAATTACACACGGGAATAGGAAGAGCTAATTGGATTAGTTTCACGTAAAAATATTTATGTCAAAACATACATGAGATCCAATTAAAAATCATTTTACAGAGGAAATGGAGGCGGGCATCACAGTAATAAAGTGAGAAGAAATACAGGGGGAATTCTCTCTTCAGCCTTCAGCCCTTAAACCACCCGCATGGTTCCTCTGAGGCATTACATTTGATTTGTCCTTGTATCTATCGCACACCCTCTTACAGTGACAGAATTGGGTAATGGACACTTCCCGTTACAACGCCTGTGTTTCAGTGAAAGTTCAGCGCCTCCTCGGGGTGAGGAGAACAGGTTCTCTAGGCTGACGCTCTGCCTGAGTTGTCTGGGATGTAAAATTTCATTTCATTCTGCATTCCTGCAGGCAGCAATGTGAGATCTGTATGTGCGTATCTCTGAGTGTGGAGGCAGCTATGCAGGGAATGTACGCCTTGGAGGTGTATTTCCACTGGATTCCTAGAGAAAAAGAGAGAAAAAAACAGACAGAAGGAGATAAAGAAAGAAAGAAAGAAAGAAGCTTGTATGTGCACCACCTAAAAGGCCAGCACATAATTATCGCTTCTGTAGTGATAACGAGTCAAACGCTCTGCAATTGTTCAGGTCCACTGAACAAACGTAGCCTAATCATTTGATAAGTGCATTATAGTTTCTACTTTATTATTGTGATTTTTGATACCTATAAGCAGCACACAGAAATATAGAATTGATTGATTCTTCAGTCTTAAGTTGAGTGCTGTAAGTATAATATTTATCGTTCCGTTAAAACAAATTATGACAAGGCTGAAATAGTTGAGACAACAATACATAAACGTGACCCTGACCTGATCTTCCACATTCCACCTTCACATACCGTAACAAAACAATAGAAACTTTTTCTTTTTCTGATGCAGTTTGTTATGGACATGGAAAGTCACACTGGACTTGTTAGGAAGACGCTTCTGTCCATCTCCAATTTAAACAGATGATAACAACTTATCTGGCTGGGCTAGGTTTCACAAAAGCTTGAGATTATTAAATAAAATGTTGTTTGTTTGATAATGGAACATGGGTTGATAGTCTTACCAGGAACTCAGGCCGGGGCCATCAGCTGCCACCAACATGTGGTCCTGACATACAGTACAATATAATCCTGATTCATTAAGCAGATCAGAGCGAGATGGAAATAACACAGAATAACTACTTCACTGTGAAGATAAATTGAACTAAATAATAGAGTGATTCAAGTAAAGTAATATACTATTACACCACAGATATTATGTGGTCTCTAATTCCTAGATCACTTTTCTAAATGTGGATCCCAGAAAGATATGGTAATACCCTCCTGGTAATTTCTAACTTTGAGAAAGCACACGCAGCAGGACGGTGTCAATTTCAATGCAAATCTCTTCTCCAAAAAAACAAATTCAAATTTACGGTTTTGGCTATGTTGGTATCCATAAATATTAAGAGGTGGAAGAATTTTCAGCACACTGTTTTGAAAAATGAAAAAGAAACGCAAAGGAAATATTGGTAAAATAGAGGGAAATTTTTGAACAATGAAATAATCATAGCCATAGCAAAATAAATTGAATCTCATTTAGAAGTATGGTTTTCTAAAAAAAAAAAAAACACCTTTACAGTTCTTTTTAGTTTAACTAAATTAAAGTAAACTGAAAACTGTTAACAGCTGCTATAACACAGACACACACACACACACACACACACACACCTGTGTTCCCCCAAATTCTCCCCGTCCAATGAACCAAACCCATGTTTTGTCTTTCAGTCCAACACACACCCACATTTACACACACCCACACACACACACCGATACCCACACACACTCAGCCCAGCCTCTCCCTTTCCTCCTTGTGATTACCTCTGGTTTTGACAGCTGGCGAGCTGGGTGGTGTGTCGCCGTAGGCCGGAGAGAGGTAAAGGTAGCTGGTGTTGACTCCTTGTTCAAAGTCAAACGGAGAGTGGTATTCCTCCAGGGGCTCCATGTTTACAGCTTTCAGCGTGTTGTTGGTCGGAGTGACTACCACCTCCCTCCCACCACCACTACCTAAGCAAAGGCAGCCAAGTGCTGATTGTCTGCATGTGATCCAGGCTCGTGTTGGCTCTGTGGCTCCTAGTGCACGGCGTCCTGGACTCTTGTGGTGTGTGTGACAGAGAGTCACAATATCCAAGTGTGTGTGTGTACGTGGCAGAAGGTTTTGTATTGGCTTTCAGGTAGTCAGAAGGTCAAAGTGAGAGTACAGTGAGGCTGGTTTTCCCTTTTCTGTTTCTGCAGCAGGCCAAAGCGTTGTGAACCCTCTGCTCCTTTCTTGCTGTTAATAAGTTACCTGTCCCTTCAAGCAGCTGTTACAGCTGGCACACACACACACACACACACACACACACACACACACACACTATTCCTCGCCGTCGTAATCCCAAAGGTCAATTCTCAGTCCATCCTTCAAACATCCATTTGTGCTATCTGCCTTTTTAAGGTGCTCTGTTCGCAGGGTTAGTAGTGCAGTGATATTGCGTGATACTCCAGTTTCAATACTCTCAGGTCTCTCTGTCGATTCTCTCCCTCCCTCACTTTCTGTCATCAAGCCTGACATCCAAGGAGGAAATAAGAGGTCCCATTTGTGTGGGCTGGTCACATGATGCGTGTGTGTGGGGAGGGGGGGCATTGGATGAAAAGCATAATCTGCAGTGTCCCAGATTACAGCGAAGCACTAATCCAGGGTGGCCAGTCCAGCTTGGAGCAGCAGTAATGCTAGTCAGATAGAAAGGAGGGGAGAGGAGGCCAGAGGCTACACTTGGTATTGTGTGTGTGCTTGACAGAAAGAGCTCTATGTGTGGTAAAGAGAGTATGTACACGTGCCACTGTGTGCGTTTGTCTCCATACTGGGGCTGCAGCTAACGAGTATTTTCAATATCAATCAGATTATAATGATTAGTACATAAAATTACATTTTTTTAAAAATCAGCTACATTTTTAAATTGTTTTGCCTGTCCAGCAGTCAAAAAACCAAAAAGGTATTCATAGATTTGCTCAGATGTAAGCTTTTAAAAAGGTGCATGCTCGATCAGCGTGTAACCACTAAACCGCATACAAAAACATTTTTTTCCCGTAAATTCTAAGAGTACTTTTTATGTCATGTCACGCCAAAGTGGTTTAAAAGGAGAGATATGAGGCAGGAATTCAAGTGGCACAACAAGAAGTATGCAATAATAGCTTACTTAAAAGCAGTCATGGTGTGTCATCAGACAGCAAGCATCTCAGTGTGTGCAGGCACCTGCTGATACTCTCAAGGAGGCCATGAAGCAGAAAAGCCGCCTGGTGACATTCCAGCACTAATTTTATGACAGAGGATGCAGATGCAACCAAAGATTTAGTGTAGCTCTGTCAACCGCACTAGGTTTGGAGGGAGGTAGAAATGCATGCTGAACATATAAAGTAGTCAGGCAGAGAGAGTACAGCTGAGAAAACTAATCATCTGATCAGTGCAAAAATGTACACTGTTCCCAGCCACCATTCCTCTGTGGTTAAGAGCCAGACGAGCTTGTTTGTGCGATCTTCTCCAGGAAATACTTGGCATTATGAGAGAGGGATGGGGCGCTGTGATAGAAGTACTGAAGCACTGGGGGACAAATTCCACAACCAACCATGTCAAAGTGAAGAGGATATAGTTTTAAACTTTCAGCTAATGCTGCATGTACTGTAAAATGCATGAAAGGTCAATTATTTTTATATACAGAATGACAGAAGTGATGATGTTCTGTACAATACAAATCACTTGGGTCATGCACGCTAACACGCAAGGCTAATTAATGTAACTGTGCCATTCCCTGATCTGCAGAGTCAGGCTTCATTGCACTGTGCTTCCATTCAGCACTGTCAACCCAGGAAGTGACACACACACAGTCACTCATTACAAACTATCGAGTAGCAGCACGCACACATTCTAAAACAGACCCACATTAAGGCCTATGAATTTTTGCAAGCATCTTTCCTCTCTTGCTCCTCAGATGTTTGGTCTTTCGGTAGATTTTTGTTTGGAAAACAAACAAATTATGCGTCATTTCCATCCAACTACAACCATTGGTTCCCTTTAAAATATTAAGATGGCAAAAAGTTCATTAATGGTGAGAAATTTAAGTAAGTACATCTTAACTAGTATTCACCATTATTTCTGCCTGCAGCCTTTTGGACCAGTGAAGATTCCACTGTTTCATGAGTGACATTGGATTCATGTGATATTTGTTAAAAAGAATTGGATAAATTATCACATATTGTGAACACAAATTACATCAAAGTCACAAATTTGTGTGTTCTCGCATTGGATTGTTCAACGTTTTTGACTTTTGACGACGGCGAAACATAAACAGAACAGAAACGGATCACGAAAGGCACCCAGACTGTAACCAGGAACAAACAGCCATTTTCAAGTGGTTAATGAAGCACAGCATGAGATCCATTACTTTGCTATTCATGGGATACCCTGTCACATGATTGGCCTAAAACAAGAATCATGAGACATGGCTGACTGGGGATGCAGCGAGAGTGCCCACAAAGTTCCCATGACATGTGCATCATGGGAAAACAGTGGAGCAAAACGAGCGGCCACACCTCAGATAGAGCACAGATATTGTATAGTAAACAGATGGCCGAAGCAATGATTTGAAGATCTAGGTCTTTACTGTAAGGAGAGTGCCATGTCTATCTCACTACTACATCTCAACAATCTCAGTTTCTCTGTGATCTAAGCTCTCCACAGCGGCAGTGTAGACAGGAATTTAGATAATAGCTGCTTAAAGGAATAGTTTGACATTTAGGGAAATACAAGTATTGATTTTATTGTCAAGAGTTAGATGAAATTAATGTCTGATACACCCACAGGACTTTATAGCTTAGCTTAGTATAAAGACAGGAAACAGTTGGAAACAGCAAGCCTAGCCCTGTTCAAGGGTAATGCAATCTGATGAAGAGGAGGCCTGTTTAGTAAAAATAGTTCTACTAGTCTTATAGTTTATGCACAGTTCCCCAACTGTCACATCAAGGCTTAGTATGCAAGGTGGTGTTTTATGGTCGATTTCTAAAGCAAATTTGATTCCATTGGCTCGTAGATATAAAGCATATGAACAATCTGCTGCTTTGTTTTTACCATTGACATTTTTGTGTTAGCGGAAGCTGGCATTAGTGAGGAAAAAAACAATAGCGGACAGCGAGGTGGGTTCAGGAGTTTTTCAGTGGGTGGGGACAGTCAGCCTGCTGAAGGGCTGGAGGAGGTCACAGATCCCCTTATGACATCATAGGGGGAGCCAAATCTAAACAGCATGTTTTCTCACACATTTTCTGTAAGATGGAGCAGGAGAAAAAGAGAGAGGACGGTCTTTGCTTGAGTTTGCTCATCTGTAGGCACACCAGGGACACAAAAGTTATTAAAAAGTGTGTTTTGCAGAATATGGGACCTTTAAAAAAGCATCCTTTATTTCAGCTTCATGAGCTTCAGGCCTCAGTCATGCAGTGGCTGCAATGTAATCATTTGGGGTAACCTCCCCTGTCAAAGCACATCCAATAAAAGTGCATGTTTTTACCCCTGACAAGCTACTCTACCTGCTATGATTTGGGGTGTTTTTAAGAATTAGTTCGGATCCTGGCTACTGTGTTAAAAATACCAAAGTCACACAATAACTTACGAACCAATCAAGGCAGCAGTAGATCAGCAACTCCTGTGTTCTGGGTGGTTTAAAAACACCATACATCTATGATTGATCATTTATACACCCAATATGCTCCATTTGACAGAGGAGCCCAAAGTTTCTCTCTACAGTGTCATGTTGGCATATACAGAGTCTGATGCCAGAGTTATCAGACAGGTGAGAGACCTCTGCTTGGCCAAATCTCACAAGTTAATGAAAAATTCTCCATGAGAGGCAAGAAATGAAAAGACCACTGCATAATTTGAGTTAACATTTTCTGTTATTTCTTCTTTATATTCCAAAGGTTTGTAGCAAAGAATATTAAAGTCAGCTTTTCCGCGTTAAATCTAATAATAAGCACAAACATGAGTTTGAGTAGTGCTGTTCTATGTTCCGGTTATCTTTTCTTGAACTTGTAATAGATGCTGTGATTTCCATAACTCTCTCTAAATGCTGCAGTAAGCGCAGAAGCTTTAGAGAACAAAGATATATGTTTTACAGAACGTAGGGAACATTTTAACCTTATACCACATTTGCTGACTTTCATTTAAGGAACTATCAGCCCAAAGTTAAAAGTTTTCAAATAGACAGGGGGATTTCCCAGTAATCTTTGAGAAGAAATATGCAAATCTGCTGACACCAGTGTAGGTTTTGTGGTTAGACTCAAGAGTTTTGAGTAACATGTCTGAGTTCAATGATGGATCACATCAAGCCCTTTAAGAGCTCCTTTTTTCAAACAACTTAGGGCAGCCATGACTGGTGTGCAGACAGAAGCATATGCTTTAGTAAACTCAGTAACAGTTTGGCAAACAAACATCCGGTCCCACCCACATGGAACATTTAACAAAGACAGTTGCTGAGTTGTACTTGACCTACAATGCTGACATGATTAACCAAAAAAACACTATGACAAATCATGAAAAACCTTTAATTGTGGACATATTTGTCGCTATCCTTTACAGTGCAACAACAAATGAATTTACATAATTATAACGCCGTTTTACTTAACAGTGTGCAGCATTCCTCACAGCTATGATTTTCGTTACCAGTTTCTTTATTTCCATATTGTGACTCATCAAGATATTGAAGATCACGAGCCTCATCTCTTAGTGAAAGATTAGTTAACTTCACATCACAACATCATAAACACTGGAAAAAATATCTGGACATATTTCAGAAGTATTTTGTTCTGGCAAAACACAATTATAAGTCAGCTGTATGTGATCGGGGGGGCTGTTCACTGTGATAGACGTCCTCTGACTGCTCACGAAGCTGAAAGCATCCAGTTGTGCCTCATTGAAATCTAATAAGGCAAAAATGTTGCCCACTGCTCATGATCAATCTCATTAGACAATCGAGTTGAAAAACAAGATCAAGCCTGACTATCTCATTTTTGAACATCTGACTTGAGCCACAAGCTTCTGTCAAGAAAGCAGAAAATACCAGAAACTGGCTACATCGAGACAGCAGTTTGTGACTTTCTTGTAAAAGTACAAAAGCCCACATTTTTTATGCTGTAATTCAAGAGGATAAAACCTTTCTTGCAAAAACGCTCATGGATGTATGGCATCAGCCTGAAATAACGATAAAGAAATAATTAGCAGGGTTATGTGAATTAAAAAAATAAATAATAATAGTACAAAGTGCAGAATGAGTCAGAGGAAAGTGGAAACTCCATTTAACTGCAGGGAAAAGCAAGCACAAAGAAAGAAATGTTTGTTATCAAAAAGGTCATCTACGTACACACAATCAGAGGAGAGCAGACTCCCTCCCCTGACAGCTCTTTTGAGAAAGCTCAATACACACACTGACCTCCCTTCAGCTAAAACCTGCTAAGCTAGCTCCTTTTCAACCTGTTATTTGTAAGCTTTCACCTGAAATACAACAAAAGCTTGCAGAAGTACATCTTAACACGAAGCGGAATAAGCTGATGACTCAAAGAAAGATTTAAAAGGAGAGCTCTGTAATGATATGCTTTGAAGTGCCCTTTAAGTCTCAAATACTGGGGGGCGAACAGGCTGAAAACCAACAGGTGACAGTGACAAGAAAAACCCATTTACAAGGATGCAGGTACAGACGGTGCCAGGTTACAGCTGCCATAGATACCTGTGTGACAATAAAATGGACCTTCTGTTACCATGAGAGTGCCACTATAAAAGGAGAACTCATCAGTTCCTATGAAGGATACAACAACTAGGAAGGATGAAAATTCACTTCTGCAGACAGAAGAGACCAACGAACTAACACTTTATCTCTGCAGTTTGATGACCCTTGTAGAGTCTGCTTTTTGCTTGACCATTAAATTTGTTTTGCATCTAACAATCATTGCAGAATTTTGCTGTTTCACTTGATGAACCAACAACTGAGACAGTGGCGACTATAAACCACAAAGATTGCACAAGCAAGAAGTATTGTGATTTTGATGAACACTAGTTGCTTTTAAGCAGCATGACTTCAACAGAAGTCGGACCCCTGCAGCTTTTTTAACTGTGGTTTCAAGGCTGCATCAGGCAACTTATTCAGCGAGCGAAAAGACAAGATATTTGGTTGTCAGAACTGCTGGTGCATCTGTTGAAAATAATGTTACAAAGGAAAACCTTAAAAGCACATGAAAAGGACAGGGAACCTACTCTACCAAAGAGGAACCATGGTCACGAGAAAATGACTAAAGACAAAAGACTACACAATCAGGATGGATTTCAATCGAATGCATCATACCCAAACATTGTGAGCTTCACCGACTTAGAATTGTATTACAATTTTTTGGTTACTGTGTCCAGCCCCAGCCCATACGCAGAGACTGACATGGAGACTAACAGAACTGCCTGACTAACACAGAGCCATCATTCAGTCTCATATTAATAAATATGAATTATCAAGCAGCAACAGGTTACATCTGTCTGTCAATATACAAAATATGCTTCACTCTTTTCCTTTTACAGTATTTTTCACCTTGAGGCCAATAAATACAACATGCAGACATCAGGAAATGACATTTCTGCAGGAAGGGGGGTGAAGAATGCTTTTCTGCTACAGGGAAATGAGGTCAGGGCTCTGTCTTGTTTACCTGGCATTCCCTTGAGGTGAACAAATAAGCATCACTTGCTCCGTCCCACGAGAACTACAAGGTCTTATTATGTGCAAATAAAATACAAGAGCGTTTTTTTGAAAACTAAACCAAGTCTTACATGGAAACTTTATTTGTTGCGAATGTGTATTTTTCTTGTATTGCAGCAAAAGCACATGCACTTGCCTGAGAAGTGGATCTCACAAAAGGGAAAATAGTACACAAACCTAGAGAATGGGTAAGGACAAACAAGTGGTATGGATGTATGTGAGAGCAGATGGCTGCCGAGCAGGAGTGGAAATGTCCAGGTAAGCGTAGGAGAGGAGAGGAAGCGGGTAGACGCAGTCACAGCATACCTGTGGTTCATACACTCACTTCCTCTGCTTTTATTAAAATGCTTGGCAGTCCCACACATGTGCTCAGGCCTCTTTGACCTCATTAATAAGCCCCACATATAGTGGAGGACTTTCAAACTAAAAGGTATACACTTTTGTTCAAGAAGGACCAGAAATGCAGACAGGGTGACTTGCCAAGAACCGGTATAGTGGGGACAGTTAGAGAACATGCTGTTACACTGATGGCAAACTACCTGAGTAAGGTAGGTTCTCAATTACAGAACATTACATTTTCACCAAATCAAAGAACCGTCACTACCAACTCAAAATGTTTAATTTGATCAATCCTACTCAAAATGTACCTGTCAAACTTTTAGTGTAGCAATGACAACTTCCTCGTTTATGTTTACTGAGGTAATTCATGGGCTGGTTACATGTTGGAACAAATGCTGTGTAATACTCTACTTCCGTGAGATTTTTATTAAAACGTTGGCATTCAACCAGCACATCTGAAAGATTTATTTTTTTCCAAAAGTCCAAAATGTATCATCTCTGTCACAAAAATGTACTTTATCGGCGTTTCAAAAAGTAACATATGTTCTCCACGGTCTAACGTTAACTTTAACGCTCGTTAGTCACTGCGCAAAGTTAGCTAGTTTGCTAACTTTAATGTGAGACAAAAATAGTTTGAAAAACATTTACGGTAACAACACAGTCACTGAGAGACATTTCGGGGAATGGGTTACCTTTCTCTGCATCCTCCATTGTGCTGCTGAGCGCTGTTTCTGATAGTTTTGTGTCCACACAGTGCAGGTTGTTCACTCGGCTGCAGCAGATCTTCCTGCTCTCCCTCTCATGTTGCCAGGCAGCTCGCCGTGCGGGGTGGGGTCCGACGTGACGTCATCACGCAGCAGTGTAAACAGAGGCGAGCACGTGGATCAACTTTTACACCGTCAACAACGCACAGCAGCATGTCAACAGCACGTCATTATTTATCCATTTATTGGCTTCATTTAGGATTTTTTTCACTGTGCAACACAAACTTAAACATGCTGTCATACCTATGCATGTATTATGATAGATCCGTGATCACACCCCGGTTATACATAGCTATATAGATTGGTAGTAAAAAATACACTTGTGACTACAACAAAACTTAAGTGAATGAGTTCTTAAGACATATTTCAACATGATACATAATTATAAGTATGCCACATTCAAACCTGCTGTCTCTGACCCAAGGAGAGCTGGGACTGAGCAGCACTTGTGCAGTATACCTGTGAAAAAATCCACATATCAGTTATGTAAACCTGAAACTAAATTTAAAAACATACTGATTTCTAGCAACATGTATAAGCTACATGTCTAGACAAAGCATTATCCTACTGTAATTATATATGGAAGATACAGTATAAATGCAGAGCATGTTTGGAATACAGCTTTTATAATTATTTATATTATGTTGATATTATTGGATACATTTGGTCACATTTCCTTGTTACCCAAATGTGTTTGTTTGTATGATTTCTATTTTGGCAGTTGCCAAAAACATATTTCTGGATTGAATTTACACATAGCCACCAGGCTATGTTGTCAGTCCAGTATGTCTATATTTTGAAAAATGTCTTTCTAAATGGAGTCATTGGAATTTGAAGGAAATATCTTCTGTCGGGTTTTCTTCCTGCACTCATGGTGAGATCACCACTATTTAAAAAAAAGTAGGAATCTAGTCAATGATTTATTACCTGGCTGAAGGCAAAACAGGGTAGGAACTCACTCACTGATACCTGCGAGGCTGACTCATTTATTTCATACTCAAGAGAGTAGTTTGGCATAGGCTGTCCTGATCACTACAGGGAAATTACATTTATCTAACTCATTACATTGGCAATGTCAATTTGATAGCCAATGCTTGTATTGCAGGAGCAATAAATAGATGTACTAATCGCACATGGCATGCCTCATTACCCCCTTAGGAATTTAACCATAACTACTGTTAAATATACAACCACCACCTTACTGTAATCAAAACCTGGGTTAAATCCCACTGTTGTTCACACACTGTGTGCAAAGCCCTTAATTGGACAGAGCTGAAACTAAACACCCAAGTATGTCAAGCATCACACACACACACACAAAGAGAAAGAGATGTTCACATGAAAGAGTGCCACCTGCTGGCCCTTATCTTGATGACAGGGAACAGAAACACAGCCGAGACACATGTTGATTTAATAGAATACTTTACTCTAGGCTGTAACATCTCACTGGTCTCTGTAGGATGCCAATTTCACATCCAAATGACCACACATCACATGACTTTATTAAAGCCACACAGCATTATTTACACATCATAAATGTCTATATGAATTTATTATTTCACAGATACTGTATATCCTAAAATAACTTACAACCAATACATTCTAAACTATAGCAGGCGACATGCACAACAGAATATTATGTGTTTGCTTTCAACAAAGAAAATGTTGTATTACTGTAATAAAGTTTTAATATCAATGTAATAGAACAATTAGTTAAAAAAAAGTTAATGTTCATTTTTAATTAAATATTCACATACATATATGTATATATATTTATCTATGCGCTACTTTATAGATCTTTAGATTCACATTTTAATACAAATATTTTATTTTCTATATTTATCTTTTGTAAATAAAATAAAACTGCCCCCCAAAAAGTACTGTAGACACACTTTAAATTCCTATAGAAACCCTATAGAAATATCGCAGGTACATTATGATCACCTCGCTTAGCAAAGTGCTAAAGTGGGGCACACAAGTCCAGCATTTATGAGACGACAAGACGAGCAGAGCCAAAAGATGAAAAGCATGCGGAAAATGGGTGCAGCCTTCAAACACAAAAGACCCCTTGGTGATCTACAGCACCCCCATCTTCCTTTAAAAGCCGCCCCCTCCCTCTCCAACCCCCCCTTTCCCTGGTCGAGGTGCATTGTGGGGAGGAAAGTCGTTGCCATTCGACCTCTGCGGGGCCTGCGCGGACGCAGCGAGAACCCTGAAATTCATTATGCGTTTAAAACCTTTATTTATTTCCGCATAACCTACATACTCTCACCGGGAGGGCCACAGCGGGGGAAAGAAACGACGACGGTCCATCTCTTTCGGAAAATACATCCTACACAGACACATAATTTTTGTCGGAGGGGGATACTGTTGAGAAAGTGAAGATTCTAATATATATTAAGAAAAATGTCCGGTGAGAGAAACCGCAGGTCGCTGGCTTTCCGAGGAGGTGGATTAGCTGGGTTAACGGGTTCCAGCGTTGTCGGTGGGGGGAACTGTAACAGCTGGGAGGCCCCGGCCTGTCAAGACCGACAATTTAACGGGAACAGGCCGGATCAAGAGGAGGACAGGGATCTGGGGGCGAAAGGATCATCGCAGAAGAGAGTGGAGGGCGCTGGGTCTGTCAGCGATAGCACGGAACCCGAGGCGGAGGAAGAAGAGGACCCGGAAGGGGGCAGCTGGGCAGCCGTGGACGGCGACGATCGCGTCGGCTCGGTGGAAGGGGAGGACGGCTCCGGAGAGGGGGACAGCCCGACAGCGGGGAACGGTCCCAGCAACGCCGACGGCCAGGAGTCGGGAAGTGGTGCGACTGCAGGCGAGGCTGGATCCAGGAAATCTGGGGTAGAGATGAGACCGCAGACGCTGCTCCAGAAACACTCACTATTCCACGCTTCGTGGTTGCAAGAATTTCCATGGCTAAAATTTTGCCAGGAGACCGGACTCATGTCCTGCTCCTGGTGTCACAACATTGCCACTAAAAACAGCGACGAGCTTGTCAAAGGGAGTCGCAACTACAAGCGGGCCTTGCTGCTGAGACATCACCTGTCTTCTGAGCACGGGAGAAATGACCCCACCAAACAGGTAACGATAGCTCAATTCCGTGGTGATTTCGCTTACTTAAGTAGCATTAAACACCCGTCAAACACCCAGTGTGCCATAACATGTGTCTTACCTGTTTGTTTGTCACTAGAAATGGCAGTTTCTACAACTTTAAAACACAACGAAGGCGAAAATAGGCCATTACCTAAGCTTCCCAATCCCCTCTCCTGGCTGATTAGCTAGCATCAGCCTGCTAACCTGAGCTAACAACTAGCTTAGCCAAGTAGCCGCTTGTAGCTTCGCTGTCTAGCCGGAGGTGGATGCCCAGTGACGGTGGTGGAAAGCCCCTAGCGAGGCTAATGTAGACTAACTGAGTTACTGAATGGCAAAAAGCACTGAAACCTCAATTCAGTGTGACTGACACGCAGCTCTCCGACTGAGTTACACCGTCAGTGTCTGTCCACTCGTCATCAGTGAAGTTGCACACAAACCTGCTCCAGAATGACACCTGCTAGCTACTATCCCACTGGGGGCTGTTCCTTTGGAAGAAGGGTTAAATGTTTAGAACTAACGCAAAAGTCATTAACAAGTAATTAACATAGCGATGTAGAATACCTTTTTTTTTTTTTTTTTGAGATGCACACTGTACAGTGAGCCCTTTTGTTGCATCAGCAGCTGTCTTGATTGCTAGCTTGCTAGAGGTCACACAATGGCAAGGGCTCGACCCTAGCAGCCTTTGGGGAACCGCACCCCTACCCAACCCCCCCCGCCCGTCCGCCCCTTGGCCTCTCATGCACTTCTGCTGGCTCGCAGTCCCGAGTGACCTCTGGCGAATTTCTTCCTCCTCCACCTCCTCCTGCCTTTGGGGAGCTAAATTAGAGGCATTGTGCTAGAATGACCCCCCAAAATCCATAGATGGTGTCACTTGCAGGGCTGGACGAGAGGAGGAGAGTAAATCATGTCGCCTGGAGCCTGACAGCTCGCCCAGCCCATCTGCAACCGTCTGAACAGGCATGAATGAGTGAAATAGATGTCAGTAAACAGAATGACATGGTATCACCTGACCCTGTCATCCACACATTTCTGGATTAATGGTGTCCTGTGTTAAACATTTGGGGCATATTTTATGATTAAGGGCCCATCCGACTGGCACAAGACTGATGCTGTCCTAAAGGGAAAACTACCCCTTTATATTTATGTGATGATCCTAACTTTGAAATATAGTTAAACGTATTCATAATATCAGTACATTGAATGCTTTGAATCAAAACAACCAAGCCAGTCTTATATTTGATGAACTATGACTTTATTGATGTGCACAAGCTCATTTTATTGATTCATTATTTTTATTGCGGCCTAGGCAACATTTCTATGGTATTCTCAGAGCCCTCATAAAACCAGGCAGTGCATATTCTCCCGACCAATCTAGTCTCAAAGGGCATTTTCTCTCATCAATAGTATTTTTTAAAAAGAACCCTATGGTTCCTTGTGCATCGCCACATCCGAGCTCCTATCCTGACAATGGTCTGAGCTGTCAGAGGAATTAAGAGCAGGGTGCTATTTGACTCTAATTTGTGAGCGAAGAGGATTGCACTACTACATTTAGGTCCTTCCTTTGCACACGCAATCACTAATCAGAATGTCTTAAAGTGATCCACTAACTTGTACACATCTCTAATTGATAAGAAGAGCGGTAGGAGTGGATTAGGGGCTTGGTGTGGCTTTTCCCCTAGCAACAAGGACCCGAGACACTGCACTGAGAGGTTATCCAGGCCGTTTCCTCATGTAGAATAGAGCAGGGAAGATAAAATCCCATAGCTGCATTACAAGAAATGAAACTTAAATCATTTTTTATATTCCCCAGATTAAGTTTAAGTACAAATGTAATCTTATATACAGTACGGTCAAAATAATGAGCAGCAGTGCCATGTGAAGCACTACATTAAAGGGGACTTATGGTGTTAAGAGGCAGCGTCTTGTTCAATTCACCCACTACTGACGTTAGTCAGGCCTCTGCTGCATTCGTTAAAGCTAACTCAATTATCCCTAGCACACCAGGGCAGCTGTGGTGAATGTGGGTCTCCTTGGAGAAGGGGGCTGTTGTCCTTAATTCTCTAGACACTGTCTTGTGCTCAGATTGTTTCCTATGCTCACCAGTAAAATGTTGGGACAATGCCAACGTTAACCATTGGTTTCCTTGGATAAAACATGACCACACATATAAGGGACCACTATAAGTCAGTTTTATTTTCTATTTACTATGTCAAACCTACACTGGTTGTCACAGAGTAATTCCTTGCTGTCACCATGTACAGAGACCCTTTTCCCACAACAGCTCCTTGTACATCTCAACGCGCAGAGATACATTGCATAACTACAAAATAATGTTAGTTTCAGTTTCACTTCTGTCCACATCCAACCTGTCTATACATTCCCTGATTCTCTCTCACCCACTCTGTTTGACTGTCAATAGCAAATTAAACTTACATCTGTAGTACAGACACCTGTTGACCAAAACCCTGCAATATCCAAACAGCATTCAACCCAGGATAAAGGTCATGAAGTCACGACAGATTATCCACATTGCCCCCATTCAGTTTGACGGCCAAACAAATGTTTTACCTGCATCTCTGTGTTGGACTAAATGGAGTGGTAGATAAGATAATGCAGCACTTCCCTGGAGGGAGGGGCGATTCAAATATGGGGGAGCTGTACAAGTAATTTTCACCCCCTCATTGTAGTTAAGACAAACACCACACTCATTGTTAAGAGCCAGTCTCCCCGAATGGGAAAGGGGAGCCACCCATTCCGGTCTGGTGTCTGCCAGATAGATGGGATGTTTATTGGGGGCCACAGGTCAGGGGAATGGGGTGGGGTGGAGCGGAGCGGAGCCAGGGGGAGAATTCTTCTTGTTGACTCTGTCAGTGACTTTACCCCCCCCCCCCGACTCCTTTTCTGCCTCTTCTGTCAGAGCATTGTTGGGAGGCCGGGAGACACTCAGTGGAGCCCTCCCACACCTTGGGCCAAACGCACACTGCTGTATTGTTCTGGCATCTGGGGACAGACTGGTTGAGTGAGGAGGGGCGATTGAGGGAAGGATACAGTAGATGTAGGGAGCTGGTGGATGCCTCAGGGTTGGGCTGGTCATGGGACTGGCTTGATAGTGGGTGGGGGTAAATGAGTGAGGGGATGTGGGCAAACCTTAGCGTAAAAGGTAAACAAAAACCGGCTCCAGTGGGTCATTATGGTGCATGGAGACAGTGGTGTATTCCATGATCTTTTAGAGGTGTGTCTCACTGTGGATGGTGCTTCAATAAGGTAGCGTTTACGACCATCTTGGTTTGTTTAATACACCTGTAAATCAGCTCTTATTCGCTGTTCACTGTAGATCAAAGGATTCCTCTTCCCCAGCACACTCTTGGATTCTCTTGCGCACTCTCTTTTTGCCTCTCATTCTTCCAACCCCTACCCTTTCGGGCTGAAATAAAAAACCTAGCCACGTCATGACTGGGGGAGGTTGATATTGTCCCCACATTTTCTCTTGGCTGATGCTGGTTTTGCCTCCAGCATCTGCTCTGCAGGGTTGATCTGCTGGTTCTCCATGCTCCCAGCTCACACGTGGCACATCTGGAAAAAGGATGATGCTGCTGATGAGGCCAATATGGAGCAACTTATCCAGTACCAGGCTGTCCTAGCCCGACTTCAATGAGTGCATACACGCACACACAACTCGTATCAGAACTGCCAGGCAGTGTTCTACCTCTCTGGCCCGCTGCCTCGCTATGTGTAATGGATGAAAGCTGTGGGGAGTCATGGGGTTTGGGGGTGGGACGGCTAGTTAGACGAAATGATGAAATGGGTCTACGAATTCCCAGGTATTAGGAGTGTGAGAATTGCTGTTTGTTTATGATATTTCTAACATATTAGCTCATATGCTAACAATATTCGTCTTCATCTTCCAGTCAGCCCAGCAAGCTGAAAGCTTGTTGGGTCTAAACTAATCAAAAGAACGAGAGCAGTACACAAAAACAATGCAGCGAAAAATGTGTGCGACCACCGGCAATCTGACGCAGAAGCATATCCAGCTCCTCTTGTTGTGATAGCACTCCTGCACTTCACCACAGTACTCAACATGATGACCAGGTCCTCCCAGAGGCTTTGATGTGTATATCATGGAATAATTTTTCTTCGCTCTCCCCATCCTCTTTGCCTCACCCACATGCACCCTGGCTCCTTTCTGTGCCTTGCGAGTGGGAGATGCTGTGTAATAAGAGAGTGAGTGCCGAGCCCTTTCACAAAGGCCCACAGTGAGTGGACAATGAGCCTCGGGGAGAACACGGGCTATTGTGAAGGCTAAAATGGGGTGACCCAACTCCTTCTCTCTATCGCGCTGGCTTTCTGGCCCCCTCTGCTCCACATTTTCTTCTCCGCCCTTTTTCTCGAGGCTCAAGGTCTCACTCTCTCAATCTGTGCCTCATGCTCTCACTGGTTTTCTTTATGCGTGTGTTATCAGGCTTTTCTCTATTATACTCCAACCATTTCTCATCTTTTTTGCACACATTTCTATCAGCTCTGTTTCTCCTTCTTCTCCATCAGTGCAATGCAATTCGGCATTCTTGTCCATTATTTTCTGTCCTTCTGTTCTCCTATTTATTTCTTCCAGCCTGCAAAGTGTGTCCACTTTCCCCACTCTCCGTCTCTCCCTCTTTCTGCCTCTCATTTCATTTCATTCATTCCATCCCATCTCTCTCAATCTCTCCCCCTCCAGCTGTGGCAGAGGATGATAAGCCCCCCTATACTATCCTGTGTGCCCAGGCTGCCCTGGACAAGAGCTGCAGTGTGGAGGGAGTGGGGGTTGGGTGGGGACCTCAGAGAAATGGATTTAATCTGAATTACTCGAGCTGAAACCCCAGCTGTGTGTATGTGTAGGCAGCTTGGTTTCTGTGTATTTGTGTGTGTGTGTGTGTGTACATGCATGTGCGCGCAGAAGAGATGGTGGTGGGTGGGGGCAAAAATGCAGGGCAAGAGCAATGTGAATTATTCTGGATTAGGACATCTGCTGTGCAATTCTAAAATGAGCCAGAGATGTATGCTGCTGTATGTGTGTGTGTTTCAGGGTAAAAACTACAATGTAGACTTCTACACTCGCAGGGTGTATATGTGTTTTTGTATGCCATGTATTTGTGCATATTTAAGCATATGCATACGCACATGTGTATATACTCCCCTCTCCTCTGCTCTGTACCAGGTTGTCCCTTTGCCCTGTTCAGGGGGAGCAGGGGAGGGGGAGGGGGGCTGTTACAGGGTAGGTCTATGCTCCTACCAGCTTCCCTCCCATCCTACAGCCGCGTTGTGTCCTGCTTTGGACACTTGTCGGCCCTCCTCCAGGTCTAACTCTGGACCGTTTTTACATGTAGCTTCCAACTTAAAGAATTATTTTACTTAAGTAAAATCTTAAATCTTGCTAATCTTCTTTCTAGTCTAGTATTGGAAGTGATAATCAAAGCCAAATTCTAAAGTCTGTTCAATAATCATGCAAAAATAAACATCCATATTTGTCTAGAGGTCTTTTAAAACCAAGACTTGCTCTGGCGTTTATAAATAAAGTCTTGAATTGTGCTCCTGGCAAGCCGATAACAAATTCCTGACTGTTGCTTTAAATGAAACATTGAAAAAAAAAACTCAAGTTGCCAAAAAGGCAAATACTGTTGGATATCGCTTTAAAAATAGACATATGATGTCCCTTGAATTTTTTTGGATAACAGATTAAATTGAAAACTTGACTAAAAGCGGTGACACTAATTCTGCCTCTGATTAAAGCACAGCCACAAGATGTGTTGTCGTCTTAGTAAGAGGTGTCACTGTTGTTTTAAACATTTGATTGACTGAAAATATTTACCCCACTATAGCTATAGCTGTGTGCCCTCCTTCTGTAGTTCTACAGTGCCTTTATATGTTTACAGTATTTTAGGGTTAATTAATCTATAATTGGACCTAGTATGATATTTTATGTGTTGGGAGTTGTGGAGTGTAAGTTTGGTGGAGGAAGGGAATTGATCCTATAGCTATGTCATACTACCCAGCCTAAAAAATATATGCCATTCATTGCCTCTTTCCCACCTCCTCCAGAACAGAAGCCTGTCAAACCTGTTTGACCCCTAGGGCAGATACGTCAGTGTCACACCAGGAACCCAGAGGGTTTCGTTTTTTTTCTGCATGTTTTAGAGATGGAGTTACAGGAAGGGACACTATATGTGTGCATATTTTTGCAAATTACTTGTGTGAGCACACAAATAATCTGAAATAATTTCTCTCTCTCCCTCTCTGTCATGTGAAGGAGATGGTGAGGCCCTCAGACAACGCTAGCCCCTCCACTAACTCCTCAGAGGAAGACTACCGCAACAAGCCCAACGAGAACTCCTACTGTTACCAGCTTCTCCAGGAGCTGGACAAGCAACGCAAAAGTGGCATCCTCTGCGACGTCAACATAGTTGTTTCGGGCCAGGTGTTCCGTGCACACAAGAACATCCTGGTGGCGGGCAGCCGCTACTTTAAAACCCTCTACTGTCTGACCAAGAACGAGGCTCAGGACCAGGCCACAGTCACGCACCTGGATGTTGCTGCTGGGCAAGGCTTCTCAGTTATCCTCGACTTTCTCTACTCCGGGAATCTGCTGCTCACAAGCCAAAATGCCATTGAGGTGATGTCTGTGGCAAGTTACCTCCAGATGACCGAAGTCGTGCAGTCGTGTAGGGCATTTATAAAGGATGCTCTGAATATCAGCATCAAGCAGGAGGCTCCTGATTCAGTGGTGGTGGACTACAACAAGAGGCAGATGGTGGCCAAAGAAGGACAGAGAGGGCCGGAACGGAAGCCAACCAACTTCTGGGCCACAAGCATCCTGTCAAAGCTGTCGATCAAGGCCAGCAACAATCAAGGAAAGGAAGCAATGGAAGAAGACGCCGAGGGCGGAAGGGTGAAGGAGGAGACCAGCGACATAGAGGTGACAGTGGCAAGGGGTGAGGGCTGTGCCCTGGTGACCCCCGGATCCTCTGGTAGCTGGGCCCACCACAACGACAACTCATCTGATTCAGCAGAGACCAATGAAACACGGGCAGGGAGTGGCCAGGTGCAGGTATTCGTCTGGAACGAGCCAGCCACAGGTGGCGCTGCAGCAGCACCGGCGGCAATAAAGCGAGAAGCACCGGATGCTGCGGCTGGAAGTGGACGGAGGAAAAAACAGACCACCACGCGGCGTTTTGTGTACAACTTTCCACCAGAGCCTGAAGAAGGATTTGACGAGGGGATGTTCATCCAGCCCTCAGCCTCCTACCCCAGAGAGGACTTCTCCTCCCTCTCTGAAAATGCAGGTATGACATATTATTGTAACCTTACACACACACACACACACTCTCCACACAGTCCTTTCCCCAATAATATATGTCTAGCTTTCTCAGTCTCAGTTATTCCTATTAGTCATGCTGTGTATTAACTTTAAGTAAAAGGAAAGAGGGTCTGTTTTTAAGTTAGAGAGGTGCATGCAGATCTTATGTACCATGGTAGGGTTACATTTTCCTACTTTTTTTATTGATTTTATACACCATTGTAAAGTATTCAGCACAATGTGTTTTGCATGTTTGAGTAGCCTGAAGTGCATAAAGCTCAACAACATTGCCAGGGTCAAAAAACAATATCATTAAGAGAGGTGGTTGTAGTAACTTTTTCTGATGACCAATCCTGTCAAATTTCTGAATTGGCAAGAAGATCCCAAATGAATCACAGAAATGCAGTCATATTGTGGCCCTTTTGGCTGAAATGTTAGACTTAACCAATATTGGTTGATGTTTCTGCCCTGTGCACTCATCTGTGTAACTGTGTGCATCCCTGCACTGCTTTCAAGATGCATTGCGTTTGCAATCTTAGCCTGAAGCTACTGTTAGTTGGAGACGCAATAACCAGTTTTGTCATTAACATCATTAGCTCGCTCGAGGCCTCTCTGCTTTACGCCCCACCCACTCCCCCAACACCACCACTTTAACCTTTTAAACCCTTAAATTACTGTGATGTTAAGTTTGTTGTAGTTGCATAATTCGAGCTAAATTGAAGCTGTTTTTATGGTCTGTGCCATTGCATCAAATATTCTACATGTTTTGTATATCATTTCATACACACATCCCTTAAATTTAACTCAGCATATTGATGTCTTTGAAAAAATGTGTATTTAAAAGGACTTAAAATTAAATTCTGTAGGTTTGAAATAAGCTTCTTTTTTTTTTTTTACCCATCATGCATTTGTATTTATTGGGGTTGAGATAAATCATGTGGCTTCAGTATCTGATCCTCCAGCCTTTTTTTTGGATAATTCTAATCCGTAAGTGGAAGAGCACACCTTTGTTACTTGGGGGCAGCATTGCTTCATTTATGTCAGGCATATGTCACCGTAGAGTGACATATCTAATCATGTCAAATCAAATCATGATCGGCAACGTAACTCAAAGCTAGTAAGCTAAGATGCGGCCGTCTGCAGTGAAAAACACTGGCATTACTGGCACTACTTTTTTCAAAAAAAGTATAGATTTTCAGCTTTCGATCAATGTCCTGCTGTTAAACTTAACAGCAGGGATATTTGCTTATCAGGCTTTTAACCTGCCGAGCATAGCCAACAAGTGAGTCACTCCCTACTGTGATCTTCACTAATCGCTCTAGAGCAGGGGGCTTACGAAAGTTACGCCCACCTGGAGTGCTTTGTCTCAGCACTGAGTGTGTTACCACATCACTGCTGAGACTTGTTCTAAAGGAAAGACGAGATGTTTTGTAGGGTTAGATTCAGTTCAGTGACTTTGAATTGAGTTGGATCGGTATGTTATATTGCTTTATAGAAGACCATAATGGAATGTCAACCTATGAATTGAGTTGGAAAGAGAATACTGTCCTGTGTTCACTTTTAAACCCACACTATATTGGCCGTGGTTGCCAAAACATTGAGTCCCTTTTTTTTAAGTGGCTCAAGTCACTCATTCAATCAATTTTTCAATCTTGCTTGATAAAACTTTTATACTCCATCTTCTCCAAGTTCTCTCTTTCTCTTTACCCTTTTAATACCTTCTTCTTTCCATCCCTTAATCTATCCATCGCTCCATCCATTCTATCCACACACACAGTGTAGCGCTCTTAGTAATCTTTTCTCTCAGCTCCAGCCTTCTCCTTCTGTTGGCCCCATTAAGCGTGGCACTCCATGTAACCATAATGATATCACATATTAAGTGGAGTGGTATGGAATGGGGGGCGGGGATGTGTGAGGCACAGAGTGTGTGTGTAGAAACTGAAAGAGAGAACTACATTTTGTGTGTGAGAGAGAGCGAGAGAGAGAGGGAGAGAAGCCATCCCTAATGCAGGGAAATGAAGAAAGCAGGGGAAACATTTCTTCCCCCAGGCCTCCCTAAATGCACTTGAATGCTCTTAGTGCCTCCAACTGCTCGTAGGGCTCTTTTTAATGTGTGCACGAAGTGATCCAGGGTGTTGCAATAGCCTGACAGAGACGCTCACTTAAAGATTGAGTTTGTCTGCATGGATGCTAACTCTTCAACCTTCTTCTCTTCATGCATCTCTGCTGTTTAGCTCCACGTCTCTATTCAATGTATTCTACGTTTCTAAATAAAGATATGGTTCAGACTTCAAGTAGGCTGTTAGTCACAGTAAAAGGTTTCAAGGTAACCGTTTACCTCTAAATTATAGTTTTGTGCTCAACGGTCCACTTAGCTCAGTAGAATTCATTCATATATTATATTGCATTTTTACAGTTAAGATATAGATCTGTGAATATTTAGTCTCTATAAGGGCTTAAAATTATCGACATCATCAAAAAATAACCTCCCAATTTTGCCTGTCAAATAGTGAAGAACATAAAATGTCTGAGACGGACTGATGACACCTTTTTGTTTGACATGTGTGAGAGGGGGTGTGCAGTGAATTTGAGGCAGAAATGTGCAACACATTATTCTGATGCTGTCTGATGTTTGGGTGAGAGGAGGGCCCTATTTTTTATTTATTTATTTTTTTCAGCCATTAGACAAAGAATTACTTTATTACACAACCATGCACACACAGGACCTATAGACATGTAAAGCAGGAAGAGTTGGTAGACTGATGGGCTGCTATGTAAATGTTAGGGATTCACTGCCATGGTCGAGGGCGCCTTAACAGTGGTCTACAAGTCATTCTGTGCTCTATGCAGGATTTGAACTGGCCATCCTCCGGTTCACCAAGCCAAGTCCCCATGGACTGAGCCACTTATGTGAGTTTTGTTGGTGGCCTCCTGCTGTATGTAGTGTTTTTCAGTTCCAATTGTAAGAAAACAGTTTCTTGGTTCCTTTTCTTGAAAGAGAGAGCCAGGTGTACATTATAGGAGAATGTGTTTCTCTTGTTAAATCTAGATTTCTTTTTTTTTTGACAGGTTTTTGCTTATTATACTTATAGGCTGCTGAAAATCAAAAGCTTGTTAAGCCTACCCTCAGATAAACTAGCTGATCAAGGCAACTCTGTGTTATTATGCATGAGCTAATGGGCTAACCAGCTGTTGACTAGGGTTTTGATGTATTTTTTGATGTATTCATATAGGTAATAATATGTTGCAAAAAAGTGTTGTGTGTTGCGATCACCTGCATTTGTTCACAAGTACCTCTGAGCTGTTGTGTCATGTAATGAATCAGAGTCTACTGTATGTGAAGCGTCGGAGCACTCAAGCATATTTATGCCATTTTTCACTTGACATCTCCTGGAACGTGTATGGAAAGATGGCCCAGTACCATTTATGGACACAAAGTCATTTGTCAGTTTTAGTTTGTGGCCGTTTTCCACAGCCCCTCCCTGCTGTCGAGGCTTGATTAGTCTTGTATCGCATACAGTGCTCATTTATTGTGACTGGCTCTGGATGGGTTTGTCACATGATGTCTAAAATGTTAGTTTTGCTTTACTGAAATGTTGCTTTACAAAGTAGTACAATACATGCATGCAATTATTAGTCACTGTGGGTTATTAGATTATTCTATAAGGCTGTTGAGACTGTGTGTCTATAGACAGACAGTCATGCGGAGACTAAAAGACTAGGAATGGTTTACCATCTTGCTCCTGGGCACGACTAGACACCAAAAACTCATCTTTTGTTTGTGAGATGCTCACTCAAAAACTAGACGGCCCTCTTGCATGATTAGTCAACGTTTGCTTGCGTATTTCTGTTTGAGCCTATGTGCAGCCATCCACCAGTCTTAGCTGTCCCAGTTTCCCAACGTGATGTCACTGGTTGGGCTTTCATTTTCCCTCACGCTCCACGGCTGGAAACATAGTAACCCAAATGGTGGTATTCTTTCTGCTGTGCTCTTTTACACCCCTTTCAAATTATGTGTCTATTTTTCTGTCTTTATTTCTATTTTTCTTTTGTGAAGAGGTTGTTAAACAACTAAAATGGTAGGGATGCAACTTACAATTATTATTATTGATTTTAACCTGTAAATTCTTTTCTACCTTTTCTTAAATTGCCAGAGAACAATTCCTAGTGTCCGAGGTGACATTTGCATGCCTTTTTTATTTTGTCTCACCAACAGTCCCAAAAAATATACAGTACACAATTTCATAAGATAGAGAAGCAGAAAATATTCCCATATGAGAGGCTGGGACCTTCAAATATATGTCAGTTTGCTGGAAAAATATCTTAAAACGGTTGCTTTCAAATAGTTGCAGCTACATTTAAAAAAAAAAATTAAATGTTATTACACATTTACACACTTAATTAACAAAAATCTGTAAGTGGTTAGTAACTTTTTTTCTCTTTTTCGCCAAACAGTGTATATTTCAGTCACTGGTAATAGTTAACCGAAGCGGTGACAAATCCAACAGTAGAGGCAGCTGGTGTTGGAGGTAGACAGTTTACAGAGTCGCATGAAGGCTGGTGTTGTGGAAAATAACAGTTGAAAGTGAAGGGCGGTTTGAACAATATAAGTACTTTGCCATTGCTGTCCGCTCTTACCACGCTTGGCCCACAGCCAGCACTCGCAGCCAATAAATTCTTGGGTCTTTCCAAACAAGACTGTTGGATTGTTTAAAGGGTGGGTGTTGCGCGCAGACACACAGAGCAGGTGAGATGCATTTGCATACACGCTAGTCTCTGTTGACGTGTGCACACAAACGCACACCCACACACAATAACTCCCCCCAATCCCTGCGAGGTGCAAAGCCGCCAGGGGCAGTCCCTTCCCTCCCTAATCCACCCTAATGCACTGGGGCTGTCCTCACTATTCCAAATATTGACCCAGGGAGAATGGACACACACACACACACACACACACACACACACTCACAGGGGTGTGTCTTTTAATGGGCTCTAAGCGCTGATGCTGGAGGAACTGGACACGCACACGCACACGCACACACACACAGGTGCTCGCACACAAGTGCCTACAAAAGCTGAGTGTAAGCTGAGCCGGTGTGAGGGCTCAACTCTCTCATTCTCTAATTAACCCCTTCCGTGCTGGAGCCCTGGTAACACCATTAGTTTGTTTCTCTGGCCTCAGGAACACACTGGTTTACATACAGTGGGGGCCTGCGTGTGTGTGTGTGTGTGCGCCTGTGTGTTTGTTTACCTATGTTGTTAACTGAAACCTCCATTGTTTCATGTGGGGGGTGGTTAGTTGTGTACAAGAGGCGTTGGGAGGTGTGCACCCCTCAGGCTCTCAACCACCTCTCATCTCTCTTTCTCCCTCTCGCTTCTCTTGCCCCCTCCCCCTTTCCCAGAGCTGGCCAATCAGATCCAGTATAGCATCATCCAAGACTTACAGCAAGGGGAATCCTGGGAGAATGGTAAGACGCCGCACTCTCTAGACTACAGCTAAAGAACAGGTTGCTTCAATGAAGCTTGAAATCTTCAACTAAAACGCATGTTCTCAAACGAGAGTGGGCAGTCGAGTCGTTATGTCTCCTCGAATGAGAGAGTAGACAAACACCCTATTTTTATTTAAGGACTCATGTTCAACTTGCGTTTTTAAATGCGTGGTTGATCTGCATGACCCTTTTATACAAAATGAGTATTTACGTTATGCGCATGTCAGGGAATGACTGGGTAAAACCACAAATTTCCCTCAACGAGGTGGTGTGGAAGCAAGTGCGTCACATAAGTAGGCGGCCATTGTCTACAGGACAGTAGGCTGTGTGTCCCAAAACCATACAACACACTTATTCTATGCATATATGTTTCAGTCTGATAACTGTCAAAACAAAGCATATGGAAAAATGGCAAGATGCATACAAAAGAAATCTTTGATTTTTAAGTGTGCTTGATGGACGCTACTTTCCCACAATGCATTGCACTGAGGAAATAGAGGAGTTTCTCGTAGCTGGAAAAAAATAGAACAAATCGTGGATGGTGGTAAAACAACTTTGTCAACACCCCAGAATACAAAATTAGAAACGAAATCTTTGGAAATGAAGCCCTGAAGCATTAAGTAGCAGTTTGATAGGCAGATTGGTGGAGATGTAGGTTGAGACTCCACCTGAGGGGGACACAGGAAAGGGGACGAGTCAGATTAAGTCCCAGGCCAGTAAGGTTATATCTAAAACAAGTGCTTTTTTAATTAATATTAAGATTGTACACTGTCAAGGCATTTTTTGACAACTCTGAATGTGTAATGACAGATGATAAAAATCAGATTTCATCCCAAACCTCTAAAGCCTAATTTGACAGCATGTTACACTTCCACAAGGTGCTTCTCTGCTGTGTATAACACAAACACACACGCACCGGGAATACACAGGTGACCTGCTTCTCATCAACCCTTCCCCCTCCTCCCTTCTCCCCCTAGCAACCTGCCCTGACAACGCCTCTGTTGTGTGCTCCCTGGCTCAAACAAAAGGCCCTGCCCTGCTACCCCACTCTCTCAACAGAGAAGGCTAGCACTTTGTTAGGAGCCTTTTCAAAATCAATAGATTGCTTATTTATTTGTAAGCCCAGCTGTCCACAGTGCCTTGTTAGCATAAACATCCCAGGAGGGTTAATGAAGTCAGTGCTGGCGTGAGGACATCTTGTGATTTCTGTCTTTTGCACACTAAATAACAGCTAGAGCATATGGTGCAACATGTTTTTTAACTAGTATAAATATCCAAGCTTGATGGAAGATGCATAATGGTGGTGTTTTTCATCTTTAGATCTTTGTTTAGCTTTTCTAATAATGTTTGATGTTAGGAGCTGCTAATCACTTGTTATGGAACATATCCAGAATTTTGCAGAAAATGTTGACTTGCATTAAGGATAATTAGCATTATGGGTTATGTACCAGTAGGCAGAGTCACTAAATTAAGAGTTGTACCTCTTATCATTTCAGCAGAAGGTATTTCTGTTGAAATCACATCTGTTGCTTTGGTAATGATTTCTTTAGTATCTATCTAGTACCAAACTGCATTGTATGTCCATCCAATGCAACGGCAGAACAATGTTTCTGCTTTACATTCACTGTTAATGTAAATGTGCCATGGTGAGACCTCCCAGCATCATTGCAGACTAATGCAGAGAAGCACCAGTTACTTAGCAACAGTGACAGAGCTGGATGGTGAAGTTTCAGCGCTGCCACAGTTATTGACTGTGCAGTGTAACAAACTCCTGCAGTTTTTACTAAAGAAGCTTGTTGTGATACATCAGTTTGTGGTTTCTTGTTCTCTCTAACGGTTACCGCATCCTAACTCAGTGATTTGATAAGCAGGATATTGGTTCCCGACACACTCTTTTCGCATTAGATGATCTGTAGATGCAAATGTAGCTCTTATGAGTGTGGCATTGTTCCATCTCAAGTTTGTTCAAGTAACTTCCAGTGAAATAAAAATGTGTTACTGTCTGTTGCTGACCTTTCTCTGCATCTGCACGTTTGTGTTTTTGTCTATGCAGGGGAGTCCTCACACCTAGCCCTCAATAAGCTCAAGTGCCCCCACTGTAACTACATTGCCAAGCACCGGCGCACGCTCAAGAGGCACCTGATCATCCACTCAGGCGTACGCTCCTTCAGCTGCGACATCTGTGGCAAGCTGTTCACCCGCCGTGAGCACGTAAAGAGACATTCCCTGGTGAGTCCACATATGCACAGGATCCTCTCCTCTCCTCTCTTCTACCACCACGTGATGCATCTTCTGTCTTCTGCCAAGTGTTTTGGCCGCCCTCGCATCGTTGTACTCCACCTCATGGTTTGTGTCTGGCAGGTTTCTGCTCAAGGGAGTGAGTGCAGGATATTTTTAAAAGCAGATGTTTCTGGCTGTGTTACCTGTTTTGTAATGTAGGGAGTATCGTAGAGTCTCTCACAACATGGTACAAAACAAATGGAGTTGTGAGACTGTTTCACATTACTTGTGTTCAGAAATGAGGAGCCTACATCGTTGTATTGGCAGCAGAACTTAAAAGAACAAGAGGGCATGGTAATCTGTCAAATTGTTGATCACTTATACCCAAATTTGCAATGTAGAAAAAGGCCAAACTTGCAATTGTACTACCTCTTGCATCTTTGCTCCATATTTAATATTTGGAAAATATCTAGTTTATCTAGTCTAATTAGTGTTTAAAGGAATAGTTCAACATTTGGTGATATGCACTTATTTGCTTTCTTGCTGAGAGTTGGATGAGAAGATCCGTACAGCTCCCTAGTCTGTGCTTAATATGAAGGCACCACAACAAAATCTGCCTACCAGCACCTTTTAAGTTCACTTAAATTTAACAAAAGGATTTAACAAACGTTCAAAGTGTAGAAACAACATAATTCGGTGTAACCTGCTGTTTCCAGGCTTTATGCTAAGCTAAGCTAACTGGCTGCTAGTGGTAGCTTTATATTTAGCATGCAGGTATGAGAGTGGTAATCAAACTTCTCTTGTATCTCTGAGCAAGGAACCGAAATGTCCTCAAAATGTTATTTAGACAAATTAAACAGGCACTGCACACTTGAATGTGTTTTTGAGCTTTAAACTAAATGATACCACTCTATTGTACTGCGATGAAATGCATCAATGCTGGTGTTAATATTGCTATTTCTCACTAGATTTCTAAAAATCTTGCAAAGTCAGTGCTGACAAAGAGGTGACCAGTTGGGACGTGTCTGTCATGAAAATTATGTTAAAAAAATAGTGCTAATGCCCTCTAATCAGATTGAATGTCACTGAGCCACTACTGCCTCACACATCCATGCCACGCCTCCTTCCTCAGCCCTTCTTAGCATTTTTCAAAGTTATATTGTTGGGTTCATGCCTGGGGGTGAAGTTACACTTTAACAGTGACCAGTGACTAACCTCACTCTCCTCAACCCTCCCCTCCCCTCCTCTCTCTCTCTCTCTCCCTCTTACAGGTGCATAAGAAGGACAAAAAGTACAAGTGCATGGTGTGCAAGAAGATCTTCATGCTTGCGGCCAGTGTTGGCATCCGTCATGGCTCGCGGCGCTACGGTGTGTGCGCGGACTGCGCCGACTCACACCAGGCCACTCAGGAGGGCCTGGAGGCGATGGAGGGCATGGAGTTTCCTCGCGATGAAGACTTCGAAGGTGAGGAAGGGGAGGACCTGGAGGGGGAGGAACCTACCGACAACGACCAATCAAATTGGGGTGAAGGCAACGCCAGTGCTGCCGCAGAGGAGGACTAAGAATTTTATCAAGCTTGAGAAACAAAAATAAAGTTGATGTTTAATATATATGTATACAAAAACTAGCTGGTAAACAATCAACTCCAAAGTGCTATCAAACCTTGAGGTTACTTAATTGTGCAAGTTATATGACAAAGAGATGGATTTAAAAAAAAAAAAAAGCTTTGGTAGAGTGGGAACTCCAAGATGTACAGATTTTATTATGGTTAAAATGTGTCCAACTCTGGGCCCAGCGCCCACAAGAGAGAGATTCTAACGACGAATAATATGATGAATCAGGTTTTTGGTGATGTATTTTTATTTCCTGTTTTTTCGGGGGACAGCTGGGCAGGGTGATGATGTAGTTTTTGAGTTGGGGTAGGCCAATCATCTAAAAAAAAAAAGCGAAATGTTAATTATTTAATTTATGAAGAGAGGTTATTATGGTCTTATCAAATGCTATAATTTTTATTTCTGTTTTTGTCTGCAGGCAGAGGCACAGTAATGTCTGTTGCTTTCTGCACAATCTGAAAGTATATTGCTTTGTGCTTGTAGAAGTACACAGAAGAAGAGCATTATTGTCCACAGGAAGATTTTTAACTTGCTCTATAGATCTTGTCTAGATGCGCTAAATATTATTATATTATGCTTTTCTAATTTTTTTTTTTTTCTTTCCCTGCACAAATCTTGGAACCAAAAAATCTGTTTTGTGACTCTAATGTATCACAGCCATATTTATGATTAATTTAAGAGGGCTGCGATATTGTGCCAAACAGACCGCACACCAAGATTTAGCAGGAAACAAAAACTACTGAATACGCTTTAAAAAAAAAAGAAAAGAAAAGAAAAGACGACATGAGTTTTTTTTTTTTTTTTTTTTTTTGACAAGCGGGAAAAAAAGATGAATTAAAAAAAAAAAGCGAAAGTTCAAGGGGAAACGTTATTGCTAGCTTTATACAAATCACGGCGTCACAGTAACACTTTATTATTATTAAACAAAAGCATTTGACTTTCACTTAAAGCTTGAATTTTGCCAAATGATGAAACGTTTGGTGCTGTAATGCTTGTCGCAGAATACTGGACCTACAGGCTATATATGATGTTTATAATCATAAAGCTTAAACTGACTCAGTTATACATATGTAATCAGCTCAAACTATAGAACACTGTTGTGCTACGGCGACTATCAGGTATGCTTTGCCATTGTTTTTAAGCTTTTATTTTATTTAATGCACACACTCACACACACATACACACAGACGTACCATTTTGTAGAACTACCGGCAGTACTTCTAATTGACGTTTTGAGGACCTAAGTGGACATCAATACCTGTATACGTTTGTTTATATTTGGTACTGAGTTATATAGTAAATACAGTATATATATATTTTGAATCACTTGAACGCTGGTTGTGCGTGGGGGGGGTAGAAGTGTGCAGAAAATCATGATGTGTGACGTTTTCAGTCTGAAAGAACTCCATTTTTCACGTGTAAGAGGTATACAAAATGTCATTGGCTTAATTTGATGCAAGTTTGTTTATTTTATTTTATTTTTTTTTAGGTCTGCCAGGTAGAAAAACACTTTGTTCCACAAAAAGTGAAGCTCTATGGCGCCTCATAGACATGCACTTACTTTTGTGTTCATGAAAATAATTTTTTCTTTTTATGTTTCGTCGCTTCCCCAAAAGCGGGTCTGAATGGAACTATATAAAAACTGTTGTGTCTTTCTTCCAATGAGCAATTTTTTTTATTAGACATTTTGGTTTTTTTTGTTATTTAATATTATATATTGACTCCAAAATGCAATCAAGACTGTTAATTTCTATTTGTCCAACCAAAATTGTTGTTTTTAATTATTGTTGAAATATAATGTATGAGAAAAGCCAGGTGAAAACTTGCTTAGTGTAGAAAATCCTTGCTCGTGTCTGTAATTGTTGAGATTTTTAAATGTTTTTATGCTACAGAATCATTCACTTTACCCTAGATACATATTTTGTTTAATTTTGTCCTTTCCACAGATGTTTCCTTTCTCCTTTAGTTATTTCATTAAGCACATATTTTCTAAAGAAACACGGATTGTTTGCGGGTTGAAACCTTGGAACAGCAGTATCTGTTCATATGCAGTGGAATATACAGTATGTACTAAAGTGCTAATGATACAGAAGATGTGTAGCTTCCCTTTACCGTCAGCGGAAGAAGATATATATTTTAAGTCATAGAGATATCCACCCTCATTGTGTCACTTTTACCTTCAAATCACTGTGGGAGGGGTGTATATATATACATGTATATGTATATATACATACATGTGTATATATATGTATATGTATATACGTATATGTGTGTATATATATATGTGTGTATATGTATATACATGTATATGTGTATATATGTATATCTATATATACATACATGTGTATATATATATGTATGTTGACAATATATAAGATAAATATATATATACATATGAAGAATATATTATTTAACTAGTGGATTTAATGGAACATATTGACAGTCAGCTACAGACCTCCTGGCGGTTTGTTTCCGTGAACTTAAACCTTCCGCTTTCTCTCTCCGTTCACGCTGTGTGCTTGTTCATCACACCATCCTGTTGTCTTGTTTGTTCTTTTGATACTATTTACCATCCTACTGATTTTACTGTAATGAATGAAACTCAAAACTATGATGTATCATTTTAGATTTTATGCTGTATTTGTTATATGGACAAAAAAACCACGAAAAACAAAGCAAAAACACTACAGATGTAAAGCAGAGGTTTTTTTTTCCCCAGCTGTATTTTTTTACGCTGTTGCAAAAGGTTGTATTTTTCAATTTCTCTCGAACTTTAACAGTGATGCAAAACTCGGGCCACGCCTTACGGCCCTCCGAACACAAAGCAAATTCAGGTTACTCTTTTTACGTTTTTATCAAAGGTTTTCAAAGATGGAACTACATTCTCCTTTTTTCTGTCTGAATTGTACTACTGTTCCTCTCTATACTACATTTTAAGAATAAAACTTTGATATTGCTTTAACCTTTTTGTCCACTTATTTTCCTGTAGTGATACCTCTTTGCTCTGAGCATGGTCTGAACTAACCTATTTCTGTTTGGGGGGGAAAAATGAACAAAGATATCCACTAAGACCCGGAGCACCGAATATCAAATATTTCTTTTCATTTTAGAAAAAAAAAACCCCAAAAAGATGCAGCTCCAACAACTGATTACATTTAACATAGTATTCAGCATGATATTGTGTAAATATTTGAGCCATGTTACATAAATCCCAAATATGAGATATATGAAGTGTTGTACAGTATAAATAATGTGGAGAGTTGCTGTTGTGTTTTGAAAACTTAAAAAATATTCTCAAGCAGCTGAAACCACAAACTGCCAAGAGTGTAAACCAACAGTTTGCACAGAGGCACAGCTCATAGTGACACACCTGTGGTTAAAGGATAACAACAGGGTGACGTCCTGCAGACAGTCAGAGTAGCTCATTCCTGGTGCACAGCTTCGAATCAGCTCAGCTTAGTGTAGTTAGTGCCTCGTCAGATTTACACACATTTACAAATAAACAGTAGGAGGAAGAAAAATAGACCCTGGTGGTGAGTTGTCCCCTTCAGTGATCCAACAAGTGATCCAGTGTTTGTTAGTTTCAGCACTTAATTGTGTTAAATCTGGTTTTCTCGTGACATAGTGGTGCCCAGGAATGTGATTTCTGGATGCTGTTATCACTGGAGGACAGATGATGAAGACCATGAACTCGCCCTCCTGGCTGAGGTGCTGCCATCTACTGTTAAGATGAAAACATTTCTGCGTCAGCTGACACCAGGTGGCAGCACTTCTCTTTACATTTCTTCCTGCACAAGCAAACATTCAACACAGCGCCTGTACATCCCAGTTATTTAGTGAGGCCACTGATGGAAGAATTGATTGATGCCTTGATGAGATATGGGTCTGTGTTTTTGCCTGAAGTGGTTCAATGATTCCCCTGGTCACATTTGGACCAATGATTAATGAATGTATGAATCCTCCAATACAGGCAGTGATTTGATCGTGGTTAAGATTAAGGTTAAATTTTACTGGCTGGTTAACAAGTAATATAAACTGGAGGATCAGTATAGATGACAAAATGTAACAAATTACTTTAGAAAGCCTGGTTTGATGCCAATGCCTGAGCAATTTGTCTTGTATCAGTCAAAGAGACATACAGAACAACCTCTGTGCCTCTCAGGTAGTCGTGTAAACACATTTATGGCATAAAATTGACAGATTAGATCTTCCTATATCCCCAAGCATGCATGAAAAGCAGAATTAAAACTTGGCTATTGCAGCATGCAGGTTTGTCAAACAAGACCATACACCGGTTTACACACATTTCTCTAACCTTATCTGAGTGGCTGAATGCAGTAAATTCCACCAATTCTGCTGACCGAAATGACCGAAACAAATGCAAAAAAATGCATTAAAAGTACAGTCAACTGATGTGTGTTTGTCATACTGATTTTCTGTGGTACACACTGTGCTGTGCAGGCCTCAGTTTACTATAGTGTGTTTATTTCATCATGGGCATGACCACTTGCTGTGTGTTTGAGTATGAATGTACACACACAGAAGCAGTCATCAAACACTGGCCTTGTGGGCAACTACACACTGCTCTATTCTTTTCTCTGTGTGTGTGTTTGTGTGTCTGTTCACTTGCATGTGTGTGTGCCTGAGCCTCCTTCCCATTCACAGGCCCTTTTGTGTGGGTGTCTGTCAGCGGTGTTGTCTGCAGGCAGGCCCCCATTGTGTTGAACCACTGCTCCTTATTGACACAGGGCCCCTGGCGCTTCGTGTTCCCATGGCCCCCCAGCCACGGCGGACGGAAGGCTGAAACCGGAGCCCCGGACCTGGGGAGAGTTTGTTTGCACTCCCCTTTCTTTTCCCCTGGTGCTCCTGAAGCTCTTGTCCATAGTGTGTGTGTGTGTGTGTGGGTGTGTGTGGTGGGTTGGACATTTAAAATCTAAGGTGGAAAGACAGGTAATCATGTAGTCACAGCTGCAGCTGTTAACAGGGGAACCCCAGTGCCACCCATTATGTGGGTATGAAGTGTGTGTGTGTGTGTGTGTGTGTGTGTGTGTGTGCGGTTGAGACCGTCACATTATATCAGTCCTTTGCTGTCCTCTGCGATGGCTCAATGCTTCACAGTGAGGCACTCAGAGGTCAAAGGGAGAGCAAACATTAATGAAGAAGATTATTCTCTGATCGCTATTATCTCCTCTGTGACCTGCTGTGACCCTGCACTGGTGTTAAGACAAATCTGGATCTCATGCACAAAGTGTTCCCAGCAGGATGGCTTAATACTGCACTGCACGTGGCCTGCATTTACACCGCGGCTTTAAAACGGACTTTGATGTGATAGAGCAACACTTTTTGTTTCCGTCTTTTGGACAAATTTTTCTCAGTGCTGTGCCTTTGAGGGGTCTTTCCACTGATTTTGCACATGAAGGTTAATTTATTTGTCACGGAGATCCTGTGATAACAGTTATTTAAAGTCTTCTGTGGCTCTGGGGGGAGCTTTCTAAAGTTTGAGAAAGTCAAAGTCTGAGCCTTGAAACTTCAAATGTTTGACAGAAAACTTGCTTTATACACCTGGTTTTAAATGTGAGGGCATTTAACAGGCAGGTAAGTTATAATGAAAGATCCTATCTGCATTCATGTTGCATTATGGGAAATGTAGGAACCATTCTTTTTGCAGTTTTTGCAAACATGAAAATAAAAATGAAAATAAAAGTTAAAGTAAATGTTTATTTAATCCTGCACAGCCAGCACTTCCATAGTGTCCTGACAGTATGCAGGAAAATCCCTGTTTGAAACATAAGTCCTGACAAAGTTTTTCTTTATTCACAGAAGGAAAAGCAAAAAGGTTGAAAGGACTAAGTCATTTGGCGTGCTGCTTTTGGTGTGATTTTTAAAGAAAGTAAAAGCAGTTCATGTCTTGACAGTGACCCGACTCATCAAAAGTTAAAATACAGCCTGAACCGTCACCCTCAGCACCTTATAGCCAGGCTGTCAGAGAGATCCTCTGTGAGAATCGTCACATGAAGTGAGAAAAAGAGTGACTCAAGAGAGGGCCTTTTACTCAGTAAAATGTCAGAACACTTCATGAAGGAGTGGCTGAGCCGGGGGGTGATGGGAAACACCGGCCGATGAAATAAAACCTGTGTATGTGGGGGTGGAAACGCTCCATCCATCCCATCATCCGGCTGTGTGTACAATGGAGCTCGGGGCAGCAGAGTGTGTGTGTTTATGGCAGGAGGAGACACACTGCACACACTGTTGGCTGGTCGGGCTTTGTTGTGTGAACCTGGCAGGGGCACACAAATAAACACGCACACACACACACACACACACACACACACACACACACACACACACACACACCCAAGGAAAGGCATTACCATGTGAAAACGAAAGGGCAATTAAGATGTGGAGAGTTTACTGGCTTGTGGTGTGGTGGCCTCTCTTCTGTCCTTTTCCTTTCAGCTTCGCTTTATTTAGGACCACCATCTCCAAGTCAAGGCCAACACGATCAATACACACACACACACACACACACAGATTCGCACAAACACATTGGTTATGTCAGTGTTTGTGCCAGATATAAACCCTGCCGCCTCAGGCTTCCCCCTCTCTGGTGTCAACGGGTGACAGAAATGTGTGTTTGTGTTTACAGATGAGTATCTGTGCTTATGATTATGTCTGTTAATCCACACACACACACACACACATTGTCATGTCATGATCATGCTTGCTATTATTTGTGGGATCACATAGTTTTTCTTTGAAGTCGTGTTTGTGTGTGTGTGTGTGTGTGTTCCTGAGGGTCTGCCTGCATCTGTTCATGGCCTTGTGTTTGTTTATAAGAAGTGCGTGTGTGGGAGAGCATGTGTGTGTGAGAATGTGTACACATACCGTATCATCTCAGCGTGTGTCCTAGCGCGTCTATGGTGTCAAGAAGTGACAACACGTGTGTGTGTGTGTGTGTGTGTGTGTATGTGTGTGCGTGTATGTGTGTGTGTGTCTAAGGGAAGGTGCTGGTTCCCACAGCTCAGATCTAATTCAGCTGTAACTCAATCTCCGTGTGAGTGCCGCTCCTCCAGTGCTCTCCTCTCCCTCTGGAGTGTGTGTATGAGTGTATACATGTGTGTGTGTGCGTCTGTGTGTGTGTGTGCATGTGTGTTGTGGGGAGACATTTCCCCTCTCAGACCCCTCAGGATCAGTTTACTGTGTCAACGCCAGGGGCTTGACGGCAGCAGCAGCCAGGTTCACACACACACACAGACACAAACACACACTCATATATACAAGCGGAACACCCTATACTTACCATTCAGACATCTGGGAGGTTATGGGACACTGGTGATGTGTGTGTGCATGTTTGTTTGTGCATATATAGTACATGTATATATGAAAGTAAAGAGGTGTTAATAACATTTTGTCACTTTCATAAATGTCTTAGAAATGTCTTGATGGCTAATATCCTTCAAAAATAGGTCCAGTTATTCATAAATGTGACTCCCTTTGTGTACAAGTGCTCCAAAAACCTTTGATTTGATCCTCCATCAGGTCTCATGTGATGCAGATTTTGATATAGACCTGGATGGTCAGGCACCTTCTGACATTACAGATCTACTGCAGCCCTGTTATTACCATCGGGCCTCTGAGATCCTCTGATTAGTGCTCGTTTCAGCTCAGGACCCTCTTGGTTAGACCTGCCTTTGTGTAATTTACTCTGATTCTAATTCACACTTCTTCTAAACACTGAACTATAATAATACTCTATCCACTGTTGTAATACTCAGAGACAGAATTTTACAACTGAAGAGTTTTCGCAGCGGCAACAATTTTATCTTTTGTCATAAATCAGGTTAGACTTTTTCACCATCCTGACCTCGGCCTAATCTCGGCCTGGTGCTAAAAATGGCTGACTATGTTTTCAGCCTAGAAATGAAGGAATGAAAGACAAGTGTGTTTGCACTCTGTCAGCACTTGCATTGGTATGATTAGTAGATATAGACGCAGGAAGTGTTGGTGAGACAGGATAATGGTTTTTAACTGGTCAATTAAACTTCTGTTAGTTTCATTCATTTGACACGTTTTAGTTTACATTAATGTTCCACAGGTGGAGAGACAACACGGTAGATATTGTCTAAAATGTTTAAAATTACATTATTGAGTCCAAATTACACAGTCATGGTGCGAAGTAAGACTAATGACTGATGTTAATTAATTAATTTCTTTTTTCAACAGGTGTAACTGTTTCATTCCTCACTTTCTACAACAAGTAAACATTTTGACATCCTTGACACAAATATATAGATGTAATACAAATATATATTTGTTCTTCAGCTAACAAAAATAATCTTGTTTTAACTTATTTTATCATTACTGTATTTCATTCTAGTCTGTTGCTATAAGCTAAATGCTACAACTTAATTGTTGCTGCCTACCCATGGATTAAATGGACTGCAAACAAATGAAAAACTAAAAATGGAATTAATGACATTTTAACCCTGGCTTTCCTTTTATACGTTGCCAAGTGGCCATAATGAAAGAGCAATAACACAATGGAAAGCTTCCCAATGTAGAAAATAATCAGCCTGGCTTAGGAAACACCATTTCACTGAGTCATGGCCTCCACCTCGTCCAAAATGTTGCCGCAATAACCAGGCACGAGTGCTGTACAGTAAAGGATGCAGAGATACTAAAGGAATGGCCAACCTGAAAGGACTTTGGCAGGTTGAGAGCAGGTTTAGAAAATGAACCAACAGCAGAGAGAGTGAATCGTATGAAGGTTCCTTTGGCCTGCTGTGGCTACTGCGGAAAGAAAGTGAGGAAGCAAGGAGGGAAGGAGGCAGGGAGTGAAGGATGGATGTGTGGGGGGGGGCCTGCATCAGACGGAAAACAAATCCAAACAGATGTGAGCGAGTGTGGGAGCGCAGTGTGTGTGAGAGTGTGTCTGTGTTTGTGTGCGTTTGAAGGAAAAAAAAAAAGAAATATCAGGCGGGCCAGGAGTGTGTGTGTGTGAGAGCAGCCGAGAGCATGTGGGAGTGTTTGTGTGTGTGCGTGCCACTGTTAACGCCAATGCTGGTGCCCCGTGAGTTGTAACATTCAAGTGTTTATACGGTCACTGGTGTGCATTCAGTACTTTGTTATTGTTGTATTCATGCAAGTGTGTGTGTGTATTGTGTACTGACTCAATAGCATGCGGTAGACCAGGCAAGAGGAATGCTTGTTAACCGCATGTGTGTGTGTGTGTGTGTGTGTGTGTGTGTGTGTGTCTGTGTGTGCTCTCAGCCCTGAAAGTTGGGATGCTACTGTAACTAAAGGTGTTGTCCCTATACTCACATGCACACAGACACACACGTACACGCACACGGACACACACACAGTTTCACTTGTTACATAAGATGGCTCTCAGTCCTAAATACAACAAAATGCCTGCTGACACTTTTACACACACATACACACAGACCAGTGAACTGTAACATCAAACATTCAGTCTTTGCTCTGTTGGCCTCGTTTCACTTCACTTTTGTTCCTGGATGAAGCTTATTGGCTACAAATATTCATAATTTAATCTGAAAAAATCCTCAAAGTTGCTCTCAGCACTACAAGAGTTGCTGAAGTTGTGTCGCTTAATTTTAAGGCCCATCATTTCAAACAGTTTCTGGAAAAGACTGCATCATGTAGCCTGGTGCTGATTTTTACATCATTGTTATTAAATCATTATTACATCTGAATGTCCTAAAGGGAAAAGCTCCGATCAAGCAAATATACATTAAGAATTAGAAATTTTTCTTTTCATCAATGCTGCATTGTATAATTATCGATAGACAAATTTCACATTTTTGCATGTGCAGCCCACCTGCCCTGCACTCACTAAACTACTCTCTAATATCACTCCTCTGCTTAGGAATGTATAGTTGAATTCATTGGCAAGCAAATGCACCCAAATTCATTTGAATACACTCAGGCTTTGCTGCTACAGTCCTTCTCTGGTCTGATATGACCAGTTATGGTAAAGCTGACTGATGCTAATACACCAGTTAATGTTTGACCTTTTTAAACAGTGCCCTTGTGTGTTAGAAGAGTGTTTGTGTGTTAGAAGTGTATTTCCTCTGATAGAAGTGTGTGAATGCAAGCTGAGATCACTCCCAATCTCTATGTACAAGTTTGAAAAAACACCCCTCATCTGAGACACACACAAGCCACTGGCCAGCTTCAAACTAGAGCCAAAAGTGTGTGCGTGTGTGCACACATGTGTGTGTGTGTGTGTGTGTGTGTGTGTGTGTGTGTGTGTGTGTGTAAAGACTTGCAGTTATATCTGGTCACAGAGGCGGCATTACTGTAGCACCTAACAATGACAAGAGCCAAGATGTCTGCTTGATTGGTTTTTAAAGGACCCACCCAAGAGGCTGTTGTCCAGCCCTATTGGCTCCCAATTGTGTGTGTGTGTGTGTGTGTGTGTGTGTGTGAGTGTGTGTGTGCGTGTGTGTGCGTGTTTGTGTGTGTGTGTGTGTGTGTGTGTGTGCGTGTCGCCAGGCTCAGTATCCCCTGGGTCACCAGGCCCTAAATTCAGGCCAATGTTATCCGGCATGGCACTGCTTCCTGATGCAGCCACTCAATACAGAGTCGATTATTGAACAGAACAATCAAAGAAATAAAAAGCCAACGGCATGCACACATGGGGCTCAGACACACATACACACACACACACACACACACACACACACACACACACACACACACACATTGGAAGCATGAGTAAACAATAGTGTGAAGCCTTTGCTCCAGTCCTCTTCCTCTGAGTAAGAACAGGAACATCATAAACTCTCTTTGTTACTCACATAGAAATCTAGAGACATCATACAGATAGATAGATGTTCACACAGATACTTAACAAATTAATTTGGATCAGATGAATGACACCATACGTTGCCATGGTGATAGGCTGCTGTGTTACAGGTGTGAAAAGGTAGCAAAGGCACAGAAATATTTATGGAAACAGTGAAGTTAGGGTTGCTTGGTAGTGCTAACATGTCATCTAAAATGTATTTTTGATTGAAGGTCTTCCATCTTTTGGTACGTCAAACGTTGACTGCACACAGACACATTGTTGTATGAGCAATTACTTCCCAGCACTCGACAACTACGCCTCGCATGACATTCAGAAAGTGTGCTTATGACAAAGAATCATGGGACCAGTAGTTGTTAAATGCTGGAAAATGGTTGTTACAGTCTTGCTAAACTGGCCCTTTGTTAATAAAGTCCTTCAAAATAGCACAAATACACTGAAACCCACAGACACACAAATACGTTATAAGCAAAATGTGCCACTCCGTTCATCGGAAAGCAAATATTTGCCAATAAATTTCCAGTGAAAGGACTCATGACCACATGGAAAAAATCTCACACAAATGTACCCATTTTTTCTGGTAAACGTTTTTTGTGGTATGATTTGGAAAACACACTTACACCCTGCAAACCCCTCTTACACTCCCTATGTTCACTTCACGTGTTTCAGTCTGCCAGACAATTAGACTGACACGCGGAGGATTTATGCTGTTAAGTGTTGGGTGAAATCAAAAGCCACATGTAATGAAATTAGTTTTTTCCCCTGGGAGCAACGGAGGAGACAGAAAACATAACAAGGTTTGTTCTGAACACTGAGTCACTTTATAAGTCAACTTGTTTCTCTTCTGAAGGCTCGTCGGCTCCTTTCCCAGTGTCTGCTCCAACACAGCTGTCCTCAGCACACACACACACACACACACACACACACACACACACTTACCAAACACACTTACACATTTGCATATGCACTGATAGCAGCCAGGCAGACGTGCACACACACACACACACACCTCTACATGCTCAGACACAGGTACACTCACACACACACACAGATGCATGTTGAGGAGCTCCTGTTTTCCCACCAGCTCAAACTAGTGGGAAAATCCTTGCTGGTCAGTAATTGATTCCGCCCTGCCAGCTCCATTAGTTTGCAGCACAGTCTCTCTCTCTCAGACACACACACACACACACACAGGGCGAGATAAAGGCTGCCCCGACATGCTCTCCTCCTATTCGTCATGCTGCTTCTCCCTTTTTTAACTTTCTTGCTTAGTTTCCAGCTAAATTTGTCTCCCTCTTTCTCTTTCTTGCAACCATTTGTCTGGTTGCCTCTGTTTTATCAACATCAGCATTACTGAAAAAGGCAATCAGCACTATTGCAACACTGTGAAAAGTTTTTGACACGTGTTTTATATCCCTTCCTTCTAACCATCCCAAGCTCCTTTCTCCCCAACAGGGTCAGGTTAAGTTAGTTGGAGTTTAAAAAACCCATTAAAAATTTCTTCTGAGGGCTTTACAATCTCTACAACATACAGCAACCTCCACCCTTTGCCCACGTATTTGAAGGAGGAAAAACTCCACACACAAAAAATAAATCCTCAGAAAAGAAAAACTAAATAGATGAAATATTTCAGGGTAAATTACATAGAACGAGGAGTAATCCTGGTGCCGATCCTGTGCTACTGTTTGCCAAATATTGGCTTATGCAAATCAAATACACAGATCACAAAAATGTTCTCTTGAGATTGAACCTTTTTGATTTAAAGGTATTTTTAGGGCACTGTATGCCTTCATTAAACAGACAACACTGTCCCCAGAGAGTTTCATTAAAAGCCCCCAAACAACACATGTTTATGTTCAAGTAACCGAGCCCTCTGGAGGATGTGGAAATTGCCAGCCTTGTGCGCTGGGGCAAAGGAGGAGGGCAGGTGATGTTATTATTGAACCACAACGTCCGCAGAGGGAGGAGATAACTGTTTGCTGGGCGTCAGTTGTTCCCTGACTTCAAGCAGGGGGCATTAATTGTAACCATGATGATTTAACCAAAACCACCAAGTTGTTTTTGTGCCCAAACCAAACCAAACCTTAACCATAATACCATCATAAAGCTCATTTGCATTTTCAATAGTGATTTGTAACCTGCTAAGATGAGAAAATACTTCTATGTGTTGTATGTGGTATAGTTACGGTACGAATGACATATGTAGTCGTTTAACTTGTTGTGACTTGTTGAGACAGACAATTGTAGAGACAGGGACGATTGCCTCTGGCACTTAGAGCTAGTTTGATAAATTGCTCCTCTTATCACATATCTAAAGGTAGAAGTGATGAAGCTCCAGGCAAGAAGCATCATTCCCCCCATTCCTTACTCCCCCCCCTCCACTCCACTCCCCTTTTCTCTTCTCCCCTTACTTTCCTCCTTGTCCCCTTAATCAGAGTGACAGTGTGTGCTGGTTTTCTGCCGTTCTGCCACCTGCTACACACACACACACACACACACACACTTTGACCTCTACACCCCACTCTCCCGACATGCCATACACAGCAACCAGCACACACCCACACGCACAAGACACAGACAAAAACACACTCATGCACTGGAAGTGTACACCCACATGCTTTTCACGTACACACAATTGCCACTTTTTCTTATCATCGAAGTTCCAACCCCTCCCTTTTATTATCACGCAGCCCGAGGCTCTGCAGCATCCAGTCTGGCTTCCATTCAGCACTTCCTATCCCCGATGAACAGCCATTTGCCATTCAGCTCACCGTTATCAATCACCATCATCACCATTATTACCACGACTCCTCCCTTCAAAGGCCTCATCAAAGCCGTCTCATCAGGGAGAACTTTCACATGGGATACAGATTTTATTTTGATGTTCTCACGTACAAAAACAGTGAACGACAAAGATAACTGTTTTAACTTTGGCATTCATTTTGTGAGTTATCTGCTGTTTGAAACATGTGACGCCCTCTTGAAAGGAGATTACTTACTTGAGAAAAAAAGAGACTTGAAAGTTAAATGTACAATAATTTGGTGCATGACTGACAGTGGTGGTTTGAAGGTTTGTTTTATTTGGCCTTTTCAAAGAAACTACGGACATATATGCACTTTTATGACATGATTGATGTTTGATGTCAGCTTATTTTTATTTTTCATTTTTTATTATTATAGTAAGTTTATAGCGTTGTTGTCTTTAACCCTTGAACTTAACAGAAAACTATCATATACAAAATGTTGGGATTGAATGTCTGGTCAGTCGTCTTGTTTCTTTGATCAGATCCTTTTTTCGTTATAAATTATAACCAAAATCATAATTTGTCAGTGTTATATCACTATATTATATTCAGGTTAAGCTCTTCAAAGACTTCTTCTGTTTAGATTACATTCAACATATCACAACCTCTGCTTCTTTTGATAAATGAAGAAAAGATTTTGTAAAAACAAAACAGGTGTTTATTCCTCAAAGCTATCAAAAAAGTTGGTTTTGGAATCAGTGACACAACTCAAGTATTGCGGTGGTAATGGTATTTGTATAAGCACATTTTCATTGACTACATAAGCACCTTTTATGTCTTTCATTCTGTTTTATATGTGTTGTTGGACTGTCTTCATATGTTCTTTATGTCTTTATATTTTTATTCTATTTCTATATACAGTATATCTGTAAAGGAGCTCCCAGCCAAAGAATTTCACATGAGTGTACTGGTACAACTGGAGTGACAATACACATCTCGAATCTTAAACATTTCAGAATCTACTAAGCCTTAATTGTGTCTGCAGCAACTGGTAATGACAGAATTAGCTCAGCAAAATGCAATGATGGCACATATCTGACAGTTTTAAGGGATGGTGACAGTTTTTCTGGCTACATTCTTCTTTTTTTTTTACATCAGCATCAGTTAAAATGTGCTCTAACATTCATTGTGCAGTTGTGCAGTACACATTTATCTGTGTTAGAGGCATTGTTCATAATACTTTATTAATTTATCAGTGGCTGCACAGTGACATGAAGAAACAGTGGGCAGCGTGTGTGCGTGTTTGGTTTGTGCACTGGGGTGTGGTAATGCGGTCACTCCTCTGCATGTGACTGTTGTACATATATCAGTTTAGACATGTGAACGTACACAGTGAAAGGTGTAGAGCGCTGTCCCTGTGTGAGTGTGTGTGTGTGTGTGTGTGTGTGTGTATGTGCCTGTGTCTGACAGGGTGTGTGTGATGTTTAGGGAAGGTGGGTAATTATGTCAATTATACTGCTGTCATGGTAAGGTCACACACACACACACACACAGACACACACATGGGCCTGGCTGTGCTCTCCATTTGTTAGCTGTGAAATATTAATCACAGTCAGCTGCCAACCTGACAGGAAAGGATGCAGAGCATGCAACCCTCCACGCCACACACACACGCACACACATAAACCTGCATCACACAGACATGTACACATTCACATGCATATCAGTAACAGGTTCTCCACCACACACACACACACACACACACACACACACACACACACACACACACGCACACACCCTCCATTCCTTATCAGTCTCAACTCCTCTCGCCTGGGCATCTGTGGGTCTGGGGGTCCCAGCTGTCTGAGGGATTATAACAATCGAAGGATGATCCTTGAGGGCAGTGTGTTCATTGACCCGTTATAACTAGCCTGATTAGACTAAAGACATATATTATTGTCAAATCTAAACTTTTTAAACATTAACATTTCACTTTCTGATGAACCACATAATTCATCCATACATAAATACAACCTGTCAAAACTGTTTTTTTATAGCATAACAGATTTTTTTGTATGTTTTTTTTCCTTGATAACCACACATTGCATTGTTCTTGCATTACTGCTGAGCACTTTCAAGCATATCATAAGCTTTCAAAGTCATGAAGGCTTTTTCCTGTCTTGCCAGGAGCCACTGGTTTCAGTTAATGCCGGTATGAAAATAAGCTTGCAGAGACTTGAAAGACACTTGTAGAGATGAGTAATCTATCACTGTGAACATTTAGTCTGATTTATCTATTGTTTTGCTTGTTTTAATGTTTTGTTAAAGATAAAGATACTTTATCGTTACTCATAAAACAAATACATGAATCATGCATTGTTTTTGTTCAGGTGCTTGTGGGAAAGTCAGCCCAGTATATTCCATGAATAACTTTAATATCAACAAATTAAATCCAAAAACAAATCCCCACCTCGTGATTTCCATCCAGGGCCAACGTTCAGTGCCAAAGTCAGAGGCACAACAAGAAGAACAAACTTAAGTGAAGCGTACAGTAGCATAAAGGTGTGGAAGTCTTGGTGGTGGATGGGTGTGATGGGATGTCCTGCTCTTATTTACCATCTCAGCCTGCAATTAATGTTGTTATTATTTGTGGAATTAATGTTTTCTTTTCACTGTAACTGCAATTTATTCCTAGTTGGCCTAATTTCCCTTACTTTCATTAATCACGATCATAAGTTTTACAGAATAATTCAGTCAAAGTTTACACATTCACTAGTCAAACTAAGATGCCAAACAGTAAGCAAACATGGACATTGCAGCATAGATAATGTGACTTCAAGATCTCCTTGTATTGAAAGGTTTCAATAGCATTACAACAGATTTGAAATGTGTGCAAGTTAGCTTTAACCCTCCAGAGTCTTGGGGTAAAATGGCCGTTTTTTACTACTTTTCATTCTACCTTTGTGTTTCCCATTAAAACTGTTTAGCTTGCTTTCTTTGTGTTTGTGTCTTTGACGCCGACGGACGGTCCGAGACTCTGAAGAGTTAAAATAGTGCTGACATGAACCGAAACCTGCGGCTGACTGGAAGGTAGGAAAAACGGCTTCGTCACAAAAACCAAAAACATACACCATGCTTTGGAAAAGGGTTTGCAGCAGTGTTTGCAATTTGCAGTTAATGGGCTAAAACATTAAACACACTGTTATGGTCCCTTGAAGTGGTGTGGAGCTACCCGAGGTGACCAGTTCTGCTACACCTCAGAAAGAAAAAACATGTGAAGCCACACGGAGAGCTGACTGCAGAGGGCTGTGGCATATATTGTACCTTTCACAGCGTGTGACATGGGAACAACCATGGCTGTTTTAAATCACGGCCTAACCACTGGCTGCCCAGCCCGGGGGGGTTCCTGGATACTTAGCATTCCTGCAGTGACTGAAGACTATGAGAACCAAAAGACATGAGCAGAAATATCTTGGAGACCAAGAGGGGCTGGAAAAAAAAATGATGCAGTGTTTTTGTAGATACATGCAAATGTGACATTTGCCTGTACAATTACTGTGTATATATTTTGTGTAGTAATATGACTGTGGTTTGTATGTACTTACAAAGTATGTACCATATTGACTGTTTGATTTGTAAGTGTTAAGTTGACTTCTGCATGGAAGTCTATCAGGAAATGACTCCACTTGAATCATTGATGCAGTAAACACTTTCCTGATGAGTTTATTGTCTCAATCGCTAGTTTCAATTCTTCACTACAGCATGATGCTCACTCAGGTCCAATTTTGAGTAACAGTTAGACGATACAGCAGGGTATGCTTTAGGGTGCGATTGCCTTGTAATTAAGCAATCAGAGAAGGGTCATGCCTAAACCTAACCAATCAGAGTCCAAAGAAATAAATCGGGGGGGGGGGGGGGGTAACAGGCCCACTGGGGTCCTGACAGCTGAGTGCGCCCACTTTCCCATGCAGTCAGGGGTTAAAGGTCACCGTGCAGCTACTGCCGCAGTTGTTACGACCCCTCGCACACAAGGCCTCTCCTGTGTGACTGTACGCATTACTGGTTGCATGTAGCTGAAACAGGAGAGGCAATGAGGGGCCTTATGTGTGTTTGACTGAGTGTGTGTGCGAATGGAACAACAATGACTCGCTCAAACTAGGGTCTGCAATGATTGTTCAAACATGTATGTGTGTGCAAGGCAACTGGTAGCCTCAGTAACCGTGAACATGGCCTTGTGAGGGTCCCTGAGGCCTCCTGTTTGTTTAAATTGAATGACATACTGTGTGTATACATGTGTGTCCGTGTGTGTGTGTGTGTGTCCGCTACACTTTCCCTGCAGCTCTTTGAACTGCTGGCATTCGGTATTCAAAGCTTCCTGCTTTTCTTCCAGATGAAAATACGCCGACCTTCATTTGTTTTTCTTACCAGCCTTGTTTAGGTGGCCACATCTCCACTGCTTTAAAGTTCAAAAACACACGTCAAACCCAGACTTGACGTGGCGCATTTGAACTCTTTTCACGTCTACTTCGCTTCAGTTGGGGAAGATTTTGAAACAAAGGGGCAGATAGTCAGCGCAGGTGCAGGTGAAGTTTCGTTACTGGCACCATGTTTCCTGCCAGGTGGACGGCAGTAGGTTGGTGCACTACGAGGTGCATTTTCTGCTGTTCTGTGTACTTTGTTAAGCTCTCTTGGCACCCAGGGAAGCAGTGTGTGTGGAGCTTTTAATGTTGCCACTCCACCCAAAGGGCAAACTATCAAGACCCAAAAGCTCTCTAACCTCAGCTCCATTGTGGCAGCATGTAGGATCTTGAATCAGATTGAAACTGTTTTCCTTGGAGCTGCCAATAAATTGAAACTCATCAGAGGACTTGGATGAATACATATATATTGCCGCAGGCTGCATTTGGATAATTTAACATAATCCTCTTTATTACCCTGGGATAGAACACCCTTTGATAAAACATTATAGAAAAACTTATGGGTGCGAATGATTAAATGCTTTATCACACTATCCACAACTGGCTTTGACAGACAGGTGGCCTCCAGCAGCCGAGCCCCACCGCACGTCAATTTGGACGGCTGCAAAACGGGTTGATTGTTTGCGTGTGGGGATGCAGCTTCAGAAAGGCTTTCAGGCCTAAGTCTCAATGCTTCAGTGTTAAACTGTGCTGTAATCCCACGGCGTTCAGATGTGATCCGGATGGATTTAGTCTGCCAAAGCTGAGCAGCGGCGCAGGTGCCGGCTGATAAGACCTGGGATTCACACAGATAATGAGAAAGTGGAGGGGGGGTTGAGGGAAAGAACTGCTGGGCTCAGTGACTTGAGAAAAAGTTAAATTACATGTGTGTATTTGTGTTAGCTCAGTTGGAGTGTTAAGATCGAGGCCAGCACTTGTCACACTGCTAGTAGAGGAATTTTGGACTTTTACTGTTGCATTCAACTTTAAGAATACTAAGTGAGCAAACACTCTTTAAAAACATGTTTTGGAGTGAAGAATAAGAACCCTCAGCGAATTCTATAATAGTAAGTAAAATATAAGGATTTTTGGGGAAAGAATGAACAATATGGCAGATGTAGGGTACATCTTCATCGCTGACTGGCTATTCCTCATACATACACGTGGTAAATGTGATCACTTTAGAGTCTACTCTCACACTTTGCTGTAAGTAAGAGTAACGCGCTTTATAAATGACACACAGTGAAATACTTTTACTGAATTGGTTCTTCAGAGCCTTCTAAAGCGTAATCTTTAGTTTGATAAGTGCAATCACAGGTTTCTTAATCAAACTCCAATAACGTTTATAAGTTATTATACTATACCAAGTTATTTGTGAAAAGGTTATTCAACATCCAATAAATCACTTCTATTTCCAAGAGCACCACCGGCAAATTCTTTTCAAATGAAAAATGTCCCGACAGAAGCCTCCCAGGGGGCAGAAACCCTGAAGCTTTTCTCAGAACCTTTATATATGTAAAGGTTTTACATCTCAAAAATCACACGGGCTACAAGTCACTGATATAACTGCAACGTTCTTGCAAGGAATTTAGAGATGATTTCTTTGCTTTAAGTATTAAATCCTAGGATGTGCCAATCTTCCCTAAATACGCTATACGCTAAGTAACAAAATTCATAAGTGAAACTGGTTGAACTGAGAGTTCAGAGTAGAATAAAAACTGAAGGATGTGAGTTGTCTTTACCATCAGATGAATGATATGGTATATTTATTGTGTATAATTAGGAATATAAATGTAATGCCATTTAATGTCATGAGAGGATAGAGAAGGAAGAAAAGGAAAAGGAGAAGCGATAATGGCAGATAAAAAAAAAAAAAGTGCAATCCGAGAAAACACAGGAGAGGATAGAAACTCCAGGGCATCTTTCCCATCCCTTTGAGACAGCGCATTGTAGACAGTAATCCCATGTTATGACAGTGACATAGTCCATCTCACCCTCCTTCCCACAGGTTGGAGGGATGAGTCAGACAGCGAGGAAAACAAAGCAGCAGGCAGGAACCTGCAAGGATTACACTCTCATCATGTGGAAACTAGACACCGCAGCCGGAGCTACTGCAGCCTGCTCACTGACAACATCCACTGTACTACTGTCTGACTGACACTGTGTGTGTGGTGTGTGTGTGTGTGTGTGTGTGTGGACGTGTGTGTAGGCGTACTGCCAGTTGTCTCTGTATTTCAACTATATTTACATGCTCAAAAAACAAATCAACCAAGGCAAAAAAAAAGCTGTAATTGGCAGCAAACAACAATAGTGGCACGTGTTGATAGTACTATTGTTTGGTCAGTAATACCACCTTAAATGATTAAATGTTTTATATTTTTCTTATTATCATCAAAACCAACTAAACCAGCAACAAATTGATGCTACTAACAAGTAATATCTGTGCAGCCAAAGTGCATCTGCCACCAACCTCTTTCATTGTCTGAAAACTATTTATTGTTGCATTGGGTTTCCTTATTCCAATGAACATGGGCACTGTGGGATATTTTGAATCAGTCCCACATACAATATCAAGCTGCCTTCACAAGTGCAATAAATCTGTTTTAGCTGAAAATAGTCTCCAACAAATCCATAATTTTCTCCTGCTTTCGAAAGATTACAGTGTCCAGGTCTTTGAGGAATTTCTTATATAACATTTTTTTTAAAAAAAGCATAAATATGTTTTAGACCAGTTATTAAAGATGTCTTCAGTAGGAACAAATGGGAGTACCACAGACAGAGTGGAAAGTATCGAGAGACAGGTAAAGTTGGTTTTGGTCATTTCAGGGCAGCCCATCAAAACCCTCCAGGCCAACCATGACAGTATTTCAAATGTATGTAATTGTTAAATAAGTAGTAATTTGAGGTTGATTTTCTCATATTGTCACAATGGTCCCAAAATGTTCTCTTGTCAAACACCATACAATGATTTCATGAGATAAAAGAGCACGTTTTGATTGACATGTTTTTCATTTAGAGCACTGACTCATCATTTTACATTTTTTAGATGAATTTGTATCATTTCTATATGTCTGTACATCGGACATGAATCACATCTTCATCACAAAAAAGTCATACTTTTGTAATATGTTGGATTATCACTATTTCTGTGGATAAATATGTGCTGTTTCTCTTAAACTCTGGAGTGCATTTGCCTCGTTACTGGCAACTCTGCACAAAACAATACCAGCAACACAACCATAACATTCAACTTTCCTGAAGCTCTGTGTGAAAGAGTAAACTTCTGCACAACCTCTCTCAGGTTTCCTGCTTTCTTAAACGCTGAAATAACCGTACTCCCAGAAATAGCTGAATAAACTATGAGACAGCAGCTCTGCAGGGTTTGAAGACCCACACGGCTTTTAAGGAGCGGGGCTTTCCAGGGTGGTTCGCTAAGTAGACACACACACACGCACGCACACACACACACACACACACATACACACACACACACACACACACACACTCACACTCACTCTCCATGATGCATGAGGGTCACGCTTGTCTTATGTAAAACACAACTACCCACAGAGAACTTCAGGGCCTGGGCCCAACCTGGTCTGATGTTCACATGTGCTGAAATAGGGTGTGTGTGTGTGTGTGTGTGTGTGTGTGTGTGTGTGCGTTCAGACGTTTTTGTAGGAGCTTGGGAGTGTGTGGTGATGTGTGTGTGTGTGTGTGTTTTGTTTTGGTGTAATATGCTTGGCCAGTAAAAGAACTGTGGCGACAGTAATTAGACTGTGATGGTTTATCGAGGTTCCCACATCACCTCAGTCCTAAACTCTCCAAATATCTTCCTGGAGTCCTCCGCAGTTTGGACTGTCTTTGTGGTCTGTGTGTGTGTGTGTGTGTGTGTGTGTGTGTGTGTGTGTGAGAGAGAGAGAGAGAGACTACACGCACTCCTCTGTCCCCCTGTCTCCTCCTCTCAGCCAGTGAGTCTGGGACCCGAAAAGGAAAAGGACAATTATAAAAAAACCCTTCTCTCCATCTTTGTGCTGTGGGCATAAACCACTTCTTTGCTTTTTTGTTTTCATTCTTTCCCCTTCTTTGGCTTTCTGACATTCCTCATCCATTCCCACCGTCCCTAAAACCCCCACTCTACCCCGTTACTCACGCTCACGCACACATGCAAGCTCACTCTTTTGGCCTAAAATAGCCACCATGCTTCCTGGTCCTTCATCAGCACCATATCTTATCATATTTGAAAGAAAAGCTGGGTGGGGCTGCTTGTTAGACTGTCTGTTGCCATGGTAACAGGCCAGGCTTAATTTGATGTTGACGTTTCTATTGAAAAATTTATATTGCTTCCATATTTCCATGACCTTTTTTTTTTTTTTAGCTCCCTGTAAAGACCCTGGTCAGTAAAAGTATAAACTGAGATTTAGGCAGAAATGTTGGCGTAATGCAGAGTAACATTTAGGGCCATCAGGAAAACTGAGTTTTAATAGTTTCCTTTCCTTTTCCTGATCTGCTGCTGTACTTTACTTTTTCTATTATTTCCAATCTGAAACACTGGTCCCTATGTTATAAATATATCTATAAAAACATAAACATTCAAAAATACAAAAACATTCTGCCCAGAGATCGAAGATTGTTTCATTGAAGACCTGGTTATAAAATGTTTGGTTGGAGGGGCAAAGTAAATCTGAACCAAATTCAACTTTTGTGAATTTTGACAGATGAGTTGGTGCTGTTTAGCTATCGTGACAGTTTTGACCTCTGAGGGAACGAAGAGCCATCATAGAGTTGTGAGAGTTATCAGAGTAGAGGAAGCCATGGTGGCTTATTAGGTGTGTTTTTACATTTACTTTTAGTTACTTGCCTCTGTTGGAGTTTTAAGTGCTCCTCAAAACAACAGCTAACCAAGCACGCAAAAATAGATGGTTTTCACTGTGTAACTTTCTGACCATAGACTTTTCTTTATTGATTGACTTTTCTTTATTGATCCCCCATAGGGGGAAACTCAACAGACCTGAGCTCAAATGAATGAGAGACCCTAAAGAGAAAATAGTGGACCGCTCTGATGTTGTCCTTCCAGCTGCTCTCTCACACTTCCAGACAGATTTTCACACAGCTTCACTGTACGTGTCTTAATCGTACATGGAGCAGTCTGGAGAATCTCTCACACACACACACATACACACACACACATACACACACAGCACCCGTCTCTGTGTCTCAAATAAACACACACACACCCTCACAGAGCTAGAATCGCTGCTCAGTGTCCAGCTCTGGGCGGTGTTCCCATCCCCATGGCCTTTCCCAGCACAGACAATGCTTTGTGTCCCACAAAGGAAGCTCTCATCCAGGCTCTGGGGCCCTGTTTGGCCCTCGGTGGCCCCCCAGACCCCAGAAAGGCCCCCAGAGCCGCCCCACCACAACCTGCTGAGGTGCCAAGAGGAACATCTGTGTGACTCGGGTGAAGAGGTTCCTTGCTGAAGTTCTCACACTGAATGTTTCTTATATTCCTCTGTGTGTGTGTGTGTGTGTGTGTGTGTGTGTGTGTGAGTGTGTGTGTGCGTGTGTATGAGCCTGTCTGTGCGTATTTTTGAGCCAGTGTCTGTGTCAGTGTTCATGTGAGCACAAGCTCCTGGGTCCTGGGAGTCTCCCAGTCCAGATAATAAATGGTGTGAGAGGAAAGACAGTGTGTTGCCAGATCCTTCCCAGTCAATGAACCACATGTCCCAGCAGCCCGGCTGCCAACCATAGACTCTGAAATGGGGTCACACTAACAAGAACGAATAGATGAGGGTAGAAGTGGAGAATTGATTGCAGTGAAATGATCAGGGAGATGGAGGAATGGACAGATGGATGGACAGAGGAGACAGACAGATAGATAGATAGATAGATAGATAGATAGATAGATAGATAGATAGATAGATAGATAGATAGATAGATAGATAGATAGATAGATAGATAGATAGATAGATAGATAGATAGATAGATAGATAGATAGATAGATAGATAGACAGATAGGCCCAGTTTCACATGATTAACATGCTGTTTTATATTAAATTTTATGTCTTCTTGAAGCTCCGTTGGTGGCTTTTGAATTGCTCATATCAAGAAAACTTCCAAAACAAACTTTCAGTCATAGCTGAGGTCGTTGTTTATCCTGCAAAAGATTAAATTAAACAATGAGGGGATTCTTAATTTTTGTTATAATGTTGAACTGAGTTGAACTGTGATTGAGAATTTGACTTTGAATATTTAGAGAGTTTAGAGAGTCAGTGTTTACCTTTTACTTAAGACAGATGTTAAACGGTGCCATTATTGCCTAATAAATCAACAGTTAAAGTCAGCTTAATAAACTGTTAAAATACTTGACTGCTAACTCTGGTATTTTAGTGTTATTCTGAGAAATGTTGAAGACTAAAATGCCTGTTTCTACAAAAGCAAAGGCTTCTCTAACAGCGTAGTTTGTGGAAGCGGTTTTGGTTTTGAGGCATTTATTGTTCTTGTTAAGAATCTGAATATCACTCTTTTTGTATATAAACTAACTTCACATTCAGTAAATCTGCCTTTTTGTCCTGTTTCATAACTTTGCTGTTGCCAAACTACACAAACGCCTTGTACTTGCAGGCTGTCTTACAATACCATTAAACAATATACTCAGTCTTCCTTAGCCGTAATGAGTCAGCAACATTTCCTACTGTACACCAGACTCTTGTCTCAGTGTGACTCAGCTTTACTCAGTTCTCTCCTCTTGTCCTTCCTCTGTGCTTTAAGCTGGACATTGGATCTATTTTGATGTTCTGATATATGTCCAAATTATAAACAACTTTCAAAATGTGTTCCTAAATTTAACATCCCATGTAGACGACATAACATAAACCTAAAAGTGTACACAGCCAAACACAAAACCAAGTCATCATTTGACAAGGATCCCAGTTTACAGTCTAATGTATATCTTTTCTTTCTTACACTGAACATAAATACTGTCATCATAACCCTGCGAAATAAGCCATTATTTATTAGTTTGTGACATTGACCAGTTTCCACCGAGCTTCTGATGTTCCTCATGATTATAGTATAAATAGGTAAAACGTATGGAAAAATATAGGTGCATAAATGTCTGAATGGGATTCAAATATACCAAAAAAGATCACGGATTGAGTGAAAATCATCACATTAATTATGAGTGTACCAATTTACCCTTGCAACCTGATTATGTCTCACATTTAAGATGTGAAATAGCTGATACTGATGGTAAGAAAATAAAAAAGTAAAGTAAAGCTTAAGTACTAATAAGTTCCCATTACAATGATCTCATATGGCAGGAGAAGCAATGACCCAGTGTGTAAGATCTCTCTGATGTCTGATGTGAGTGTGTTAGTTACATTTTGAGAGCCCATTGCAGCTGGGTCCCAGCATGGTCCACACCCTCAAACACACACACACACACGCAAAAAAACACACACGTACACACATGCACACAAACACACTCACATATGCTATCCAGCACAGGAAGTGACATCATGCCCTGCTGGCCAAAATACAGGAAGCATGACGACAACTTCTGAAGGACATGAGGGAAACATCAGCTCTGTATAATCCACCAGCTGCTAGATCCCACGCCCATGAGCACACACACATGCTCACACACTTAGAGGAATTTCTGTAAGTTAGTGAAAGGGTTAAACTGAGCTTCAACACAGTCCGCATTGTTAAAATAACATCTTATAAATCAAACCTAATTTTTTCTCTCTGGTTCAAATGGTGGCAAAATGTCACAAGATTATGAATACAAGTATTAGATCATCTGCAATAAGGCCGAGTGTTCGCTTGCATGTGTTTATTCATTAGGCTTGCAACTAATCTTTTTCTTTTTTTTTAAATTTATTGGTTGGTTTTCTGATAGTTGAACTGTGAACTGTCTAAAAATGTTCTGCATGGTTTTTCAAAGCTCACAAGTCCTGACTGGGACTCTCCATGTTAACGATGTCCTGCAGGTTTTCTGCTTCAATGTAACCCAAAAATACATGTGTGCGGTACACAGAAGTTATGGCTCACGTGCCGTCTCATTTCGGTGCGAGTTTGTCACAGAGGGGAAAAAAAACAAATGCATTTTCAAATGCAAATGCAAGAGTGACAGACAGAAAAAATCCTCTTGCTTTTCCCCCACTGGCATCTTTGGCACGTTATTTTTATTATAAAACTAAGACACACTTCAAACATTTCTTCATTGCATGCTGCACTTTCTCAGAAGTGGTTCCATTCACGTGCCCCACAGCGGTGGAGCAATGCCGACACATGGACCATGGGCCATTTCAGCTCAAATGTTAAGTACTGTGTGACTCTGTGATTGTCTGTTTGTGTGCCCTTATGTACATCTTATTACTGTTTGAACCACAGTGGCGTGCACTGATTGACTGATATATGAATTGATGTCTATCACAGCTGCTATTGCTGTAGGGTCTGTGGTCAGATTCAGGCAACAAAAGAACTCTTTGGTTAACATTATGGAAAGATTGTGGTTATGGTTAAATGTTCATTGTGTTGTGCCTCACGTTCATCTCGTTATTGTGGACTTTTTCTGTTCTAAACCAAGATCGTGATCTTTTCCTAAGCTTAAATGCTACCCAAACGTAACCATAAATCCTCCTGCCTCCAAAGGATAATGAATTGCAAGATCTTATATTTTGGAGGAAAACAAATGAAATATGCTGTCAATGAACATTTTACTGATTACTGACTTTTTGGATACGTTAATTAACAACATTTCCTCATTATGTTAATAAAAAACGTAATCCGGTCCCTCTAATGCGTATTTGTTTGCAGCACATAGTTTGGGTTCAGGCGGTGATTGTGTGCACGGTTTTCCTGTTGTTATGTTTATGGCTCTGTGCAGCCCACGTTCACTCCACGTTCCCACTGGATCAGGTTGCCAGCATGTCACACACACACACACACACACACACACAGGATCATATTCAGAAAGAAAGGTTTTCTTTCTGACTCTCTATTTGCCCTCTAAATTACACACATGCAATCATTATGTTTTGGCCTGAGTCTCTCTCTCTCTTTGTCTTTCTCTGTTAACCTTTAACTCTGCTCTGCGGATTTCTCGCTTCCTTATTTTCCGTCTGTCTCAGTGTCTTTGTCTGTCCTCTCTGTCTCGCTCCCACACTCCCAACACACACAACAAACACACCACCACCCTCTTAACTTCTGCCCAGCTCATAATGCTGTGCCTCAGAAGAAGTATGCATCAATAACCACAACAGTACTCACTCACACACCACACTCACGCAAACATACACAGAGAGGAGCCCGCTGTCGCCTAAACAACATGCTCCCAAATATTCATGAGAATCACGAAAAAGCTACAAAGCAAATATGTGTGGTGAACACCAGGCATTAAATCTGGGGTCTGGAATCATTGCAGGGATGTCACAACTTTGATTTTCATGGAGCCTCATCCTGTCAAGTTGCTTTGATTCTTTCTCTTTGTCTTTTTCCTTTGTTTTTTACAGTTGTCTCTCATTAAAACCCACTGAATACATACAGTACCTCTTGACTGAACCTGATCACATCACATGCTCAGTATATCAATGCAGATTTTCAGATAGTAACGCCCGCTGCGACAGCTCTGAGTGCCCTGGTTGCCAACAAAGCCTTTCCTGTGCCTGTGAAACTCCAGCCTCTTGTCTATTTCCATCTGCAGGGATAACAAACACGGCATAAAGCGCCCGATACAAACATAAACATGGGGAATATTCCTGAGTCTGCGGCATGTTTTCACATGGCATGTCCGAAATACCATGAGGCCCTCAACAAATAACTAAAATAGCACAGTTTCTGCAATCAAAACATGTTCAGAAGCGAAACCTACACTCTATGGAAGGATGTGACCATTTGGGCATAACAAATCTGTTTGTTTTGGGACAACACACACTTGCAAATGACAATATACTTTGACACAACACGATGTGGCCATTTGATACATCATATATAGCTTAAAAAAGAGATGTGTTAAATGGACACATCCTTCTTAAAAGTTTACCTACACTCCATGAAGTTTGGTCTCACCAAAAGTGGCGTCCCATTGCTTCCTGTTGAGACTGTCGTCCTGTTTCCTGTTAACCATGAACAATTTCCTGGTGATTGGAGAGCGGTAGAGAGAACGTTCACGCTGTGCTGACATTCATTGAAGTGTCACTGAAGTGTTGATATGACATGACGTGATATTACTGGGAAAGGTATTCATTTAGAGTGTTCACTGTAAACAGAGGAGTCCAAACAGAAAAGACTCAAACGCTCAACAAACAGACAACAAATCCTTACCAATGGGGAGGCTGTGGCTCAGAGGTGGAGCGGGTCGTCCACTTCTCAGAGGGCACTGATGCCATTGTGCAACTGAACTCTGAAATAGCCGTGATAGCCCCTAACATCAGTGAATCAATGATGTGTAAATGGATGAATGGGCTCTATACAAGTACAATTCAGTTACCATTTATTTATGCCTGAACAACAAATTATGCTGTTTGTCATTTTCCTTTTGTTCCCTGTGCTAAAGATATGTTATACTTTAGGCAACTTTAACCAAGTTTAGAGGATGGTCAAGAATAAGATTGGAGAAAGATTGTCAAACTGAACCCAACCATCCACCTCCACTTTTGGCAGCAATATAAAAGCACCAGACAACTTGTGCTTTCGCCGTTCAACTAAAACATGCGTCTATTTGTCAATCAATAGCCAATTTGCTTTTGGCGTGGATCTTACTTCTCCTTTATTTTGTCATGTTTTTAGACAATACTAGCACTGTACTCATCGGGTTAATTGCTGAGATCTGCATTTATATAAAGACGTCAGATGGGCAAAGGAACAGGAGCAGTCAGCTGATCAGACAGAAACTTCAATTGTTACTCAAAGTGTCCATTGTAAACATCCATCACAGCTTATGGACCAACTTCCCAGCTAATTTTGATCTGATGTAGTTTTTGATGCAGTGATGATTTATATCCACTATTTCACCTGCACTCACATTCACTTAAAGTGACTTAGATCATCTGGCTAACCTGTCGGCCTGTTTACAACCTGTCTGATTGTTTGTTGACTTGTTTTTCTTTCTTGTCGTCCCTCATGATCCCTCAGATGCGACAGTGTTCCCAGAATACCCAAAATGGAATGAACAAGTTAAGTATGACGCGCTAAGCTGTGGCTGGTCATTAACAACCCACACAGGTCAAATGCAGACTACAAAATTCTCAATTTGTGTCAAATAAATGTATTTATCTCACTTTACTTCAGATGCACATACAGAAGCAGGTGGAGTAAAACATTAATCTGCTCTTTTTCTATATGGCACGAAAACATTTTCAAGAGAACGTATTTGTGTGTGTGTATGTATGAATAATGTACGTGTGGTTGTTGGTGCGTAAGTGTATGTGTGTGTAATCCTTTCCAGCCGTTTCCCCTGCTTTCCTTTCTCTCCGTCACACAGTGCCTGGGAAGCAGTCGTGGGGGGGATCTCTCACAGCCGCTCAGTGTGTGTGTGTGTGTGTGTGTGTGTGTGTGTGTGAGTGTGTCTTGCAGACAGCTGTGTGGACGGCCGGGAGCAGCCGTTACAGCAGGGACACACATACGCAAACACACACACACACGCACACCCACCCACCCACAGCCGTCCCATCTTGGAATCCCTACACCCCACCACTCTCCTCCTCCAATACTCTCATCACTTCTTTCCAGTAAAGGGAGATGTCAGTTGTGTGTGTGTGTGTGTGTGTGTGTGTGTGTGTGTGTGTGTGTGCGCGCGCGTGTGTGTGTGTGTGTGTGTGTGTACACCACTAACCACTAACAGGGTTAGTGGCTAGTTTGGCTGTCCAGTCTGTAGGGCAGTACAGGTTATTATATGATTTTGTGTAACTGTGTGTGTGTGTGTGTGTGTGTGTGTGGTGGGGGTCTGACCACCAGATGGCAAAGCAGTGACCTCTTTACCAGTGTGTATGTGGGTGTGTGTGTTTTGGCTGAGACAGGGTCAAATTACATGGTTGACTAAGTGTTCATGTACCATATACCATCTTGAGCATGTCAGCATGTGTATGTGTGTGTCTGCCTTACAGGAGTATGTGTGTGCAGGGGCTGAACCATGACAAGTCAGAAGCAAAAGATGATTCACGTGCATTCAAAGTCAGCCAGCACCAGCCAGAATGTCAAAGAACTGATTTTCTCAAAACTTTGGTATTGTGAAGAAAATAACTTTATGTTTTAATCAATATATTTGTGTAAGTTATTGTTTTAATCTTCTAGCTTTCATGTTTTGGTGGCTTTTTAATGTAATGTTCACCTGCGATATTGTGCTGTATCATGTCACTACAACTTGCTACACTTAACATTTGTATACCACAATGTGAGAGAGAGAGAGAGAGAGGGAAATAGAGCTGTTTTCAGTCGATCACCGCCCATTAAATGGTATAAAAAGAAGGTGAGAGCCTTGTTCTTGTGTGAAATCTACCGAACTGAGTTTAATCATGTAAACCTCATGTGTTTTCACTCTGCAAATGTTCCAAGTTATGTCACATCTCAGGAATTTAGTTAATTAGAAAAATGTATTTATAACCAATTCATTTCCAAAACTGTGAAAATAAGAGCCAGGTTGCAAAGTAAAATTGATTTTATGTTTTCCCCTGATTTAAAAAAAAATAAAAAAATGTATCCTACTTCTTGTTTGGAAAACTCTTAAAGATACAGCTCCACATTTTGGGAAATATGCTTGTCCCCTTTATTGCTGAGAGTTTGATGAGAAAGTAAATACCACTCATATTGTGAAATAATTTGTAATAATAATTTTTTATACATACTTTTATATATTTATATTTTTACTTTTGTGTTTGAAGTTTATTCTTATTCTTTTGGAGCTGTGTGTAACAAGAGCAATGTCCCCCTGGGGATTATTGAAGGAATTCTGATTCTGATTAAATCTGTACAGCAAATCTGAATGCTACAGTTGGTTAGCTTAGCTTATCTTAGCTTAGACATAGACATGCTGTTAGGCAGATCATGAAGGGTACCTTTGTACAGAGCCAGGATAGCTGCTCCACCATTTTCGAGTCTTTATGCTAAGCTAGGCTAACCAACTGCCAGCTCTTGCTTGATACTCATTATACAAACATGAGAGTCGTACTGATGCCAAAATGTCAAACTATTCCTTTAAAAGGTTGTGTGGGCCAATAACTCTTCAAGTCTTCTGTATAAAAACTGTAGTCAGTGATGTCTCTACCTTTGTTTTTGTGAAAACAAATGTTAAAATTAGTCACTTTTTGTCTCTGTGATGCTGTGATTCAGTTTAATATTCTTCTGACAGAATTTTTCCTACAATTTTGAAAATAATGCAACTAATAACTATGATCATAATGATTTACTGTATGTTATTCGAAGCACAGACGGGAAGCTTGGTGTGGGAGTCTCAGGGTGCGGGGGACAGAGGGAAGAGTGCGACCCCAGTGTTAGTGTTGGTTTGGCCACAGGGACCCAATAAAAACAGAGCTGTCAGTAGCGCTTCTGACTGCTAGGCTCTGTGTCAACCCACAGACCAAATAAACAGCAATCAGCGCTACGCTAACCACTCTGTGACAAAATACACACACACACAGAGCAAATCCAAAGCTTGGTGAGCGAACCCAAACTCAAAGCATAGCAAACACACACAATGCACAGAAGAGCATGCATGTGTGCGCACGTACAAATACCCACATGCACGCAAGCACAAAAATACATACACATGTCAGTCACAAGTCCAAAAGCAAACAAGCCGGGGAAGTCTGTCTAATTAATGTTTTGAATCTGTCCTCTGACTGATGTAATGACAACACCTAAGTCATACTCTCTCAGCCTGGTGAGCGGGTGACTTCCCACAAACCTGGACTTGACTTGTGTGGGCACGAAACACCAGCATGTGATATGCAAACTGAGCGCTATTTTATTATTTTATTTTTACTTTATTTATAACATTTAAAAAAAAAGTTTTTTTATATATCACATTTTGGTATATCAGTAACATAATTTTACATTATGTTGTGTATTTTCATTAAATGATGCATGCCTTTTCATTAATTAGAGTTCGAGAGAACTTTTTTTTGACATTACATTGATGTAAAAAATAAATGTATTTATTCAATAAAATTGGTAAAAGACCCATCAAAACAATGGCAATAATGTTAATGATAATACTAATACTACTACTAATAATAATGAAATTAAAGAATAATAATAAAGGATGATAATATTCATATTGATGATTAATATTATATTGTATGGTATTAGAACAGCTATATTACATTTTATATTGCATAATCTGGTCAGATAATACAGATGAAATTAATATCATCATATTGATAAAGATATTTTGATACTCTTACAGGAATCTACTAATCTTCGCTAAACTCTAATACTAAACCACTGTTCAGCCCTTTTGGATACTATCATGTACTGAAGGCTATATAGTGGGTGGTACAATATAACATATATTGTGAAATATGTCATTTATTTCTCCTCCATTGCATTGTTCGTTTATAGAGAAAATGTGCACATCTTCAGTTGAGGACAACTTCTGTTATCATCATCATCCTTCACGTCACAACACAGAGGATTTTCATTTGTAAAGACATTTGCAGCATTGCTTCAAAGAAAATTCTGACTGGATTCTTGACAAGTTTTCTCTCTTTTTTTTGCAAACCTCAAGGAATTTCTGGGTGGGGTGTGCTGCATTTCCACGTTGGCCCCATGTACAGCGGAGGGATCAGACATCACAAGTCCCAACTAATAGATCTGATTGTTTTGAAATGTCTGTACAAAGCCTCTGAGAGGGGGCAGACAGACAAAAAAAGCTCGTAAGATCCCCCTGTGATTGAATGAGCAAAAGGGGGGATTGGTTTTGTAGCTGCCATAACGAGCCTACAGATATGACTGAAGTGGTTGCATGTAAATAGGCAGAGCAGACAGACAGTGGAGGCTTGGCCCGAGAGCTCTAAGAAGAATAGCAGATGCTGGAGATGAAAGAGCAGCCAGGCCTTCACTGGAGGGGTCTGTCTCACAGATACTGACACACACACACACCACAACACACACGCACACATAAAAACAACCACTTCTCATGTGTCTCTCTCTCTCTTTAACATACACTCTTCCTGGTCTAAACTCAATTTAAAGGTGTTCTTTTGAAACGAGACAATGCAATTACACAGCTGAAGCAAGAGGAAGACTATACATAGATATGTATGTTTTTACATTTATGCACACATGTGCGTCAGGACAGTAGAAGAGGAAGTACACAGGCTCTTTGGTTCAGTAAAAGCAGAACTTTAGTGGCTGTTCTGGAGTTTTTTATCCTATTAGATGATCATCCTCATTTCTGATGGAAGTACATACGTTTAAATCTTCATCCGTGTTGACTTAGCAGTCGAGAAATATTTAAAGGTCCTTGAAAACAGCTGAAATAGGAATAACATAACATAACGTTAAGTACATGGAGAAGGCCATAAGTGAAAGTGGCCTATTATACATGTTATGTAACAGAAAAATCTACTTAAAGAAATGGCTCAACATTTTTGGGCAATATGCTTGTTTGCTTTCTGTCTTGCTGAGCTAGATAAGAAGATCTATTATATATAAAGCTACAGCCAGCAGGTGGTTAGCTTAGCTTAGCTTAGCTTAGCACAAAGACTAGCAACAGATGAAGAAACAACCAGTCTGGCTCTGCCCAAGGTTAAGTACCCACCCCCAGCCAAGAAATAGTCCGGCACATTATCCCCCATAGAAACACAACTTGTAGTTTTTACACTTTTACAGGTTGTGTTTGGATTAAACAAACACGATATACCATGTTAATTAGTGAGTGAATAAAGTAAATAAGGGTATCTCCTAAAATGGCGAGCTGAATTTGTTATATTAACTATAGGGATGCTGGGGATTTATTTTGCGTCTTTCTCTCAGTTTCACAAGACAGCACAGCATAAAGTCGTCTCAGGCAAAGCTTTTCTTTGTCATTCCTGCTGTAGACAGGCAGGCAGACAGGGCACAGCAGTCACGGCACGACAGGCCAACCACTGGGATCTACCATTTCCGCTGGTGCGTCTCCTGTCGTGGTCGTTCCCCTCCTACATACATACACACACACAAGCACCACACATAAAAATAAATACACACCACTGGTCCCCTCTGGAGAGATCAATTTCACGGGATCACACGGCGAGCTCTGGTTCCCAGGCGCTCCTCACGCGCTCTGCAGACGTAGACGGATCCTTCACACAACTTGACTCCTGACCCACCGTCATTACCGGGGTCAAAGGACCAGCAACCCCTCAGTGCAGCGGGAGAGGGGGGGCTCCTCTATCCCAAGACTGCAAAGACACCAAAAGGAGGCTCATTTTGCTCTCTCTTTCTTTTTTTCTTGAGGCCAAATGTCAAACGTTAAAACATGTTTTGGACTGATCGGGCTCGTTATCGAATTAGCAAGTAAAGATCAGTGATTAGAAGTTTGTGTGCATTAGGAGTGTGTGTGTGTGTGTGTGTGTGTGTGTGTGTGTGTGTGTGTGTCTGTGCACGGGTGCAGTTTTGACAAACGCATGAAACCAATGTTGTTTTTCGCCTCACATTTCGACATACCTTCATGTCAGGCCCAGAGATTGCACTGCAGCCATATCAAAGAATCCCATTTGGAACAATCTGAGTCAGTCTTCAGGCACAAATCATCAACTTCTTACGCTACTCGTGACTTCTGTTGCATGCCGGCAGGTTATCCCTTCTCCAATCTTAGCTGCCACTTTTGTCCCATATACTCTTCATTACATGAAATGTCAAAACAGGACAAAATTCACACTTTGGCAGGCGTACAAGGCCCGTTTGAAAGTATGAACAGGTCAAAGTGAAAGAGAATAATTACCTCAAGCTGAGATGAAAGTTGAATAACTGTCTTTGTTCTCTATGACTTTCTTTCACTCTCTCCTCACAGTGGCCACCCACCAGGAGTTTCACCCAGACATGAGTCACACCCAATGCCCCGAAAAACCAGCCGCTCCGCTTCCCATTTCACCTCCAGATTAAAGTCAGACAGCTTTGATAATGACATTGTGTGAATATTCAGCAGCAGGTACTTCAGAATTTTGATTTGACTTGGCTGGATGCAACAAATGGGACTCAACACCAAATTCTGCCTCCCATCCACCTGTTGAATTTAGATATCAAATGTACCAGACTGAGGATTAGAGGACCATTTAGAAGATCAGAGAATTGCAGATGACGGGGGTGTTTTCAGGTCGTCTTAATTTCCTGTAGCCAAAAAAAAATCACAGACATGATCCCTGCAACATATGTCCACCAACTCTGCCGTCTGGGAAAAGCTACAGGTGCCTCAGAGCCCTTACGACCAGGGTTTTTTCTTAAAGCTGTTCAGCCAAACTGCTAACTGCTCAGTGTATATGTAAAACATTAAAATCATTTAATTTAATACATTTGATGATTCTGCTCTCATGATTGTCTCATTACAATGAACGTGGGCACAGTGGTGTTGTTGTTTTTTTTTCGATATTCCCCAGAGCGCCAAATGTGTATTAGTCCGCAGCTGAAAATAGTCCCCCTAAACACAGGGAAATACGGAGCCTTTTCTAAAAATTAAAACCACATCCATTACTGCAGACGAAATGGGGAAGTCAGAAAGCATCAAAGACGAAATAAAACATTATTAGTTTTGGACTAATTTATGTCTCTTTGACAATTGTATGTAATATGTTCACAGTGAACATATTCTTATTCTTTATAATATGCACCATTATTTATTCTCTTCATCTAGTTATTATAATTCCATTTTATACAAACTTTAGATACATTAGTATCTACAAATGTACAAGGAGCAAGACCATGTTTTATTGTATGCAAGTATACTGACAAAAAAAGTTGAATTGAATTGAATTGAAAAGTTAGTGTGTCTTTAAGTGATATTACGAGGTTGGTATTGTTTTCAAGAATTTTCATCTGGACTTTATTAATTAAATTAATTTCAAGAACTGCTAAAAAAAAAAAAAAAAGAAAAACAGCTGGAACGAAATCCTCTAAATAAAATGTTTATCTTGTGTCACTGAGACGCAGTCAGTTTCTCCCTCCTCCTCTCTCTGTGTTTCTGTGTGTGACAGAAATGGGCCCTCGAACATTTCCCATGGGGAGACAAGACAGAGATGAGTGTCAGTGGGTCAACTTTGACACATCCTTCACTTCCTGAATACTCACAAACACACACACATGCAAACACTGAGAAATGGGTTCTGTGTATCACCGATGAGAAGGAAAGGACCCCGCTAACAAAACTCACAGGGGAACTGTCAGTGATAGAAAGGTACAAACAATGCAACCACAATCAAATCCCCACCCTCCTAAAGGACAATACTAGGTTGTCTCACACACACAACCCTCACCCTTGCCTCACAAATAGCCCACCCTCTTAAAGACACCCACATTCATAAACAATGTCTCCCTCTCTCTCCCTAACCCGTCTCCCTCAACCTGTCTCTCTCTCTCTAAGGCACAATGGTCGGGTGTCACACACGTCTGGAGCACAATTAGCCGTCACTTCCTCTCTCTGTCAGGGGAAACAAAGTTGGCCTTCCTCAGTGCTCCACACAGCTCTATTTATAAACAATAACAAGGCTCGCCCTCCGCAGGGCTTCACCAGAGAGTGGCTCGCCGTATTGTTTCGAGCGGACGAACATCTGTTGGTGGCTAACCTGCAGACGCCGCAGCTCTCAGTGTCTCACCATGACTCATTGAGGGTCACACCTTAAGAAACTGTTATATTCAGCATTAGCAAATATTTAAAGCCCATCTTCACTCAAAACGTGCTTTGCTTCTGGTCACTTGGATGTTTGAGGTTCACTCTTTGACACTAAAAAGCTTGTTTTCCCTTTCATCTAACGGAGAAGGAACATGCTCACCTTAAATCTCAGTTTATGACGTGTACATATGAGCATGATTTTATGACATCACAACTGGAAGCCAATTATCGGCCCAGGATACAACACAACAGTGCACAAACACAGAAAAGACTTTTCAGGGAGGTCTTGTGTTCAATAGTAGCATTTTTTAAATAAATAATATTTGCATATTAGATAAGTAGGGCTTTTTTAATTAATGATTTGAAAAATTTTAAGTTTAAATAGTTTAGACTTTAGACTTTAGACTTTAGACTTTAGACTTCTTTATTTTAAAGTCTAAAGTCTAAAGTCTAAAGTCTAAAGTCTAAACTATTTAAACTTAAAATTTTTCAAATCATTAATTAAAAAAGCCCTACTTATCTAATTTTTCTAGTTTAAGTTTATTAACATGTCATCATTATTGAAAGCTGTGTAATTATTCATGTCTACATTTATTTTACATTTAAAGACCCCTGAACTAACTTTAAAAGGTGACATGTGTTGCGTGATCGTTTCCTTGCAGATGTCAGCTGGTTTCTTGCATCACATATGATGAGAAACAAGACCAAATGTGAAACTTTGACAACGCCAAATGATGGCTTTGTATTTACAGACCTTCTAGCTCAAGCAATTTTCAACTCTCCTCGATTTTTATGTCTATTGAGCGTCTAATGAGGCAAATAATCCACTCTGCATGTACAATATCTAGATGTTTGTCCATCCTCCAAGAATGAATGAATAATAAACTCAGATTAAATTAAGGTGTGAAGAGTAGAGGCTTTTGTATGTTGTACAGATTGTAAAGCCCTGAGGCTAATTTATGATTTTTGAATCGACACATAGTAAGAACATGTCAGTGATGTTGAGTAGAAATCTTTACAAGCCTGCAAAAACCAGCTTTATCCTTTAATATCTGTCATCAGCTGAGTCAGTCAGGATCTGATTAATTCAACCAAAGAGGAGGAAGTGGTGAGCAGGTTTAACCGATACTTTAAGTGCTGATTTCACAGAGCTGGTGTTGTATGCTTCTATTTATTTCTCAAGACATGATTGATTTACTTTGTACTGGAATTACAGTTTACCCTCATTTTGACCCAGACGGAGACACAATAATTGTATGGTACTGTATATTGTATAATCGATCTTATTACACCTGAGATTTTTTGCATTTTGTGTCCATTCCATCCATTTTGTATCGATAAATGTTGTCTCAGTCTCAGTCAGCACCACCAAGAATATTTGAAGTAGTTAACGGTTTAGCCTGACTTTGTTTGGTTAAGGAGTAACAGAGAGTTCCTGAACATGATATCAACATCATTCATCAACGTCGCTCTGTCAACACTGCAGCCTAGCTTAATTTACACTCACTGAAGTCATGTAGATCCACATATGCTCTTTGCAGGAAATCAAATCTAAACAGACCGTTACAGCTAAACACCTGATGACATGTGGACCACTGTGTAAATATGTTTGGCTGAAGTAATTACACTTGATGCAAAAAATATGGACTGTGTACGGCACTGAAGAGAATTCAGTGGTGAAATCTGCCTTTAAAACTACTTCAAAGCCTGATGTGCACATATAGCTCCAACCATTCTGGTGAGGCAGTCTAGACTCAATTTATGTCTGCACTGATGACATGTTATTCCTGAAAGAAATGCACTTGTGGCTTACTAATATGGTGAAATTCAAAACCCTTTTTGATTGTACACTGCGAGTGGGCAGAGGATGTGGAAACGTGTCATTTTCTATCCAAAATTTCAGGACGTTCTTACATTTAATTTCTAAATAAATGTCTGAATGTCTCCCCTTTGAATTGACCCTAAACCATGTGTATTAATATTCAGCTTTTGGCAGCTAAAGACAGGGTTTGTAGAGACAATTGCAATTACCTTTGAGCTCAATCTCACAGCAAATTACTGATTGAGAGGGAAGAAAGATAGAATGAGGACACAACACAAGAAAACAAGGCAGAGGAAAATATGTGAAAACAGGAAATGAGACATGAAAGAAAAAGAGAAATGAATATGAGAGCTGAGAGAGCAACGGAGGTGAACCGTCACTGCAACTCTGATTATTTTGGCTCCCAAGTTTGAGTCGGTTTGGGGGCCTGGTTTGCAGCAGAAGAAGAGGGGAGGAGGAGGAGGAGGAGGAGGAAGAGGAGGCGGAGGGGTGGGGATTTGATGATGTCGTGTTGCGGGCCCTCACCTTCAAAGGGCGGCCTCTGAAAGGCCCTACTAATCACAACATGTGATGAGACCGGTAGAACAAAGACAGCCGTGCAGAAAATAACAGCGTGGGAACTCTGGGTGAACTTGAAATACAACAAGAGGGCTCACCCCCTCCTCCCCCTCCTCCTTTTCCCGCCCTCCCACTCCCCCTAGTTACACACACACACACACACACACAGAGCCAGAAACTAATGTGGATGCACACCTGTGTTTATTGTGACAAAGGCTTCAGGTTGCATGAACGCAGACGAATGTGAACGTAACTTCCACACTCCCACTCCTCAACACACGCACACACACACACACACACACACACAGGCACACACACGGCTCACTAATAATCAGTTCGATCAGTGTGGGAGTGTATCTGTGTGTCTGTCCTGCTATAAGCGTAGCCTTGTACAACAACAATAAGATGAAAACAGCCCTAAGTGCTTCCTCTCATTCATATAAACCAAACAAGGCAGCCTCCTCTCTCTCTGATGACTATTACGCCTTTGGTTGCTTTCGGCTCCCACTGATAAGGATCACCATATTACAGCACGTGTTTGTGTGTGTGTGTGTGTGTGTGTGCGTGTGTGCGTGAGTGTGTGTGTGTGTGCGTGCGTGTGTGAGTGCGTGTGTGTGCGTGTGTGTGTGTGGAGGTTAGAAATTATTAATCCATCATTTTTTCTGTTGACCTTTATTTACTCATGATTAAAATAGACAGGACATTCCATCACTGAATGAACGGTGTTTTATCTAATTCAGTTTGCCTGATTGTTTTCACGTCTGATGAATCATGTGGTTTTGTTTCCTCATTGCATTTTCTTAGTGCATTATTCTTTTCCTAACAGCTTTTCAGACATGTTTCACAGAGGGCAAAAAAACAACAACAACCCACACTGACATTTTGAAACAGTTTTTTTGGGGACAGTTGGGCAGGTTGGATGAAATGTCAGTGTGCTGCCACTACCAACTGGTTTCAACGTGGATAACAAACAATGTGAAGAAGTGGATGTTGTTAATGATGTTGAATTAAGCGGAATTAGTGCTTTAGGTCATGCATGTCAATCAAAGTTTTAATTTGATGAATGCTATACATAAAGTTCTGAATGTCTTTCATAAACAGCATAAAAAGCTATTTCCCCCTGATTCCACTCTTGATGCTAAGCTAAGCTAAGCAGCTGTCTGTTGTATACTTAGAGTACAGACATGAGAGTTGTAGCCTATCAGCCTTCTAACTCTTACCAAGAAAGTGAATAAATGTATTTGCCAAAATGTAAAACTATTCCTTTGAAAAGTTCTGGTGGTCGGAGCCTTAGCTCTTCCTTTCCCTTCAGGCTGAGCTAACCCACTGCTTTCATTAGCTTCATATCTAATGTACAGAAATGAAAGTGGCATCTTTTTCACCTGTTACCCTGAACACAAACGAGCATGCTTCCCAAATAATATTAACAAAACACGTGATTTAAAGCAGAACTATAAAATATTATATTCTACTTGATAATCGCTGCAAAATCCAATGAAGATATAATATATGTAATCTTAATAGTATTATCATTTTTATTGAATGACAGTCTTATTGAACAGTCCGGTCCCTGCAGGAGACCCTCCACTCAAGAGCTCCAGCTCCACATGCAGTAACATGAGCCCCCCATGTATACAAACACACACCAGCAGCTCTGTCAAATTATTTGGGGAGTGTGGCCATTATAGGAGCCACCAGTCTTGTGGTGGCGATGATGTGGAAACTCCAGGGGGAAAAAGGGACGTGGACGGCTTTGATTGCATTATGGTCTTTTGTTGAAGTCCTTGAAGTCCCCACAGCGTCTTTACCGTGCATGAGGTCTCTCTGTGGGGTAAGATTAGACTTGGTGGCTTCCTCTGGTTGCGGCAGCGCTCCCTGTCTCTCCTCCCGGGCTGAGTTAGTATTGGATTACAGGTTCACACGCTCGCTCGCAGACCGCCCGTCGCCCCGACCAATTGCTCCATTCATTCCTGCGCCGGAGACGGCCGTCGGCCTCTGATTGGTTATCAGCGCCGGTTGGGGAACTTTCCCACGGCCAGCGCGTGCTGACAGCCGGCCAGCCACTCCTCATCACCACCGGGACACACACGAGGGAGGGAGGGGGGCAGTCACGGACCGAAAGTCCATTGGATCGCTGTCAAAGTTTCTCCAAAGATCGTCTGTGCTAAGAAGATGACTCACTCCGGCGTGTCAGAGTCACTAAGGCCTCATTGGGTCCATAGCGTGTATAGAGTCTAAGACTGGGCCTCACTTCTCACACAAGCTGTCAGTTATCCAGCTGCTCTTTCCAAGGTCAAAAACTAACTTTCAGTCTCAAATGTGGAACCAGTGTAAAAGAGAAGGGATCATAAACAAAACAAATCTGCTGAGGAGGATCATGTGATATGACTGAAAACCTCAGAATAACTACATGAGGTAGGATTGATTTATCAAGTACCAAAAGAGTACCCAACTTTTCTATATCATATATCGTAAGGTCAATAAGAGAGTTTAAGTGATTTATGTTAAGATGTTTGTAAGACATTATTTGTAGTTTTTATACCTGTCCAAGATAGAGATCTTTCCACAGATTTAGCTCTGGGTGGACAGAAGCCACATCCTCCTCAGAGTGGGGGGTCTTCACTTTTTCTCTGCTCTCTGACTCGCTGAAGCGCACCGGGGATGTGCTTGGACCAACTACGCTGTCACTCAAACCCACGGCCGCTCTGTGATTGGCTGGCTCGGCCCGGGCCCCCGCCCCTGCTGGCCGGCTCCACAGTTGAAATGACACCGTGGGAAAGCTGCGCGCCTCATACGGAGACGCTCCGGGCCAACCTGGGCAGACGCAGACACAAGAGGCACCCTGTAGGACTACCGAGGACTCAAGATGAAAAGGAATCACGATTTTAGCTCCTCGGACAGCGAGCTGGATGAGACTATTGAGGTGGAGAAGGAGAGCGCGGATGAGAATGGGTGAGTTATTTAACCCCGAGGTGAAGACGATCCTCTCTTTTTCCCCTAATAAAGCGAATACCAACTTTAATATTCTTGTTTTTAATAAATTTTTATTTTTTTATTTTTTTATCTCTCTTTAGGAACATGAGCTCTCCTCTCGGGTCCATGTCTCCCACAACCTCAACTCAAGTGCAGGCGAGAAAAAGGCGTCGAGGAGTAAGTAAAGTTTCACTTACAGAAAAAAATCCATGTGCACGGTGTCATTTCTTGTAACGTGCACGTCTTCTGAAAACAAAAACCAAACGAGATGTTTTCTGTCCTCAGATCATTGAGAAACGGCGCCGTGACAGGATCAACAATAGCCTGAGCGAGCTCCGCAGGCTGGTTCCCAGCGCCTTCGAGAAACAGGTGAGCAACAGGCAGCACGACTTTAACACCACCTCCACAGGCCAGAAACATGGTGTTCTTATGGTGTTCTTTTGGATTATGTATATTTGATTGGCTCCTTCTTGTCTCCTCCACGCTGAAGGGCTCTGCCAAGCTGGAGAAAGCAGAGATTCTGCAGATGACTGTCGACCACCTGAAGATGCTTCATGCTGCTGGAGGCAAAGGTATGTCTTGGGTCCAGTTCATGTTACACAAAATCACCTTTCACTCGGGGAAGAATCACATGCTTAAGGCAATGAACACTTTTGCTTGGTTCTTGTTCTTCAAAAGGGAAGAATAAATAAACCTGTAAGTTCATAAAAGGCGTGTCTGGATTGTAAAGTTAAACTGGTGTGGCAGGTTTAATAATTATATCTGTCTTGTTTTATTTACTCTTTCACAGTCCCAGAGCCAGAGGCATTTTGATTCATGTCAAACAGAGCTTCTTCAGTTCTGGACAAACTTGTTTTGCAGTTCAGGTGACTGTTTTAACTAACCTGCTGTCTTCTTGCCCCCTCTCAGGGTATTTTGATGCTCATGCCCTGGCGATGGACTACCGTGGTTTGGGATTCAGGGAGTGCCTGGCTGAGACGGCCCGCTATCTGAGCATAATCGAAGGTTTGGACAGCACAGACCCTCTGCGGCTCCGCCTAGTCTCCCACCTCAACAACTATGCCAGCCAGAGAGAGGCTCACTCTGGCCTGAGTCACCTGGCGTGGGGCTCTGCCTTTGGATCCCCTCCGGCCCACCTGACCCACCCCCTCCTCCTCCAGCACCAACAGGCGGCACCGTTGGCACCCCTACCCCGCAGCGCCACCAGCAGCCCACAAACCCCTCTGGCATCTACATCCGCTTCATCCACCCCTTCCTCCTCCTCTTCTTCATCATCCTCGTCGGCTGCAGAGACTCACATCCCAGGCAGGCGCAGCGGCAGCGCCACCCCCCACTCAGATCAAGGCCCGATCCGGGTTCCCCCCACCACTGCCGCTCCTACCACCGTCCCTCACCCCGCGTTGGTCTCCTCATCAGCCTCCAAGCTCTCCCCTCCTCTCCTCTCCTCCCTCTCGGCGTTCCCCTTCCCCTTCAGCGCTTTCCCCCTCATCTCCCCCACCACCTCCATCAGCCCCGCAGCCCCAACGTCCAGTGTGGGCAAACCCTACAGACCCTGGGGTATGGAGATAGGAGCTTTCTGACTGAGGTGAAATCCTCAACACAATCTTCTTATAGACTCACTACCTGAGCTGGACATTCAAGGACAAGACTTTTTATTTCCCCGGCTAAAAAAGTACTATTTTTTCTATGATGTTGACATCCCACAGAGGATACACCTAGCTATAGGATTTTTATTTTCTCGATAATGTATTGTGTTTTGTATAGAAGAGAAAAAAAAAAACAGTGAGGAGGGAGACCTAGACTAAAAAGCAACACGCGTGATTTATTGTGATTGATCTCTGTTCCTGCCCACCCCTTTTGAAGTTTCACCCACTGCTGTCAGCCTATCAGGAATGGCTTTTCCAGATGGTCAAGCAGTCGCCGCCCGTCAAGTTCCTGGGCGAAACTGGCCCCCCTTTGTTTTCCATCTGAACTGAAACACCCAGTGTCGGTGCCCTGGTTCCATACAGAGAGAGGGGCTGTGAAAGGAGGGCTGGAGGTGGTTGAGAGTCACCCCCTTTTTACAGCATTTTATGGGGTGGAATAACCGAAACCAGGTGTTTGTTTGACTAAACACTGGGAACAGAAGTTAGCTACCAGCTTGGTTGAAATAAACTTAACCATGATTTACCCACAACCTCAGATGCTCATATGGCGCCTCATTGTTTAAGCCTTCTTCCTCACGTTATGTCTCCTCTCTACAGTAAATTTTGTCCTTAACAACTGAGGCTCCACATATGTTTTTACCAGTTGCTGCCAGCCTTTCCACGTTCTTCCTGTCATTTCTCAGGTGACTTTTATCACCTTTTCACCAAGTTATTTTCTGTACCTGTTCCAAGTAGCAGCATTATCAATCTGTAATCATCAAGAGGGAGTGCATTTTGTAACAGCAGTTGCGGTAAAACGAGGTGATACAACTCAGTTCTTTTTCATTTAGAAAGAAACTCCTGCTTTCCACTGGACGTTTCGGTGTCTCTTAGCAAACCTCACTCTAAGACATTTTATTGTACAAAGCACAAGCAAGCACTGACAAATCAGATTTCTCAGCTTTTCAAAGGCGTCGCTGGTGGAGATGATGACTTCCTTGTAATAAATGAGTTCATGATAAATCACCTGTGGCTTTATCAGCGTCTTTTTATGAGTGTGATTTGCATGTCTGTTCAGTCAAGTGTGTTTGAGAACGTGCATGTAGGTATGGACGTGTTCTTGTGTGCATGTGTGTTTGCTTATTGACGCCTGTAGTTGTTTGAGTGTATGTGTGTGTGTGTGTGTGTGTGTACTGGCTATACGTGGCGAGGCCTGGTATCAGATGAGGCTGCTTTTTTCTCTTAGCAGCCCTCTGTGTGTGCACAGGAAACCATTAACAAGGAGGGGATATCCTGGACAATAGCAGCCCGGCTGGCCCCATGTGCTGTGTGGGAACTAGAGGAGGAGGAAAGAAGGAGGGAGGGAAGGTTGGAAGAGGATGGAGAAGGAAAGGAAGGAGGGAGGGAGGGAGCACAGAGTATGGAGGGAGAAGGGGAAGAAAGAAATGGGACAAGGGGATCAAAGGAGAGAGCAGGAGAGAGGGACTGAAAAACTGTGAGAAAGGAAGTGCGCAGAGAGCAGTTTTGTCGCTTTGCCATCGTTTCAGCTCGCACCAGCTGCACCTTCTGTTCTCGGCTCCTACATGACGTCCCCTCTTCTGCCGAAAGTTTATTTGCTCGCCAAAATATCCGTCGCTCTTTCATATATTGCTCTAAAACGTCCTCTCTGTGTCCCCCCTTTGATCTGTCTCTTCATTCCTCCTCAACCTTTTCCTTCATTACTGAGGATGATGCAGGGCCAGGTAGTGATGTAAGCTCCACTGCAGCCAAAACCACAAGGTCAGTGAGATTTTTAGTTGGGACAATTTATCTTTTGTCTCCCCCAACTGGTCATAAATGGTACTTCATCAACAGAGACCATGGAATAGGGACTCCAATGAAGGGCCAAAGACAGGGGTGGAAAAGAAAAAAATATTGAGATTCTTTACTTAAAACTGCAGTGATTAGCTTTTATCTCCCCCTTCTAGGTTACACAACAAACACTGTCGGTGCTCATGGCATATCCCCGTGTTCCAAAAACATAAGAGACATTTCCACAGTTCTAAGACATGATAGCTACACGGCCCACTCCAAATATTTCACAAATACCAATCTGTCCAAGAACGAACAAGTCTTCTCACATTCCCTCTGTAAACATGATGACATTTGATGCTGAAGTGGTTAGTTGAGTACTCGATTGGCAAAGCATTTCTCATTTTGATTGATGTGTGAAATTTATTTAAAAAAAAGCCAAACATTCACTGGTTAAAGCTTCTTAAATGTGAGTATTTTCTCTTTTTTTCCCCCACTGTTCATAAATGGCTCTTTTTCACAGTGGACATTTTTGACTTGTCACAGCAGGAAAAGCACCGGTCGAATAAATACCTTCACCAATGGCTCTATTCCAGTTATGTGGGTCAGTGAGCCGTAGCATTGAGGAAGCATCCAAACGACAGGGTCCAAAAACTAGTAAAGCTCAATGTATCTCAGCCCCTTACTAATAATATTAGAGACCAAATGAATAGTGAATGAATATTATTATAAAATCTCTCAATCTACACAGAAAAAAATGATTAGTTGCGACAGTAATTTGCGTCTAAATGCATTGTTCTAACCTGTTCTAACCCTGAGTGGCACTGCCTGAATGCTAAACTGGAAACACGACTAATGAAAGAAGTCACTCTCGAAGCCAGTTTCATTCACTGAACCCCAAATCTTTATTAACCACTGCTTGCTCACAAAGATATATGTGGAGAGGGGGAAACACACAAATGGACAGAGGGGAGAAAGAGAGAGAGAGGCAGGTAGGATAGTCACTGTCTGTGATGTACTGGTGACAGCCGATACACTTGAATGGTGTTGGTTTATACTGGGTCAATACCACATGGCACAAACACTCGCTTATCTACCTGCCCTTTCTGAAACACACACACACTCACACACATCTATGGGCCTACCGTGCGTGTGTGACCGACAGGGTTCAACCTCAGGCTTCAACACCCCTGGTTACAAACTATTTGGATACTTTAATACACTCATATACACCTTTACAGATGGCAATACTGTGTTCATGGATCATTGTTGCAGCAAAACCTGTTATGGCTTCAATATCTTTCTTGTGCCGACTTCTCAGTGGCATTTACAGTGTCTTGGAGTGAAGTGCAATGATTCCAGTAGGTGCTGATGATGTTGAGCACTACTCTAGCCTCTATAAAATGGAGAAAAGTGGGACTTACTTCTATTTTCTCCAATGCAAGATTCACAGTAACAAGTCTGACGTTTTTTTTTTTTTTTGCACTCCAGCGTTCTTCAGATGCATTTTAACCTCAGCTGTGTTGTATATTACAGTAACATGTGACTGACATGTGATTGGAAGGTTGTTTCTGAGGAATATAAGAGGCCCGCCGTTAGTCAGGGATGTTATGTGAGCTTTCCGGTGCCAGATGGACAGAATTTAGCGAGCTCCTACTGAGCTCTGTGCTGTGATTGGCTAAATCCCTGCCCACGTGGAGAGCGTGTGAGTGAGTGCATCTACAGTATGTACGTATGTGGAGAGATGAAGAGGTTGCAGACGGAGGGAAGGAGGATGAGGATGGGCTCATTAAATGCTATAGTGTTCTCCTGCGGTACAGTCACCATCTAACTCACAGGAGTGGATGTGCAGCGACGGCGGCTTGCAGTCCCCACAGAAAGCAAACTGTCCCCTTTCCTTCTGCCAACTTTCCCTCGCTAATTGGAACATTGGCATAAACTGGATGGAAAATCACTCCGACCAAGCACGGATCCAATTTTGTTTCCAGATCTGCAGGGTCAAATGAGTAAGTGGCCACTTGGAGGGACGAGGGAACGGAGCCAGGATGCGGGGCCTGTGAGGACGCAACCAGTCACAGCAAACATCAGCTAGCTGGCAAACTCACAACAAACACCTACGCCTGAAATGGTTCTCAGGTTGAAAGGAACAAACATGAAAATGAACAAATTATTACATCCATATATATGCAAGGAGAGGAAACTCATATAGAAAAATGGCACACTGCAATCAATACTTTTGCTGCTTGTATTGTACTGTATATAACAAAAAAAGAAGTATTTACAAAAACCAATACCCACTGTCACTTGTCAATTTGATTTTTTTTCATTTCTTCTCATTTGAAACGGAGCAAAAACATTCTTTTTTGGGAAGAGTGGGTGGGAGACATTAATCTTTCTTTTCATTTTTTTTTCATTCTTTTTGCTTTTTTCCACCCCCAATCCCATGTGAACCTCCCACTGTCTCGGGGTGGCGTCTCAGGCTGTGGTAGTTTCATAGTAGTATGGGGGAGTATGGCGGGGTCGGGTGGGGACATGTGGGACAAGGTGGGGAGAGGGGTGTTCCTCAGGGTCGGGGGAAGTGGTGGTGGAGGGGTTTGGGGGTGGGAACCTGTTGGGGCTTCTCACGCTGTCACTTCGTCTCTCAACTCTTTGTTCCTGCGCACCTCCTGAGCATGCCTCTCCTGGAGAAAACACAAACACACACCGAGGATGTCATTTTTTCCCCCTCTGCTCTCAGCCTTTTCCTGGCATTTGTTTCTTGTCCACTTCACCATTTCTCTTCTTTGACCTTTCCAGTGACGACTGACTTCATTTTCCTTTTCTGCCTCTTGTCCTCCTCTCACACCCCACTCATATAATTCTTTATCTCACACCCTCCAGACACCAGACTCCATCTTTGTCTCCTAAAGGTGCTCCATTTATGGGGGTGAGGCAGGTGTGCCATCCCCACAAACCCTTTTCTTCCACTTATCTCCACCTGCATGATTCTTTTCTTAATCATTCTCCTGTTACTTTTTATACATTTTCTTGGTCCCTTCTGTTCAAAGTCTTTAGCTTAGAGGTTTTTTTCATGGTGCAAGTTTGAAATAGAAACTTACTTAAGGATTTACAAAGGATTTACAAATAGCTTTTGCAAACCAATCCAGGACTGTAGCTACCAGGCACTGAAGTCATGTCACCATTTTGTATTTTTTCTAGGGTTTGGGGGTTCTACTAATTTGGGAGGAGTTGACATTCTACAAATGAAAGGTAGGTTGTTAGTAAATAAATAAATGAATACCGTGGGTATGTAATGGTTCAATCTCCAAAATTTTAAATCCTGGCATGGTGATGAAGGCTTGTAAACAGTGTTCAGAGATAACTGAACAGTATAATTGAACAACTGAATAAACAGAATCTTCTAATTCTTCTAATTTCAATTGTTCATGGAGACAGACACCTCAGTTTGTCTAAAATCAGGGCCTTGGCTCCTCACCTTCTCCTGCAGGCGCTCCATCATGGCGCTCAGGTAAGCCAGACGGTTCTCCTCATTTTGCTCCATCTTCAGCTGGAGCTTCTCCTCGGCCATGCGGCTGAAGTTGCTGTTCTCCTCCATGGCCTTCAGCAGCACCTCACGCTCGTGCTCCCTCTTCTCAGCCAGGGCCAGAAGCACCTGTGCCTCCTGGGACTGCAGGACGAAGAGCGACGGACAGCAGAGAGAATGAGTCAAAAGAACAAAAGGTCGATAGCAAGACACTGGTTTACTGGATACCACTTATTGATTTTTTTTTTTTAAACTTAAACACGAGTCAGCACTGGTGCCACTAATCAGACTCACATGTTTATGTTAAGCATAAAAGCGTCTGGATATAAGAGGATTTCTCTCCATGACAAAAATAAACTGTATGTGTACACACTACAAAATACCTAGTCTACACTATTGGGCATCTGGCATTAAAAAATAAGTAATTGATTGGGTGATTATTGACTGGGTGATTGATTTGTTGGTGGGTTGCTAGATTTGTCAGCTGCTTGCTTGCCTTGTATTGACATTTGAATCAATGAGATGCAGGAATTATCCAGTGTCAATTTTACATGGCAATTTTGCAGCTGCAGTATTCAATGACCACAACTGACCAAATAATCAAATATCAAATGTCCTAGGAGGTCAAGTCGTTATAACAACATACGAGTAATATTCTGATTTGATTTAGTTTTGGTATCACAAACAGCTTTATTATGGGTTTTGGGGGCTCTTAAATTGATTTGTGGCATCTGGGTGCAATAAAAATGATTGGAAACATCCTTACTCTCCTCCGATCCTCAGCTGCTTCCAGTTTTTTCTGGATGTCCTCCAGGGAAAGGTCCCTCTTTGGGGGGCTGGTGACGCAGTGGGCAACATCAGACACGGGGGAGGACGGCTTCAGGATGACCTCAAAGGCCTGGCCTGAGGCTCGCTTGTTAATGGGCTTGATGTCCATGTCTGAGTGTGAGTGTACATTACCGGGAAACAAAGACAGACATAGAAACCCATTGATGTTTCTGTAGGACTTCTCATTCAATTGTTTTACTGGAAATCTTCGCTCTGATTATCACGTACCTTCAAAGTCACCCATGATGTTTTTGCGGGTCTCAGGGTACAGGCAGGAGCAGATGAGCGAGAGCACTGAAATCTCCTTCATCTTCTCTTTGTAAGCTGTGGGGGTAAATTAAAACATGACTGTGTGTTACACTTACAGCTGTACACAACAAATACATGTGTGCAATGCTAAAACACACATGCATAAACAAAATATCATTAACCTACTAACATACAAAAAGATGAAACATCGTTAACCCACTTAAATATCAGGAAGTATCAAGATCTTTGAAAGAATAATTATTCATCAAATCCTCCAAATAGAAAAACTCATCAAAGGATTTCTAATGCAGCTGAACTACCCTGGGTTTTGTAGGCTTTGTTTTTGCCGAGCTCCAAGGATGGATATGTCCTTACTTGGTCTAATTTCCCCAGCAGCCAAGATGCTGCCATCCCCTCAGGATTCTCCACACATCATTAGCTATGCATTTCATTTTGGTCTATTATTTATTAACATAGCCAGACCAACGCCCTACTGCCTCTCAGCCGTTCTGTGGCTAACACCAAAAAACATCAGAGATTACTTTCTGCTTTTAAGGTAATTTAGAAAGTATAAAAGCCAGGATTTACGATAGATGCTGGGATAATCTTTGGGTTGTCTTATCTTCTTTGTCTGTGGCGTATGGATAGAGGCTAATGTCCAAGGGTTTAGCTTATCAGCATAACACAGCAATATGACACTCCATCCAGTGGTCTGTTTATGGTCCAAAAAGTTAATAGCACTGGAGCACAGCTGGCAACAAGTCATACCGGCTGAATTTGGCAACCTGCGTCCAGCTCAGTGGGGAGGGACAGAGAGCTCAAGAGGGCATACAGAGAGTGAAAAGAACTGAAGAGCAGAGAACAACCAACCTTGTCTAACCTTGATTTTTTTATCCCTGTATTTTTGGCACCTAGTACTTTGTAATTTGAGCCCTAAGTTCAGCAGCAGTCCCTGCAGAGAGAGTGGCAAAAATATCTGCAATGCACTGCAGGTTGTGAAAAATTCTGCTTTTGCACATGGCTGCTGCGTTCTGTTAAGGTGCACTGGCTCATATTGGAGATTTGCATGCCGACTGTCATTTCATGGCATAATCCATCACCCAGAGCACAGGGCCTGCAGGGTTGACGTGTGCCTCATTGATTCATGATTTGCCACAAGCTACAGTGGGACAGCTCCATGGGGGGGTTCGGTGTACAATATGATTAATCCAAATCCTCTCCCTTACTCATATCCCCTGCTCACTCTCTTCTTCTTCTCCCCACGTCTCGCTTTTTTACCCTGCAGACTGGCAGACGCCACAGTAATGTGATCAACTCTCAGATGTAGCTCTCACTACTCTCTGATGGCCTTGTTAACCCCTTCCCTGAGGAGGAAGTGAGAGAGGGTGTGAACGTAGTAAGGGGTGAAAAAAAACTGAGAAATACTGGAAGAAAGGAGGATGATTCAGTGGGAGTAGAGATAAAGGTGGAGTTCGGTACAGAAATGGAAAATATTGAGCATTTTCTCTGGCAAAAGGAGAAGGAGGATAGAGGAATATAGAGAAAATGTGTTTTCTGTTGTGGTGGGGCTTTACAATCATGGTAACACCTTTCTCTTATAAACAGAAATCACAGACAGGAGGATTAAAAACCAACAATGGGGGCAGCTCCCAGGGGGACCTGCAGCCGCCATCAACTGCCCCGAGGACAGCCTAATGGAAGCAGCCACCTCAGGTGGATAGCACTTTAATTTGTAATTAGCGGACTGCACCATTTCTGCTTACGAGAGAGGGGGGACAGAGCTTTTGGAGGTTTGTCACAGGCTCATTAAGTGCTGTGTACATGTCAAGACCCCAGCAGCCATTTTCTCCCACACACAACCCCACTTGACAGCTGAAGACTCAAACAGTTAACAATTCAGTGGAGCAGGTAATTTGGGTTAAGTGCTTATTGAGTAGATCAGCAGAGATTCTTGTTCTGTGGTTGCCAGGTTCTGGGTGGGGCCTCTTCTGTGTTCGATGATGCTTTCAAACTGAACACTTAGATTTAGATTTATAGTTATGGGGTGCAACTGACAATTATTTTCATAAGCAACTATTTCTTGTCTAATCACTTATTTGTTGTTGTTGTAGAACCATCAAATGCCATCAAATTTTGTTTTTGTCAGACCAACAGTCCAAACCCTCAAAATATTCCATTTACAGTGACATCAAATATTTGGCATTTTTGCTTTAAAAAGTACTCAATTGATTATAACAGTAGCTAATTAATTTTTTGTCAATCGACTGATCAATTAATCGACAAATTGTTGTTCTATTCTTTTTTATTTGAGATGAGTAAGCTTGTTTTTTTTTACTATGACTGTATCTGAGCTCACTAACTCAGAGCTGTGGAGCCCTTTTATAACCCTTAATCCCCCAAAAATTAGATTCTGTATCGTGCACAAAATATGAAATTGCTGCTGTATTTCTCCTGGGAGGAAAGATTTTTCTCCCTCTGTAACCACTGTAGTAATAAACTCATTCCCACTGGATCAGACACATAAAAATGACAAATGATCCAGAGTGATATTCCACACCAGGAGATGTCCTAACGCCAGCATCTGTTCAAAAACATTGGGATTTCAGACAGGCTGGGTCAGGTTGTGAGATGAGACAAAATAATCAGACAGAGATGACACCACTTTAATGCTCCCTCTCCACTCCAGCGGGCTGGTTTCGACCAGTCAGCTCTGCATCCTCTCAGAGAGCTGCTCCTCCTGTCCCGACAACAGACACACCGCCAGCAAACTGCACTTCCTCTTTCAATCCATCAGCCAAAGAGCACAGATCATCAATATCTACTGCGCCTCCTCCTCCTCCGCAAGCATTCCTCCTCACTGGCACCTTCTGCATCCCTGAGCCTCTGTTTCATGTGTTGCTGATGTATTCTCCCTCTCAGTCCTAATTTCTCTCTCCCTTACTGTCTTTCCCTATTTTTCCCCCACCCTGTGCATCTCCTGGGAGCTTCAAATCTGCGTTAGCACAAACCACCACACCTCTGCTTGGTCCTTTATTTCTCTCAGCCGCACTCTTCCTCACTGCATTCTTCTCCTCTTAAAGGCCCAACCCCCCACAGTAAGAATTTAAACAGAGGATGGTGAACAACTGGCAATAGACTTTGTGCCTCTTTGCTCAATGTGAAAAAATATGAAAGATGGTGTTGAAAAGTCTATGAGCAAACTGCCTATTAAGGCCAACATAATGTGACCCTGTGTGTGACAGCATTTTGGGTCTCCTGGGTCCTTTAACCTCGCAGCAGTGCAGGCTTGGCACCTGTATTATACAGGCCTTTTACAGCAGGGCCACCCGGCAACAATATAAACGCACAGTTATGAAGGTACTGCCACAGCAAAATTGGCTATTAAAGGAAACAAAATTGCACCCAGATGATCAAGGACAGGCCGCTCATTTGATGTAAGAGGGATAGTTCGGTGGCAAGTTTTTCCAAAACCGCACCCTATTTTCATCCAAGGACATCAGTGTAGGGCTGCAGCTAAATATGATTTTCTAATGAATCGATAATTGCAAAAATGTCCATCTCAGTTACCTAAAGCTTGGTGTCTTCAAGTCCTTGTTTTATCAGACAGTAAGTCCAAAACCCAATGATATGCATGAGTTTGACATAAAGCCAAAAAAAAGCAGCGAACCATACTAGCGAGAAGCTGAAACAAGAGAATTTTTACTTGAAAAATAACTTGACCGATTGACAAAATAGTTACTTGTTCAAGTTCCGTTAATCGACCAAATCAGTATGAATATCCTGCATGTGAAATGGAGGATAGCATCAAATTTGCCAAACTAGGACTAGGATTATGTCTGACCTGTCTCAACCAGATGATGATTATCACAAGTGATGAGCAGATCATGAGCATACGGCAAACCATCACCGCTGGATTGATGCCACGTCTTCGTTTAAAGAGCAACAGTCATCTGAACCAGTAAAGGGAGTGTGCTGCATTGATCGATGGGGCTCGGCGATGAACCAGGATGAATTATGAGGTCGGGACGTGCTTTATGCACACGACAACAGGCATGCAGATGATAGGATGACAAACATGGCTGAATTTGGACATGACCAGTTGCTCGAAATTGATGCTACAATCGCCTCCTGTTTCTACACACAAAGGAATTGATTTTAGGGAAGTAGCCGAGTGACCACACCTAATTGGATATGACAAGAGTACATGATAAGGATCAGGAAAAGTGCTTTAGAGGCCTTGCTGCATACGGGAGTGGTTCTGAGCATGAGGTTGCCTGTGGGATAGTAGATATATTTTGTATCATAGAGGCTCTAGGGTCTCCTTATCCCTAGTTCTCCACCAAGGACTGAAAAAACCCACAAATGCGCATGTATACAGGGGTATTTATCCTGTGTTATATCCCTTAAAAACAGCAGTGAATGTTATTTACACATGAAGCCTTAGGTATTTTGCCCCTCCATCTCAGAAATAGGAAAAAAGTAGAATTAAATTCCACATGTGGCTCTAAAAGCCGGCATGAACTCGCCGACCTGCCGGGTGCTGACTCCCAGAGTGTCTGCTCCCTGCCCATCCCATTCTGCCTGTCCACAGCTCAAATCATGGAGGAAAGAAGAGGAGGAGGAGGAGGAGGAGGAGGAGGAGGAGGAGGAGGAGGAGGAGGAGGAGGAGGAGATGGGGAATAAATATAACAGTCAGGGTTTAGATGCCGGCGTCCCTCAGTGCAGACACCAGGACCCACACCACTGTCTGTCTGCATGCCCCTCCATCCATCAAGCGCCTAGTCATCCAGAACACAAACACACTATCCCCTACGCTGGCCACACACACATCGCACTAAAACATCCCTTAAAGCAAACACACTTTCTTTGATATTAGATACGGTTATAGGCTTCTTTTTGATAGAGCCTGCAGGCCACGTGCAGTGTTCACAGGCCTGAGACAGCTCATAAAGTGATATGTATAAATATATAATATTCATATACAATACAAATACTGATATACAAATAATAAAATCCGCACAAATACGGGCAATAAATATATCAAGCCTTGATATGGAAATTGCTGGACACAAATCCAAGGCCTACCACCTGTCATAACATGCAATCTCATTTTATTTCTCCCTGTATTGAACATTATACCAAGGCCCCAATTGTTGCCTTATAATAATACAGTTATGGAACATAATAGTCCATATTCACAGTCTATAACCTTCCTAATAGGATTGGAGTCTGATATGCCTGCGATGGCATTCATTTTCATCGCCACTCGTAAATTCTTCCCTCGACTGCAAAGCAATTCTGGAAAAAAAAAAAGATGCTCTTTTCTCTCTCTCTCTCTCTCTCTCTCTCTCTCTCCCTCTCTCTCTCTCTCTCTCTCTCTCTGTCTCATTCATGCCTTCAGCGGTCACCCACAAAATTGGTTCAGCTCGGCTTTACACCACAGCTACATAAGATGGCCCAGTTCTTGTAAGGAGATTTGTCACGGTGAAATATCTCACACCCTGGAGAGCGGCTGGCTCGCTTTGAGGGGACCGGAGATGTTGGGTGGGGTCGCTGGCGCTGCATTATGCTGCTCGGCTCTGAGTCAGGCAATAAGGGGGCAGGTGCGGCAGGCAGGCATCGACAAAATGCTGCTGTGTGAGGAGGGAAAAAACCACCTTTCTTGTGTCAATGTGCGTTAATGCATTTTAATTCACTTGCTTTGCGCTGGATACTAATAAAAAAACAAACATACATATATATACATATGCGTCACAGATATCCCAAACTGGCTCACATTGATCAGCACTAATTTGGATTGAGGATCAGACAAAAGCCAAAATTACTCTTATTAGCTTCAACAAAGGTTGAAGAACGAGAAAATCTTCATTCATTTGTGCAATTTAAATTCATAGAAGTGACTTGCAGAGGAGTTTGGCCGCTCCCTCTCACCAGCCCTCAGCATCCTTTTGTGCCATGGGTGTCGCCACAGCCTCTCAGCATCCTTTAACCTGCGAAGCCGCTGTTTTCCTCTAAAAAGCAATAAAAGATGAAGTGTAAAACTCACCGATAACGGTCTTGGCCATTTCTACACGGTGGTCTCGGGGCTGTTGGCCGGAGGAGTGTGCGTCGGTTGCTGGATGCTGTGTCTCGGGGTGAAGGGACTGCTGGTAAGGCACTGAGTCAGCAGAGACGGGGGCTGCCGGTGCGCCTGGTGGTCTGTTATGAGCTGCGTCAAGTCCGCGAGAAATAACCAGAACAAAACCGGAAGTCTGGAGACTCAGCCTTCAGAATAAAAGGCATGAACACATGGGCTGACGCAGTTTCATGTAGATATTAAGATCATCAGCCTGCCTGCTCTAATATATAATGTTGAGCTGCAATCATTAGTTGATTAACTGATTAGTCAGCAACTATTTTGATGGCTGATTAATCGTCATATTTAAAGCGAATATAACAAACTGAAAATCTTCTGGTATTGGATATTTGGCTGAACAAAACCAGTAATATGAATATCACACTGAGTTGTGAGTCACTGGTATTTTTCACGATTTTCTGACAATTTATTCACCAGACAATCATTTCTAGAGAGAAATCATCAGATCATTTGATAATAGGACATCAACTAATGATTATTTCCATTGTGAGTTACTGTTTGGACAATTTTCTTGATTAATCAATCAGTTTTTTGGTCTGTAAAATTTCAGAAAGTGGTGAAGATTTTCAATCAGTGTTTCCCAAAGCCCAAGATGGCATCCTCATGTTTCTTGTTTTGTCCACAACCTAAACATATTCAGTTTCTTGCTTCATAGAGGAGTAAAGAAATCAGATAATATTCACATTTAAGACTGACATTTTTTTTCTTAAGAAACTACCATCAATCGACTATCAAAATAGTTGGGGATTAATTTAATAATTGACAGCTAATCGATTAATCGGTCAACTGTTGCAGCTCTTTATGATAATGGCAATATTCATTAGTTGCAGTCCTAATATGCTACACAGGAGTGTGCAGGGTAGGATACAGTAAAGCATAGAGCTAATATTGATGGTTACTATTTGTTTAAACCACATCGAGTCTGAGGGAGAAAAACATTTTCTGGTGATGTTGCACCTCAAACCCCTGGCACAGTTTTTGTTGTTCTGTGGTATTTGGTACGATAAAATTGCCCAACAAATGGTGTCATTCCCCAGAACACAGCCAAAGATCAATACATGAAGATTCACCATCTTTAAAAGGCTTTATTTTGGATTTCATGACAGGAAGGCTTAACATATAATCTGATTGGCTTGACACTGGGTCAGTAATGAGCATTTATGTGCCTTCTGGAGCATATTGACTACCACACTCCCTTGATGGGCCTCTCTTAACCCAAGGCCTGACTAATTCGATGTCGCCTTGTGTTGCAGAGTTCAGGCCTCTTAGCAGTGTGGGCGTTTCCCCCTCTGTTTTTGTGATGATGAGCAGGTAAGGATCATCTATGTCAGTGGTGCTGAAAGAGGAGTGACTCTTAAAAGGACATCATTTGGATCTAGAGTGGGTCTATTTTTTTTTAAATCTTTACAAATTTTAGATTAGAGGTGTAGTCCCCTGCAATCCTGACCGTGTAATGTGAATAATCAGGCTGAAGCAGTGGCTCAGTCTTTATAAAGCCTATCTAATGAAACCTAAAGCATCCCAAATAATCCATGCACACAGTTCACCGGCCATATCATACCAGCTATCACCTCTTTGTAGCCGCAGAAAATACTGATGGTTAAGTCATAGCTTTCACCAAAAGGGTGGGATCATTAAACAACAATCACTAGGTGGCAGCAAATCTCAAGTTACATGAACTGGAGGGATGCTGAGGAAAACTTCAGTATTAGTGTAGAGTCATTCATTGTCTGCCCTGCTGATCAAACTGCAACCAGAGAAACAATCCGGAAGATATGACCAGTTTCATTCACAGGTTTTTGCACTTATCGGCCTGTTTGTACTGGTTTTTATCAACAAGTGACTCTACGCATGATGTCCATATGGTCTGAGACCATAACCAACACAACGTACCACCACAGTCCACACTAACCCAAAGGACATGGTCCTTATCAAGAGGCATGTGTTTGCATAGATAACAAAGCAGTTACATTGCTACTGTTTATCTAAAACCATACGTAGATGTCAAGAATGTGACCTTATGAATAGCCACTGATTAACCAGAGCAGGATTATTCAGGAGGGGTTTGAAATAATGCTGCACTACTGTGAACAGTTAAAGTTAATAAAATAATTCAAGCTGGGCTACAAGAAGAAATGTGCCTAGCAACAAAACTTGTATTTCAAAAGACAATATGAAAATTAAAATAAAAAAAAAAGAATAAAATGCATTTCTGAAGAAATATGTGTTTCTTGAGGAGATTTAGGTACAGAGAGCTCAGCCATAAATAAAACATTATTATAGGCCGTCGACCAACTCACAGCGGTACACCTGTGCGACCGCATCACCGCTCAAATATAACATTAGATCAATGCGCTGACCCGTAGGTGAATAGAATTAGTGCGTGTGATTCTCCTGCTATTTTTACGACGTTTTAATCGCTGCCATCAATTGAACATAAAGCAAACACGTATTCGTGTTTTTATCTTCCACTGGTTGTTAAATTATCTGTCAGTGGGCGGTACCAGCCGGCGGTTAGAGGCGAGGCGGAGCTAGATGCAGATGTTGGCCGCCTATGGAGTAGCCAAAGTTGGCCACAGAATCCTGAAAGGCGGTGGTATGTGGTTTGCTGGTTTCTTCACTGGAAAAAAAGACGGCACAGTCTAAGGTAACTAGTTTCTCTAACATTTTAGTGTTGAATACACGCAGTATTTCCTATTTAAAATCACGTCTCAGGCTATTTAAATGACGTGTAAGCGAGATGTTAACCGCCATCATTTAAACACACATGTAAATACCGCATACTGACGTTAGCATCATTGTATCAGTTGCTTAAGTTAGCTAACCGCTAGCCCTGTTAGCCACACACGCGTTGGATGCTCTTGAGATGGATAACCAGTGACTTAATGTTAGATTATGGCTTTAACGGATCCACCTCTATCCTTAATGTGTGTACTGGTATCAGGCCAGTGCTAACAAGGCTATCAGTCCATGTGGCGCTAATCATTAACAGCTAGCGGTGATTTCGGTGCGTTAGAGCGGATAAACAGGCTGTTGTGACTGTTAATCAGATCGGCGTAGCTGCATCGATTAGTGTTATGTTTTTAATATGTCACACCAATGCATTTCAACGTTGAAACACAGTGTGGTGGCAAAGTAGTCCCTGTCTATGTTTCACGTCCCCATCCTGTTTGCGCTCTGACTGCAGTGGGTTTAGTTTTTCAACTAAAAACTTGGGTCCGTCTTATGAGATAAAGCTGTTTCTTTATGAGGAATTTGCTGCAACAGTAACAGCACAGTTGAATCACTTGATTATAGTTAGATTACTGAGCTTATCCATCTGCTTGTGAACACAGAGGCTATGTAAACATTAAATGTATGTATGAATGTAGTGTGGTATAATAATTTCCTCCACATATGTCTTCCGTGAACGGGGACACTTAACTGCAGCAGCCATATTGGCTCAAACAGACAGACCAGATGCTCGTGTAATTTCACTGGCCAAGTAATGGGACACATGGCGCCTGTCCTTCACTGACTTGTTACAACTGTGTCTTCTGTAGTCACGGGCAAAGGGGTTGACTGACCACACTGACAAAATTAAGATGTTCTGATCGATATGAAATAGACACAATTGAGCTTTAATGGTCTTTAAATCAATAATTGTGCAGGTGATCTAACTTAATGTGAAAGATGTGGCTATTTGCAGGTAAACCCTGCAGTATAAACCATCCACACTGATAGAAGTTGTTCACTGAAGGTATTCGAGGCAAAGGTGTATGCTTTATATATATACATACATCTCTGAAACTATATTTACCAGAGAACATTTAAAAGAAGAGATGTTAAACAAAATGAGTAAACAATGCAGCATTCAACGGGAGAGGAACAGCAAATAAGGTGCTAACAAATAAGTGTAAAGGTTAAGTAGTGCAGTAGCAGTTTGTGGGTCTCTCAGTGCACTTTGCTTCCATCTGGCCTGAGACAGGTTAGTGCTCGCAGGTCTGAGAGCTGCCGTGATTCAAAGGCAGCATGGCACATCGGGAGCTTGATCTGCTAACACTAGATTGGATCTCAGTCAGATGTAAATTCAGTCTGTGCAGTTTGGCCACATTCTTAAGAAGAAAAAAAACCAACTGGTATGTAGTTTGAAAGGGCACCTGACCTTTCCTCTTCTTCCTGCTATCTCAAACAAGCCCAAAGATCTACACACAATCTAATCACTGGCAAAAGAAAACAAACAGATACTGACGTCACCAGAGGCTCGTGCTCCCAGAAGCAACATTTTTAATTAAAAATGCCAGATGCAAGGAATATACTAAGTGACACATTTTGTCGTATTAACTGTTAACAATTTTCTTCTAGTAAGTTCCTGTAGTTTCATTATGGAGAAAAAGACATGTTTGGTGTCTTTTTGGAGCACAGATCCATGTAGTTGTCATTGTCCCATTTTTGTTCAAACTGCTTCACCTTGTTTATACAACTGCTTTTAAGACAGCCAAGTTTAGTAAGTAATGGTTAAGTTGGGTGCTCAGTTTTCAGGGAAGTCCTACTGCACCTCATCACCTGAACCGTCAAGGTATCGGAGGCGAGACATTTGGATTAGTTTGGTTTTGCAAGACAAAGTTGTGCAATGATGATGTAAACTTGATACATTTTTGCCTTGTTTCCGTTTGGTCTCTTGTTGTGAAAGATATCAAGTAGCAGGCTAGTCAGTCTGGTTAGATGTAGGCTTTTGGTTTCTGTAGCAGATTTGTCCTTGACTCGCTGCTTCTTAGATCCAACATACCTCATAAATTTAGAAAGTCATTGAAGGGATACTTTACTGATTTTCAACCAGTTATTTATCATTACAATGTAGGTAGAAAATGACCAGTGTTTAACTTTCCTCCATGTCTCCTGCACCCAGAGCTTCCCTCTGTCTGTATCCGCTGGCTCTATGGCCTTTGTAACTGATTTAACCACAAAATTATGTGTAAAATAATGTTACTATTATTTTAATGTTCTTACCAAGTTAGTTATTCAATCAAACAGCAGCCCTAGAGCCGTTAAATGTCACATCATCTGGAGAACAAAGACTGGAGAGCTCATGGGAGCTTTCGGTGCAGGCAGCACGAGGAATGTTAAACATCTTTCATTTTCACATACATTGTGAAACATTGTATTGATTGTTACATTGTTTTGATACAAAGTTGAACATTGTTTGTGAAGCAAGAATCTATGCTGCCTCTGTTGTGTGAAGTCTTGCGTCCTGGCCATAATTTATTAAATACATTAATTTTTAATGTAACAAACTATCGAGTGTTGACCTGAAAGTCCCTACTCATCAGTTTCCATTAGGTGACATAGGGGTATATACCAGTGACACACTGAATCAGGATCATTCACTCCTCTGTTTTTGGCAAAAATAATGTGCTGTCTAAAGCACTTCAATGACTCTGTGTTTCTTGTTTTTCTTGCAGATTATCCCAGTGGAGAATCACTACTCAGATTCAACAATGGCTGTGTGAGACAGGCATAGTCTCCGCCTTCCAGTGACACTCCCCTCTCCCTTTCTCTTCTCACCCCTCCTTTAAATTTCTCCAGTGTTTTGTTGTTCTACTCTTTCACCCCGTCTCAGTTTCTGGCACTGCCAGGGATCAGTTTGCCCTCTTCATCTCTCGCTGTCACTTCCCTGTTGCGTCCCGAGTTGAGGCTGTAAATCCCTCAGAATGGTTGCTGACGTTGACTCGGCGTCTCAGGGCAGCGGTGTGCGGCTGAAGCAGGAGATTTCCCTCCTCCATGGGGTCTGTCTCATCGTGGGAAACATGATTGGCTCCGGCATCTTTGTCTCGCCTAAGGTCAGAATCTCTCCTTTGAATTAGTTTATTTGCCCTGATTTTAAAAAAACTAGTCAATTGCTCTTTTGGATTTGATTGTAAAATGCATACTGTCATTCAAACGTTATTAAATCTATACTTGGTGAGTATAGATATAGAATAGAAGAATAGAATATACACCAGACCTAATTTTCTACTCATTTGTTGTCCTGCAGGGGGTTCTGATGTACACAGGCTCATTTGGCCTATCCCTGGTAGTGTGGGCCATTGGAGGGATATTTTCTGTGTTTGGAGCGTTGTGCTATGCTGAGTTGGGTACCACCATTCGTAAATCTGGAGCTTCATATGCCTACATTTTGGAGGCCTTTGGAGGTTTCTTGGCTTTTATTCGGTATGTAGTTGCTTGTCTGTAAACATGTTCTTTTAATACATGATCCTGTAAACGACATGAGATAGAAACTCAGTACTTATACCACATGTTCTGTCTTTCAAGTTCATGAAGCGCAAAGTGGTTAAAATGAGATTTTGACCATATGGCATACAAAGAGTTCACCAGGGGTTAAACAGGAGGATCAGATTCAGTAAACTGTAAATCCTCTCAGCTGTATGTCTCATCTCAGATATACAACACGGTACAATAGATGCAGTTTCTGCTCTAGGTCTATTATATCCTAACATCATCCTCATCCTTTCAATGTAGTAAATAATGATTTTAAAAGCAGCCTTACAAACAAAAGTAACAAAAGTCTGATGTTCATTGTTATTTCACTTATGTTCAACAAAAGATATGTAATATTTATGCCTTATGTTAACTAAGATTAATTAATTCTGCTGTAGACTGTGGACGTCGCTGATGATAGTCGAGCCAGCCTGTCAGGCAGTGATAGCTCTGACCTTCTCCAACTACCTGGTCCAGCCATTCTACCCCACCTGTTCAGCCCCCTATGACGCCGTCCGCCTCATTGCTGCCGTCATCATATGTAAGGCTCTCCCTGTACTAGGGGCTCTAGTTAACCGCTGTATTTTTACAAAAACATTGATGTGTGTGTGTGTGTGTGTGTGTGTGTGTGTGTGGTTTTGTGTGGTTTTGGTGTGGGTGTGTGTTTTTGTGTGGGTGTGGGTGAGTGTGTCATTGTGGAGCTGTTGTGGCAGGAAGGTTTGATCAGAGAACAGCCTTTCTTGCAGTTCATGCAACTTCAACCAATAAGATAAATTGTAAAGGTTCAGTACACCAGATAGATGCAACCCAGAGTGGCTCTGCTTTCAGCACTCACTCAGTGTGGATATCGTTAACCGAAGGAGTGGCCTGGTGTTCATTTGTTCATGCTGCTCAGCGGTTCTATTGCCACAAGGTGCATCAGGAAACTTTTGTTTAGACACTGTGCAATGGAACAAAGAACAAAATAGGATGCCTTTGGTCATTTAAACTCCAATCATTTACCATAAATGCCTAATTTAGCCTGCATGCTCAATTACACTCTTGGCCAATCCAGTATAGTTGGTGCTTTAAGAGGTCATGAAAACCACAGATTCAAATAAAATCAGTCACTGTTAAGTTATTTTGGTGTTGGCGGAGGTGGAAGTATTCAGATCTTTTACTTAATTAGAAGTACTTCACTGTCACTGCTGGACTGCTTCAACTTCACGCAGTATCTACAAGGCCCCACCCGCACCAAAGGTCACACGTTGGACCTCGTCTGCACCACTGGCACACCGCCCACCAATCTGCAGTGCCTGGATCTGGCTGTACCGGACCACCATGCCATCATCTTCACTGTCCCAGCCTCCCTCCCTAGGCAACGTCATAAGCGTACCATCACCTTTAGGAACACTAAAACAATGAGTCCACCAGCGCTATCTACCCTGATAGTGACCAACTTGACTATGGCTCCTCCTGACGCCACGGTGGATAACTTGGTGGCCCATTACAACTCTGCCTTAACTGTCAGTCTCGACTGTCTGGCCCCCCTCAAAACCAGGACTCTCTCCTTCACCCGTCCTGCCCCCTGGTTCACCCCTGAATTCCGCTCCTTGAAGACCACTGGTCGACGGCTAGAGAGGCTCTACAAAAAAAACTGGCCTCACTGTCCATCACCTGGCCTTCAAAGACCATGTACAGGTCTACAAGGAAGCTCTTTCTTGGACTAAGGCCCAGTATTACTCCACTCTTATTGGGACCCAGGAAAACAACCCCAGAATGCTGTTTTCCACCATTAACCGCTTACTCCGCCCCCTCAGTGTCCCCCGCCCTTCTGGTGCTCCCAACCTCTGCTCCAAGTTCTTCAACTTCTTCTAAGAAAAAGTGGATTCCATCCACCAGCAGCTCCTGGCACCTGCCTCCACCACTTCTCTCACTCCCCAGCTACAGGACATCACCCCCCCCAGTTGCATGCCTCCCCCACTGCCTCCTCTCCTCCTTCATGCCTGTGGATGCTTCCCTGGTCTGTGAGCTGGCCACCAAGGCCAAAGTCTCCACCTGTTCCATGGACCCCACGCCCACAGCATCAGTAAAGGCCTGCCTTCCTACCCTCTGCCCCATCATAACAGACATTATTAACACCTCACTCGAATCTGGGACTGTACCTACCATTCTTAAAACCGCCTCAGTCACACCTATCCTGAAGAAGCCTGTTATGGACCCTGATGACCTGAGCAACTACCGGCCGATCTCCAATCTTTCTTTTCTCAGTAAGATCTTGGAGAGAGCAGTTGCCAAACAACACATGTCCGACCATGAGCTCTATGAACCCCTTCAGTCTGGCTTCAGGGCCCATCACAGTACAGAGACAGCCCTAGTCAAGATCATCAATGATCTCCTCATCCCTGCTGACTCCAGCTGCATCAGCATCCTTGTTTTGTTGGACCTCTCTGCTGCGTTTGACACAGTCTCCCATACCATCCTCGACCGCCGTACAGTATGTGCAGAATTCAGCTGCCAGGGTTCTTACCCGCACCAAGCCTTGGCAGCACATCTCCCCCACCCTCATGCACCTACATTGGCTTCCAGTTAAGTTCTGCATCACCTATAAACTCCTTTTGCTGGCCTACAAAGCACTCCACAACCTTGCCCCACAATACTTAACGGACCTCATCCACCAGCATACCCCTTCACGGAACCTGAGGTCTTCTGACACAGGTCTCCTCTCCATCCCCTGCACTAGGAGCCGGACTTTTGGGGATAGAGCATTCAGTGTGGCCGCCCCCACCCTCTGGAATGCTCTCCCGACGGAGATCTGCCATGCTCCATCCTTGGACTCTTTCAAGTGGGCTCTTAAAAAACACTTGTTCACCCAGGCCTTTGGCAGCTAATCTGTTGTTTTTTGTTCTGTTTTGTTTAGTCTTGTTGTTTTGTCTTGTCTGTAAAGCGTCCTTGGGTCTTTTGAAAGGCGCTATATAAATTCAAGCAATTATTATTATTACTTTTACAAAACTAGAGGTCACCAATGTGGCCAAAATCCTCTATCACAGTATATGTAATTTAGTATCATGGTGATGGTATAAATCATAATAGCATAGTTGTTCTGTAAATTAAATTAAGACATGGATTGAAATAATCATACCACACTTTTCTTTTCTTTGGAACTTCCAAAAACACCTGCCTCACATGAGACAACACTTGACTTAAAACAAAATACTGAAAACTTTCAAAATGGAAGCTTTAAGGCAGGGGTCCCCAAACTTTTTCCTGTGAGGGCCACATAACTTTTCCCTTCTTTGATGGGGGGCCGGGGTCAGTTTGTAACAGAAAAAGTGAAGAAAGCCACACATAACCAAATATTAATAACCCTTTCTGGGATCTTCACAGAAAAAATAAAGTCAGGAAATAAATAATAACGCTATTTATGAAATAAAATTACACTATTTATGAAATCAATAAAAATCAAATAACCCTAAAAAAGTCCATGGAACATTAACTTTCTGTTGTGCCATGCACAATCTTAACAGGTAAAAGTTCAGCTTAGTTGTCAGAGCAGAATCTCTTACTTAAATGACTCATATGAGCAGTCTCTCAAAGTTCTTGTGTTCACATCTCAAAGTTTGCGCTAACTCCACGAATAAAAATGAGCAGCTGCGCTGTGTCCTGCACGTCCGTGCTCTCATCCAGTGCTAATGAGAAAAAGTCAAATTCTTTCGTCTTCTGCTGCAATTTCTTCAATGCATCTGGTGATTGTACTCGCCGACAGACTCACGGCATTAAAGACATCTTTCTTCTCGGGACACACCTCCTCCGCGACAGCATTCAAACATTTCTTGACAAACTCTCCATCAGTGAAAGGTTTACCGCTGCTTGCTATCAGTTGAGCAACCCGAAAGCTGGCCCGAACGGATGACTGGTTCAGCTGAGCTTGGCGTACAAATGTATTCTGCTGAGCTAACGGCCCACTTTTTAGCTTTAAGAGTTTGTCTGCTCGCATTTGGCCTTGCAAGCTATCATACTTGTCTTTGTGACGGGATTCATAGTGTCGGCGCAGATTGTATTCTTTGAATACCGCCACCACCTCTTGACAGATGAGACAAACAGCCTTTTCTTTGCATTGAACAAAAAAATAATCGTTTGTCCACTGCAGGTTAAATACCCTGCATTCTGAATCAATTTTTCTCTTACCTAACCTTTTCGCCATTATTCCGTTCTATTTGACAGAGGCGAGTCTAGGATTTTTTTTCTGGGGGGGGGTTTCAGATAGGGGCACAGACTGCAGGAGGGTGGAATAGAATGTCACGTTCTATGCATGTATTAGTCTCGATCGCATGGCCAGACTGAAAAAAAAATACACTGTAAAAATGTACTCAAAGTATTACCCAATGCAGAAAAAAAAGTCACATTTGAGAGATAGCAAGCATGAAAAATTACTGAAATTATCCGAATAGTTGCCTATTCTCTGTCAATCAACTACTTAATTAGTTGGCTAATCATTTCAGCTGGGTCCTTTTATTACAAAGCACCATATTTTATAAATGCTTTTAATGTTTTGAGAGCTAATGTGTATTCTGTAGTTGTTGTTAAAGGCGCTACTGGTTCATGTTACATCATGCATACTCCATTTAATTAGATGGCACACTTCCAAGTGGTTAGCCATGGGGACTTTTCCATACATAGCTCCTTGATTTGGTGGTTCCATTGCACTTATTTGCGCAGGGATATGTGTTTAACCTCACATAATACCTGCTGATTTCCTACTAGCTCTGCCCTAAGGCTACTGTGCTTAGTACATTGCCACCCAAAAATGTATGTGATCCTACAAGACAAAGGGAATAAAGTAGCTGTTCAACTTGTTGGTTTTGTTTGGTGTTATGTGCCTAGTCTGCAGCCCAGATCATAGAGGAAGAAATGTAATGATATAATTGGATCAACAATACAATCTGGTGGAGATCCAGTTCTTAAAGGCCCTGGTATAACACCTTGGATCAGTAGGGTTTGTGCTCTTAACACATGTAAACAGAGCAAAACTGATTTTTCAAGTTGATAAAAGAATGTATGTATTCCCACTTCTACTGTTTCAGTATAGAAAATATTCCTCTGTAAATCATAGATCTAAATTAAAACTCATCAATAAATCAACAACTTTGTTTTAACTGCTGTTTTCTCACTCTTTTCTCCCCATCAGGTCTGCTAACATGTGTGAACTGTATGAAAGTGAAATGGGGTGCTATTCTTCAGGTCATCTCCACCGTAGCCAAGGTCCTAGCTCTCATTGTCATCATCATTACTGGCCTGGTTAAGCTGGGACAAGGTAGGATGTCCTACAGTCTCCGTCTGTCAAACTTTGTGTGATAAAACTATTGCTCTGACTTTGCAGGAAATTGAAGAGATGAAGTACTACTGCGCTATTTAGTTATTTGTGTATTTATACATTTTATGCGTCTTCTTTAAACATAGATGTATTGAAATTCTAAATGTATTTAGTTTTATGTTTTGGAATGTATGTGCTTGTTATTAATGGCCAGGTATGTTTTTGTTGACTAAATTGCCTCAGACATGTATCGTCTTACAGTGTATGTAAGCATTTGGTAATCAGGGCATATTATCTATCAAAGTTTGGAAATATAAAAAATAACCAAGGCATCAGCTGGATTAAATGTCCAGGAAAGCTTTAGCCTTGCGTGATTAAAGTAAAACATTCCAGCGTACTGGGTACTGATTTCATGTAATGTGTTGTTGTAGGTTTTGATCAGAATTTTGAGGACTCATTCAAAGGCTCCAAGCTGAACCCAGGTGACATGGCCCTAGCCCTCTATTCAGCGCTCTATTCCTACTCTGGCTGGGACACACTCAACTTTATCACAGAGGAGATCAAAAATCCAGAGAGGTACGAGGTTCTGTATTTTAGAAAGATTTTACAAGAAGTGCTTTTCATGCTAGATGGCAGAGACTTATTTAACTACATGACTTTACCCACTGTGAATCTAGGGGTGTATAAATCTGACATCAGCAGTCTTACTTGTGAATTACACATTTCATTAAGCCATCATCTCCCCCATAGAAACGTTGTGCGTCACATGTGAACTGTCAAAATTTGTACAATCTAGATTCTCTACCTGAATCCTTTTGGTAGGACGTGGGTTTGTGCTGTAGCAGTTATTTTTCCTATCACTCTTCTGTAAATACTTCAGATACAACTGAGAGTTTTAAGTTAATGAAAACCACATTTCTCAATTTTCTGTTGCAGGAATCTGCCCCTGTCCATCGCCATTTCCATGCCCATCGTCACAGTGATCTACATCTTGACCAACATAGCTTACTACGTCGTCATGGATGCAGACAAAGTGCTGAGCAGTGACGCTGTTGCTGTGGTGAGTATGTGAAGGAATCATCCCAACTTTAGTGCATTCTCCTTGGCACCAAGGAAGCTGTATATGCGCAGGCTGACCGTGTCCATGATAATGTAGCTATAAGTGCATCACAGGACTTAACCAAATTGACAGCATCTGCTCAGCCTCATAGGGGCAGCAGGTTTTGATCTTCCCTTCCTGTCTTCTGCTGTCATCTCTTTAAGTCTGGCTGGCAGCCACTGGCTCTAGTGTCTGCTTCGGTATTCTCTTTTGGTCATCTGTGACTGCAGAAGTCGAGATGATGACAGGAACCTCATTTAGTTAAAGACATTAGCGCTTCGCACAGGAACAGGGGGAAGTTGATGATGTGATTAGTGCATTGGAGGAGGAAGAGTTGTTCTCGGGCTTGTTGACAATGGCATTTGATAATCTTAATGGTTAATGGTTAATAATGGTTTACTAATGGTCCAGCAAGCCATGCGCTGGGCGTTCTCTTAAATGTAAATCAAGGGACACAACCAGAGTCCCCGTAGTAAATTAGCCCCCGCCAGAGCCTTATTCACTTTGACTGATCCTCAAAGTTCACCGAATTCTAACCATTAACCATCAGTAAGAAGTTTCGCGCACACATAAGATCCACACCCACAAGCTACCTCAGACATCAATTTCATCTGACAGCTTGATTGATTAGCTAGCTATAATAGGTGAGTTATCCAAAAATCACCTCATGTTTGAGGTTTGTTAGTTTTAATACACGAAACTAACAAACAGTAGGGAATCAAAAGCAGAAGTTACAGGTAGCCAGAAGTACACAGCAAGTTCTTTATGAACTACACTGACTTTTTTACACAGACACTGACCTCAGGCAAATGGCAGGAAACACGTGGGGATGTTTACAAATTGAGATTAGCAAAAAAATTAGCTTTTAATTATTGGCACACGGTAGTGCACTTAAGTCATGTTATTGCTAAACCTAAGATTAGAATTGTGTTTTACAGCTTTAAATATCTCTCCTCAGGTAATGTGGTAATCAGTTGTTTTCACTGTTATCTTAACACATACCATACCAATAAATTCATGTGAAGAGTAACCACTTTGTCGAATGTCTCCTCAGACGTTTGCAGATGAGGTGCTGGGCTGGGCTTGGTGGCTGATCCCTCTGTCTGTGGCCATTTCCTGTTACGGAGGCCTCAACTCCTCCATCATTGCTGCCTCCAGGTCTGTAGATACAAGCACACCTGAAGCTACTCCAATTAACGTCCCCTAATGCTGATTTAACGTTATTCTACAAAATGCTATTTCTGCCTGCAATGCTTTGACTTTAGAATATCAGCAAAACTATGAGCAAACATGGTGGCGTGTTTTCATTTTTATTTCTTTTTGTCCTGCAGGTTGTTTTTTGTTGGTTCCAGAGAAGGCCACCTACCTAATGTGCTGTGCATGATCCACATTAAGCGTTTCACCCCAATTCCTGCCCTGCTTTTCAATGTTAGTGTCAAATATTTTTCTGGGTTTTGAAATGAAACTGCGGATTTGGCTATTGTCACCACCTCAGGGTGCGTGTGTCCCTGATGAGTTCTTTTTATGCAACTCAAACATGTTTTTTGTATGTGGTTCCTCTCTTCTTGTCAGGGTGCCATGTCTCTGTTCTACTTGTCTGTGCCTGACGTCTTCCAGTTGATCAACTACTTCAGTTTTAACTACTGGTTGTTTATCGGCTTGTCAATAGCCAGCCAGATCTACCTTCGAGTCAAAGCTCCTGATCTACACAGACCTGTTAAGGTAAAACACTGATGCAGACCTGGCTGCTCACATGATGTTTACTGGCCACAGTAACTCCACCTTCTAGGCACACGTACGTGTTTCCGTGTAGAGACATGACATTTAGTTCAAACCGGTAACACAGTGAGAGAGAAAAGAAGCATCATTAATGTTCTTTTTGTAACGTGTCTGTGGTAACGCACTTATGACAAGTTGTCATTGCTGTGCATTCTGTCTGTCGACACCTTGAAACTACTGAATCATATGGTGTTGTTAGAAACTTAAACCAGCCATTGTTTGTATTTTTGTATTTTTGACCTTTTATTTACATTTGTTTACCCATCAACAGTGCCTCCATTGTAGGCCTGACCACCCTCAGCCTTTGCTTTTAGTAATGAGATATGACAATGGTAAATGCCACTAATGTTTTCAATCTGATAACTTGGCTTATTAAATTCTCTTGCTACAGAAGTGCACTATATACTGGCGAAGCCATTCAAGGGTTGAATCATCAGAAGGATATGGTTTAAAGCAATATTTGTATTTGTTAATGTAATTGCCTTAAGTTTTACCCATCTTTTTTTTTATCCTCAACTTCTTGCTGCCTCTATTCTTCTTTTCTACTTCCATGTTTTCTTCCTTTGCTTCATCGTCCTCCTCTGCCTTTCTTCTCTCCATTTCCTGCAGCTGTCTTTGTTCTTCCCAATCGTCTTCTGCTTGTGCAGCATATTCTTGGTAGTGGTTCCCCTCTACAGTGACACCATCAACACTATGGTGGGAATTGCTGTGGCGTTGTCCGGTGCACCAGTCTACTACTTTTGCATCCACCTGCCGTCCAGCTCCAGACCAGCCTTCATCAGAAAAATGCTCAGTAAGAAGCTTCAACTGGTGATGCTGTGCATGACATAGCAGCCATTTTGCCAACATAGTGGCCATGTTTATTTTGGACGACCCACTTTTCCCTCTTTCACTTTATATTTAGATGTATATTATAGAATTCATGAGCACTCAACCTATGCATACCAACATGTCTGACTTTGTTAATGTTTGAATTGAAAAACTTATTTCACAAACAGCATTGCAGAATTATTTTCTTTAGTGACAGTCTGTAGAAAACACGGCAGATAATCCTGTGAGCAGCTGACTGTAGGTTCGGAGGTTGATTTAGCTTAGCTGTTATGGAATTTGTGTTGAACATTAAGGTACAAACATAAACTAAAAAGTACAGTAAAGTAACAGTGAAACAATAGCCCAACTGGATAGGCTGACACTGATATTTTGTGGTTTACAAAATACAATGACAATATATCATAATTTTTTGTTTTAACAAACACAGCATAAACAATCTTAGAGGTCATTCAAACATTTGTTTGTGACCAAGATTCGTACTGAGCAGGACATTTTCCAGTGCTTTGTCAGTGCTCTCTGTAGGATGATCTATGTCACAGTGTCACTGTTTCCAAATTACCTCAAAATTAGTTCCACATTTCTTCACTGTTATTTCTTGTTACTTATCAGCCGACACAAACACTGATACAGATACATCTGCAGTAGTGTTGACCTGGCTGATTAATCAGTTCAACTCAAATTGAATTTCCTAAGTGAATGAAGGAGGCTTCACTGTGTATTTTTATTTGAACAGAATTGCAAGTGCAAAGCAACATTGTTACCAGAATTTCTTAGGACCCAATAACATCCTCGGAGAATAAGTCCTGGGAGACAAGCAGTAAACTTTCCCTGTGAATGAATGTGGTTGTGTGATATTATTATGGATAAATGCTCAAAGAAGCTTAGTTGTCTTAACTTGCATGTAAACCAGCTGCCATAAACACATGTAAAAACTCCTCTGCTTAGTGTTAAGAGCTAAAGAGTGATTGAGATTAGTGTTTCAAAGTTCACTGTACTATAGAGCACACATACTTTACAGGGTCCTATAGTGTTGGTTTAAAAACCCCTACCCCTAATACTTTTAACCCTTAATCTAAAATGTTTGAATGAATAATGCTTCAAGTAATTTGTTCTAAAACAAATACGAGTATTTGTATACTGTATTTTTAAAGATGATCTCTTGAGTGTGACCTTTGACTTTGTTTTTCTGTCACTGCAGATGAGATCTCTCTGGGCACCCAAAAAGTGTGCATGTGTTGTGTGGCCTCGCCTGATATCGACCTGGACAACATAGACCCAGAGAAGATTGAATGATGGAGTGACAAAGGACTCAGGTGAACTGTTCTATGAAGGGATGGAAGAAGACTGAAAACTAAGGAAGCTACGAGCTGCAGACAATCAGGATTTAGATGAGCACAGTTTGGTTGATTAAAGGAAGAACGGTGGAGAAACTGGAGAGGTGAGCTCAACACACCTCTTCTCCCACACGTGGGTCATAGAAATAAAGGAGCAGGATTTTTATTTTTAACCCTCCTACAAATAACATTGTACACTATAAGTCTGTGGAACCTGTGCACATTCACATGTTAAGACACAATGCAGTGTTGGTTGTGCAATTTCCTCCACACGTGCCCACACACTGCAACTTACACTAGCACATGAGCTGACTGGAAGCCATAGAGTGACACATCAACGAATGGAAATTAATAAGCTGATCCAGAAGGACTTGTCTCAGGAAATCTGCCTGAGGAGATTTATTCAAAACAGAAAATACACAGGTGGAGGTGGAGAAAAGTGTCCAGTATGTCCCCAAAACACAATAAATATGTTGCAGCAGGTCTCTCATGTTGGTGTTAAGTTTAGTGGAGCTCAGGTGAACGTGTGGAAAATGATGGTTAAAACCAGTGGTTCCCAACGTTTTTTAAGCTTGTGACACCTCACAGGTTGCAAATGTCACAAGATCGCGGCCAATACAACCAGTCCAGCCAATTTCCATCTTATCTGAACATTTTAGGGGCCTTAAGATCATAAAGTTACACAGAAATTCACAAGCACAAAGCACTGATTGAAAAAAGTAAAAAAAAAAAAAAAATGTTCAATTCTGATTCCTCGTGACCCAATGGGGTGAGTCCTGACCGCTGATTAAATGCTGAAATGTTCAAATCTCTACTCCCTCCCACTGCCTGTGTGTAAAGGGTTTGAGCCTTTATTGGCTGACAGGCGATTTGCCAGTGTTTGGTACTCATACAGTTGATGTTTGAACTTTGACTTCAAAACTCATGTATCTGTAATAGATTTATGAGTATGGCAGCCAGACAATGTAAAAAAACAAACACCCTTTGTTCTTGGACTTGTTGACAGACCTCTGTAAACTGTGGCAAATTTGCACATTTTGAATTTTTTTCCTTTTCGAACTGCCTTTTGTTATAGAAAAGCTTTATTCTGCTCTCTTACTGAACCGAAGGACCAAATGAACAGATAATAATAATAATAATAATAATAATAATAATAGGGTAGTTTAGAAACAGGAAGAGGTTATTTACAGAAGTGCTTTTATTTCTTGCAGTTTGAACAAGCTTGTTTGCTTGTCAGGTGACTTTGAATGACTTTATTTTACAAGTGCTAATCCTAATATGAATAAGATCACAAATCTGTTGCCATGTGCATCCTGCTTTTGTTCCGCAGCAGTAATGCATCTGTACTGTTTTCTTCTCTCAGCTAAATCCATCCTCAGTGCTGTATTTGATTTGTGGTGCCTCCTAGTGGCAGCTCACGTTAACCCCCAGTTTCTGTCCATATGGTGTTACCATCACTACATTCTCTTTTTTTCAGCCCTTTATAAACACAAACTGAGCGAGATGAGCGAAGCTTTAGTGTTATGTATGTTCAACAGGTTTTAAAAGTTTAAACTCATGGGATTGTTTCTAGGTCAGTGCACCTGCCAGACTGTCTACAAAGAACCATTTCTGAAGAAAAACAGACAAAGCTCAGGATCAATCATGCTGATGTGCACATGCGGCTGATATTTATTATCTTTTTACCCACTCTTGTCTTAAGTTTGTATCACAAAGAAGATATGTAGTGTTGCCTTTTGAATCTGTCACACACTTGGACCATGTATTCAGTGTGCGTGACCAAAGGTCTTAAACAGGCTTTCTGCTCACCGAGCACAGTGAGCTCATAGCAAAGTGTCTCAGCTTTCTGGTGAGAAAATTAGAAGTGTAATGTTTTGACCTACAGGTAGAAACCAGCCAAACATTAGTGTCTGAAGTGTACTGTGGTCCTAATGAACTGTACGTGCCTTCTGTGAGTGTGGTCCGAAAAAGGCCCCGTCTGTGTTTTAAGTGTAATGCAGCTTTTGTGTGCAGTATCTGAGCATAATAATGTGACTCGCTGCTGTAGGATTTGCCTTTTTTTTTTTTTTTCTTCAGTTTTTCAAATTAACCACCTCGGTCTACAAAATCACGAAAGCAGCTTCAGATGTTGTAGTGAAGGGCTGTGTACTGTCCGTTGAAAATATTCAGGCCTTAGACAAGCACCTCCACAACACCAGCCAACAGAAGCACACAGATATTTGTTTAATGTTGCTTTTTCTGGGGTCCAAGTCGTCATTTAAACCAAAGTAGTTCGTTTTGTTTGAGCGTGTGTGTTTTAAAGGAAACCGCCATATATCTACAGGAAACACACAATATTTTCAATGTAATTCCATATATTGTCACGGTTTCCACTTTACTATATACTCAGAAAACTTGAATGTCGCAGTATAACATGTATTTGGGTACCAAATGTGTCGTTTCTAGGTGGGACGTATTTGTGACAAAGTTGTGTTTTGTGTATTTGTAGAATTGTGTGATTTGTTGACTGTTTTTATTTATCATATTGTGGACCTGGATAAACAAATTCCCAGCTATACTCATGTTTGCCCAGACTGAGACATGAAAGCGCTTTATTTGAATAAAGGCAAGTGCAGAATGTGCATTTAAGTGACTTTGACTGTTCTTATCCAACCCTGCCTGAACTGGAAACTTACAGTAGATGTCCTGAACCTCTGGTACCAGCAGGCAGCTCACAGCCACTAGAGGTCGTGGTCTCAATGCTTTTTGAAATCTTAACTGAAACATGGTTTATATTTGTTTGCTTGCCTCATTATACATTTGTTGACACTTGATGCTACGTGTTCCTGTATGTACACACACTGTCCATGTCTCAGTGCCTCTGACTGACCGTCTTCCTCCTCAGGTGGCTGGCCAAGCCCCACCTCCTGTCCATCCATCCACCTTGCCTCCCTGGGGGCTCTGGTGCACAGGCATCACATTTCAGCAGGGTATGCACTCTTCACTTCAGATGCTGCCCGTCAATAGGTGCTCATTCCTGGGGAGAGGCCTGCCTCTGTCCCTCCCCAAGACAGAGGGAGTTGGGTTCCACTGACTCATGCATAAAAAATAAAGCAGTGGAGGGGAAATGTAGCCGAGCACCACAACAGCTACTGTAACGGCTCTCTCTTTCTCCCAGAGAGCGGAGGACAGGCTGCAGACAAAGTGAATTATTAGCTTTAAAAGGTCCAGGCTGCGGAGGGGGCACCTGGCACCACTAATGTCCTGGAGGGAGTATTCGTTCTGGGGATGGGCACAAGCACCAGGGTGCTGCTCTTCGATGGGTGAGTGCCCGTTGCACACTGGCTCCAGCTTGGCATCATGGAGCTGCCTCGACGCCTGAACTGGATACGAAACCGACCCTGGAGGCCTCATGTCTGCCGTAGGGAGCTCAACCGTAAGTGTCTCTCTGTCCGGTTCTGACTTCCTAATATGATCACTAAGATACACTGAATAACTAGAGCACCGTAGACTTGATTTTTTTATTAGTTTGCCTTTTGTTTCCTCTGGGTCTTCTTTTAATTGTATTAGTGCTGCTGTGAAGTCTTCTCTGCCTTGTCAAGTGGAGTGAAAGTGGATACAGACACATTCTTTCTAATGGCACTCGGTGGTTTTACACAGGTAAATATACAGAGAAATCCCCCCGGTTCTGTGTTTTAAATTAGTAATGTGGCTCAGTGAGTGGTTCTCCCTCTTTTTCTGCCAAGCAGGCACCACTTGCATCCCCCACAGTGGATTTCATGTCAGATAAGATTGATGTTGAGCGTGATCATATGTGGGAAATGTTCTGAGTTTTGGGGTGAAATTATACATCAGGCTGTATGTAATTTCACAGCATAAACTCTAATGGCGTCTGACTGCATTAATCATAAAATCTGGACACATTTGTGGACTAATGTCCGTTTTGCAAACCACACATCAGACCTGGTTACTACCAGTTTTGTCAGACTGGGTCAAATTCAATGGAAGTGCCTGCATACGAAATTTAAAATGCTAAACGTTTCTGTGTTGCTTTACAAATATTACTGAGACACTTCTGGATGAAGACCCACTCTTGAAACTTGGAAACTTTTACTATAATTCCCATGGCTCACACGCAGAGGTCAGCTGACACTGCAGTCTGTTGAATCAGACTTGATTGGTGAATGTTTTATTGAAACAGCATCTGTGTTGGTTGTGTAGGATCAGATTGTAGGGAGAATGGATTACAGCACTCATGGCCGTGCCAAGTGGGTCCAGTGATGTATTATTTGGGTCTGGTGCTGCTTACAAACTGTAATGTCCTGATTAAACCTGTACATTATCTGTGCCTGTTTGAGATTTTTGCTGGCTGGTGATGGTGAACTGTGGATTCATGCGCACAGTGAGAGCGTATGTGTGTGTAGCGTTAAGTGCATACCACCGTAGTACATTAAGAGTCTGGATCGATGGAAATGGAGTGGGTGCTGTTGTCTGAATGTTGCTGAGCTGACAGGATTTAGCAGCTACAACCTCTTTCCTGAGCAAAGTGCAGTTTTGTCTTCGTCCTATCACCACTCTTTTAGGAGGATATGTTTGAAGCATACCAAAGTTATTTTTTTCTCTCTGGGGATCGATAAATGGGATGTTTTAGTTCTTCACAAAGCATGAAAGCTTTGTGTTTGGTTGTTTGTCTAGAGTGCATATGTGTGTGCGTGATGGACTTGATGCTTCTGTGTTCAACATTAGGTTGTTTGAGCCCGGGGGGGGGGGCAGGAGGGGCCGCTGATCGACTGAGTGATTATGACGGGGCAAAGGCTTGTTATATTGATGCTTTTAAGAGAGAATTCTTGTGTAAGAATTCAATTTGTGTGGATGGCATTTGATGAATGTTGCGTAACAGAGGCACTGAAACCTGTTACACTTTCACAGGTGGCTTCTGATAACCATCAGTAGTCGACTGCCACACGGGGTGGAGCAGAGCGGTACTTTACTAATGGGAAAACGCGCTGCATTTTGTCTAGAATTCATGTAAAAAGGAGATGAAATTAAATGTTCTGCTGCTCTGGATGATGCATTATTAAACATCTTCTGTGCTTCCTGAAAAATACCTTAAAATAAACTCCTGAACTCTCCTCAGACTTTAACTTCTATACTCTCACTAGTGATAGAAACAAAAAATCAGGCTGCTCTTTGAAAAAGGCAGCTATTGGCTTCCTTTTATCTAATTTTGTTGGATTTTCAAATTGAAGCAAATATGTGGCAACATACTGAGGCAGCAACCTCATTAAAGCATTAAAATCTAGCTAAAATACTCTGAAGAACTTTGAGCACTGGGGTCAAAATGTTCAGCTGCAGTGACGCAGTTAGTGTTTTATAGTGTCTAGTAACATAAGCCATTTCCTTCTGTTACATCTGTGCAGTAGCCAATACACAGACATGAGGTACTCAAGATCCTACCAAACCAACCATGAAATACTGGGCTGACTAGGCCTAAACCATCCCGCGACATTGTCCCAAAAGACTATAACAAATATGGCTCAGTCATATGTGATAATTTCATTGATTCTCTTTCAGTCGTTTCTATTCTCTGCTACAAAACATGTTCCCAACCAACCAGTTTTAATCCGACTGTCACCAACAGCATCCCTTCAAAGAGAAAGCACTCGGCTGAATGTTATTGATTATTTCCTCTGGAGAAGTCTGTGAGTGGCTGATTGTCTCAGTATTTATTAATAAGAGGTTGAAGGCTTTTACCAGTAGTCACCACAGAGCTGAGGCCTTGAATGTGTAACAATTGCATTTTAGAACATTTTTGAAAAAAGATATCACTCTTAATCTTTGATATGAACTGCTCTGCCAAGCACATCAGAAAAGGATGACTACATCAAAGTAACGCCAAAATACTGATTAAAAAAATAAAGCCATAGGGTTTCATCAGCTTTCTGAGGCTTAAACAGTAACTTGTGTAAAACAGGAAGTTGAAAGAAGCCACAGTAAGACCTCATCTTGTTCATAATGGTAACCAGAAGAACCCTAATGGCAGTCTGACCAGCTAACAGGTAGCAATAATGTTCCTCTGGGTTTTTATTTTCTCTTCTGCGTCAAAATGCACAGCATGAAGGTGATATTCACTGTTCTTCATAACACCTTGTTGTTTTACTGGTGCAGATAAACTGCAGTTATATTCAGGTTGTCTCCTCAGGACTGTTTTTATTTTGGTCCACATTTCATTTTCATCGTGGATGTGATATGCAGTAGCTGCTCCTAATGATATTGACGGGAAACTTGATCCTAAAATTGTAAGAGAACGGTGACACACTGGGGAGGTTGGGCCTTGGCCATTAATCATAGGGTTGTGGGTTTGATTCCTGGCTCCTTTGGTGTCCTTGAGCAAAACACTGAACTCCAAGTTGGTCTTGCTGTTTGTGTTTGGCAGTCAGGTGGCACCTGTGAATCACTTGGTTGGTGGTTCAATTCCCAGCATGTCGAAGTGTCCTTGAGCACGACAGTGAAAGGCAAAGAGAAATCTAAGGCACCTCTGCTAAACGCAATGTAATGTAACACTAGTCATCCACGCCTTTATGGTGTCTTATAATATTACTCATGAATCCTTGTTGGATTTATGCATTTGTTTCTAAGTAATATCAAATATGTCATTTTGCCATTTTGATGGTCTGTTCACAGTCTGAGCTTGATTTTACAGATTTTTGTAGCATTTTAGAGGTATGGATGGGGGTCGATCCCATAATCTTTGGTTTACAAACCAACGCCTTACCACCTGGCCACCGAAGGTGTCAAATTGTTCCATGTAATTTATTTAAAAAATAGGAAGTCAACAGTTGCTGCGTCTCTTTTCATACTGACTAAACCTTTGTGCTTCCAGTAGTCACCAGTAGGGGGCCCCCACAGTTTGATAAAATAGACACTGAATGCTGAATACTGTCTTCATCTCAGTTCACCACAAAGTGGAGTGAATACACAACACACATACTGTACTTGCTTTGCTTAGAGAGAAGTGAAGAAACTCAAAGATTGCACTTCTGCTCCTCTCAACAATGTCGAGTGTGTGTTTCATGTGATGAAAACGGCTCTCCTCCTCTGAAGATTGCAATTTCTTCCTCCTGTCTCTGGCACCAGCTGAGGGCAAAGTGCTACTCATCTGACTGATTTTATGTATAATGTAGAGGCTGGAAAGGACAAATACTCGCTTTCTTCTGATGTGATGTGTAAAACCACATGTCTGTCATACATTATCTGCCAGCCTGTGATTTTTTTACTTTAAATGGAGCCGAAGCCACAATAGAGCTGACTAAAGTAAAACACTTAACCAGATTGTATTATTGTGTTTCTATGACCTGCCTGCACATCTTTCTTCTCCTTTCTCCTGCTGTTCCCCCTCTTTCCCGCACCTCCCTGTCCCTCACCTTTGCCCCTCTTGCATTTGCTTTATTGCTTTCTTTCTTTCTCATCTCTCCCTCAGCCTCTCTTCTCGCTTATCGTCCTCATGCCCTGCGACCTCCCTCCCTCCCCCATATCTGCCTGCCCTCCCTCCAGATCTTCATTATCCCCCTGCCTCTCCTCTCTCCAACCAGATTTGTAATGGTGCTCACTCTCTGCAAATCTTCCCACTCCATAGCAACGCGCCTCCTCACTACTGTAGCCTCTGCTGCCACTGATGCAGGAGGCGGCGTTGGGATGTGAAACTACATCAGAGGAGATTACATATTGCCTCGGCTCATTTTCCAGTTGTCAGCTGTAGCTGGAAATGATTCTCCCTGTCTCGCTCATGGCTCACTAATACATCTCCTCTTTTTCCTCCTTTCCTTTATTTCTCTTGCACACCTCTTTTTATCTCTCTCTTTCTTCTTCCTCTCCTGCTTATCTGCACGTTTCTCCGTCCCTCTCTCACTCTGAAAGGAATTCAATTTACAAGCTTTCACGGCACGTGTGAGCGTGGAATCATGTTGGCCCTTTCTCTGCAATTTCACACAATAAAGTCAACAAGCAGGGCTGCTGCGTGGGCTGCTTATGAACACAGAGAGAAAGACAAATGGAAAGAGAGAAAGACAAGGGGAGAGTGAGAGACGGAGGGAGGAGAGAACAAAATAATACACTGCCTGCATCTTACTGAGAAGAAGGGCATGTGTTGTTCTTGTTTATTTCTGCTGTAGCTCTGATCTCTATTTGTGTTTGACAGCAAATTTTCCATATCTGCCAGTATCTTCACACACTGATCACTGTGTTTATGAGCTCCTGCTATCATTATACTATACTCTATCCATCAAAAATATACTAGAAAAAAAAAGAACTGCTGATTTGTTCTTCCAATTATAGAAAAATATGTTTCTGACACCTCTGGTGTATCTAGCCATGCAGATAGTATTGTTTTTATTTACTCAGGTGCTGGCATTCCTGTGTCTGATATTTCTGCCACTATCTCAATAATGTGAAGGGATTTTCGTTTATGGTGCTTACCGCGAATAAGAATTCAGAAATCTCAGAGACAGATCACCAAATAAAATCAAAACTATCCATGTGGCTAAATACGCCACATGGATAGAAGACATGAGAAAATGTTTTTTGATAGCTGCAATAGCTTTTTTGGCCTCTTGGGGGCAGCAGAAACAAGCTGTAAACACAGCACTGACATATTGTTGCCTTTTAAGTTGATCAAGCATACAAAGAGTGATGTTCTCTGGAGTCATGTTTGTGTCCACCTTCCGTCGTTTTTTTTATTTGAGCTCTGTTTTGGTCTCCACCAACTCCTCAGAGAAACATCTGGCTCATTAGCTGTTAAATGCTCCGCTGTGTTCTCAAGCTAGTTGCTAACTTGGTCTTTCTGTCATTTGCTGCTGGACAGCTGATGTAATGGGTTTATAAGAGTGAAAGTGGGTATAAAAACAGGTGGTTGGCGCTCCATGTTGGGAGCTCAGAATCAAACCTTCAAACTGCTGAAGCACATTTGAGCAAGACACAAATTATTAGCCTGCACAGTGCTGCGCTGTAGCCCAGCCTGAGCCGTGTATAATGGAAAGAGCAAATAATCGATGAAGTAGCACATTGTTGTTGTTGTTACAGGTGGAAATTAAAGAAGTCACAGCACAGTCAACACCAGGAAAATGCTCAAAAATATGTTGAATGCGGTTACAATAAGCAGATGAGGTTGGTTTTTTCATTTCCAATGGAGACGCTTATTTTAATATCCCACTGCAGCGGGACAATTCTGTGACTTGTACAAAAAACAAAAAATGAAGCAGAGCAGGACAAATTTGTTTGACGAAGGTTACAGCAGTTACAGTATTTTTATGGCGTAAAAGAATTTGATCTCCTGTCCCCTTTGGCCCTGTCTCTTCTTCTTTTCTATATGTGTCCAGATTCTTGTCTGGGGATTTATTGTGCACTTGCCAGATCATCACTGAGTCTCTGTCAGGTCTTCAGACATTTTGCTATCAGACACCACACATACTGTAGGCTATAGGCAACAAAAACACCTCCCACCACCTCATCGCTTCACTCATTTCATTGGGACACAAATGAGAAGATCTTGCTGAATAGCACAAGGCTGACTGATCAAACTTTATGCAAGTTTCAGCGTCTCAAGGCCAAGGCTGGAAGATTTGGCATCCTCTGAGTATATGGCAACACTCGCTCATGAGCTCATGGTTCCCATGTCACTGGGTTGCCAGTTTCTTCTTTGTGCTTCTCTGTTGAACTCCTGGGTTTTCATGGTGGCCAGGATGTGGCTTCATTGAGTGTCCATTCCCCTCAGAAGGATGCCAGACTAATATAATTGTGTGTGTGAGTGCGTGTGTGTGTTCTTGCGTGCAAGAGAGTGAGATGCTAACCTTAGTTAAACTCATGCTGGCTTCACTGATGAGAAGAAACATTCAAATGCTGATGAACTGGGAAGAAGGCCTTGGTTCAACTCTCCATTGCTGTGGGAGAGTTTGTCGCTTTCAGCTAAAATCTGTCTTTTAACATAATATAAATATATTTGCTGTGACCAAGCAACGTTTATTCATGTCGCACCTTTCACAGTCACGAGGTGCTTCACAGTAAAGAAAAAAAAAAGCAAATCAGTTGGAATCAAGTAAAAATAAAACAAAACAAATACAAATCAAACAGTAAGACGGGGTCAGACTGAAATACTTCCTCAGCATCGAGTCTCAAAAACTGAAAGCTGCTATTGTATGCTTGGTCTTGTTAACTTATTGTTTAATCAAAGAGTTCTGCTTTTACTCATTGAAGAACATATTTCATCAGAATAAGGTTCTTTTATGATAAAATAAAGCACCGATGCATTTGAGAAATGTTGTTACAGGTTAGTTTACTCATCATGGGGACTACTACTCAACCTGTGTAGACAATTATATAACGTCGTCATTGGCTGTGGAGACTAAAATCTGACAAAATGATGTAACCTAACATGGACCCCGTCAGAAAGCCGCTGAGCCCGGTTCTGTTCGAGGTTTCTTCCTGTTAAAGGGGAGTTCGTCTAATTCGTGATGCTTGTTCATATGGGAATTCTTGATTCCTTAATTTTGAATTCTTGAATCATTGGGTCACAGTCATCATCAGAATATAATTCATGTCTTTATTTGTTGTTTTTAATAAGCGTGTTGCATGATCATTTCAGGCAAGGGTTTTTATGACATAGCAGCAGCTTTTAAATGGTGTTTAAATACAATAAACTCAGCCTCAGGAACACAGTGCTAATTGACAAAAATGTGGATGCATGTAGGTCATGTATGGTTGGTGTAACTAGTGCACACTCATACTCCAGGGAGGAGGACAGATGTGTAGTCACGGCAGATGTCATCACTCTGGAGTGACTTGATGCAAAGCCAGACACAGTGAAACTATACGCTTACACACACATTCAGGGTTTCTTGTTGTTTTTTTTCGGTGCCCTCATGCGCGATGATGAGCTGTCACTACAGTTTCTAGTCCAGCTCTTACTGCCCCCTCTGACCATCGGGGCAGAAAGGCTGCATGTGCCAACACTTCCAGTGACCAGTTCTGTCATCGTCCGACTCTGAATAAATCCTCCACCCACTTCTAACCGTGACACCCTTTGCTTCTACTGTGGCACATCTGCACTCTGTTGTACACTCAGAGAAATACAGCTGCACTGGGCACTTAATGTTATTTTACACACTATTGCCCAACCTTCCTTCCTTCCTTCCATGTCCCCACCCTACTTCTCAGAAGCTGCGTTGTGATATCCTCCCTTCCTCTTCACTTGGTAGAATTTGTTTGTTTCTATAAGAGTGTCCCACTTCTGCCTGCTCACTCCATCTTTTGAATCCACGTTTGTGCATGATTGTAAGTGTGCATATGACCACAGGAATAGTCCATCATACCTACACCATGTTTCAAGTTTCACAGCGCACTCACTAGCAGTGACTGTCATAACGCAGGGTAAAATATTGCATCTATTGCCTGTGTTTTTTCTAGTTTTGAAAGTTGACTTCCCATTTCTGTAGCTGGCAGGTGCTGGTCGTAACATGTGCTGGAGGTCAGGGCGATGTGCTGGGTGGCGTGGGAGAGGAAACTGTGGTTTTCAGAGCTCTTGTCACCCTGTTGCCCCACCCTACTGCAATCCTCCTCATCTGACTTCTGGATCTCCAGAAAAAGAAAAGGTCTCACTGTCAAAAATAGTACTAGATTATGCAATTTATAATGAACTGCTCCAGGCTGTGGGGAGATAATAACTGTCAGAAATATGCTCATAGTCATAATATGAATAATATGATTCAATGGCAAAAACAAGCGTATTTTCTATATGGTCATATGTGTTTTAAACGACCGTTCGCTAACCCCACATCTTTTAGTTTCTGTTCTCACACAGCACGGGCAGTTCACAACAGTGATGGTGGCCGATTCACCTCTCGAAACTCTTAGTAATTTGTGAAACAACAGGTCCTCGATTTTCAAACGGGCGTGTCATTTCTAATTGACAACAGTTGATTTTAGCAGCTGAAATGGCAAATGGCCGATTTTAGCAGCTGTAGATAGCGGGGACAGTTAACGTTTCATGTTAACAGGTTAACATTTCATGAGCTGGCTGAAACAATGTCTCCTGCTGACATTAAAGTTTCCAGTTGTCTTGTTTTAAAACCAGAATCTTGTAGAGGTCTTAAATGTGAACTTGGTGGTTGCAAAAAGATGGAGGTTAAAGGTGCATGTGAAGGCATAAATTCACCATCTGTTTATTGATGATCGGTTTATAAGACATTTAAACAAATACACAGCATTGATTTTGCATTGCTGTGTAGTGTCAGCTCTAATCAGTCCTAAGGAAGATGTCTAATCTTCATCATTCTCATTAAATCGGTTTACTTATTTAGACTTATCTTTCCACTTTTAACGTTAAGAGAAAATATTTTTTAGTAACACCATCTCAGGTAGTCAACTTTGGGTACCTTGGAGTTTAATCCTCAAAAAACAGGAAACAGTCACCAATGTTAGCTTAAAATCTAATAGCGTCCTGGACCGAATTCAACAAAGTAGTGAAATACCCTGCAATGGATGTGCTGTTTGCTTTTTTCAAAAGTAACCTGTGACAAAGTAATTTTAGCAAGTTAATAAAGTGCTAAGAAAAAGCATTCTCTAAATGCTGAGTATCACTTTTACTACAGTTCAGTGCATTTTATAGCTTCAGCACTAAATAGATGGATGAGGTTTAATGTACAGTCAGTCCTGAAACAAATGCATGATGTATTTATATGATGTATTATCATGTCTAATCTAAATGTTAAAAAATGCTCAACAGCTACAGCAGCTGCTTTTATCATCCTCCTGATCATCTTGTGTACATCAGAGTAAATCTGATACCCAGGGTCAAAGACAAATGAGCAGATAAAGCTGTGGTCTGCTGATTCATTTGGTTGAGTGCTTCAGCTGCCTGTTATCTCTTCCCTCCAGGTGTACCCGGCAGCGGCGGGGCACAACATGGGCACTGACATCTCTGCGGTGCCACTCTGCACAGCTGGCGTGAAGCGGCTGTATTGCTGCTATTGTCTGATGCCCTTGGTGCACTCTGGGGCAGAGACAGAAAGGCAAAGAGTAAATGAGCGAGAGTAAAGCATCCAATTGTGGAACAGAGAAAGACAAAATACAATAGCGACAGGGAGAGACAGGGAGGGAGCACAAAAATAGAAATTGGGTGACAGCGCAAGAGGAGTTGTAGGCTTCGCACTGACAAAAAGGCATCCGCTGGGATTATTCTTTAACATAATGTACCGAAGAGTGCGGACATACAACCATATAAAGATGAAAAGATATCGATATACTTACAGTAGGTATATCTAAGTTATTCTCCTGCAACTTTACTTTTGGCTTTTTATTAACATAACTTTGGCTGTTTTCTTTCATCTCACCTTGCGCCCCCCTGCACACTAAGCCAGGCAGGATATACAAATAATTACAGACTACATGTTTGTCCAGGTGGTGGTTGAATAATGTGTGGATGCTGCTAAGAAACTGGGAAGTTTGCACTAAAATAATTTGGAATTCAGGACTCATTTGCAAGTTCATACATTTTCATGCTCCGTTGTTTACTAAATTTCTGGTTAAATACCTCTGACTCCAGGTGTTCAGCTGTTCACACTGACGGTTTATGCAGTAGCTCTCAGTTTTATTCATTATGTCCTTTCTCAGGTGTAAAATTTGGGTAATTTAGGTTTTACTGATTGTGTCTTTGGTGTGATTATGACTGACTGTCCTGTGCTGTGATCTTCTCCGTGATCTCAGGTTTTTTGTTGTTTCTTCAACAGAAACAGCATTTTGGCTGTTAAGAAATGTGTTTACATGCACATGAGTGTGTGCATAGTGGACTATTTTATGATACATTAAGGCAGTCGTTCATCAGACACATGAAGCCATAACTAACTTGCACATGTGCACCTCAAATGAGTCAGAGTGCCATGGCAAATTGGATTTACCATGCAATGCCCTCATTATTGTTACCAGGGTAACCAGGCGCCCCTTCACAATCATTCCAGTTTCTCGTCCTTCTTAGAGGGAAAGGAAAAGAGGCAGAGGCCTGGGGTGGAGGGAGCAGAGCGAGGACGATAAGAGAGGAGAGAAGATCTCCAAGAGGTCTCTTTTTACCCGCTTTTTTTCCCTTTGTCTCGCTCACATTTGGTCTGTGGGAATTATCAAAGTTGAGTTGAACTGAGGAGCTCTTACACCGTCCTCCAAAAAGGACATTATATTTCTGTCCTTTCTGTTCTGTCACACTGACATCAAGATCTTTTTCCCATCTGTCTCTTCCTTAGACTTCACCACGTATTCACCCCTCTGTGTGTTTGATGTCTCAGAGCAGTCTGGCTCTGGGGTGACATGCTATTGCAGGACGCATTTTCACAAGTTCCCTGTACTCGGAAATCCAGTTTCCACAGGATTTATGAATTGGCTTTTTGTGTAACAACAATATCCTATTGTGTAATGGGTGTATTTTCCATTCCTCATTCACACTTGTAATTTTGAAAGTATCTTTGCAGACCACATAAATTTAATGTTATTATTTTATAAGCAAGTATTGTGCTTTTTACTCAAGAGTGCAGCATAATGATGGCCAAGTCATGAAAATAAGATTTATTCACATAAAGGTTCATTTATATAGTGTGTAAATTTAACTTCTGAATAAATAGTTCATACGAAGTTTCATCTGTACTGCTGGAAATTAAATTCTGTTAGTAAAATGCTGGAACCTTTATTTATTTGTTGCAACATTTAAATAAAATATTGGAATTAGCCTATTGGGTATCTAATAAGTGCTATTATATCTTTATAGAATTTAAATCTCCCTCTCTCCCCTCAAAATTTCCACCAAAAAAGGACATGAACTCAGTGACCTCAATGATTGCTACAGTCCTGGAGAACAAGAAACAGCATGAATAAGCTGTGAATTCTTGCTGTAAAAATTAATCATTTTCATGAGTTAGCTGAGCCACAATCAAATAAAACACTTTTCTGAACCAGGTGATCTGACTCATTCACTATATAACTGCTTTTGATGTTAAATCAGGGAAGGATTCGAAAATAGCAGAGTTGCGAAACTTTCCTTTTATGATATTACATCCATGAATATATCTTTCTTCAAAAAGTTAACTTGATTGAACGTCTACTTTGCTGTATGACTGATTTTGCACTTTTCCAGCCAGTCCAGAAAAGTTGACAGTAAGTAATGTTTAGTTTTTAATGTCGGTATCCTGCTGTGTGATGCCAATTACTTTCTCTAGTTTTAGTATTTTATGGCATCTATATTTGTAGCATTTTGCAAGAGGCTGCGCACATGCAAATGTGCTTGCACCATAGAATTAGCCTGGATGCTAATGAGTTGCTGCTTCCATGCTAATAACGGATATTTTAGTCCACAGTAACAGGCGGCTCACTGATGCATATTGTCAGGGCCAGAAGAGCGAGTGTGTAGGAGGCTGAAGTCGCCTATTCAGCCTCCTGGGACACTCATCATCTGGCTCGATTCAGATGCCAAAGAGCTCCATTGTTTGACCCCATTCAAACAACACCATTGTACCGAGCGGGTCTGATTGTGCTACTCTTTGCAAGGCCGGAGTAATCATAGTGTGTGTGTGTGTGTGTGTGTGTGTGTGTGTGTGTGTGTGTGTGTATGTGTGTTTGTTCTTGTCTGTTTGTTTGTGCAGTGTTTTGGTGGCTGTGTGTGTGTGTGTATTGAGTATTGTTATATGGACATGTGTGTGTGTCTGTTGTGTGTGCATTACATTGTGTGTTTGCATCTGAGCAGCATGCGTTTGCATTTCCCGAAGCAGGGGGTTTCTCTGCTGGGGACAACAATGTACCCAGTCATTGAAATGCAGCAGGGAAAACGCAGCCCAAACTTGACCCCGTTTTCTGTCACTGCTGTCTGTGAAGTAGCTCATGGTCAGAAGTTGCTGCTGAGAGAAAAAGAAACATTGAAATGTCTTTTCATGAATGCATGCATAATTTTTTTCTTTTAATAATATAGCTCTGGGTTAATATAAGAAATGTTTTGCACATATATCATGATACAGTCACCAGAGCATGTGATGGTTATAGCAGTGAACAGATGGGAGTGGGACGTATCTGCATAAGACAGTGGGCTTTGCTATGCATCTGTCCATGTTCTGTGTCATTGATTCTCCATTTCATTATGTTTCTTGATCAGAGCACTAAGTCAAAGTGTCCCTGCTGGCTGCTGTGAACCACTATGTTTTTTAGAAATAATTTTTATAGCAGTTTAAATGACAGCCATCCCCATCATCCCCAAAGTCATCAGTATACTATGTGGAAATTATCTCACCGCTCTTCTCGTTGTATCGTCATCTGATCGAGGTTGTTCTGTTATTCAGCTTATTTCGCCACTTTCTGTAATATCCTGTTGCTGCTGGGGAAGTTGCTCCTTGATCAGGAAGCTTGTATATATGACTGCCTTCATAGCTTCTGCACTCTACAACCTTAAACTTGTCCCTTTCCTCATTTTGAGATACAAATACTGTTTTCTGCCTCTTCCTACTGTGGATTAGTCAAATTTGTGAACACTCTTTCTTTCCACACTGTCAGCAGGGTGTTTTCAAACTACTGTATCCCACCCTGCTCTGAGTGAAACACTGGCCAAAAGACTGGCCGTGTGTGTGTGTGTGTGTGTGTGTGTGTGTGTGTGTGTGTGTGATGTCCTTAAGCCTGCAACTAATAACTAACCGCTAATATTTTCAGTCATTTAGTAGTTGATTAAATGTCAGTTTTCTGTCCAAGATCAGTTCACTGAGAAAAACAGCAAATTGTTGGTTTTATTGCATTTTACATGGCCTAAAGGACATGAATACCTGTATGTAGCTGTTGTGCTATTAGCCTTGTAAACAGAGTTTGTTTAGACTAATTTTGAATGGATCTCAATACAGCAGCTTGGACTAGCACCAAATTAAACTCACTACTTCATTGAGGACAGTCTGAATCAGTGCAGAACAGCATGGTGGTATTAACAGTGAGGTGTTCACCTATGTTGTACATATTTAAGTGACTTTGAAATGTGATGCAGTTGCTTAGAATAGTTTTTGATAGTTTATAAAGAAAGACTTGTGTTTTAGGTTGTGGTGGCAGAAGCAGTCCCCTGTTTGCTTCCAGTTTTAGCCACTGTCACAGTTTTGGTTCCTGGTTCAGACTTACAGATAACATGCAAACACACGCTGTTTCTCTTAACACACATGATCAAGCGCTGACATGTAGTCTCTTTCTCACATCATCCTCCTCAATGACCTCAGATAAATAAGCAATCTTCTCATCCTATACATTTGTAAATGTCGCTGTTAACCAAACAACTTTCAGTCCACAGCACATGTTCTTCATACGCAGTCAGACCCCACATCCCACCTCCTGATTGATGCCATGAATCCGAATTGTCTGGACTAGCCTGAGTGAAAATGAGTTTGTCTCCAGGTGAATCCCCTTGAGCTTTGGCCTTAACGGGAGGTGGAGGCAGGGGAGAGGAAGTCTGAAGGAAAAGTGATAATGAATTGACTTGAGGCCTAGTTTCTATTTTGGTTGGGAATTGGTTTGTGCAAGTGGGGTGTGAGTCAGAGAAACTGCACAGTGAAGACAGATGGAGTCATGGTGTGAGACAGAGGGAGAAATTCTGTGTCTGGCTGCTTTTTTGACTTTTCCATCTTAGAATAAATTAAAGGTCAAAAAGAGACAAGACCTCAGGCTACCAGTAATTTGAGATTGGACATGAAATGTTTGAGAGGCAGTGGTAAGGGGTCTCCTGGGAGCGGGGCAAAACTTTTTTTTTTTAAAAAGCTGCATGAAAACTATTTCGATGTCACCCTGGCCATGATTGGCTGGAAAAGTCTGTCATCACACATCATTGGAGTTGGACTCAGTTTGCTTAGGGTGCCTGAATGTACCAAAACTCCTCAGTAACCACGGTACAGTGGCTGAAGGTGAGGTCATTCTACAGCCAATATATATAGGCAACATCGTTATGACAGCATTTTTAGCCAGTACAGTAGTCCCTCGCTATAACGCAGTTCACCTTTCACGGCCTCGCTGTTTCGCAGATTTTTTTTGTGCAATTTTGCATGCTTTTTTTTTTTACAGTGTATGAACGCGCATTGTGTTCTGCTTCCTGATTGGCTAAGGGACTGTAGACCAATGTCAATCAATCTCCTCCGTGCCATGTCTCTGTACAGTACAGAATGCGTTCGGCTTGCCAAATTTACATAAATGTTCAATCGCTAGCAGTGTGACTTTTAAGTGCTGCCTGTTTGCAAGACAAACAAACAAGTCAAACAAGAGATAAATGTGAGAAAATGTTAATGCCTCTCTGAGAAAAGTGTATAAACTGTATGGTGAGGGGTTTTACAGCCTTAAAATATATATAATAATTGTAAAAAATAAAGCTGACTACTTTGATTTATGACCAGACACCTGCAAAACTAATGACATCCCATTAGCCTCAGCTGTACTTTTTCTTTAGTGCTAATTAGTAAATGCTAATATGCTAACATAGTGAACATAGTAAACATTATACCCGCTAAACATTAGTATGTTAGCATGGTCATTGTGAGCATGGTTAGCATTAGCATGTAGCTCACAGCAGCACTGTGTCTCAGTACAGCCTCACAGAGCTGCTAGCATGATTTCAGACCCGGCTTGTTGTTAACATCATGGAGCAACATGGCAACAGTTTGCCTCTCATGTATTCATTGTTTTTGCATTATGAGACTTTTGCACTCATAATTATATTGCATTTATCTCACAAAGTTAAGCATGACTTTGCATGACCTTGCAGGTCATTTGACAAGATACATAACAATTTTTAACAAATTTCCACATAATAAGGCTAAAAGGCTCAACCTCCCCAACATGCAGAGTTGTTCAAGATTTGGCACACAGACGCTTACTTTGGCTCTGTGACGCTGATTATACGAGTGGGACAAACAGAGCCTCCTGAATGTGTCTTCTTCAGAGCAGGTGAGTGTGTTTATCTTATTTTATTCGCTGCATGCTGAGCAGCACCATGGACACTCAGTAGCAGCAGACAACAGCAGACGTTATCAGCTCTGCTGCGGCCCCCTCAATGTGGGCCAAGTGAAAAAATAGAGGGCGCAATCAGTGTGGTCCCATGATTCCCAGCGAGCTGTGAAGGAATGACAAGTATAGCCAGCCTCACATCTCACACGCCATGTGATGTACATACAAACACACACACAAACACACATTTTCACACCTTTTTGCTTGTCCTTTCTGGCTCGAAGTACAGAGTCTAATTATTCCTGTTAATCTCCTGCCTCTCGAGCTGACTCACTGTAGAGAGCCATACTGTGCATATGGGCACACACACAGGCACACACCACTGACCCTCCCCGTACAGTACGCACACACACATGCGCACACTTACTCATACAAGTGCTCTCCAAACAGCACACTCTCACTTCAGCTTTGCACAGGATGTTATGAAATCAGCACTGTTGCTAAAACTTGGTGAAGGTCGCTGGGAGTCCTCTCTCTCACCCACACACACACACTTCACCTGCCATTTACACACTCACACACACACACATCCTGGTGCAGAGAGCTGAAGCTCGGCTCAGTCCCAGTCCTCTGCTACTCGAGCGAAGAGCCTGCCGGTGATCGGACTGTCGCTTGAAGCGAAGAGGCCAAGCCGGTGTTGATTCAATTTTACAGCCCAGTCGCTCTCTCTGAAGCTCCGATTACTCAGTCGAGGGAGACGAGGGGGAGAGAAGAAGAAGAGGAGTAGTGATGGCTATGACCGACATTGCAGAGGATGACCTGGATGAGATGATGCGTGAGGAAGCGGAGGATGTCTTCTACGAGGACGGTAGGCTTGCCAAGGGGTCAGTTGTAAAGTGTGAAAACAGGCGTGGGTTTACAGGTGGGCTGCAGATCTACAGCGAGGTCAGACTGGTTGGTTTGTGACTTGTGGTTGTGATCAGGGTTAAAATTAGGGTAAAGGTGATGGCTGAAGGGAGGCCCAGAGGGACCTCTACAGCTGTGTGGGTGGGTTTTGTTTGATGCATGGTTGAGTAGGCTCTGACACACGCTGAAACTAAAAAATTACCACCAAAACATTGATTTATCTTTGTGAAGAAGAAGAAAAGCCTCAGTGTGCCACGAGATAAAGTCTTATTCAGTGGTGTCCACATGCAACGACTGTAATAATTAGTCATAGCAATGAATCATGCATTAACGAGAACTTCATACACTTGTCTCAGTTTCCCCTTTGCAGGAGCTCTGTGCAGAGTTTGCTTATTGATTTTTCAACTTTTACCCATTTTAGAAAGCAGAGAGGAGCCGTGCCCTCTGCAGTGTGGGCGTTTTTGTATAACAGGCAGATGTTTTTAACCGAGCATTATGTACCACAAGAAAATCTTTTCAATGTGTACTTTATGTGAGTGTTTTTATTTTAAACCCAACTGTAATCATAACCTTCTCTCAGCCGGATCGTGGATGAGTGATGAGCGGCTGAATTACAGCAGGACTGATGATTATTCATAGGTAGAAAAAAGCACAACTGAATATTGTTCTTTTTTTTGCAGCCATTTCAAAAATGATCTCTGACATGAATTGTGGAAAAACCATTATGGATAATGATGCGTCATAGATTGTGCCAGCATTTATCATGTCACTCTGAGTATAATGCAATTTGTGATGGACAAAACTTGCAGCAGAACCAGAGATGTTGTCTGTTTTTATTCAGCCTGGTGCCTCCATTATCCACAATGCAACTTAACCTCAGCATTTCATCCACTGTGGTTTTGCTGTGAATGCTAGTAACAGCTAATGTAGCTTTGAGCCTCAAGCAGAGATGAGGAGCAGGCTGCATTGCAAGCTCTGCATTTTTATATAATGGTTTTTGTACAGATTAAACAACCAGAAAAAAATGCGGTAATTGCTGAGCTTAAGAGGCGCTGGCACACACCTGTGAACAGAGTCAGGCTAGCTGTTTCCACTGCCTTCAGTCTTTAGGCTAAGCTAAGCTAACCTGCTGCTGGCTGTAGCTTTATATTGAACAAACATGGGAGTGGTATGAAGATTCCTGTTGAATTTGCATTGTTCCCAAAATGTCGAACTATTCCTTTAACTGTGACGAATCCCCTTTTTCCTACTTTAAATCACACACAGACACACCAGGGACAAAATGGTCAACCATACACACACACACACACACAGCTCTGCCATGTATTATCATTCAAACTGCTCATAGAAGTGTTTAAGTGCACACCAACTGCTTGTATTGCACACATCAACACCAGCATATTTACACATTTTGGGACATATTTAGGCTCTGAGTGCTCTGCAGCAGCTCCACTGATGATCAGTGGACAGCGAGAAGAGGGATATTCCCAGATATTGCATCATTTTGTGTGTAATGTATGTTAATGCCTCCACTGACCCACTTCTGACTGAGATACACCGATGATAATGTGACGTTCCCTTTGAACAACACAGCCAGGAGGTAGCAGTCAGATGACTCTCTGCAACAAACCAGCCAATCACAGCACTCAGATTCATGGAGAGGTTCGCCAGCAGGCATCAGTGTGTTTATTCAGAGACGCAGCTGAAGGTTGCAGAATATGGATCACTTGTATTTTCTGTTCTAATTATCTCTTTGGATTAGTGATGGAAATTATACTGTGTGCTTTGTGTTGAATATTCGAGTGTTTCATTCTTATTGGTGCTGAATGCAAATTTACTACCACTGGCCTATTTTCTTTCTAAATCATTAGTTGTAGTCATTTGCAAATATTTTCTACACACAATAATAGATTCAGTGTTGAATGTACTCAGCTTGTGTGGGATGTGTGATTTCCCAACAGTCTTATGTGGTGGTTCTCCACCTGCTGTGAGGGGGTCACAAGATGAACCTAAGGAGTCACTAGATGATTACTGACGCTTGAAATATAGAACACTTATTTCTTAGCTTTTCTCCAATTGTTGTATATTACTTGTAAAATACTGAGTAGGCTTATCTCTTTAGGCCTCTAAAAAATATTCTAATGAAACAAAGCAAACAGGAAAAATCTCTCTTGAATTGGACATGGACATGCAACCCTAACCCATGAATGTCTGTACAGACCATCCAATATTTCACTCAAAAAGCACAAAAGTCAAACTCATGGAGGATCACCAAATTCTCTAGGATACATCGTCGTACATCAACAAATTGTGTGCCGATCAAAATTTCACCACATTAGTGAAAACTTTGACATGTTGGTAGTACTAACAGAAAGGTCAGGGGCTCATCAATGACACCATGGATGTATGTGTAATATTTCATGGCAATCCATTAAACATTAACCATTGTCCATACCGCTTATCCTTAGCCAATCCCAATCTGGGAGCCAATCCCAGCTGACATTGGGCGACAGGTGGGGTACACCCTGAACTGGTCGCCTGTCAATCACAGGGCCGACACATACAGACAGATTACCATTCACGCTCACACTCAATTTCACAATTTCACACTCAATTTAGAGTCACCAATTTACCTTATCTGCGTATCTTTGGACTGTGGGAGGAAGCCTGGAGAGAACCCACCCAAGCACAGGGAAAACATTGAACCTGGAACCTCCCTGCTGTGAAGCAACTGGTCAGCGCTGCAGTGTAGAAGTGTAGGAAGAGCTGTAAAATGCATGAAATTACACTGTATTACTCTAACTATGCACATTAGCTACACGTGGCACTGACTTGAGGGTTGCTGTAATCAAAAGGGAGTGTATCAGATTTTTTGTATAGTATCACAGACAGTAGCTTGTATATGGCATGTTTAGTCTGTCATTCTTTTGCTTCTGTACTGTAGCAAATTGAATTATGACTAAAGGAGCACTACTTTTAGCCTGGCAGCAGAAATGTCAGAGTGCCTGAACAGAGCAGATCACATTTTCCTCCCTCTCCTCCGCTCTCACTCTCTCAGTGAGTCCACTTCAGGTCGTATGAATTAGCAAAAAGGCTCGGTTAGCTTTACTCAGAGGGAACAATGTGTTTTAGCTTCTTCCCCGCCTCGGTGCTCCCTTTTGTTTGTCAAAGCAAAAAGTAGTTACTTTGCAGAGAGATGAAAATGGATTCATGATGGCCTTTTAAAACCTATGAAATTTGGGGCACGTGTTGACCGGAGTGTGCCCTTTGTATTTAAAAACGTGGTTTCATGTAGATATACACAGTTTACCACAGAGCTCTGAGCATACTGAGGTAGTCAATAAATAGTAGGTAGGTTGATTTGTGTGTAGATTGAAGGGGCAATTCACCCAGAATTAAAAAAAACAAACATATTCCCTCACTTGCCTTTAGAGGTATTTATCCATGCAGATATTTTAGGTTTTATTTTGAGTTGTGCCCACAGTCAAGTATATGGATTATCCACAGTAACAAGGGCATATATTATCTCTGGAAAGACAGACTGAATTTTTTAAAAGTCATTTTTCAATGCTGTGAGCCTCACAAACAACATTTGACCTGCTTTGTGGGGTGCCGGTAGTTTAGACCTCTGCCAACATGAACGCGGTGTCAGGCTAAAATAATGAAGTCACAATTCAGTCAGTTATCAGGCCAGGGTGGAGGGAGAGATCTCAGAAACGGGATCACATCAAACTAGAATCTATGTTTGTGGCCCAATACGACCAGAACTACATGAGGAAAATATGTTGGTTTATTTATCTTTGTAGTTTTGGGTGAACTGACCTTAAAGATGTAGATTAATATTTTGGCTTCTTGGGTCACTGGGATCACCAGGCCTGCTTAGATGAAACCTTTGGATGATAGAAATATATGATAGTCCAGTCTAGTCCAGTCTATCGCTGTAGTTTAGACGGTTCAGGGACAATATGTGTTGCCACATCTTGCGAGTATGTTCCTGAGACAAAGGCAGGTTTCAAGCAAAGTTAATTTTCTTCTGATTTGTTTTGGGAAAAAAGAGAGAAGATATGCGGTAAATGCGTCCAATATTTACTTTGGTGACTTTGCAGCAAAAGAATCGGTTATGATCTGGTATCACGTTCACTTCTCCCATTGGACTGAATAGACTCGGGACCTGCTGCCAGTCTCCTAAAGGGGCGGGGTAGTGGCCAAACCCACGAAACACAGACACAGGAAACTGCAAACAAAGACTCAGTTTACCCTTGATGATTACCCATGAGCCTCTGCAAACTCACCTTTGCATCAACAACCATCTGACTTGAACGATTCCATTCAGATCTTCCTGAAACTAGAGCTAAAGCCTTTAAGTGGTTTTTCCCACAACTCCGCTTTCTCCTCTTGTTATCACACTGCACACACGCACAGCCGCCTTTCATGAAACATTTCTCAGATGCAAATATCCACACCATGCGAAACAATCAGTAAAAGTGCACAGCAGTCTCATTGAGACCAAAATAAACACAATGTCTTCTTTAACTCCTTCTTCCTTATAAGTAATACAAAGAGCCTGATTTTGCTCTGCAGCGGAGTTAGCAAACAGAGCGTAAACGTAAAGCACAAGTGTGCAGTGTGTCCCAAAGGAGCGCCGCAGCAGTAGCACTTTAATAACAGTAAAAATATAGTTGAGTATGAGATCAATGGTGCCGTGGTTGGTATGAAGCGTTGGTGTTTGGTGTCTAAATAAACTTGTGTTTGACTAACTGGGTCAGGTCAGCAGGCGTCACAGAGCTTTCTGTCACAAGTGAGGAGTTCCTAGAAATGGAGGCCTTGCAGCACCCTGAATTATATTTACTCTCCAGAACCACATAGGAAATAAGTCTTCCTTTGGCGTGTCAGCCTTGAGATAGAGAGTGTTTTTAAACATGTTGTATGTTGGTGCTTTGCAGTTTTATGCCTGCTAAACTCAGCTAAGTCCCTGTCATTGGCTGTAGTGCTGGATGTGGAAAAGTTTATCCGCTCCGCTGCAGGAATGCTTTGTATTGTTCCTGTTTCTTGTGCAATAGGATGCGTAGGACTCCTCCCCTGACTACCAATTGCATGACAAAACCACTAATTGCTGGGCTCAACAGCTTTTGTTTGTTTGTTTTTTTTTTGGTTTGGTTTCTGAAAACTCCCTCAGGAACAATGTCGTGTCAATCATTTAGATTGATTTCCCATCCAGCCAATGTTCCTACACAGAATTTCCTAGCTACCAAGATGAAGTTTAGACACCACACGTGAATGGGATTAAAGCTTTAATCTAGTGCTTTACCTGTGCTCATTGAGCCTGTGCGCCAGACTTTGCCAAAGGGGTTTTCTTTAATGTTACTGAACACCTGAGATTTAAGGAGTGAAAAAAACAAACCAGAGTATTTAAAGGCATGACACAACATGCAGGCTTATCTTAAAGGAGGCATGTCTGATTTCCACAGTGAAGGAACTTTTTCATTGCGACAGATGGTCAGTAGTAGTGGGGCAGCATTCCTCTGGTAATCTAAGAAACAAACTTTGAAGACAAGGTTTCTACACTGAGCCACGTACATTACCTGAAAAGTTAGTTTTGTCAACCTCTGGCTAATAGCTGTACAGCCAGGTGTTTGTTAACATAACACTGACTACATTTACATGTACACTGATATACTATTATTCCCAATATGACAATATTGTGATTTTGACAGGAGTCATATGAGCAGCGCATTCTGTTTGTATATTCCAAATTAGACCTCATTCTGTATCAAACATATGCTTTTTAACATTTTTTTTTTTTAAAACTTTGATATCAACTGATTTTTGGATATGGTGGTTGAAATAATGACAGAGGGAGGCTGTGTTCAAACTGTCCAACAAGTCAGTCATTAGTGGAAAAAACTGCATATAAAAAGACCGCATATAAACAGGTATATTACTGGAATGTTTTAATTGGCCATGTCAACGGCTTTATAGGAATAGTCTTTGTTGGAATAAGGGCAAAAAAACAGAATATTTTGTGCATTCAGCTTTAATTTTGTTCTATATCTTTAAGCAGCATTCACAGAATACTCCTAATTCTAATAGCTCTGAGTAACTTTAAACATATAAAAGTAAGGGATAAGTCATGTAGCATCTGGCTTTACTAGCTTACCAGAATGTTATCCAGCATTAACGTTAGTCAAGCTACTTTACTGAAATAACAAATCTTTAATAAAAACTATGAGATAACACACAGCTGTTTCTAAACTACTATATTTACCACATGCTGCTTGGTGATCTGCTGCTGGTTTATCTGAACTGCTTTGACAGTGAGGGAACTTTAAATGTTCACTTAACGTTTGCTAGACGTTTAACCAATTGACTAGCATTAATAGTTACTTAAACAACATTTAACTGACATGCCTTATTCAATTCATGCATGTATCTTATGATGAGATGCTCACGCCAAAGAGAAAACAATACAATTAAATTACATCTGTATTCAATTTAATGGAGTCATGAGTATGTATTAATCAAATCACAGCTTCAAATGTGAGCTCTGAGGAGGTCTAATTATATTATCCTCCTGATGACATGAAATCTATCTCACTTCTACAGTACAAGCTTTCAACTGTTGCCCGGAGGGTGAAATGGGGGAGGCGACCCCCCCCCCCTCCTCCTCTCACAGATAGGCCTGCAGCAGTAGGAACACACTCACAGGGCATTAACATGATATACAGAGCTCATGGACATGGCTGCAAGACTAGAAACCAGGTCAGATTTCACAAATCTATGCCTCTCTCACTCTCTTGTCTGGGCTTGCCTTGTGTGGCCAACCTCAGGAAACTGTATCCTCCTCTGAGCCAACATGATGCCCATCGATGCTCAGGCTCACAGTGAGCAGATCCTGTTTCCAGAGCCTTGACGAAGAATTAGAAAGTATTATAGACACTGAAGAGCCCTTCAACATGCATTTCTTGCTGTTTCGGGTTGCATCTTCTGAAACTTTGTCATTTCTGACAGATATGTTACAGCTCTTGATGTTAAAGTTGAGATAGTTGATTGAATTTGAATTTTCAGTCTACAGTTGCTTCAGAATTGAACTAAGTCACTGGCTAACGTTAACTATTAGCTTTTACCAACATTTCTCAGTTGTTACGGTTCCTGATGCAACAGTTTGAATAGTTTCAATTTGACTGGACAGCACCGCTGATGTTGTCTAGCAACCATTTTACTTCTGTCTTAGCTTTTGCAACCCTGCTGAGTCAAATCACTAGTTTGAAACTAGCTGATAGTTGGTCACTAAATATAATTCAGCATCAGTCAACAGAAAAACTGTTGACCATGAGTTCAGTATGACAACAGTATCTTAATATCCAGAGGGTCATTTTGCAATACCTTAAGAAATGTCTTATCAAGGCGTGTCAGGTTTAAAACCCACCAAAACAGGAACCAATATATTTCTGGGGAAATGGAGTACCGACTATTTCCTGGTGATGAAGAATGATTTGGTCATGTGATTAAGTATTGGTCATTGGGATTTAGGTCTGCAAACTGACATGTTCAGACTGTAGATTTAAAGGAAATATCTGTCATGAATGCTACATGGATTTTTGTTTGATCTTAACATACTGAGAATCTTTTTATCCATATCCAAGGATATTTTACAGGTGAAAACCCTGATATTTCTGAGCATGATTATATTACTTCATGATCTTGCCCCAAGTGTTGTAGTCTGACTAACAAATAATTTAATCAGTGCTCATTGCTGTCTGTCAACGTGAGCTCAACTATATGAGACACGAATACAGTAGCTTGCCTCCTCCCAAAGCTGTCAGTCAATGTTTGTCAACGGTGTTGTGATCATTTTATGGGTGATGATCTGATTCAGTGGAAAATCTGATCTCAGAGCTTCAGTGTGGGCATATAGGACAGGATGGGTGGAGTTAGAGCCAAGGAGGTCACTGCTAGAGGTTGGAGAATGATCTAAAACTGACTTGATCCACTTGCCCTATGATAAAACGCACACACACACACACACACACACACACACACTGACTCCTCTGCAACCTTTTACACACACATAAGTGTAGTCTTCCATCCTCAACACTGGCACACTGACAGTCCACCCACACATACACCTCCACTGTCTGTCCACAGATGTCATCTCTGTCCACAGCGATACAACACACTGATGAACGTGACAGTACTGGAGTTTGTGCGTCAGTGGCCGCTCTGTGTTGGGAATAGCTCTGACCTGAGGGGACCTACTGTAGCTGGAATATGACCGCTCCTCATCTCCCTCTTCCTGCATCTGACAGTTGGCTCCATTGACCTACTTTTGCCAAAAGACTCCAACTGTTGTTATTTTCTACAGTTTTCACTGACTGATGGGAGGAGTAATAAAGGGTAAGCCTAAAAGAGAGGAAAAGTGGCTTTCCTTTTTTAGGTGATTGTTTTAATGGCGCAATGTTCAGTAAGCCAGATGATGCAACAGTCGAAATCGTTCCTTCTTTGACTCAGCTGTAAGTGTAAACTGGTCTCAGTTGTTTGGTCACAGATGTTTACATGTTGCTTATATCGCTGTACTGCTAACCTTTACAGTTCCCATGTGGTTACCATGACAATCTGTGCTGCGGGCAACACTGGGCGTGCGAGGTTTACACTTAGTGGTTTGGAAACTCTCACAATGAGGTAACCCTGTTTAAGGCGTGAAACGTAACAGACCACCCATGACTCCTTATAGAGGGATAACCAGGTGGGAAAAAGGGATCAAGTTGTGCTCTTCATGGGGCAGCTGGAAACGTGCATTATTGTATGTGAGATGTAAAAAAGTCCAACTTTTTATTTCAGTGTAGTTAAGAAACAGTTATACCCGATAACAAAAGTTCATCCACTTATTTGTAAAATGAGCCTGCATTTTAAAAGATGCATTTATTGAGTTTTTGGTTTCTTGAGAGCAGAAGGAAACTCTTTACATATCTAGCACATATGGCGCAATGTTATCATTTATTTGCTGCAACACGCATAAGCTGCTACATGTTCAACTTCCTTCCCCAGCTAGTTCCTAACTTTGTCTGTCTACTGTTGGGCAAGTAGCCTTCAGTAGATATATCAAAACGTTTATCGCTGAAAACGGTTGCAGGACTGATCAGAGTGGAGTTCACGTGCCTGAAAATCAAAGTTAAGGCAAAAGGAGACTAAAAAGCGCCGTAGAGCTGAGGGGAGCTGCACAGTTATGTGACAGTGATTCTCCGTGGGTTTGTTACTATGAGTGAAGCCTTTCACATTACTTATAGTCATTTGAACCACATGTGAGATAAAAAAAAATAGCTTTAGATAATAAAACTAGTCAGACACTAATTTAGAAAACTGTTAATAAGGAAGGCTGCAGTCTGTAGGCCAGTGACATGCCTTCTAGCCCTTCAAGGGAGAGGGTGGGGGTGCAGGGACTCTACCTGCAGCAAGCAACATGTCATTATAGAGCAAAGGAGCCTCAGCATGGAGCCATGCCACAGGGCTGTAGACAAGCTTGTAATTGGTTCACGTCTGTACAGACACAAGAAAATGCAGCTTTGTACAGACATATAGAAGCTTTTAATGTATTGTGTGTATTCAGAGCTGCGTACATGCATCGACAACATCAGACTTTTACTTGGATTCAAGTTCGGCATTTACAACCAGGGAAGTCCAACAATGAGTCAACCTGAGCTGAGTTAGTAACCGGAGAAGCACTCAGATATTTTAGTGCCACACACTCTCACTCTGGCACACACATACACACACACACACACACACACCGTCAGCTGTGCCTGTACATCCCTTCGACTTGACCTTCCTGCCCTCCAGTCATGTGGCTTCTCTGACTCATCCTGGTTTAGTGGTCAGACGTTTGTCAGACAGAGACGAAGAACATGTTCAGAGAAAAGGAGCGGGAGTACAGATTTCGGAATAAAACAGAATGCAACAGAGACAAATTGGAGGTAGAGCGAGCGATGCCACGCTACAAGTGGAGCAGGAGATCCATGGTGGTGACCAACAGCAGTTGTCGCTGGTACGGAAGGAAAGGTGCTGCTCTGCTGGAAGGTCAGTGGAGCTGACGTCATTCATGCTGTGAATGGGTGAATGAATGGGTGTGCACTGACGAGCGAGCACACATACCTGAGTGCATACTGGTTATATTCATCCAATTATTTACAGTTATGATTAATATAGTTGGTTGAACAGAGAGCACTAAACAAATCTGAGTGTGTTTTATTGAAGCTAGTGAATATTCTGTGAGCGAGCTGGACCACATCAGAGATGGAGGGAGGGAGTGACAGTCACTGTAAACTCAGTTTATTTGGCGAAACAATCCTCCCTGAAACTGTCACATTTGTTTATCCACAGTGTCATAAGAGATGAAAGTGAAAGGGTGATCTTGATATTTTGGAATTTGTGAAGGTGCAGGTATTAGATGATGGGACGGGCTCATTAAACGATCTGCCTCTGTAAGGCTTGGCTGTAATATGGCACACAAGTTATGTAGATTTTCTGTAACAATTTCCAACACATACTATTGTTATATAGTTATATGTTGCAATGTAGATATTTACTCAATGAGGTAATGAAGTCATTTTTCCTTTTTCTCCCATCATGTTGGATGGAAACAGGGGAGTACGAGGGGAAAGATGGACAATACAGAACTGACCTTGAAGTTAATAGAGAGTTGAGTTGATTAAAATTCCCAGCGTTACTTCGCTCATCACTCTGTTTGAGAGCCAGAATGAAATCTATGGTTCCCGAGAAAAATCTTGAGAAGATTAAAGCCGATGACCCAATGCTAAATGATTATGATGTGATTTTGATTGGCAGCCACTGTGAATAGCTGCTTATTTTATCTGTATCTGTTTGTGTGTCTCTGTATGTCTGTGTATAGGTATAAGTCTGTATGGTCCTCTCTTTGTGAGTGTATATGTCTGCAGTGGCTGTGTTTGTGCGCACTGGTTCTTCAGTAAATATAGCTGCTAGTCAGGGGCTGTTGATGACAGCCATAATGACAGGCTGAGCTGTTCAGCAGCTGAGAGTCAAGGAGGAAGAGAAAGGGGTGTGTGTGCATGTGTGTGTTTGTTCCAGCTGAGGGGCTTATAGAAACCCCACAGAGTTCCCTGAATGTTTTCTACCCAGCGTTTCACACTAAAATGTACAGAGGAAAGTAGGGTGTGTGCTTTTACATTTTTTAGAGAGTGATGCTTCACATTGCAATTGAACTATGACTCCCCACACAACATTTAACAGTGGACTAATCAGAGAAAGATAGTGGGACAGAAAAGGACCGCTATGGGGTCAGTTTGGTTGATGTGTGTGACTGAATTTATGTGGCAGCCTCAGGAGGAGAAGCTCGCTGATTGCGGATCAGCTGCTGCTTCTAATTCTTTGTGCATTAAGGGGCTATGAGAAGGGAAAAGGCCCTTAGAAGTACATTACTATGTTGTCGCATCTGGTATAAAGAAATAGTTAGACATTTTGGGACATACACTTATTCAGTTTCTCAGTGAGAGTTCATTTTCCACTCTCTGGCTCTTTGTGTAACTCTGCCCACTGCTCTGAATATGCAGTATATTTATTTCACTCTTTCTTCTCTCCCCATCATCATCTTTCTCTCTGCATACAGATTTCTGTATTAACTCCTTTCTTCCTTACGCCATTTATATCTCCATCACAGCAGCTGAATTCCCAGCATCAAGCCCATCACTTTAGTGTTTATGACAACTTACTGTGTTATGACAACTCATCAGTCTGCATGAAAGTTCATACCTGACCTCTTACTAGCTTTAACAGAGATTTCGACTACATCTCGTGGTTTACCTCAGCAGGTGGACTTTACACAGTTGTCAGTATGGAGCTTCTTCTTGATGCTTTACATCCTTCCTGCGCTTCCACAGTTTCTCACAACAACGACATTCACAGCATTTGAAGCCATTTCTACCAATTAACATAGATTTATGTTGCTGCTTTTGCGGGCAAACGTATCAGTATCTCCCCTTTGGAAACTTGTCCAGAAAAAACACAAAGTTAATTTTCTCGCCATATCTGTACACTAAGATGAAGGACCAGAGGTGAAAAATCCTCAAACCTTCCCTTTAAGATTAATCATATCAGTGAGTCATTATGAAATCCCTTCCTCTACTAAAACTAAGCTGATGGATTAAAAGGGACAAGCCATTTTCTGCTCCCTTTGCTTCTTGGAAGGGCGAGCTCAATTGGATTTGTATGGACTCAGCGGAACAGCATATCCACTTATGGAGGGCAATTATGCTGGCAGGAGCACCTCAAGAAGCGTCACTCTACATAACACCAAATTGTCCCACAGAAATGTAGTTAAAAACAGCAGCATGTGTGTTTCACGCTGTTTGTAGCTCATAAAGATGGAAGTGTGTGCGTATTTCATGGTTCCCATCCATGTGACTCGGTGTGCATCTTGCTTGCTGTCCAGGGAAAGGCAATCACTTTAAACTCACTTGAGGTGAACGGGCTGGAAAAGCAATTTTTCAAAAAGCCCCTGTTGTTAAGTTGCGTAACCACAGATAATCACATCATCATTTTCACAACTTGTCAATACATTTACGAGGACAAATAAAACTTCTTTCATGCGCTGGTAACACGCTGCAGAATGAGGCAGCTCGCACTGCAAAAGTCGGGCTTAACGTCCAAGCGAACATGAAAGGTTTAAATTTAAACCCACGAGGCTGAAAACGTATCAGCTCACTCTCCTAAAAATGGCCCCGCTGCTGTCTAGAGTACAAGGGCAAAGAGAACTGTTAGAGACAGTTCAGAAGGTGACAGCTGGTTAAATCTGGTGTTCAGGCGTGGATTCGCCCTGTAGGCCAGACTGGTGCGCAAAAAGAGCACAAGACCGGTTGCAAGACAGAGACTGCAATGTCTGTGTGTGCAGGGCCGTAGACGACATCCTTACTAATTATGGCTCAAAGTATGCCGTTTACATATTATAACTGACAGTAACACATTAAACATTTTTAAATGTCCTCAAACACATTTATATTTATATTTTACAGCACAAACACATTTATACAACTGAGTAACATATCAATATAGAAAAGAAAAAGTAGGAAAACTCCAATTTAATTTCTTTAGTAATCCTTACGTGAACTTTGCTGTTGACACTGGCTGACCATCCATCACCTCTCACCCTCTGTGCATTGTGTACGTGTGTTGGTTTCAGTGTCTGGTTGGCATCGAGTTTACTTCTGCTTGTCAAAGTAAGAATAAAGAGAAAGAGACAGAGACTCTAAGGTCTTAATTTTCTTCTTATATCATTAACTTTTTTTGCTTTGATTTCCTTGTGAAAAGGTCATTAATCTCGCCATTAAATTGGAATATGTAATTTAGCTTTGGCAGTGTGGCAACCTTAAATTCATCCAAATGTGTCTGTCACTTAGAATCAAATGAGCGTTTTTGATTTTAAGAGACAGACACACAGACAAAGGGACACTCCAGTCTTGAATCATGTTTCCAGGCCGCGCGCAAATATACCAACACGCACGAGCGACCCCACCACACACATGCACGCACGCACGCACACACACACACACACACACACACACACACACACACACACACACACACACACACACACACACACACACACACACAAGGGAGCGTTGGGCCGCAAAACAAGACTTTAACCCCACCCTCCCTGTGACATCCTCCGCCTCTCATTGGCTCGCCGTTGTTCAGGAGGAGCGCTGCAAACACAAACTGGAATGTGTGTGAGGGGCTCAGTGTTTGCTCTGGACGGCCGCTGCATCGAGCCTCATCTGGGAACAAACGTCGATCATCCATCGCTCACCCTGGCTGGCTGGCTCATGCTCGTGGGACTGTGATTGTCTTTCTTTTAAGTGGCATCGACGGTCGGCAGCGAAACGTCTGCGTCAAAGGAGAAAACGGACTTTTTCTGTAATTTTACGCATGGATGGAGAGGCGCAGGTAGACGGGCAGAGACGCCACTGAGGAGCCACTCTTGGGAAGTTCTGCAGAGGTGAGTTGAAGCATCGTCCAGTGAGCGTTTAAAGACGCTCATTCATTTTTTCCCCGGCTCCTGATAATTTGGAGGGGGGGGGGGGGGGGGTTGTTCTCGGGGGCAGTAGGTTAGTGGATCACAGCGAAGCGTGAACTGAGATCTCACTTCACCCAAAGATGCAACTCATTGAAAGATAAACCAGCGATATATATATATTTTTTATTTATCTTAGGTTGAGTTTTGTCGACATAATTTTGTGGGTACGGCACAGAACCCTTCAGTATTATAAAGCTGTTAGTTATATGAACTACAGTCTTGTTTTGGGGATGCTTTCCTGAAAACATTGGTTAAACAACAAATAACGTTTTAATGTTCCATGTTTACAGAGATTTTGAGTATTTCTCGCGTGAATTGTCACTCACTCCTCTTGACAGATGATGTGTTGTGAGTAATGTCTGGCCTTAGAGGCGCTTTGTGTTTTCCCAAGAGACACGTGATAAAGTTTAAATTGGTGGCAAAAGCTCCTGTCACTGTGCTCCTGTGTGTGTATCCGTGCGTGTGTGTGTGTGTGTGTGTGTGTGTGTGTGTGAGAAGCAGTGCAAAAGGACACACACTCGTGACGGGCATGTGAAACGTGCGAGAATCAGGTCAGCGATTTTAGAAATGCCCCTCCAGGTTTTGTTGAGGATTGAGATCAGAGGGGATCAGTCTTTTGTCATCTATTGCACACTGATACCACCCACAGTGGATCCTCCAGCTGTACCAAAACACATAAACATGGCAGCAGAACTGAAGTGTGCAGCCTTGACTGCTCTGTCAGGAGATATCTCCATTTATAAGCAGCATTCTACCAGCCAGATGGTCTGCATGTCACTTTTTCTCTGCTTTCTGGGCTTTAAACGCACCGTACCTACAGGGGGAAAAGTGTCAATTCCTTGATATTTTACAAACTCCTCCTTTCGAAAGCCTGCCAACTGAGCTGACATTATCTTTTCAGCTGCATGTCCTCCAACGACAATTTGTCAAGCTATCACAAGTCCTCAATTCTCAGCCAGTTCCAACACTCTTGGAAATAAAAACAAAGCAACAGGAAAATCTTTTGCCCAAATACCATGCAGCTTGCAGCGAGGCTTTTCCCCCGGCAACTCATGCTGTTTCCAAAAAAAAAGAGGCATTTTTTCAAGGCTAAAATACTCTTTCAGTGCATCGCCAGGCTGACTTTGATATGGTTAAGTGGAAGTGCTTTGCTTCCCTGCCAGCCTGTTTGGGCCACGGTTAAGCTGTTTGAAGGGGACTGGAGACGAGGGGGTAGCGTGTTTGTGCCAAGCCGAGACGGGCTGCAGGGATGTAAGACCAGCGTCTGTTCCCAGACTCTCACACACAAGCACTCCCTCACCTTCTCTCTACTTTACCCCAGCCTGCGTTTCCTTCCCTGCATCTGCTCCCTCTGTCTCAGCCTTTTTTTTTTTCTCCCTCCTCTTCTCTCTCTCTTACTCTGTCTTTCACTTTCTGTTGCGCACACACACAAACACACACACACTCATTTCCTCCTCTTTCTCTCCAAAGCCTCATTAAAGGAATTATGACTGTGTGGTTTGGAGGAAATTCAGACGCTCTGTCCTTTTGTTGGGTTTTTCCCCAAACTACTAAAATGCAACGCTGCAGTGCTGACATGAGCTGAATGTGCTTTTAGGTTTTAGGTAACATTAGGATCACCTGAACAAGTCAGCTAGGGCTACAACCAAAGATTAATTTCATTATCGAGACATCTGCCAATTATTTTCTCTATTGACTGTTCATGAAATGAGAGCCCTGATCTTCTAATGTCGTCTTTTGTCCAACTAGAAGTCCAAACCCCAAAGAAAAGGTTACAAAACCTCATTATAACGCATGATAATCAGTACAGAAATTACAATACATTTTTTACATTGATAATAAAGGCTTTCTATTATATTCTAATATCCAGTGGGCTATTTCCAGAGATATTATGGAACCACAGAGAGTTTGTTGTCTTTGACAAATGACGTAAACCATTAATTGATTATCCAAACTGTTGTAATTTTCTTTCTTACTTCTATTCGATTATCCGACTTACTGTTCCCACTCTACAGTGACCTCGTTGGCCGTCTCATGCTGTTAATTCCATAGAAGCAGATTATGAAGGCCATGTAAATAGCAAACCAAAAGAAGAAGGAGGAAAAGTGGGACCTGGAAAGTGCATTTAAAGTCTATCAGCGTCTCTCACACTGAGCACTTGACCTTTTCTTTTCCTCAAGAACACCTACGTGCACTTCTTGGGACTGTTGCCTGCCTCTGTGAGTGTGTGGGTGGCTCTGTGTGTGTGTGTGTGTGTGTGTTACATGCACATACATATGTCTTTCCATCTGTGTGCATATGTGTGGTTTTGGGGGGAAAATGTAGGCCTTGCATTCTTACAGGAGGAGTGCCTCCTTAAAGTTTTCACAGCTGAGAGTTATTTCATAAGGCGTGTAGGCTGCTCAAAGTTAAAGTGCTCCGTTGGGACGGGGATAGCAGTGACTTCACTTGGCACTTTTTTTCAGTGCTTCGGATGCACTGTGAGAGTTAAATGATAAAGGCGATTTTAATAATAAAGTTAAATCTCCTGCTGAGTTTCCATGATCCAAACTTCCAGATTTAACTCAACTCTCGGGCAGCGTCTGGGAAGCTGCTTTGATATAACCCAGAACTGGCAAGAGGTTGGTTTTGTTCTGGTTCTTTGATGAAACTTTAATGTTCCTTGTGGGGAAATTGGGTCATTCTGTTCACACATACAGAAGACAGTTGTTTTGATATGTCTGTCACTGTGCACACAAACTGGTTTTATTTCAGAAACATTTTATTTCTCAACCTTTCACACCTCTCGTGCTTGGAGCAAGTTTGTTTGGGGAGAGTGATTCATCACATGCAGAGTTAATGGTGACAAAGCTCCATTTAGGTCGTGGTTTACTGACAGCAGAGCCTGATAAAGAGGCCGTCCCGTCTGTACTGACTCAGGGGTTATCTGCTTTCAAGACGATGGTCTGGGTTTGCTCGCCTGTCCCAACATGTCCTACCCTGCAATCACCCCTTCCACAGAGGGGGTGGGATGTTTTATGGGTGTTGGGATTTTCTGGTGTCGAGAAGGTGGGCTGTTGTTGTTACACTGGGGTTAAGTGGTATGTGGAGGGAGAGGGAGAGGCAGGGAGTGGAGGGTGGACTGGGACGGTGGAGACGACCAGCCTGGAGGAATGAGGAGCGGAGGAGGGAGGCGGTGTCGTTGGGGAGGGGAGGCAAGGCGAGAGGAGATGAAGAACTTCAAGTCTGAGAGGAGAAGAGGCTTGTTTTAGCCATGAAAGCATCATGGCTTTAGGGAATGTCGGTCTGCTCTTTTTGTCTAAATTTAAGTATCTCAACAACATTTATGGTCCCCAGAGATGTGATCCTGGTAACTTTGGAGACCCCCCTAACTTTTCCTCTTGCGCTGCCTCAAAGTTAACATTTTGTTATCACGTTACCATGCCGACCTGAGCATTGAGCTCAAAGCATCACTGTGTCGAAGCCTCACAGAGCTGCTATAGCATGGCTTTAGCCTCTTGGCTTGTTTTTCTAGGTGTGAGATGAGGCCACAAGCTGAGAGATGAATTGAATGAATAGAAAAGTCATTCTAGCGTCTGCTCAGCTGTCCTCACAGGCCCTCTACTGCTTATTTTCTCCTCTCTTCTCTTATCTTTCCTGTGTTTCTCACTCTTAGCTCTTGAAGATTGAGCGTGAACCCAATGCTCTCAGCTGTGAAGCAGCGTAGCTACAGTAGCACTAGCTCGTAGAATACTTACCGAGGGCTGAGCCGTCCTGAGAGGCATCAGAGATTTTTGGGTTGGTGGCTGAAGCGGTGCTGCTTAGCAACAATCTGTGGATCAGACAATTGGTGTGGATGATTATAAGGAAAGAGGGCATATAGGCCACTGGCAGTTGCATGTATATCACATGAAAGTCAGAATACACACACAGATACACACGAATGCATGGTTGTGCAAAGTGTGAGTGTGCACATGTGTTTGTGTGTGTTTTTTTTCTCTGCTGATTGCATGACTAAGAGGCGCTGATGTATGAAAAATGATAACCGGAACAATTATGTGCTGCTAATGGACTTTATGAGTCCCCAGCTTTACGTGTGTGTGTGTTTGTCTGTCTACATTACTGTTTGCAGGTCTACCCTTGGGTTTTCCATCTTTTCATTATTTTATTTTTTCCACCCCCCTTCCTCCCTCCATCCACCTCTGTTTCATACTCCAGTCCCTTCCCATCTGTCCACCCCCCCTCCTCACTTCTCCTGGATACAGACAGAGAATTTATGGAAGGGGGTTTGAACTCATCCTAACCCCTCCCCTGTTGTCTCTGAGCAGATCAGCACTGCATTCTTGGTGTGTGTGTGTGTGTGTGTGTGTGTGTGTGTGTGTGTGTGTGTGTGTGTGTGTGTGTGTGTGTGTGTGTGTGTGTGTGTGTGTGTGTGTGTGTGTGTGTGTGTGTGTGTGTGTGTGTGTGTGTTCTCCATTAATCCTCTCCTCCAACTGTGTGACGATGCTATGACGGGAAGCACAGGCACCACATGGCACATGTTCTAGATTACATGTTATGTTCGACACATGATATTTTACATGCTTCTTCTAATATGTACACATACATACACACACACACCTCTGGCCGGAGCAGCTGGGAGCTGTAGCAGCGTTACGATTGCCATAAGCGTTTTAGGGTCCTAAGCTGATAATCTGTCTGTTTTGGTATTTGGTGCGTTCCCTCTGCAGCGTCCAGCAGCTGGAAGAGTCACTATTGGTTCATGTCTGTGTGTTGTGATGGTTTTCAATCTGTTTCTTTGCCAGCATAAGAATAACACACAGATACAATTTTGTTGTGTGGCCCATCCAACACCAGCAGCCCCAACAGTTGGCTTCATAGTTACTCATAATACGTTTTACATGTGCTGTCAAAATTGCGATGGATCTCACAGCAACATTTGGACCTCTCCAGCCTCCCATCTCCTCCGTCTCTGCTTGTGTGGTTGTTATCTCTGTTGCTCCTTGCTGTTCTTTCTCTCCCGCTGTGTGCAGATTTTGTTTTTTACTTTTCATTTTACCCAGAATACAGCGCAATGTGATCAAATTTAATCTCAAGACACATTTGCAACTTTTTGAAAGGAGACTTTTCGCATTTTGCATTTTGCATTTCGCGTTTCTTCTGTCACACAGATGAGTTTTGGGAGTCACTGGGAAGGGGCTGTTCCCATTACCCAGCTGCCTCGGGGTGGCTGTGACACACAGCTGTGTGATGACAGATGAGCTGAAGAGGGAGGAGGGGTGACACCGCTCCTTCGTCCTGTGGCGAGTCGTTGGCAGGATAACCGATCGCTATTTGAACCGTGCGTCTCCCTCTGCAACAAAATATGTCCTTAAAGGTCGCAGCTGCCCGGCGTGACTCAAAGTATCAGTGTAGCTGGAAACACAGTGGATATGGCCAGCGCTTAATGGATTTATTTGTAGAAAATGTGTGTCATTGTTTTAAGGGGCACTGTGGGGTACTTTGTAGGTTGCAGCTCTTCTAATGGGAGCTTTTCCCCGTGTGGCCCCAAATGCTGCTGGATGGCCTGGGATTACTAAATGTCACATCACACCAGAAGATTGAATTTTTTATGTCTTTCTTTACGCATATGATAAAGGAAAAGGTCAACCAAAATCACAGAAAATAACATCTCCCTTGTGAAATGGCCTTTAAAATTCTTAAGGCCCTGTAGATCCATCTCCACTTTCTCCTATAGGCTTTTATAATTCTTTGGGCTAGCACTGGGAAAAATACAGGTAATACTCCTGTAGGTACGTCTGTATCAAGAAATCATTTGTTTGACTACAAGAGACTGGCTGCTGTAGTCTTTTTGTGTGATTACTAGGATCCAGAATGATAAATCGCACTTTTAGTGGTTCAGCAGCACATCCATAGTAAGCACTTATGCTTAATGGCAGTTCATACACATATCAAAGACATAGATAACATTCAGTATATGGAAGTGGACTTTTGAGTGGCTCTTTCTACATGTCCTCCTCTATCTCTCACTCTCTCTCATCTTCCCAGCCTGCCTCGATCTTATTCTGCAGATAAAAGTGGCACAGCAGGGCCAGATGTTTGCTTCCAGTGTGTGTGAAGAGAGGCTGCGCTAGCGAGCAGTCAGGTGAATGAGTTCACATTATGATCGGCTTTCTAAACAGCACAATGGATGACAGTGCATCATTGCCTGTATAACTGCTCTTCTGTAGCATCGTCTACTTCAGTATCTGTATCGTCTTTTTTTTCTGTCAATGTTTCTCTCTGACTCTGTGTCTCTACTGTTGCTGTTTGTGTCTGGAGTTTTGCTTCTATTGCTTCTTTCATTTTTACATTATGACTCTCTACTGAACAACGCCTATTACCAAAATCGAAACAGTTAACACTAATCATTTGAACTTTTTTTAATGTACAGTATATAGTGTTTAATTTCCAGTCTAATGGTGGCTGAGCTTCAAAATGCACTTAATATGTCCTCAGCGCCCCGTGAGTCTTCAGCCCAAACAGTCTGATAATCTCTACATTTAACTGAAATATTTAACAGTGAAACTGCAGTTTAGAGACACAAGAGAAACAACTGTTCCCTCCTGTGTATTTCTCTGACAGGTGGAGGCTAATTTCGGGAACACGTGGAAGTGTCTTTTTCGTCCATTTTCCTTTCTTGCTTTGGCCTTTTTCTCCTGCCGTGTCTCTTTCTTTTTGCTCAGCCGCTCTGTAAATTGTTATTCTCTTGTTAACATTATGGTAATGGTTTAGTCAAGGCTGTGGGAGGAATAAGTGGGACAAAAATCCACCATGACGTCTGTTTGTAAATTACACCCACAGTGTTTAATGCACTGCTGGTGTTCCCTCACAGGCAATATATTCAGAAAACATCAGGAACAAAAGAGATGAAGCACGAGGACCACGGACGTAGGCCATAGTACATTAATTTGGCTGCTGCCATAGAAAAATCATATACAATTTTCTGAATTAAAAGATAGTCATTAATGCAGTTTGTCATGCGTTTTGTGGCCTTTAAATCTCTTGTTTTAGTAATTAGTTATGTGTGCAGCTGTGTCCTGAAGCCCAGGCGTCCTGCCATCCTCTCAGCTTATACAGTGCAGTTAGTAATTGTGACAATAGCTGGCTGGTTTCCCATGGTCGGCTAATTCACACATAGCTGTACAACACTCTGAGCCTGTGTTATCACAGTAGCAGCTATCAGTGAAAAGAATGTTGTCTAAAAATAACAAATGGAGCTGAAATGGCCAACAAAGTCCTGTTTGTATGGTAACTGCATTCCAGCGCTGCAGCATAGGTGGTCACAGTCAATCAGAGTTGCACAGAATGGACAAATCAAGGAAGCCGAGCAAGTGGTTCTCATGCTGGCCCAAATGCAGGGAGATGCTACCGACAAGTCAATACGAATACCACATTGTGAAGAGAAGAGATAGAAAAAGAGTGTGGTGTGGGGATAAGTGGACTCTTTGAAAGAAAGAAGAAGTTTGGTGCATTTCAAGGCTCATTTTCTACACAGACAATGTGACAGTCCCAGTGCTTTTGATTGAGAAAAATATTAATTTTTTCCCTCTTATTGTGCTGATAATGTTGCTCGGCTGCGTGTATAACAAACAGCTGAATAGAACAAGTTTGCACTTGGACTATTGTGAACAACAAGGTATTCTGGGAAATGTAAGAGTCTAAGTGTTAACTTACAGAGTAACTCAGCATGAAGCTGAAATCAGGGTTTCACTGTCTTCTCTGGAAGTTTCAACTCTGTTTCACTTCTATGCTGGTTATGGTAAGAAGTGTGCTTTGTTGCACCTGTAACGACACAACAGGGGGCCATGGGGTCCTGGGAGTCATTTACATAACTGCAGCGAGGTGGAAGTTGGCAAAGATTCAAATGTGTTAGTAGCAGCTGATGTAGCCTTTGAGCCACTAGAGATGAGGAGCAGGTCACACACGTCTGGCACAGCAGCCTCACATCTTTCCTCTTCTTGTAGTCTCCATTGCTGACGTCATTTGAGGAAATGTATCAGAGTTCATGCAGCTCCCTCTGGAAAGGCTTCATACAACTTTTCTCACATATGAAGTAGTACTGTCCAAGACCTGCAATTAAGACTCTGATGTGTACATCCAGTGGCGTTCTCCTTTAAGTTGTTCTTTTAAGTAGATCAAGACAAGACACCTTGATGAATTAACAGTCACATATATGAGAGTGAGCCTGTGAGAATTTCACTAAGTTTAGGAGGGCTCCACCTCCAGCCCTCAAAGACTTTCAAGAAGTGGGATCGTGCAGCCAAAAATGTTGAGTTCAAAAGCTGCATGTTGAGTTGGCACTGTCTGGAATCAGGTGGACAGGTCTACATGGGAGCCAACTGGTCTGCAGGCTGTCAAATATAAACTGAAATATGGACATCGGTTTACTTGATTGACAGGCTGTGTTTGATGCTGCTGTCTCATATGTTTTTGTTGCTCTATTGTCTGTTTATAATCCCTCCAAAGCAGTATTGATACCTCGTGGATCCTCTAAGTGACGTGGTGTCTGTGCAGCAGTGTCAGAGCTGCTGGTGATGACTGTGTCAGGGCACTACTTCATTTGGCTGCAACTTTTAATGACTTTGTTGTCAGCGTGTGGACATTTCATGTGCTTGTGGCTTAAGCTCCTGTCTCTGAGATGCTGCTGCTGTCTACTGTACTCTCTAATAATGTATTAAATGTCATAAAAATATTCTTTAAATCCATTAATCTGGATTGTGCATTTACTGGCATGGCTTACAGTTCTCACAAGTGATTACACGCTGCTCCCCACTGCTGAAATGTCAGCAGCAGCTGCCCGAATGTAACTTTAGTCCAGACACGCCTCAGTTAATCTGGTCATCTGTACGTTTAAAAGCTACTCTATATCCTGGCCTTAATTTTTCCTGCATGCGCTGCCCCACGAGGACACTGATGACCTATAATTAGAATTGAGTGAGTATAATCGCGTCATAACGATATGAGGGGGAATTTGAATGTGCTAACACACACACACACACACACACACACACACACACACACACACACGCATAGACTGGGGCGCAAAAAGCAGTAAGTGTCTTTGAACGCTTCTGTCACAGAGGTGCTTTGGTTCTTGTTAAATATGGTGGCTCAAAAGAGGAGTATAAAGAATACTAATTACCTGTACTGATTTAGGTGACACATAATTGAAACAGGATCAGATCAGGCCAACACTTGCCTAAAATAACCTGCCTATCAGCCCTCTGTAACCCTTATCTGTCAGTTAGATGTCAGATTTAGTGTTTTTGCATGTGTGTGTGTGTTTCTGCAGCCTGTTGGCAACATTTCTGACCTGTCTCGACTTTCATGTGATGAGCTGGCACTGGCCTCCTTTCACAAGTGCACATAAACAGCACAGACTTGATTCCCACACTTTGGCACTCACACACCATATCAGATGACTGAATCTAGCATCAGCTGATTCTGATTCCTGATTAATTTATAGAGTCTAGACCAGTTTTAATATTGACCTGATGAAGCTGTGGTTGTTTTTAGTAAATCATTTGCCATGGGAGGATGTCAGAGATCAGAGGAGCCACATTATGTGGGTCAGAGAGTCCTGATGCACAGCACAAAGCATAGATGAACAAAAATGATTTCTTTCAAACAGTAATTTGGGGAACTGTGCTTATTCAAGTTCTGTTCAAGAGTTGGATGAGACTTAATACTACTCTTATGTCTGTATTTTTTAAGTATGGAGCCACTGATAACAGATGGTTAGTGTGGCTTACAAGAATTGGAAATGGGGGCTTGAACATATGAGATATAACATGTTAATTAATGACCTTTTAGAGGTACTGGTTGATAGATTTTTGCCCAAAACCCAGGCTAGCTGTATCCCCCCTGTCTTTATGCTAAGTGAAGCTAACTGGCTGCTGGCGGTGACTTTATAACCATACAGACATGAGAGTGCTATCAATCTACTCATCTAAGTTTTTGCAAGAAAGGAAATATGTCCAACTATTCCCTTTTGGCTTAACAAACTTGACAAATCTTCACATCTTCGAATATAACCGTGTACTGTTGCCACTCAAGCTGACTTGTGAAATCACTCATGAGCTACTTTGTCTTTGCTGTGTGTCAGTCTGTTGTTTTTTGTGTTCCTTCAGGAATTTTTCCACCATTGAGGCCATTCAGTATGACTGTTACAAAGAGACTTTGTTCACATCTGTAGACATGACTATTGTCCACGCTATAGATTCTCTTTGTACCTGAGGTGTCACCGCTGCATACCTGCATCACACAGGATGTGTTGACATTCCTGTGCTGCCTTTTTGTTTCTTTTGTGTGATTTGTCTGTGTGGTGGGATTACTGGAGCCACAGACTGGTGACTCTCAGTCTTCAGTCAGAGTGTAAGAATGTTATCTATCATCCTACAGGTGACGGAGTAGAGGGGACATACACCCATAACAGGGTCTCTAATCTCAGGTTCAAAGCATTTGGTGAATTCCTGACTATCACCATCTCAAGTTATTCTCAACATCTTTGTGTGTGTGTGTGTGTGTGTGTGTGAGTTTGTGTGTGGACATACAGATGTGTTTTCAGCGCTGGTGACCAGAGGGAGGCTACTTTAGTCAGGTTTCTGGGTTTGATTTCACTTGTTCACATGTATGAACTTCACATAATATAATTTTTTGTTGTTGTGTTTCAATTAAAAATGACCATGAACCCTTAAAACTGCATTAACTGATTTTTACCATATTATTAACTATTCTAGCAAACTGTAGCCTACTTGCACACCCTGCAGATACAGAGCAACATTAGCATTAGTCCAACTCATAAATATATATCCAATATTTATTCTCCTTTTAGCTCTGCTTTGGTCGCCACTTATTTAGGGTAATATTTTAATTTAGTTATTCAAAGTAATACTTGGCTCCTTACTGCTAGATTTTCCACTATTTCCACCAGCTAGTTGCTAACTGTATTTTAACTGGTAGCGTACAGTGGGTTTTTAGAGCCACATCACTGAAAATGGCTGTTTGATAACATTAACGCTTCATAGCTGTGATTGTCTGTTTTAAACCTATAAAATGAGTTGTTCAGTAGTACTCCCAGTGTGTCAGGCGGGGGTATGGGTGGGACCTCAATACCGCTGCCCCAGGTCTGATCACTACTGCACATGCTCTGGCTCCAAATGATGTCACCAGCTCAGGATGACAGCAGCCAGATTCTGGTTATTTTGGCTTCATGTTTGTACAGTGGGAGGATGTGGAGACACAGCATTCATCTTTGCATAGTCTATGGCCACTACAAACATCTCCATTAGACATTCTGTCAACAATCTTTGTTATTAGAAATGTTTCATTTCTACCTCACATGGTGCTTTTGGCATGTTTCTCCTCAGCACCATCATCCTAAATCACTGTCCTCCCTTTTGCTTTTCTCTTTCTTTTGTGTCCTGTTAGCACCGTTGAGAAGCCTTTTAGTAAAGATGAATAAGCACCCCTTCCTCAGGAGAAACTTCCTCAGAACTCGGGATAATGAGGTTTTCTCTTTTTTCCTGGAGTCATTTTGCCTCGTAGAAGTAGTTATAAATGACCAAATCAAGTTAAGAAGCTACATCATTAGCTTTCTGCTGTATAATACTATATAATCACATTTGCATGTGCACTGCTCTGATGTCACCTTTCATAAGCACAACTGTGCTTGTGATTATGCACGTGCGTCTCCTCTGCAGGCAGATTTGTCAGTGTCACACACCTTACCTGCAGGGAATTTTGGATTTAAAACATGATCTTTCCAAAATGGTCAGCGGGTTAATGGGACATGTGATGAAAGTGGGATTAAAACATGCAACCTTTCATTTCAAAATTAATCTTACGCACTTCATGCATGCATGGAATTATGTAAAAAGTGTTGAAGTCTCTGGATGTCTTACTGTAAGTCGTAAATGTTTGAGGGAATATTTGAGGGAACTTTTCATTTACGTGCACTTGTCTTGTGGTTTCATATGAGTGTGCTAAGTAGACCAAAGTGAAGTTTCTTTTTAGCTGTGGCTGAGACATTTAAGAGGTTCATAAGAAGCTGTTGTGCTTCAGTAAAACTAAATCAAGCATTGTCAGGCTTCTCATACTTGCTTTTAATTTTGAACATGATTACAAGGAGAAAAAAAGACAGAGAGAAACAATATTGTATGTTTTGGCTCAAGGAAGGAAGCCTGCAGCCGCTCTTTTGGCCCAGTTTGGAGCTGCACCAGCAGTTACCCTCCTCACTGAACCAGTTCACACAAACATGCACCCAGTGTAGCAAGAAAGATAATTGAGCAGCTTTCAGGAACGTGCTTGCAGCCTGCAAGCGCATGTTTGTTCATTTCCAATCATATGTGGACAGTTTATCATCATTATAATCTCATAGATTTGTTGTGTTTCAACAGAAGCCTGATTATTACCAGACTGCTGCGTCTTTTTATACACTTTCCCCTGTTTTGCATCAAAGCTCTCATCCAGTCCTGCCTGCTTTATTCTTTTAATGTCTTCCTATTTTTATCTGCACTTCCTGTCACGTTAAACATGACGTTAAAATTATAAAGGACAGGACAACAAAAAGCAGCTTAAGGATGCTTTTAATGAAGTTGTGGACATATTTAAAGTGGCATCTGTAAAAGATCAGAATCGAAAAACCGCTTTTTCCAAGTGAGGGGTTGGTGCTTTAAAAGCCTCGGCCGTGTAACACGAGGGCGTGTGTCCTACTTCTTGGCAGTTGGCTCATAACCGTTGTTTTACGTAACACACTTCATCCCATTTTGTCTGCTGTTGCCATGGTGAGGCTAATTTATACAGGCATTAAGAATTAGACTCCTGTTGTTAACATGCACTGCAGACTAACAGTGGTTTTTACACATAAATACACACTTGTGCACATTAAAAATGGCCGTGCACACACACACACACACACACACACACACACACACACTTAACTCTTGAGTAATCCTCTGCATGTGTGTGTGTGCGAGATGCCTGTATCAAAGAGGAGAGTGAAGTGGGCACAATGAGCAAAGTATGAGTGTGTGTTTTGTGCAGCAGACGAGAAGCTCAGGTTGATTTATGTGATTATTAGTGTGGAGACTTTAGAGATTTGTTTACACACTAAATATACAAAATATTACTGATATAGTTTCACCTAAAAATTCTTAACCTCTGACTCACCTGTTTCTCCTCCTCTCCATCGCCTCTTTTTTGATTTCTGCAAACAAAAGAAAAAAAAGGTCTGAATGATCACATACAAAAATCTGTAAGAATTTCTGGCTTTTATTGGCATTCACCACATCAGCACACTTCATGGAAAGAAGAAAGGTCTCTCTCATCTCTCAGTGAATATGTATTGATTGAAAAACATTTTAAAGTGACAAGAGAAAGTAAGTGGGCCATAGAGCAAGTGGGGGAGAAGTGAACAAATGACAGAAATAAGCGAAGGAGTGAAGGAAAGTGAGTCATACCATAATTGAAGAGAAGACGGGAGGTGATCTCGATGGGAGAAATACTTGAAAAAATCAGTTTAGATAGTTGAGTCACCTGAATACAAACCCCAAACATGAATAGAGGATTCAAAAGATGACGGAAATAGTTGTCTTACAGTGCAGTGTCTTCCCACAAGATTATCTATAGACTGCTACGCTCTTGTAAGGCCCGAGTCATGTGACCACCGGAGACAGCCAAAGGCGTCAAACTGTGAACTCAGCCATCCGTAGAAAAAAGTAAAACTCCAGTCATTAAAGGGAAAATTGTAAGTTTTTGTTAATCGACCTGCTGTTTCTTTATTTGTTCTTTTTAAAAATATATAAAACCTCATAAAACAGCATTGTCACAACCTAAAGCAAATGGTAGCAGTAAACTCGCAAACAGATTAGCTTGCTAGCTGTTCTGTTAGCTCGCCTACCTCAGTCAGTCATGCAGCATGTCGTGTCTATTGAGAGGTTCCCGTGTCCTCAGTTCCTTCTTGGCTCATCCGGTCAGTGTTGGTCTCTTTTAGCCCGGAGCGATGGCTAGATGCCTCCTTTCCTTCTTCCTGTCCTACCTTCAGATGCTCTCTCATCCCTCATTCACTTATCCAGTCCAGTGTGTGTGTGTGTGTGTGTGTCTGTCTGTCTGTCTCATTTGTCCTCTCTTGTAAAAGCCGCAGCTCAGCATACTGATCAATCTAATTCTCACATATTCCACAAAGAACCACACTCATGCAACTCGTCGAGGGCATTTAAGGCTGCTGGCGTGAGAGCGCCAGAGAAGAAAGACCAGTGAATGGACTGACTGGCAGCTGTATTCAACATGGGTAATGGCTGGCACCAAACCAGAGCACGCTGCGCGTTGGCATTGTTGTTCTTGTTCTGAAAGCCTCTTTAGACGAGTAGAGCGCTGACACTAAGAGGTGCAGAGGAAAGGTTTTTATGATTCAGTGGTTGAACTCACTTCTTTGTGAGTGTGTGTGTGTGTGTGTGTGTGTGTGTGTGTGTGTATGTCTTTATGTGTGGGGAACGTTGATTCAAATGAGTTTGTTTTGCAGGGGCATGCTGAGGCTGGGAAAGGTTTTGAAACCAGAAGTTGAGTGTGAACATTTAGCATACCATGCCTAGTGCAAAAACACATCAAGAGAGTGAAAACAGGCCAATATTATCAAAACATCACTAATGGAATACATATTTAATCTAGAGCTGCAACTAATGATCTGCAGATCACATTTTTTATTTATTTTTGTCTATAAAAGTTATAAGTGTCCATCACAAGTTGAGTTCAGTATGATGTCAGATGTCTTGTTTTGTTGAAAACTCAAATATATTCCATTTATTATCATGGACGACAAAGAGCGGCAGAAAAAGCTCACATTTGAGAAGCTGGAAATACACAATGTTTTATTTTGAAAAATGACTGAACATTAAACTGATCATCAGACTACAGCCAGCTGATGTTAAAACGACAAAGACAAGATGACAAGATGATCATTTTTTAATGAAGTGCTCCATTTATCCAGCAGTGGTTGGGCGAGTCGCTGATTATCGAATGTGGGACAAACTCTGAGTTAATTTCCTACAGTCCCCCTCATACGGTCAACATTATATTTTAGTGAGCACTCTGAGGTAAATATGATGCTGTATTATCTGTCTGAGTGCTTTTATTTCACATATACTGATGATGTATTCTCTAATGACAGAAAGTCGTACTCTCTGTTATTCCTTCGGGTCCTCATCATGGGCAGAACTACCTGCATGCACCTTTTGGGAACATTAGGGTATTAAGGGCTTACATCATCTGGTGTCATTGTGTGCAGTTTTCAAGTGTCCATATCTTACCGTCCCAAATCATTTTCATCATCCTCAATCATCTTTGTCTAGATCTACTAGAAATCATCGGGAAATGGCAGGGAACAGTGTCCAGCCTGTTCTGTGATTAGCCAGAGAGCATTAGGTAACAAAATGTACCATCATCTTCCTCCCACAGCTCTTCTTTTAGAAGAGTGAGTCAGAAAGTCAGAGTGACAAACAAGGCAAAGCAGAAAACTGTTTTAGTGTCTGGCAGCCAGACACTAAAATGGACCAAAATGCCTCAGAGCATCACAGCAAATTGTTGCTCTCTTGTACGGCCTTATGCTGCCAGCTATAAGTAAGAGCAAGGTGATAATGCTATTGTGATGAAACTACAAAGCCTCATTTTCTGCATCATAACCAGCAGCCAGACTACAGTGAAGTCTTGTCCTCACAGCTTTCCAACTCTGAACAAAGTAATAGTAGTAATTCCTGAATTTAGACTAATCAGTGGCTAATGTTGGCAAGCCAGCAAAGAATCATGTAAATTAAACAAGTTTGGAGCTACTAGGAGGCATTTTATCCTCTTATAGAAGACATCTGTGGTCTATTATACAAAGGTGTTAGGATGAAAATGAAACTTGTCTATTTACACATCCAGCAGACATCAGCATTAGCATTAATTTGGAGTCTTATTTCTCTTCACGTTACAAGTGTAAGAACAATCTTTACTTGATTTTAGCTCTGCTTTTGGTCCCTACCAACTGCTGAGGGAAATATCTGGCTTTGTGAAGTATCCGAGTAGCACTCAGTGTGTTCCTCCTCACAAAGCAAGTTGTCAGCTAATAGTTGCTGCTTTACAGCCTGCATTCATTTCTCACTTTTGTCAGACGGACAATAGGAAACACCAGCGTGAAGTCTTCAATATCAAAACAAAATAACTAGAAAATTCATGACACACAGAACAAATGAAATTTCCCTCACTAGCCCTTCCCCAGGCCCAGGCGAAGAATTAAAAGAAAAATGTCTTATCAACTTTCAACTTTATCCTACTTTGATTCAAACATATATTCGGTGCTTCAGTTATCCAATCCTTAAAGCTGAGACACATTCCTGTCCAATTTCTTTGCCTGAAAACAGAAAAAACAATGCAACTAAAAGAGGCTTACGCTCTGTAGAGCTGAGGGTAAACTAGTGATAATTCTCAATGGGTTCATCACTTCGACATACAGCCAAGGAATATTTTACAGATTTCCACTGATTAACCACCAATCTGTAGAACCAGACTGGTTTGACCAATCAAACCAGATTTCAAAAACCTTTTCCAAAATATCCATCCAGCCAATTGTTCTGATGATTCATCTACTGAGTCACAGCCACCAGGGTCCTCAGTGTTAAAGTGACCAAGCTACTATTAATAGACTGAACAGTATCTGTCTCACCGGCCTGTTGTTCCCCCCTGACAAAACAAGGCTCTAGTCTTTCCTCGGGCCCCGTGCCGGGTCTTTGTGTGGCTCTCAGTCCGTCATACAGACCAAAGGAGGCGATATCAGGTTGCTGGCTCAATCGCTTGTAGCACTGAGGTGTCTGTGGATGGAGGGGTGTGTGTGACAGAGGTAGAGCCGACAGCCCTCAGTGACTCGACAGAGGTAGTCTGTCCTCTGGAGACAGAAAGATAGATGCATCAGTGGAAAAAAGAAAATGGCCCCACAAACAGAGTGACTGAGTTTTGCTTGTTTCAGTTTGTTTGGCAGAGTTGTTTAATTCGTTTTGTGCGAGGAAGAGATGCAGACGCAGAGGAGAGCTGAATACTGAGGCATCACAGGCTGATTCTTCTGCTTGTTAGTGGAGTTTAATGTGATCTGACAAATCTTCTCTCCTCCAGGCGCTTCTCTGTTCACCATACTTTTCCTTTAGCTCAGTTATGAACTGATGCAGATTAACAAGACACAAATGGTACTTCTACTTCATCGCTACAGTGTTTACAGTGGTCACGCTGTTAACACTGAGGTCATGTTGGTCAGTGGTGCTCTCCATTCATACTTTCTATCTGTATATTTGACTAATGCACATTTGGATTTGATAGCTTTGGTGGATTTGGTGAACACATGTAAGAAGTGCTGATGTGACTGCAGACGTAAAGTTGTGTTTCAGTTATATTCAATGTTATGTGTTATTCAGTGTTAACAATGAGAGCTGCAACTAATTCTAATTTCCAGTATTGGTTAATATTTCTTTCTTTTTTTTTTATTAATCAATTAATTTCAGAAATGTCAGCTTCACAGGTTCACAGCTACACGCTCAATTTAAAATGACGTAGATTAGTGAAAAGTAGCAAATCCTTGTTTGAGAAGCCGAAACCAGAGATGCTTGATAATTGCATTGATAGCTGACAAAAAGGTTCCCATTAAAATTCTGTCAATTCACTAATTAGTTCATTGACAGAAATTTGTAGTGCACTTCCATATATTACAGTTCATATACAACAAATCAGCGAGCTTTGTATGACATTGAGACACCAAAAGTATGTGATATGGATTTGATACTTTAATCTAAAGAATCAGCTGCTGAATCTTTTACAAAATTTTAAATCTGTATAGCTCACTGCATGAAACTCATTTGAATGTTCTTTATATAAGGTAGCATGTGGCCACAGATTATGGTGGCACTAAAGGCAGAGCTGGCAGCCCTCAGTGACTCTGGATGTAACAGATGATGGAAAATTATATAAGAAAAAAAACAGTCTGTAATGTTGATGGTTAATGTCTGGCTGATCTGTTTAATAAGGTCAGCACTGACCCCCGTACTGCAGCAGATTGGTTCATTCCTCCTTGTTCTGTCATTAATCAGTTTTAAATCACTGAACTGCCCTTTAAGTTTAAATGCCAACCTGCTACCATTAGCACCATGATCTGAACAAAGTCATGCTGGTTGAAGCTGTGCTTCAGTTATCTCAGTGGATTATTCCCTCTGGCCACCTCATCTCAGCTACATCATTATCTGACAGCTGTACATGGATGTTTCTCTGTCTATTTTCAGCTTGTTCTCCAAGTGCCGGCATGAGTCATTTCACATCTCCAGCTTGAAAAAGGTCTGAAGGTCTGAAATCTGACAGGCTGCAGCTCCTAAATATAGACGCTATGATAAAAGATGCTTTAACTACAGGAGAAGCTGATTAGGTAACTGAGTTTTCAAGGGATGTATTAAACATAAATTAGATTTCTAGAGGGCAACCTTTAAAGTGACGGTACAGACTGCACATGAAGGAAAGTGACGAGTCGTGTATTGTTACACCTGCCTGAGGAAGGAAAACATAAAACAGTTGAGGTATGTTTGGTGAAAGGGAAGGCCAGAGGAGTCGAGACATGTTAGCACATGGCTCTGAATGCTGCTGATCCGCATTGCGCGTGGCAAGCTTTGCCAGCAGTGCCTACTTTGTTCTGCATTGTGCAATTCTCCATGCACTCCAGTTGAACTATTGGTTGACACGGTGTGGGTATCAATTGAGTTCAGAAGATGTTTTTGTTGTACCTCTGATGTGTTACTGACCCTGAATCCTTCATTTGGTGTTCAGATATTGTCAGGATTTGTATATAATGGATTTGTATGTCTGTCTTTTCTCCAGGTGTGTCGTCCCGCATCCCAGAGATTATGGCGGCCGGCACCCATTCCCCTGGAGGGCCCAATGGTATAATCCGGAGTCAGTCCTTCGCTGGCTTCAGCACGCTACAGGAACGACGCTCTCGGTAAACAAACAAACAAACAAGCCTGAAGTGTCATATCCTCAGATTTGGCTATTGATTTGGCTGTAGAAAGTATGTTAATGATCACTATGCCAGTATTTAATCAGGGTCAGATGAATAATTAATAGTAGATCAGGCAGTCCTTTTATTATTATGGTATTCTTAAAGGAGCATTCCACTGATTTAGTACAGAAGATCTCCTGTATTCCTCATGACACATACACTGACCTTCTATGTGTAAAATTGGTGACGTGAACATGTGAACATCGGCATCGGCTGCTCTTGTCATATAATCAAGTGGCATGTAGGGCTGAGACAAAGTTCTCTTTCTTTAGATAAATCTTACATCATTTTTACATAACTTGTGACTCAGATTACGTGAAATCTTTTGATGTAAAAGCAGTAACCATAGTAATTTCTCTGGCGTTCATAATACCTTGTCAATCGATGTGAAATCAGCGGCTTTGTAGGAAAGACGTTGATGGGGGAAAAAACACCACATGAAAAAGAAAGAGACTCAAGAGTTTCAAGAAAAGGGCAGCAATTCACTTTTTGGAAACTTTTCTTAATATGTTGCTCAGTATTTTGCCTTTGAAATGAAAATGAAAAAAAAAATGCATCAGACAATGTTGCCATCAGTATAACTTAAAAATCTATAAAAAGTCCTATAAAACCTTTACTTGCTTGCTACATTCAATATTTAATTGTCCCGCTCATAAAATTCATCACAGAAAGAATGAATTTACTGACTCATTAATCTGAAGCCAACCTTCATTATGTTCAGCGAGCCACAGCAAGTCTCAAGATGCCGTAAAGGAACTGAATTCTTAAGGGATGATCCTCACTGTTTGGCATAAGCACACAGCTGACTTCCTTGTAATTGTTTCTGTCATAGCCAGAAGTTGGCTGTGAGAAGTTAGAGATTGACAAAGTTCTTGAGAGATAAGAGTTTTATCCGTGTTCCTCCTCCTTTGTCTCATCCCTGACTCCTCTGACTCCATCGTCACAAGACAAAGCCCTCTCACATCCCAGAAATATCGGTGACATTCTTAGACTTTCAGCAGTCAACGTCTGATTCTCTTCAGCAGCCATCGCCCTGCTGAGAGACCCTATTTGAAGACGCTGTTCGCCCTCTCTTCTGTCTGCTCAGACAGTGAATGGGGTAATTGGTTGGAATGACTCGGGTGTGTGGGCGACTAACAGCGGCTGACAAGTTGCCGTTCTGATAATGATAGAGGTGGAAAGCGACAGACATGGCTTCTTGGGCCACTGGATTGTGTTAGTGTTTGTGGCTGTATGTTAGTGTTCTTGTTCTTGTGTGTACCCATGTGCATATCTTGTGTGCATTTCTGCATGCGTGCATACTGCCGAATCTGCAGTTTGTGTGCCAGGGTGCAAATTCACAATTATAAGTCAGTATGGAATTGTGCTAGCATTTATACGAATGTGTGTTTCTGTGTGTGTTCCTGCCTAAAGACCCTTCTACACTACAGCTTGCCTGACCCCAAGGCTATGCAGCGCTCTCATTCAGCGGTGCCCTACATTTGTGGCAGCTTAGCTCAACTTGTGCTGCGTTCCCTGGCACGCGGCAAGACGTGGCGCGTTCCAACATGTCGAGCGCTGGAATTGGTTGTCATCACTTCCCTGAGATGATTCTGGGATCGTTTCATTAAGTCCAGGGAAATGTCATTTGTCAGCTAAATCTGTAATGGTTTTAAAAGCTGAAATGTGCATGAGTGGGTAACATTAGTGTGACCAAAAATGGACTGATGTGAGGAGAGACCTTTGAGGTTTCTATACTGTAGAGAAAAAAAATGTTGGTTTTTTTTCATTATTTGAACATAGAAAGGTTTACAGTCCCTGACAAAAGTCTTGTCGCTTACCGAAGTTGTTGGAACAACAAATAATAACTTGACTTGTAGTTGATCAATTGGAATCTGAAATGTCTTGTATGAAAGGCAAAGGCCTCTGGATTAGGTGTATTGTACAAAAATAAGGTTTTGTATCATTCATTGAGTTTTATCATTTAATTAGAACAGAAAGGTCAGATTTGTAATGTACCATTTACATTTGATGGCTCAAGGTTCATAGTAAATTGATTATTTTGGGGTATTGAAAAGTTAATAAGTGGATAAATTTATGAAGATGATAATTATTTAATTGCAGCCCTACAGCCCTTTGTACATATATGTGTCACTGCCTTTTGTATAAACATATCAGCTAATGAACTGTGTTTAACTCTATCCACATTTGCTGGTTTCCCCCCGTGGAGCCAGTCACACTGTTGTTGGTCAACTGCTGGAGGACTCTGAGAAAGAGGGCGAAGAACACTTGAATGTCACTGATTGCTGGGAGTGTGATTGTGTGTCAGTGTGTGTGTGTGTATGTTTGTATGTTCACTCGATAAATGGCAGCCTTACACAAGTCAAATACAGAAAGTGGGGGGTGGGAGGCACATGTTTGCATGTGTTCAGATATGTGTGCGTACTTGTGATTTAGCACACCCCAGTGATTGCTGAAGCCGTTCACCACTTAGGTCATGCTGTTAGGAGTTTGTGTGCGCATTTGACATGTTTTTGCTGACAGTACTTGAATAATATGTAGGCAAAGTTATCTTGGTGTGAACAGATTCGACGAGCACTCTCCATCTGACAAATCAGATGAATTCATGCAGAGACTGACTCAAGGGCATGTTCAAGATGCTGTAGAATAATACCAAAATCTCATCTAACGCTACATTATTAAAGGCAGCTGCAGGCCTGGTTATCTGAAATACTGTGGGAATCCCGTGCTAAATATTTAATTTGAGATATAATGTTGTGTCTGAGTTACTCTGAACCAGGGGTTCAAAAGTGAGGCAACTATGCCCCACCAACACCTCAACTTGGGGGATAATCTTGCTCTCTGGATTTACAGTTTCCATCATTTTGGGGGGCTTTGGGGGATGTAAACAGGAAGTATGTTGCTATGCAGCCAGTTAGTTTGCTGTGAGCTCCAAAATGAGACACCCCCTCCCTTTTTGGCCTGTGTTTGTTTACATTTCAGCAATTTTCCTCGTTAAAAGTATGCTGAATTACTTATTAGCAGTTACTGTTTGCAGTGCTCCCACACAACTATCACTGGATTACTTTGATACTGAAGAAAACTTAAAAACAGGATGATTCTTAGGCAACTTCTGGAGTTACAAGGAGCCTCTCAGTTTTCTAAGCCTGATGAATATTCGCATGAACATTGTAGAGCAGGAAACTTTTGCTATGAAACATTTGAAAACATTGTGAATTGCAATATGCTTTTTTTCACTAATGTTTATGTGTGTGTGTGCAGGTGCAACTCTTTCATGGGGAACTCAGCGGTGCAGAAGAAGCCTCAGTCCAAGCCAAAGAAACCCCACCTGTCGGGACACAAGGGAGGCAGCAGCTCCAGGGAGCCGCAGCCCAAAAGACTGGAGGAGGTTTACACTGCTCTCAAACAAGGCCTGGAGTGAGTAACACTGATGTACACTCACAGTATGCAGTCCACAAACGCTTACAAAATATCTTCCTCTTAAGTACATGAACTCATTAACTGTTCCAGAGTAATCATTTCTTTCTAAGTTACAGAGACATCTGTGAGTTTTCAGCTCATAAATGTTCTGTTTTGTTAATGTGTACATTTACAGCCCATCTTCTGGTGCTTATACTTACATAACTGCACAGATGTTTATATTTCTGTAAATGTTTGCATATTATTTTCATTATATTTTGGTGGTGTGCTTGTATTGCTGAAGTTTTAACCACCTTCACAGAGATTGATAAAGTTTAATCTTTTTAAATGTTCATAAACCTTAAGTGTTCTTACCTTCTTTGTCCCGTAGTGAGTATCTTGAAGTTCATCAGACAGAGTTGGATAAACTCATGTCTCTGATGAAGGACATGAAGAGAAACTCTCGCCTGGTGAGAAGCTACACATCAGTTTACATACAAGCAACAGTTTAGTCCTGCATCAGCCACATCTTAAAGAAACAGCTTGACATTTTAGGCTTTTTCAAGCTATTTCGCCATGAGTTAGATGAGAAGATAATAATACTACTCTCATGTCTGTAATGTAAATATTGCAGCCAGAAGACAGGTTAGCTTAGCTTAGCATAAAGACTGGAAATGTGAAACCTGCTAGCCTTACTATGTCTGAAGGTAACAAAATCTGTCTACCAGCACCTCGGCTGACAAGTATTATCTCCTTTGAGTCATATAACAAATTAAGTTTAAAAATAAGCTTCAGAGGTTTTAGAGGTGCTGGTTCTAGTTAAATTTTTAGGACGCATGCATGAGAGTGGTCTCATCTTAGTGTCAGCAAGGAAGCAAATAAACTTATTTCACAAAATGTCACAATAGTCCTTTAAAGTCCACTGAATCAGCAGGTTATAAGAGAAGTTAAAAATGAAATCGAGACCACTGGTTGTTTGTATGTCTGTATGTTTGCCGACAGTTGCTTATATCTCACAAATATCTGTGTGTTGAAGCAGCAAGAACAAGATATTCATTTTGATACATCACATACAGTAATAACATGTCAACGCATCACAAATTCGCACATTTTGATTTGTTGCAGTGCACAGTCCCACTCACAAACAGACACATACAGAGTTAAGGCTCCCACTGTAAGAGCTGTTTAAAAGGATCTTTTTCTGGATGCCAGACAACGACGTTACTTAAGCAGCCTCAGCTGTGCAGTCTTTCTGTACTAACTGTGATGGTGTGTGTGTGTGTGTGTGTTTTTTTCTCTCCAGGGTGTGCTGTACGATCTCGACAAGGTGAGTTGATGGAGGGGAGGGTCTACTGTAACAACCACTGCACGTTTGAAGTGTGTTGGGGGAATCTTTTGATGTATATAAAAGGGTTGAAAGAGGAAGAAGAAATAGATAAAGGAAGAAGAAAAGAGGGAGGAAGGACAGAGTGGCGAAGTGAGGGGCTGAAGGGATTGAGCAATAATGCCGAAAAAAGGATGAAAGGGAGAGAATGTGTAATGGGACAGAAAAGACAGCTTGAGAGGGATAAGCTGTGAGATATTTGCATATAAAAACAACACCTACCACGCTAAACATTTTGCCAACTTGTGACATACATTTCCCGATTTTTTTTTTTTTTTTTTTTTTTTTTTTTACGCATCAGCTCAGGCTTGGAGACCGTATCTCATTATATCTCATTGTAAATTATGCACTAGTAAATCTTAATGCTGTGTCTGTCTGTCTGCAGCAAATCAAAACCATTGAGAGATACATGAGACGTCTGGAGTTTCACATGAGCAAGGTAAGAATTCATTTTTAGGTCAATACCTATAGAAGACAAGATGTTCAGGCTCTGTTGTGAGTCTGCAGTCTGTTATGTTTTTTATGTTTGACTTTTTATACTTTGACTTTTATGCAAGACTGGAGACAAGTTCAAACAAGTAACCTAGCTCTGTTCAAAGGTTAATCCAACAAACAACACCTCAGCTCACTAATTAAAATCATATAAGCTAAACAGCTGCTGGCTTTACATGCTGTCAGTCTTCCTCATCAAACACCCAAATTTAGCCCATTTCCCAACATCCCAAATCTTAAACTTATTGTTTTCATAAACTTTGGGTATAATTTTTCCACTCAAGTTGCTGCTGTTTTCATTTTGAGTTTTTGAGGAAAGTTGCAGTGTTATTTCACGCTCCACTGACTTCCTCAAGTTGGCTTCAGGAAGGATTTTTGCTGCCAGGCTAGGGTTGGATTCTACACATCTCTTGTTCATGTGTTGATGTATTAGGGACGTTTCCTGCTGTTTTAATGGCAGGTAGAGAAACTTTTCTTCCCTATATCCTCCTTTGTAGTCGCCTGGTTGCTTGTTGGGGACGTTAATCCCCTGCATGGTCACCGCTCTCTGACTTTTCTTCCACATCACCTTCAGCAGTCCCATAATGGTCTCTCTCGCTGTGCATCAAATCAGACTTGACAGCAGGCGATCAGAATACACACGCCCAAACAACAGCGCACATCCTGAGGTAGCCATGGTTACCCGAATAGGGAGCCTTTGAAGTCCTGAATCGCACAGAGGAGCCACCTATTGGGTGACCATAAGCCTTTATGTTCACACACATCCTGACAGACATTAAAAAGATTGAGATGTCCAAAAGCAAACACATACTGAACAACACGACAGAGGACAAAGAGACAATCCTTGGACGGGTTGAAGGCAACAGTGAATCTGGGTCAGGACAGTTGGAAGACTACAGTGAGGAGCGATTGACAGGGTCCTTCAAGATGAAAATTGAGAGGAGGAGATGGAAGGAATATAGAAAAAAGGTCTGAGAGTCATTTGAAAATAACTGAGGTTGTCTTCCAAACTCGGGAAATGTATCTGCAAAACACAAGCAGATTCAGTGCTTGTTCTGTCTTCTGAGGTTGTCACAGGATGCAGTTAAAACAAACACACACTCAAAGCCTTTCTACTCTCCATCCAACATGAAGCTCTTCTGTTCTTTCAGGCTCGGTGCAAAAATAGATTTGAATGCACTTGTAATGTGATTTATCTTGTCAGGCAGGTAAAAAGCCTCAAAAATCAAAGCGTTACTAAAAAGTAAGTTAAACCAGGCACTGCTCTTTGATTCTAAGTATATATCAGTGCTCCTTCACTAAACCCTTATATTTGACTGATCTAAATAAACAGTTTAAATAAAATCGCAAGCCTTTGTATTTAGAATTGACTCCACAATTTTTTGTCATTATTTGAACTTATTAGTATTTAGTTTTTCCTCTGGTTTTATTTAGAAGTAGTAGACTGTGCTGTTGCGCATCTACTGACTTAATTATGATACAATGAAATGATTGGATGCCACTTAATATTTTCAATATCAACACCATTTTATAGGACTTGTTTCAACGTGTTTCAAGTCTAATAATAATAATTTTGAAGTGAATTGTAATTTAAGTATGATGGCAAATAAGCAAGAGGAAATGCATGATGGATTCATGAATAAAACTGATGTCAACTAGGAGCCCTTGATGCCCCCTGCCTGCACTATAACAGCTATTGGCTTTCTGTTGCGCGTGCACACACACACACACACACACACGTGGGACAGGTCCATTTTCCAAACCTCAGCATCAGCAGATAGCTACTGAGTGAGATCAATTGTTGAGTGTTCAGCTAAGAGAATTGGCCAACCAAAAAAGCATTGAGGTCAGGAAATTAAATCTCTCTCACACACACACACACACACACACACACACACACACACACACACACAGACAAAAAGAGCTGGCCTCATCCTTATCTAGAGGGTGGCTCTAGTTGTGAACTGATGCTGTGATACTTACAATAGGTTGATAATTACCCTTTGGCTGTAATACTGTGTGTGTTTATTCAGTTATCAATTCCTACAGAGTTGTCAGGTCTACATAAGTGTCCTTTAAATCTATCCGTTAGAAAAGCTAGTGTGTTTGTGTGTAATATGTTGTGTCGAGCTAGACTGATGTATCACTTTATGTTAGCTTATTGCAGATATGTTGTATCAGTGTGTCTGTTGGCCAATAACTAACAAGAAATGTCAACGCAGTAGTGCCAAACTTATGTTTGAGGTCATTTAGGAACAGTTTCACCAAATATTCCCCTCTGTACTGGTCACAGTTCATTGGTTTTGTTGAGCTTTTAGGGAAGTCTGTACATTAACATTACAAAGCTTTCAGCACACTGATTGTGGCCCAGCCATGTCTACAAGATGTACAACAGAGCAAATCAAGAGGTGTTTGTTTGATGAAAATAGAGGTTTGATGCCTAACAATTTGTACCGCCAGACAAAATGATGGGTACTTCATTGATGAAAAACGCTGACTCAGTAGGGCAATATTGTGTACAGGAGCAAAAGCAGCACATGTACCTCACCTCATGTCAGACCAGGTCAATAGGAAAAATCTTCACAGTTATATTTTCAGTTATGTTCAGCAGCTGTGAGCTACAGTAAGTGTGTCTGTCTGTCTGTCAGTGTTTGTGCTCAGGCACAGGTGTGTCTCTTTGTGCAGGACAGCTGCCGTGAGCGATGACTTAACAATCATCTTTCACCAAGTTGTTAGTGGGTCTGTGTGTGTGTTTGTGACTCACATCAGCCCGGTCTTTTGTTCCTGCTCATGCTGCTGGCTGCCTGCAGATGTCTGAGCAATAATTGGCACACATAGAGGAAGCAGGTGGCACATTGCAGCCCCTATGATGTCCTGGACGGGATAGGGCCCACTGTGTGTGTGCGTGTGTGCATGTGTGTGCGTGTGTGTGTGTGTGCGTGTGTGTGTGTTGGCAGCTAGTATTAGCAGAGCATCATTAAAGAGATGAGTGACAGAGATTGAAGGTGAGGAGAACGGCTGCCAGGCGCCTCCTCTTCCCCTGACAGAGAGAAATTGTATGTTTGTGTGTTAACCATGTGACAAATTCAATCCAAAATGAATGTGAATATGTCGCATGTGATAATTTTTTAATTTAGGGCCTTTTTGCTTTCCCCTCTTCCCTTGAATGCTAATCTTGCCACCAACACACACACATGCACACACAATTCCCCAGAGAGGGGCTTGTGTGTTTGATGCTGTTTGATGTGGCCCGCCTGTTTTAATCTGCTTATAATCACTCGCCCTCTGGCAGAAAGTGTGTGTGTGTGTGTGTGTGTGTGTGTGTGTGTGTGTGTGTGTGTGTGTGTGTGTGTGTGTGTGTGTGTGTGTGTGTGTGTGTGTGTGTGTGTGTGTGTGTGTGTGTGTGTGTGTGTGTGTGTGTGTGTGTGTGTGCATGCTATTATCCCGCAATCCAGGATAATAGCCATATCTTAAGAGGATTCCTATCATATCCTTAAGATTCTCGACTCATATTTAAATCTCACAGTTTAAAGTCAGACATACAGTAGATACAGACACAATCCTTTATAACTCCAAGTGATACTTATTAAAAATCATTATTTTTACCTCTGACTGCTCCGTCAAACTACCAAAAGTATTGTTATTTAGTATTTTTACAAGGATTAGCTTGGGAGGTACTTAAACATACAAAAAGTAAGAGCTAAAATGGATATTTCACCCATATTATAAATGCAAACACAATATTATCCTCACCCTTGGCATAATTGATTCCCTAATAAAGACTTTCCCATAATCCCTCACTGGGTCTCTGAGCCATGCAAGGTTTTGTCATCCCACTGAGCTGTAATTAATACAGGGACTCTGTGTCCAATAGAAAACTACATTTTGAATACATTTGCATTCAATATCTCTTAACATCTGGTAAGAGATAATTAAGAAGGTTCAGGTGGGATGAATAACAGGCAGATTTTTGTATTGAAATAACCCTTTAAATGAGCACATTTGCGTTTGTGATTTATGTAGAAAATGAGTGCTATTGTGTAAGAAAAGATGTGGCCAGAAAATGTTATTTATATTAGGAAGGTAATTGATGTAAAGTTGTAAATAGATCCATGCGTTAGTTGGTTTATAAAATGTCAAAACAGTCTAAAAAATGTCCATCATGAGTCCCAGGAGTATTTACATTGGCTTGTTTGATTCCGAACCCCCCAAATATTTAGTTTATTATCATAGAATCGCAGTCCGATAAGTCACGCCTCCAGTCCACAGGCGGTGCTCCGTAACAAACAGGGTGAAACACTACCAAAGGCCACAGGCCGTAACACTAAGAAAACAGGAAAATATTGACATTTTTAAAAGCTGGCATGAGTCCATTTTTGCCATACAGCTCTTAGTGTTTGCTTTAGTATGTTTTCTTCTTTTACAGTTTATTTACAGTTTATCCATCAGCCTGTGTTGGGGTTTCTGTCTTTTCTTTGTTTGTGTTTTGCCTTTTATGTTTCGTCTTTTTCTGGGGTGAAATATACCCGAGGCACAGCAATATGCTGATGGCCGTCCTCTGGAGTGGAGCTTGGCTGACCTTCAAAAGGACATTTCCTTGAAGGCAGCAAGAGGCTATTGTAATTGGGGACAAAAAAATAGCTTAATTAGCCGATAATGATATGAGCACTGACTGCCTGAGAAGAATGATGGCCATTCATCAGGGCCAGTTTATGAAGGCCCAATTTATTTCATTGTAGTTGTCTACTCAGTTATGTGAGTGCGTTATTGACTTAATCAGTGCAAAAGTTCACTTGGACAAACGTGTGTTTCTTTTGACTTCAGCTCAGCTCCCACCACTCATGTTTTCCCTTGTTTGGTGTAAACAAACGTGTTTTAAAGCTGTCGATTGTTGGCTCTGAACCAGCTCCATGCAATCAGAAGGCTGAGAATAACAGTTGTGGTTGGATGGTGTGTTATAGCTGGCTCAGCTCAGCTGCTGCAGCCCCACCACATACACCACATACCACAGACGGGGCTGGGTCCCAGTCGGGGGTGGGGGTTGCTGAGAGGGGCTGGTTGGTTTGAGGTGGGATTGGGGTGGGTGCTTTTTGTATGCATTTGTGCCAAGATAATCAGACTACAGTGCCCGTCCTCTTCAACAGAAACATCCCACTGCAAACCACTTTCAATTTTTACCATAAACCCACCAACAACTGCAACAATATGCCTCCCATACACATCCACACACACAGTGACACACTCTGCTTTCACAAACATGCTGGTGGTGTAGGTTTCATTCGCAAACATCCACAAACGCTCTGAAGAGACTGTTAGGACGGCAGGAGCCAGAATGGCCCATTTTCTCCCGCTTCTCCCTAATGAGTGCCATAAAGAGCGCGAGGCATCAATATTTCAGCGCTCTCGTCAGGCAGGCTGCAGTATCTCCCTTTGATGAGGCTCACCAGAGGTGTTTTGTTTTGCCCGGCTGCCACTCTGTCTAATTTTCTGGCTTCCTGAATTCACATATGATCAGACAGGACACTGAAGATCTGGATTGGTGGTAGATTGTGGTTTCTGGGAGAAACTTCTTTGAATGACTCAACAAAAGTGCATTTTTGTTTCTGTCGTTTAAGTAGAATTGTTGGACTCTTTGGAAAATGTGAACTCCCGTTTGATGATAAATTGTGCCTGCTTTGCATCTATTTTTAGCCACGTTAGCTCCATCACCATCAGCTTTCCAGAAAGGTGATTCTCTCACCGTTTGGCTCAATAGAACCATTGGTTACAACAATATCTTGATGATTTCATCAAGTTCAGTTCAAACTCCAACATTTCAGCTCACAGTAAGGCAGCAGGATGTTGATGGAGTCGTTCCGTCTCCCTGCGGGTTTGAGTTAGATCAGGCTGCTGCTGCAAACTGAAGTCGGGCAGACGTCTCTAAATGAGCTCTAAACGCCGTCTGTTGTTCCCCCGCTTCGGGAGTGTCCCACTTGGGCCGTTTACTGGGTATGGGTCTGCCACTGGAAGCTACAGCTATGCCGATACATACCAGCTGTATCTTTTCAGTTTGTCAGTTCAGTTCAGGACACTTTTCTCTGTTATTACTCTTTTCTTTTCCTTTCCTTTCTTTTTGTTGCCTCTACCTCTGCAGCTGCTTACTCTTTTCTGGAATCTGAAAATTGTGAAAAATTCTTCTCAGACAGATCTGAACTCGTTCCTTAGACCATCTTTTCATGCATTTTATTACTGTTTCATTGTCAACAATCAATCTTATTGATGATCCACTGATGTGAACACGTACACCATAATTTAGATGGAAGCTTTTGAGCAGCTTGCTTTCTGCCCAGGGATGTTTTGATGTCATGTGTGCACAGTTTGAAAAGACTCTCTTCGTTTCACTGGTGCAGAAGTTTGTCTCTCTTGTGTGTGTGTGTGTGTGTTTGTGCACTAATGAAGGTGAAAGTGTGCATGTGTATGAATGCACACTTGTCTTTGTAGAACATTTGATTAAAGATGGAGGGACTCCGTGTGTGCTTTCAGGTGGATGAGCTGTACGAGGCCTTCTGCATCCAGAGCCGTCTGAGGGACGGCGCCAGCCGGATGAAGCAGGCTTTCTCCTCCTCTCCCTCCACTAAAGGCACAAAGGAGAGCATTGCAGAGGTCAACCGCCGCTACAAGGAGTACACAGAGGTACTGGCAAAGATCATAGTCAGTGTATGGGGAATAATGGCGAGAATTTGAAAATTCTTCTGAGGAGTTTTGCATGAAAATGCTAATTTAGCATGTCAACGTCATATAAAGTACAGCTGGTTGAATAATGGCGTCTATGAGCAGACAAGCTGACTTTTGAGGAGGGAGGAATAAATGAGGCATGGTGTTACATTTGTACACAAATATATTAATATGCTTTAAGCATTGGGTCACACGAGTACAGATTGCTGCTTACACTGTCATCTGTAAACACTGACACGTACACTCACATAGTTACAGAGTGATCTTTAAATCCCAGTAACACACACACACACCTGTTATCATCTGTCCTGAGAGCTTAGACCAGCCGTCCTGCCTCCGTTGCAGTTTAGTGTTGACTGGCTTTGTCCGAGTCTCTCAGCATAACTTGATTACTATCATTGTTCATGTCTTGTGTGACAAAGGGCTGTTTATGTGATCATTCTTATCTTTTTTCCCCCGTCTTCTCCAGAACATGAGCACATTCGAGAGCGAACTAGAGAACCTGCTCGGGGAGTTTCATATCAAAATGAAAGGTGAGATAAGAAAATGTCTCCCAAATGACAAGTAAACCCATTTGCATACTTGTATTCATTTCTGAAACAAGAAATGTGAATTCTCTATTTTTTTACAAGAAATATTCAAATTTTCCCCTGTATCCTGTTCAAATCTTTTCTTAAGAATTAATTTCCTCTCTCTAACAGGTTTGGCAGGCTTTGCTAGGCTCTGTCCTGGAGACCAGTATGAGGCAAGTCCATTTTTTTATGCAGCACAGAGCTGTTTTACTTTCATAATGAAATCTTTAATTTTTCCTTTATTTAACAAGGATGTCCATTGAAATTGAATGTCTTTTCCAAGGGAGACCTTATCAAGACAAAACGATTTACATTTACAATTTAAATCAAAATAAAATCCAACAGATAGGAAATACAAACATCAAACACACAAGGAGGAGACTACGTCCTGCTCAATTAAGGCAGTTGCAGTTCTCAGTTACACTGACTTTTAACATGGCTTTAAATTTTTAAAGGAGACTAGTTTATTAAGATGTAGTACGTTCTGCAGATTATTTCAAGTCCAGGGAGCAAAGCAGAAAAAGGCTTTTTCCCCGGCAAGGAACCTGGCAGGGAAGCCACCTGGTGGAAAGACGCTGAATAATGCTAGAGGTCTGCATCAGGAGATTACATAAATACAGAGGGAGTTTACCCAGCATGGCCTTGTACACAAAAATATAGATATGAAGTTGCCCATGTAGATGCAGCGACGGCCTGTCAACCAAATCAGAGAGCGAATACTGAGCGAATACTAGAGTTGTAAATCGCAGCGCATGGTTTGCAGTGAACAGAGTGTAGAGGAGGCAGCATGCTTGTACACATCACTGTAGTTCAACACACTCAAAAATTTCCCTGGCTCAACAAGTTAAAACAAGTCTTATTTTGAAAAATAAAACCCTTTCCTTTGTTTCAGCCTCTTCACAAGATTTTAAATATCTTCTGTGAAAGAAAGCTTGTCGTCCAACCAAATACCTAAATACTTATATGATGACACTTTTTCAACTGAGTCCCCAGTTAAGAGTGTAAAGATGTGTTTTACCTGAGTGCTAGAAAAAAATCATGAATTAGGTTTTCTTAGTATTTAGAACTAACTTGAGCCCGTGTAGTGAGACTTGAAGCTGTTGAAATGCTATCTGAGGGTCATTAATAGCTTGGTTCAGAGGAGGAACCACTGAGTATGCCACTGTATTTTGTTTGGTGGTTTCTAGCAGAATGAGCTGGTGGAATAAGAAGTATCATCCCCTCATTCTCTCCTTTAGATCTTCATGCGGTACGGGCGCCAGCGGTGGAAATTGAAGGGCAGGATTGAAGTGAACTCCAGGCAGAGTTGGGATGGAGACGAAATGGTCTTCATGCCTCTCATCACTGACCTTATCAACATCAAGGTAGAAACCCAGATAAAATATATCAGTGCCTAAAGTATTTTACTCCAGTAAATTAGCACAATTCAGGATGAAGGAAAAAAACTTAATTGGTGATACATGGAACATGGCCATATTAAATAAGAGCTTGTGAAAAAACAACAATTCATTTGCAATCCCCTGACTTTGTTCTTGATGACATAAGAACCTGTGGTGTTTTCTTGACCTGAGAGGTAAATAAATGTCGTCTTTGGCCCCAATCAGGTGACAGAGCTGAAGGGGCTCGCTACTCACATGCTGGTAGGCAGCGTGATCTGTGAGACCAAGGAGCTGTTCACTGCCATGCCTCAGGTAGTGGCTGTGGACGTCAACGACCTGGGGACAATCAAACTTAACCTGGAGGTCACGTGGTAGTAAGTTGACTCTTATACATACGGCAAGCAGTCTTTTTTTTAAGGTATTTAACCTGTTTGTCAGGCAGTCAGTAGATGTATGGTTGGTTCTTGGTGAACACCCACAGTAACTGTTGTCTAGCTTTAAATTCAGAATACATTACTTAGGGTTTTCTGCCATCTGGTGGAGAAACATGGTCATTACAGGTTGTGGAAGTTAATTAAATACAGCCTTTTCTGTGATAAAAACGAAATGAATTAAATGCACGCAGTACATGTAGGCATAGATAAATCACACTAAGTGCTTTGTTTTCACTCCCCCATCCAGCCCCTTCGATGTTGAGGACCTGACTCTTTCGTCTGGCAACGTGAGCAAAGCCACAGCGCTCCAGAGACGAGTGTCAGTCTACAGCCAGGGCACGCCAGAGACCCCCACCTTCCAGGACACCTCCTTCTTCGTGAGTCCCACATACAATAGTCCTTCAGCTTCATTGGTGTGGTGGGAGACAGTGTTTGTAGTTTGTAGAACAGCAGCAGCTGCTGATTCTCCCTGAAATCAATGAAAATCACTATCTAGGCTAGAAACTTTTTTTAGGCTTATAACAAGGCGAATTGAGGTGAAAGATGACATTTTGTCTTTTGCACCTCTGTGGTCCCTGCACTCTAACCTGCACCCTACTGTATGGATATTTTATCATGGCCCCATGATATTGCAGACATTTTTTTCCTCTTGATGCATCATGCTTATGTGAACAGCACCAGTGCAACCCCTAAACTAACCCTCACCCATTTCCCTGCTATCCTCCTTTCCTTTGCATTTCCACATCAAAACCCCTTACCCACACTCTGTCCCACTTTACACGTTTATCCATCCCTCTTGTATCTCACTCACCTGCCCTCAATCGAATACCCAACACCTTGTCCTATTTTGCCTGCGTGCATTGTGTAAAGAAGTGGCGGCCATATCCCGTGGAGCGCCAGCGCCTCTCCTTCCTGCACATGCTCCGAGACACCCTGCTAGAGAAGCTAAGGCGCAGTCGCTCGTTTGGGGACCTGGCCTCACTCCGGCCAAGGCCCAAATCCAGTCTGGAGGTTTATGTGAGTGTGTTGTGGCCCCTCGACCCTCCTAACCTGACCTTTGTGTGGCCCCTACATCATTGACATGATGGGGATGGATTCATCTGCTGGTGTGGACACACTTGGACTTGGACAGCCACACATGGAGAATGCCATGTGTGGCTGTTTGCATGTTTATGTGCATGACAATTTGTGTTCTTGTGTATTTCTATTAAGATTTATCTTTCACATTCACTATACAGTGATGCTGTTAGTTGAACAGATCTGGTCATAAGAGCTTAGCGAGATGGAGGTAGAGTGGATGCTTTAAATATGTCCGCATCTCTTTCCACTTGAGAGCTTTCTCTTGTACATTTTTGTTTTTCATGCACTGATTTCAAGCTGTTGCATATCTCAGTCTTAATCTTCCTTCTTTTTTGTGGCATATATTTACTCCCGTCTGTACTTTCAGTCCACCTTACCGGATGACGTCTTTGAGAACGGTGGCTGCGGCGTGGCCGAGTGCAAGCGTCTCTCCTTCACATTCTCCGACACCTCTGTTTCCACGCCGAGCCCTGCACCAAGCTCCCACTCCCCTGGCCAGTCCAACCCTGAGATCACAGTCACTCCTCCAGAAACAGACCCATCACCAACACAAATCCTCCCAACAAGGGAGGACTCCATCGCAGAGGAGCATCTAGTGGAGGAGGAGGAGGAGGAGGAGTACGAGGAGGACGCAGAGACAGGTAGTAGAGGAAGTAGGGGCACCAGCGCCAGCCTTGCCAGTGATGAAGCTGAGGTGGCAGAGGACTCAGAGTGGGAGCGCACAGAGTCCCAACGAAATTCTGGTTCCAACTGCGGTTCAGCTGCCCCGTCGCTCTGTTCTGACGGCCATCTGTCTACAGTGGCTCCAGAGGACGTTTTCTTAGACCACAGTGACGAACTGAAACCTGTGGAACTGGACACAGAGGAGGCAGGCAGCCTGACCAGGCAGCTCGTGAAGAGGCTGACTTCTTCAGAAATTGTGCCACCAAGTGGGAGCTCCACAGAAGGAGGTGGAAGCATGAGCTGGGCAGGAGAGGGGAGCAGGGCTTTCCTAGAGAGCAGCCTGGAGGAGGCCATCCACAGCCTGCTGATGAAGCTGGAGTCACTGACTCACCGCTGCCGAGAGCTACAGGACCTGGAGCAGGAAGTGATGCGTCTGGAGGATCTACTCAAGGTTACTGAAACCTTCTCTATTATTTCACTTATAGGAAACATGAAGAATAAACCCTTTCAGTAGCTTCAGAGAATGTTGCTTTCAACCAAATGTTTTCTATTTATTTATTTTTACTTAGTCCCGTGTCCAAAAATAGCAATTACATAATCCTTAGAACTTCAGTACTTTCAAGTTCCTAGCCTATCAGTACATATGAAAGTGTAGACTTTGAAAAACTAAATACACCATCTTGTAATAAACACCATCAGACCTTGCAAACAGGGCTTTTATTTTGAAGAGGCTGTCCTCTCTGGTACATCTGACATACTGTCAAGTCTTAAAATATACTTAGGAAATATCAGCTCTCTGAGGAAGATAAAAATAACTAGGACAGAAAATTAAAATGACTAAGAAGTGACTCCATAAACTGACAAGTTAAGTCACTCATTACCTCTCAAAAGCTTGTCCTGTGTTTTCACATCACTGGGTTTACCTAAATGAATGTTCATCATAGAACTACAGTAAGGTGCCTAAGGTGGAGAATCACCTAAAGTATTGGCTGTGAGCTTCGCAAAAGATCAAGCAACAGAGTCCAAAATAATTTTAGCTACATGGAATGGACTGTAACAGGTTAACCTCTCCAGGATTTGGCTCATTAATCCACTATCTCCTCCCTCCTCCCACCCTTCCTCTCCACAGTGTCGTCTCCCGGGTCACAGGAGTCGATCATCCAGCCTCAGTCTGACCGTGGAGAGCGCCCTGGAGAGTTTTGACTTCCTCAACACCTCTGACTTCGATGATGAGGACACCGGAGACGACAACACCATCCTCAGTATCCCGCAGAGGTCTCCGCTTTTCGATACAGACGGAGAAAGGATCGGGTGAGTGGGAGACGGACTAAGGCACTTTGTGTTGGCTGACACCAAGTACATTTGGTTATTGTATCATAGTGGTTTGACTGCTGTTTGGATTTGCCTGCAATGAAAATGAAAATAAAAACACAATAAGAGCTGAAATAGGATACTTGGTCCAAGTCAATTTATGATTTGATTTAATTGATTAAAGCAGTGGTTTTCTGTTATGTGCAGTCATAACGCACAAAAAAACACAATTAGACAGAAAATCTGCAGCACAGAATTTAATTACCGTAGATTACTGCCCTGTGTGATGCTGCTGCCACTCTGTGGTAACTCTGGGTATTTGCCTCTCAGTGGCCAGCATCCGGAAGCCAGAGGACACCTGAGTGAAGCCCTGACAGAGGACACCGGGGTGGGCAACAGCGTGGCAGGAAGCCCCCTGCCGCTCACCACAGGGAACGAGAACCTGGACGTGGCTATCGTCATCCACCTGCAGTACTGTAATCACCTCATTCAGGTATGATTTTATCACATCTGACTTCATGCTTTGGAGAATGAATAATAAACGAGTAGTAACAGTTGAAGTTAATTCAGCTTGTGAAAAACATCTAACATGCCATTGTTTGTGTAACGGTAGTTGTTGACCAGTGGGATGGGCGTGTGGCAGCGTCGCAGTCTTCTCCTCAAACTGTCCACACAGACTCAGCTGTTAGAGGAGCTAGCAGAGATCAGTGCGGACAGACTGGGAGCAATCACATCAGCTGCAGACGGTGGGTACCAGCAAGTGAAAACAGCAGCTTATGTGTTATTGTTGAAGTACCGCATGAACAATTCTCACCATGCAAGTAAAAGCTGTCTGGTTTGAGGTTTTGCAGCGTCTGACTCTCTGTTTTGTCCTCCTCCTTCTCTTAGTGCTCCCGGGCCTTGCAGAGCGCCCACAGCTGATGACTCTGTGGTCGGAGTGCAGCGGGTCTGCAGGACTTTTCCACACCACACTGGACAGAGTGTTCAAACACATGAACCAGCGCTACACAGCAGTGCTGCAGGAGAGACATCCACACAGCGCTGACAGAGGTTTGATCTTCTTTTTTTTTCCCCTCAAGCAAACAAGCCGAAGGTCGCACTTGACATTATATCGGTTTTGTTTGCAACACAGTCTTGTTTCTGTGTTTTGTTATTACTGTTGGGTTTCAACTGAGTCACTAATTTGGTTTGTAAATCAGTTCTAAATTTGTCCTTGAGGGAAATTAGATCCTTGTAGTTGCTGAGAATATGATTAAAAACAGAGTACTTGAGAAACAAATAACAAAAATAAATGGAATCTGCATATCCAGAGTTACTATGATTATTTTCAAGCATAGTTAATAAAAAAAAGAAAACTATTTCCTCTCTATTCTTTCTTCAGTAATCGGTATCGTAGTGGGCGAGATGGTGGATAGGAGTGATCTGGTGGCGGTGCACAATTCACCTGCCGCTGCGCTCTCCCAGGACGTCCTGACGGTGTTTCAGTTCCACAGCTACATCTTACAACATGAAGTACAAGACATGGAGACACACCTGCAGCATCTGGCCAGAGAGGGTGAGAAAAAGGATGTGACACTCATGTAATTCTTATTAATACTGACTTTAGTCGTGATAGTGGTCACCACTAGTCATAAAAAGGTGTAGATCTACACCTTTATGGCAGTCGGTCATGTAAATCTTTCCACTACAACTCAGCAGAAGGATAAATGTGAATCACTCGTTACAGATGAAACTATACAGCATACATATGTGTACTGATTTTCATCAGAAGCTTCAAGCTCATGTCAGGAGTACAGCTTGTCGCTCTGCAGGCTGTTTTGTGTTTAAACCTTTGACACGTGTCTGTGTTTGTGTCGTACTCAGAGGTGTTCGCAGAGGCTCTCTACAGTCGGGATTATTCTCGCTGTCTAGCAGAGCTGGAGGAGGTGCCTGTGTCATCCCTGTGGCCCAGAAACGGCACCCTGAGGGCCCTGGCCTCCCTGCTCACTGCAGAGGACCCTGAGGTCAACAAGGCAGCAGCCGACTACCTCTCATCTGGAGCCGCACGCAGCCACTTCAGGGCCAGAGTGAGTAGTGTTCAAGAGAGGGAGTGTGTTCGGTGTGTGTGTGTGTGTGTGTGTGTGTGTGTGTAAAAACAGCATTTCAGATCATTTTGACAGATGCCACAAGCCACGTTTGAATGTTTCTGTGTGTGTGTACAGGCAGTGGAGTGCTACACCCAGGCGCTGTCAGAGGCTGGAGTTCAGAGCCAGAGGGCGGCCTGTTCAGGCCTCAGCTGTCTGCAGGTCAGTGGTCTCTTAGTCATCTACAGCTGTGATACTGTGAAGGTTTGGAACTAGTGTAGGTCTGCATTTGTGTTCAGTGAGTGTGTTATGATAGAGCTATGATGGCTAAGGAGTTATGTAGCTGAAGAGATCTTTCTAAATTAGCCCACTGGATGTGTCTGTCTTTTAAGTGCTTGGACTTCACAGAGCTGTTCTGTCTGTCTGTCTGTCTGTAGGCAGTAGAGAGTATCAGGGCAGTGGTAGCACTGTGTGATTCAGCGGATGAAGAGCTTCGCCATGTCGCCATTGAAACCCTGCTCACATTCGGTGAGTATCAAATTTGTGGGGATCAAATGTTGGTGTTTTGCTACAGATCACTAAAAATCACTGTTCAAAATCACAACTACCACAATGGAAGCAACACCATGAAGTATAAAAAATATTAGATTCATAGAAATGTAGCGGCTACAGTATAATGCCAAGACAAGTTGTGACCTAAAGCTGAAATATTTTGAGTGCAGGGATACCATTGCAGCCCGAGGAAGTTATTTGTCATCTCGGTGTTTATACGTGAGCCTTGTGTTTTGGCAGGTGAGGAGGGGCGGCTGGCGTATGAGCAGCTGGACACGGTGCCGGGGGAAATTATCCGTCTGGGCACACGGCGAGGGAACGCCGTCACCACTGCCTTCTGAACCATCGTGCCACTGAAAACATCACAAATGACGTCACCTCAGAAGACAGCACTGCCCCTGAGCCTAACCCCACACGGCACACGTCACAGGGCTGTTAATGACTGATCGCTTTATCGATCTGCTCTTCGGCACAGACTTATGGATCTCCACACCGCCGCACTAGATCACTGTTCTTACTAAGACTGCCTCCTGAAAAGAACTAACACCAAACGAACAGTCTCAACCACAAACACTCACAACCTGCACCCCCTCCTGCACACACACACACATGCACACTTCACTTTCAGACACCCCCCACACTCCCCACCCCCTCCCTCTGCTTTCTGAGCCAGGCAGACGGTCACGTTGAGTTTAAGTGGAGAGCACAAATTTGAATGGACACAAAGCCGCTGAAAGCTGCTCCAAAGACTGTGGAAACACGAATTCCAGCAATGCATCTTCACATAACCTGTCAACAAGCTACCCACCACTGCACACAACACGTGCTTCACCTACTCACTCACTAATTATCATCTTGATTGTTAGTCACTTACGTCGCAAATTAATAACTATGATCTTTGTATAATCACTGTTCATCACATATTTTAGTTGGTGGTTTTGCATTAGAACTGTTTTCTGGCGCTTTCGGAAAGTTTGCACTGTTGTAAAGCATGTAAATATGGCATATTTTACACAGCCGGTGTAATATATGTGCTTGTATTTAAAATATATTTTTAAGTTCTGTTTTCTAGTACGTTCCATTTTGAGTTTCAGGGATTCTTGTATGGTTGGACGATATGTGTTCTGTGGCAAGGAGGACCATTAATATGTTGAAAATGGCTTCTAAGAGAAAGTGGTTGTGGTTTGAAAGCTCTAGTTTATCACAGCAGTTTACAGTCTTGAACAGATTTTGACCTCAGCTATTTTGTTAGTGGAGGGAAAGGACAGACTGAAGGGTAGAGATGAGACAGGTCAGCACAGTGCCCAAGATTCACTCACTCAGCAGTTAATACCTGAGTTTTCTCATACTTTGCAGATGAACAAGTGCAATTTTTCTACACATACGTGACTCTTTTGCACCTAGCTGACATGAGGAGACATTTGATAAAGTCTGCTCTGACCATTTGAGCCTTGATATGGTCGAGCAGGCAGGTTCCATAAATACACTCTTCTGTAAATGTGTATTTTCTACCAGGTACGGAGCCGGTCGAGGGCAATAACTATGGTTCAGGATCGTGATTTTGCACTTTCTCAACAACTGTATAGAGAGGAGGATCCATTGGGCTGAATAAAGGTGTAGCCTCAGTTTTGACTGTCTGCACATTCATACAGTATGCGAGCTAAAGGCAGGATTAGAAAGTGAGCCTTTCTAATGAGAAGCTGCAGAATCAAGTGCTCTGTTTGGTACGTCTCGGGTCTCTTATCTTCCTGCATCTTAACGGTAATGTGGGAAAGCTGACCCGAGGTAAGCGCCTAATTCCAACTGTTCTTATTGTAACTGTACTACTGAGTCTTGTGCTCGTGCACGGCGACAAAACTCACATTTGTTCACACATCTTGTTATTTATTATTCACTCCTTGTGATTCTAATATTCTTTGGAGTTATACTGTAATAGTGCAGACAACAGTATGTAAATTAATTGTATATTTATGTTCTATTTTGGATCAGGTCTAGTATTTGAAATATTGTTTATCGTTTAAAAATGTTATTACCATGCAAATGATCTCACGTTTAACTTTAATTGGAGTTTATTTTGAATTAATTATATTAGATAAATTATTTTGGAGAAGATTAAGATTTGCTCATAGTCTAATAGTATTATATATTTCTTTTCCCTAAAAGGTCCCAAAAGTAGTGGGGCATTATATATTAGAAATGTTACTTTATTACTTAGATTTACTGTAACCAAAGGAAGTTATCAATTTTAAAATGGTGTTTTAGTAAGAGCTCATACTTCATAAAGGAGAATGTATTTTCAACACAGCATTTGCATTTTGGCCAGAATACTGAGACTTATCTTTAGAAGCACAACTTAAAAATAGGACAAACCCATAATATATGAATCTTGTTGCATTTGGTTCTAACTGCACAGTCCAAAAGCCATATTGATTAAAAAGTGGTAATATTTTTATGAAACGTATTTTTTCTTTTGTATTATAATCTGTAAATGTGTGAAGTTGTTACTAAAAGCTGAAGATGGTGGTTTTTTTTTTCTATACAAGTGTTTGCAACACATGGTCCATATTTTAAGTGAGTTGCTTTTTTCTTCCATGATGTGAAAAGCATCACAGTATTTTGGTAAAATATCTAATTCATCCACTCATTCAGTGTTTGTTAATTTTTTTTTTTTTGAGTGAGCTTTCTTTTTACAAAGTTGCAGTTTACCAGTGTTAAGTTGATCTGTTGGCTGTTCAGTTCCTAATCACCACAAACTACAAGTTGTCAAAATGTGCACATCTTTAATTATCTAGAGAATGGTTTTAAGAATAACTTGGTACACTTTGCTGAAATTGATCTTTATCCATATCTGTGGTCAATAGCTTCTGTACTGATCCATTTAGTTGCATACTGCTTTTCTCCATGGTGATTAGCAGTATTTCCTTTGCTTATCAAAAGTTGCAATAAAGTTTATTTTTGCATAATTAAAACTAATTGTGAGGGGTATGGGTGCTTTCAAATCCAAAGTCTTAAATGTCTGCCAGGTACAATGGTTATTTTTGTTAGCATTGTTTTTGTGGAAAGGATTTAAACTTCAAATATTCAGGGGAATGACATTGACATCACAGAGGTGGCATACAAGTACAGTAAATGCCACATTGTGTCATATTGGATTTTACAGATATTCAAGGACAACTTTCGCAATAAGATTTCATTTTAGCTTTTCATTGTCCAGATAATCATTTTTAATATTACATCTGCGATAAAGCAAATCCCATTGATCAGTATCGTGAAACTGACAGATGTTTGACTATTTTCCAATGATAGACTCACAATTTTAGTGTCCCGTATCTGGCTGTTTGAAGGATGTCTGCCAGAGAAAAGAAAACAGAACCATATTTTATATTATAACACTGTTAAAGATCCAACGTGAACTTATCAACTCAAAGGCCATGTTGGGTTACATACGGTTTGCTGCACTTAGGGAAATTGGATACATACAGGTTACGAGATACAGTATCACATGACCAAGTGTACAAGTTACAACCTGACATCCAGAGATACAACTATTCAAACTTCAACTACTAGAGACAAATTCAGTACAATACGTATAATACTTCAATACAGTAACATCTTTGTTCGTTATGGAGAGAAACAAATTCCCAGAATAAGGTTCTCTTCTTTTTTCACTGATCTGTACCTTCCAACTCTGTTTAACCGTCTCCCTAAACCTTTGACAAATACAACTACCAGACAGAATTTTATCAAGAGGAGATGCACCAAAAAAAAATTATTTTGTGGCAGGCGATCAGAGGGCTGAGAGATCTATTCAATATTTTTGAAAGGCCTTTCATGTTTTTAGGTTGTAGAAACTCATCTTTAGAATTAAATGTTATTTTGTATGAAGTATCCACTGAGTAGACTACTGAAGGCCCAATGACAAAAAAAAAAAAAAAAAAAAAAAAAAAAAAAGAAGGGTCCTGATTTAGAGCTCAATTGCAAGCACCGTTGTGGTTCAATAATGACTGATCTAAAAAGGTAATAGTATTCTGTCAAAATAAAAAAAAAAATGGAATGTAATCCTTAATTATTTTGGGGTCTAAACTATTTCAGATGTAGGTGTCTGAATCCTCTCTCAATGTTAACATGGCCCTTATTGAAGGGGGGAAAAACAACAACTTTTGAACCATTTTCAATAAACCCCACCATTGGTTGACAAGTGATCATATTGAGTTACCATTTAGTTAGATATTATGAATAGGGGACATGCCAGACATTTTGTATTGCCAAGTTCACATGACATGAGCTTCTGTGGAGACTATGTGAAAGGCCCGAGTCAAAATTAAGTATTAAAGTTTGGCCTTTGACTTCGTATAGACCAAATATATTTATTGGCAAGAGGGTACATGTCATATCTTCTGACACAAGATTTCACTTCATTCAGATTAATGTAACCCCCACAAAAATGAACAAAAGCTGAAGAGTTAATTGAAGTGAGGACATGTTCCTTATTGAGCCTTGTTTAAAGATGTCAATTTATTCTGTGGTGTACAGCTGAATTTGGATAGACGGAGAGCCTGAAGACAGATTGCTCTGTGAAAACATTTTATAGTGCTACAGTACCTTCTGCTCAGTGTTAAGGTATAAAAAGTGACAGATCTTGTGTCTTTGCATAAGTATAAAGTAAATATGAGGCTGCATTTTACCTATAGCATGTACATGTCTCAGCTACTTGGATAAGTAAAAAAACCAAATCAAGAAAGTCCAGCTTAGGAGGTGCAGGTGCAAGGGACACCTATACACCCCTTTCCCCCCGGGTGTATAGGTGGGATGTTTTGCATTAAATGTTTAATCTTTCTGTAGCCATGCCAGCCATTTAGTGCCAACAGGTAGGGTACAGGGATGTTTCATTGACCGCTACAGCCAAAAACGCTACAAGGGGCACATAAAACCCACTACATGTAGCATCTGCACCCTGGAGTTAAGCTTTATGGAAAAACTGTTCACCATAGAGCAGTTGGAGTTCCATAAAGTTACTGAGCTATGATTCACAAGGCCTACAAACCATTTAAGAGAAACTGAAACAGGTTTTTCCTTTTTTTAAAAAAAGTTTATTTTACATACACTTTATGTACACAGTTGTGCCATAACATGGCAGTTTCAGTGCAAACCAACATCTGACAATGATCGTAGCACAATCGGGATCAAAGTCACCTTCATGGCTCTTTCACCACACACATTTTGACTGTCAAATGGTTGCCATTCCTATTGATTGGCTGCTGACAATTGAGGTGTTTGATTTTATGCCCATGCTGTTCTTGTGACAGTCAAAATGTCTGAAAAAGGCCTCCACTGGTTTAGGTTTGAAGGCCTTTACTTGAACAAAAACTACCAAGTTTTGCAAAAAGCTAAAAAATTAAGAATAAACTAGTCGCCATCTGTTTAAGGCTTAGAAACATCAAAAATGTAGGCTGAAGTACATAAATAATTAGTCAATTTTATGAAATAGCCACTTTTCTGCCAATGGATGTTTTAGTTTAATCTGCTGACCTCAAGAGTCCCATGACAAGAGCTGCATCAGTCACTGCTGCTCTCCAGAGGGTCCGGCTTGTTCATGGTCTGACGTCTCCTCGTCACTGTGACTATAATCCGAATCTTCTTCGTCAGTCTGATCTTCCAATTCGTCATCATCTTCATGCTCATCCTCTTTGTCAAGGGCGATGTCCCGCAATTCCTCCAGATTATCAGGGCTCTTCCCAGTCAGCCTCTAAATTTTTTTTAAAAAAGAGGCAGCATAAAGTTTACATGAACATACCAACAAGTGCAGTGTCTTCTAGTTTTGTTTTTCAAATGAATCCAGTCACTGTTCTGGTGGTTTCACTGGAGTAAATTTTTTTTAATTTAATTTTTTTTACATGACCCAATTTGAATTAGTGTAAATTTGCATGCCAGACATGCTTAAAGTCAGAGTGCACAAAATGGAATAATAAGTCTGTCATGTCTGAAAGTGTGCCTACCTCAATCATATCAGCCATATACTGTACATGTTGTGCCAGCTCCTGCAGCTCCTCATTTTCACACTTGAGCGTTGTTATCTGTTCATCTTTGGCCTCGATGTCCTTGTGTAACTGGTTTAAAAAAAATAAATAAATAAATTTAAGCATTGTAGAAACTAAGCTTAAGGTAAAAAAGCAGTCATGGCACAACAGGCAAACAGAACCACACATTTAAACCGCTTCAGAATAATGAATTTAATACAGCACTGCAGTCCAACTAAGTCAGGAAAATATTTGAAAGTGGATCTCAGGTCCAAATTTTAGATCTCCAAATAGCCAGTTCACAGATTTTAAATATTTGTGCTTCAGTAAAAAAAAAAAAAAAAAAAAAAAAAAAAAAAAAAAACTTATTTCAGAGTATTTAAGTGTAGACTTTCATCTAAATTCAGTGCCAGTCAGAGCAGAGCCAACTAAAGGTCAACTCTGTGGAAGCGTGGGAACAGCTCAATTGACGGCTAAACATTAGCCGTCAATTGGATATTAACTCACCTTCTCATTCTCCTGTAGAACATCGTACAAGGCTTTCCGGCGCTCCTCAGCTACCTCTTTCCAGTAGGTGGAAGGGGGTGTTTCTACAACAGAAACATTTGAGCTCAAGATAAATTCACTTTTTGGGGTATATTTGGTAGCATATAACACATGGATTATGAATCCCTCCATACCTTTGACCATAAGTTCATAGGCTTCATTGGACACTCCATCTGTCAAACACTGAGTTACTTCTGTCTGAGTGGACTTTACTTCTACCTTCACCCTCTTTGGGCCTCTAGTTTGTTCTGCGCTCCACTGTTTCCGCTTTGGAATGACTCTACCCATCTGAGGGGGGAGGAATAAAAAAGAGAAGCCATTTTCTTATTAGAACAATTCTATACGAACCGTTGATCCAACCACAGGCAAAATAGATACAAAAAGAAAAGAAAAAAGCATACCTGAGCAGACCTTCCCAATTCTTTGTTGACTGCTGAGGGTTGGAGGACCTGCAAGGTGTGCCTGGGGGATCCCATTGCCTTATTAGATGGTGTGAAAAAGCTCTGGATGACAAAGAAATAAAAATGGTTCCTTATAGCTGAGAAGATCAAATAGATGAGAACATAAAAGGAAACCCCTTCCCAGATAAATCATGAGAAACTCAAGATTGAGTCACATGGGAAAGCCAACATGACCCATGCTCTCATTTCAACGCCTCTATTCATCAGGGCTTAGCGTTATTTTGCAAGCTTTACTTTAGTTACACTGTCACCATGGGAGAGGGCATAAGTGAAGTGGTTTAACACTGTGCTACAGGTGTAGCAATGGGGCAGAGCCCAAATGCTTTCAGCAGCCGTGGGAAACTTTCCCTGCAAGGCTCATTACAGAGCAGCCAACAAGGTCAGTTAGTTAATGTTTGGCCACAGCTTCACAACGCTGCTAGTGCGTTTCATGCCCATGAAAAACACGATCTTGTTGTCACCTGAAACTACTTACAGGAGCCAAGTAGCCCCGTCATGCTTACTGTGCAACTTAAGATTGCAGTGCTAAGGACATTGCTTTGTCCAAATAAACCCAGTAGATTCAACTTTCCTGCTAAGGAACATTAACAACATCTTGCCAGTCAAGACAGATTAGCATCCTTGCATTGCTGTAGCCTGTTTTAAGGCTTTTCACTGAAGATATTGAGTAGTCATAGAAGCACATGTGTTACCTATAACCAGCCATGGCTAAGTTTCAGTACATTTACATATGTCCTCAGCTGCCATTTTAAAAGGCCAACCACTGGCCAGTCTTAGGTTATGGGCACCATTTACTGAGCCAGAAAGAGGAACAAAGTTGAGTGTCTCCTCGTTTGATATATTTAGCCTTTAGCAGCTCATCTTTCCCATCTCACCTACATTACTGAGCTCTACCAGCCACTAATCACGCCCTGTGTGATGACTTCAGCTACACAAACAATGGCAAGATATCGTGATAACCCGTTGCCCTTTGAAAATAAACCCCCAGGTTTGATATACAATATATTGGATAACAATTGCAGACGCAGGATAAAATTACTCACCTTTATATTCTCATTAGACCGCTGGTGGCTATGTTTCAACTTTCCACTGAAACTCATTTTCTTTTCAAGTGACCTGGTGGGAAATAATTAGCATAAGAGTCACCAAACTAGTCAACACAGATCAATACACATTTGAAAAAGAAAAAACCAAAACGTAGTGAGCGACATCCTTGTACAGACGGACTTTAAACGCGACAACACCGACTCTTGAAAATATGTTTCTTAAATGCAAATTCTTTAGCTTGTTAGAAGTTTATAGTTAAATGTGGTGCCTCTCCTGTAGGAGGGCACAGCTGTAGAAAAGGCCGACCCTTAAAACACGCTAATTTAAGACACCGCGGCTAAAGCTAACACAAAGGCAGCCGGAGTCAGTAACACTTACTGAGCAGCAGATGTGGAGGGAGTTAAACTAAGGCGATACTTAAGCGGATACACGTTAAATCGACTTACTTCGACTAGCTTCAGCTCGCAGATGAGTCTTCCTATTTCTCTTGTCGGCGGTTCTCGCGCCAGCGGCTTAAATACGCCCATTCAGTCACGTGGTAAAGCAGGACGCTCACGAGGAAGGATTTTTTTCGTGCGTTGTTGTTTTTCCCCTCGTGCGGTCACATGTCAACATACGTCACATCTTTGTAGTTGTCTGACCGTGCGGCCATTTTGGGGAGGCTGTGGACCGACGAGCCTGAGCCTGTGTGAGTGTGTGTGTGTGAGTGCCATTATCAGCTGCCCCGGAAAAAAGCACACAAAGAAACCAAACGGAAAAACGTTGGACGACACGCCGTTAAATATGGGCCCGCCGGGAGACAGAACGCGCCACATGTCGACTGAAAGAACGGAGGATTTCAGCTGGATTGTCGATTTATCTTGACATGGCATGCAGCAGGGCGAGTCGGAGGTTGTGACGACTGAAGAAAAGAAGAGAAAGAAAACAAGCGCAGCAAACACCTCGAAACTTCAGACGTGGAAAGGGGAGATTTTGTTTAGCTAACGTTTGTGTACGCCATTCAGCGTTAGTCGTTGGTTGGCTGTTGATTCCCCGGCTAATATTTTTTTTGTCGGCGTAGTTGTTGACAAGACATGACTGAAATCATACCGAGCTAAAATGCTGAGCACAAGCAAAACCAGCTAGTCAGTCAACCCTGCAGGTCTCTTGGCTCTCACAGCACTGGCAGTCACATTGAGCCAGACGAGAAAATGTAAACGCGTGGAAAGATGACTGTACGCTAGCTAGCCATCCACACATAGGCCTCAATTAAGCCAATCAGTCAGAAGATAAGATGTAGCTATATCGTTGGTTCACTACTAGTTAGTGTTGGAAGTGAATGCCTAGATTAGCTTGCTAGCTCACCTTAGCTAGTGTGCTAAAAATACGCCCACATCATGACTACCAGCAGTGGCAGCACCGCAGGCCGTGGGCCAAATGAGTGGCAGTAACAGTCAAGGAAATGTCAAGGTACTTTCGCAGTAGTCTTCGATGTTACACGGTGCCAACATCTCCTGGCATCTGTATTTACCTGCCATGTTCGTCTGTATCCCCAATCCGTCTGTAACACGCACATAACGCAGTCTCTACAGAGAAACAAACACAAAACGACAGCCATGGATGAGGGACTTTGAAATGACCCAAACAATAGAATATTTGTCTGCTTGCTAGTCTCTGTACTCCTCAATTTAACTAGCAAAAGTATATTGCCGGTATGGGTTTTTACAGTAGCATCCGTTTCTGTTGATTTCAGTAACATTCACAGGAAAAAAGTTAGTCAAATTTGAGTTGCTCTTTCATTCAAATATCTGTTGTAATCCCTTGTCGATGGCGGGTTGAAAAAAACAAACAAAGCTAATTTGGCTTAAAAGTCACGTCTTAAAACATGTATTTCTGAACAAGTAATAAGGAGATGTAGTCTTAGCTTGTTGATCATTCCCCTCCTCAGCGCTGCCCTTTTACAAAAATTAAAATGACTTAGTTTTGTTTCTGATTTGTTGACCTTTTCAGTTGGTAGTTAGTGGGTAATTCACAGATCTAGCTTAGAGTTGTTTGATGCGTTGTTCCTGCAAAGGGTAGCTAGCTCCATCCTTTATCCAACGTATAAATACAAAAGTAGAGAGAGTAGCCAAAATACTCTGCGCAAGAGAGGAAGACACTACCATCAAAATCTAACCATGGGGGACCCAACTTCACGAAGAAATCAGACAAGAAATCGACTTCGAGCTCAACTTCGGAAGAAAAGGGAATCTTTGGCTGATCAGTTTGACTTCAAGATTTATATAGCCTTCGTTTTCAAAGAAAAGGTTTGTCACTAAATCTTAAACCACACTCATCTCTCATACATTGCACACAATTGGTGGTTACTCATTTCTCATTCAAATGTCCTATTCTGACATCTTCCTTACTGTGTGACCCAAGGCAAAACAATGACTTAAAATGTGTGCGTATCTGGTTTTGTTTTGTCTTCACAGAAGAAGAAGTCTGCACTTTTTGAGGTAGCTGAAGTGGTGCCAGTGATGACCAACAATTATGAAGAAAACATCTTACGAGGTGTGCGGGACTCCAGCTACTCTCTCGAGAGCTCGATAGAACTCCTGCAAAAAGATGTTGTGCAACTACACGCCCCCCGATACCAGTCAATGCGAAGGGTAAGACGGTGTGCCACCTTACGAGGGCATAGATGGCTCAAAGAAGGTAACGTACAGCTCTGTTTTACACGTATTTCCCTCTCATTCCCTCTCAATAGGATGTGATAGGCTGCACACAGGAGATGGACTTCATCCTTTGGCCACGCAACGATATTGAGAAGATTGTCTGTCTGCTGTTCTCCAGATGGAAGGGGGCTGATGATGAACCCTTTAGGCCTGTTCAGGTCAGATTACTCCGGCTGTAAATATTTGAATTTTGTTATTTTGATTCTTATTAGGGCTGCAGCTAAGGAATATTTTCATTTTCAACTATGTCTTCAAAATTTTTTGACCAACCAACAACCAGCAATCTCAAAGACCAACAAAACTCAAAGATATACAGTTAATAATGATACAAAACAGAAAAGCAAGAGGCCAGGAGAATAACAAAAGAACCTGCTTAATGGTAAGGCTGTAATCAGTGTTTATATTGTCAGAGAGGTTGTCACAGTCAGCTGTTGTCTCTCAGTACCATCATCTAAGTTATCTTTTGGCTGATTGTAATGTTTTTGTGCATGTTGTAATAACTTTATTTTCACACTGTAGACATTTTGCATCACTAAAAATGAATCTAATTAATTGGATACATGTGTCACCCAGCCCTAGACTGGATGGAACAAAATGTACTTCTTGGCTCACTTGTCTGTTATCTGATTTTACAGGCCAAGTTTGAATTTCATCATGGAGACTATGAGAAGCAGTGCTTGCATGCTTTGGGTCGTAAAGACAAGGCTGGAATGGTCATGAACAACCCAACTCAGTCTGTATTTCTCTTCATGAATAGACAGCACTTACAGGTGAGTCCGTCCACCGAAAATATAACGTCACTGATAGCTCGTACGGCCTCCTGTCACACTTTACCACAAATGTTCTCCATCCATTTCGCAGACTCCTAAAACCAAGGCCACAGTTTTCAAGTTGTGCAGCCTTTGCCTGTACTTGCCCCAGGACCAGCTGACCTGCTGGGGTGTGGGAGACATCGAGGATCACCTCCGCCCATACATGCCTGATTAAGGCCGCCTGCTCCACCCAGCCACAGAGGGAAAAGGCCTTCCCCTCCCTCCTGCCTAAGCCTTCAGAAGCAAATTGATGTACTCATCCTCACCCGTTTCCTTTTAAAAGATTTGAACTTGTGCTTGGATCTCTCCCATTTTTGTTACCTACTCGTTCTCCCCTCCCTGACCTGAAGCTGATTCAGTTCCCATCCTTCTTTTTTCCTCACACTCCCAATGTTCCTCCTCTTCTCTCTGCCATTTTTGGATTGGTTCCCCTGTTTTCTTTATTTTACTCCCTCTTCATTCCCTCCTACTCACTCATCCATTTTTGTTTATTTGAACCTGCACGAACATTGATTTTGAGTGGTTGGTTGTTCTCTTGGAGCCGCACTGTCAACAGCACCGGTCATTGAAGGAACTCTTTATGTTGCATCAAAACAGGAACAAACAATACACATGTCTTCACGGTGGTTCTCAGATGGACGTGTTTTTATATCCTTGTTGTCATAAGAAAGGATTGTTAAAGCTTGTTGGTAATGTCAAGGGGGTTTCTAGAACAACTTTACACAATCTTTTGACCAAGGACAGGTGTGAATAGGCGTTTCAAACACCTGTATAAGCAAAGATAACAAGATGAACAATATTTGTCAAATCATATGGTGTAGGTATTGCTTCTTATAAACCGCCTTAGTTTTTTTGCTGGACTTTTAAAAGATGTTTTGGTGTCATTTGCTTTCCTCTGAAACATGCTAGGCAGGCCTTTGCTGAAATCTTGAGTGACTTGAAAGGCATTGTACACAAAGTTGAGACATGTTGGTTAGACGCTGAAGGTCATTGTCACCGTTCATGCACCATTCATTTAAGCTACTGAAATCTGATGTTTTATGTTTTGTTTTATTTGGGATGTGGGTTGGTGAGAAAACTGAAATGGTGACATACTTAATGTTTAACATACCTAACAAAAGTTGCTGAAAGCTAACTGATTTTTGTATAATTTGACCTACTAAAATTAAGAATTTGCTGCCATGCTCATCAAATTATAATTGGGTTTTGCAGGCTTTTTTGTCAAAGAATGTTAAGTACATAGTACATATAATTTTGCTCCTTGTTGATTCAGTGTGTTCATTTGAAAGGGTATAAGGTGTGTTACTTCTGGGTATTTTCTGTTGATCCTCCAATCAATCCTGCTGAGCATATCCCAATACAGTGCAAAATCTGAAAGCATAACTCTTGTCTATTTGTTTTATTGCATGTGCATGAAAAAAGTACCATTGATACAGTAGTTAGGTCACCATTGACTGATCGTACAGCTTGGTTTTTAGCACTGTCACCAACACTGCTGATGCCATTTTTTGTGACGACTATTTACAGGCAAAGGTTAATTTAAATCTTCAGCCAGAGTACCATATATAAACAGGACAGTTACATGATATGTGATTTACAGACAGGCACAGAGGGGAGACGATTCAGCTGCTGCCCAGGTGTTTGGTGTGTCGTCCCTGTGCTATGAGCCTCCCCGTGGCTTTGCTGGTGAGGTCCACAGTGGCAAACGCCAGAGTCCGTCCTTGCTTCAGAACTTGAGCAGTGATGAGAATGTCCTCTCCCATCTTGGCAGCATTCATGTATCTGTAAGACATTGACATGTGTCCCCAGTCATTTGTAGTGTATGGAGTTAATCTTCAATCTGGCCTGCTTAACACACTTAAGGTCAAGGTCACTCACAGTGGGAATAAATTGAAATGTATTTTAAGACAAAGCTGACACCGCACATTATCGTCAGGGTTCCCGTGGTGACGAAAACCTGGATGCTAAGAGACTTGTTTTCCCAGGCCTGAAATCAGAGCTGTAGGTACCATTGAGGAGACTGAGATCTGTATTTTTTCTGGGGCTGAGAGGTTTTAGGAAAACAGAATGTGTTAAGATTTGACTCCTAAAATTTACAAGTTTTTTTATGCAGATATTTCTAAAATCTGCAGCCATGCCTGAAATGCATTGGAATGCTATTAAGTTTCATGAAACCTTGATAAATCATAATGATACTAGATTTATGCACGTTTTAAACCTAAAATCCTATTTACAAGAGAAATTTGGAGAAAATACATCAAAAGATGAGCAAAAGTGGTTGATGTAAGTCTCATGTTTATGTTTTAGCTGTGAAAGTTAATTCCACACATCTCACAAAATAGGACCCTAGATATGAAGTTATGAACCTTACAACCAAAGCAGTCTGAGGTCACATTTGTGCATTTGAAGGCTCAAATGTTCATTTTAATCTCACAAATTAAACAACAGGTGATGCCAAGGTTTTGGGAGATCGGTGGGGAATAAATCTGATCTTGTTATGGTGAACGCTGTTCACTGACTCACGTTATGTTCATGTCCACGCTGACTCCCGGTGCTCCCCTCTCACTGTTCATTATAGCCATGGTGGAGATGTCAACCCGCCGTGTAGCGTCCCTCCACGGTTGGTGTGCTCCTCTTCTACCCGCATCCCACACACCACCTTACCTGGAGTGGCAGACAGAAGGTCCACCTGGAGAAAACATACAGCTATCACTGACAGTGTATCATTACAGACGATAACCAGCACGGCTGGTGTTAAAGTTACTGAGGACCGCTCACAGTTACAAACACACAAACGATTGTGATGATTGTCTTTACCTTGGTCAGGACTCTGTCGAAGCCCGGATTATCTACCATTGCTCTCATTATTTGTTTTAACGTATTTAAAGACAGCGAAGCCATTTTTGACGCTAATAAATTTGGCCAATGTCAAAGTTCTGTTTACTTCGCACCGGAAGTTATTGCGTTCTATAAATCGTCCGGGCGGAACTTAAAGCTAAAGCTAACCTAGCTAAGTTGCGTTTCGACAAGGTCCGTAGTTCAGCAAGCAAACAGCCCCGCGATGATAACAAAGTGTAATATGTGGTGGTGTTCACTACTAACCCAGAGTTGTTCGCTTTTAATGCTAAAGCTGTTTTCTGCGCCGGGAATTGTTGTAACTAGCAACTTCACCCGGAAGACTTTCATTGATACACGTGGCTGAACTTGTCGGGAAAATGTAACACGGAGTAATAATTGCATTCAACTCTGCTTTTCGTGTAAGTTAAGTAACTAGTGGCTCGAAAAGAAAGATGGCGTCTTCTTCAGACTCGGACAAACCCTCAGTTTCCACTGTTGAAGAAAGCAGAACTCGCCTCTGCGATGAGTTTGCTGCGATAACGGGAAGTGACAGCGCGGTGGCTCAGTGCTACCTGGCTGAAAATGAATGGGAAATGGAGGTACAGTAGCTACACTTACTAACGTGAAGGCCTCTCAGGTGTCACCTTACCCAGCTAGGTGTCTGAGGCAGCTAGATAAAGATTAGCTACAGCCGGTGAACAGTAGTGGTTTTACTTTAAGTTTGTTTCACAGATTAGGCCTCTAATGCTAATAAATGTTGAAAATCTTCAGGCAGTTGGCCGTGAATCACCTGACCCATCACTTGCCTTTCAGAGAGCCTTGAACTCCTTCTTTGAGGCTGATATGGAGAGATTATTTGAAGCAGAAGATCTTCCAGAGAGGGAGACCAGCCCCAAACCAAAGAGGCAGAAAGTAAAGGAAAAGCCAGACGGGGACTGGTAAGTTTACTGCCATTAACATTAGTGCAAGTGACGAGATTGACCCATCCTGCCCCTTTTTGTTATGGATTCATTAATTAACAGTCCTTGAATTTTTTTCCAGTATAGATTTGACTGAAGACAGTCCAGCCTCTACACACAAACTCTCAGAGGAAGATGACAAGAAGCTTTCACTCATCTCCTGGAACTTGGATGGACTTGATACAGACAACCTACCAGAGCGAGCCAGAGGCCTGTGCTCCTACTTAGTCTTGTAAGCTTGTGTTAATGCACTCTTCGTTGCCATCACTTGATATTTTATTTGTGGGGTCAGTCCTTAACTCAGAAGTCTCTGCTACACAATGTGGAGGTCACAAATTGGACAGTCTCACCAGCTTATTATACAGAGGGAAGGCAGATAGTATTTGAAAAGTGAATCTTGTCTTCATGTAGATACACTCCTGACGTGGTGTTCCTACAGGAGCTCATTCCATCTTATGTCCTGTACTTGAAGAAACGGGCCGTCAGCTACCTAATCATTGAAGGTACGATATGTTCAGTAGGCCTTTATCACAAAATACTGTGGCCAAGCTCAACAGTTCAAACTATCTCTCCTCTTGCATTGTGCTGACCAGGTGGTGAAGAAGGTTACTTCACAGGGATGATGCTGAAGAAGTCGAGAATTGGATTCATGGAGAGTGAGATCGTAGCCTACCCCACCACTCAAATGATGAGGAATCTACTTGTAGCTCAGGTTCGTGCACAGATAGTTGTCCAAATACTCCATCTCATGTGCTTAAGTTCTGCTCATTTTAGCTGATACAAAGGATTTTTTTGTCTTTGAAATCAGGTGAATTTCAAAGGCCAGAAGCTGTGTCTCATGACGTCTCACCTTGAGAGCTGTAAAGGCCACGCGGAGGAACGGATGAAACAGCTGCGAGTGGTGATGCAGAAGATTAGTGTGGCGCCTGACGATGTCACCGTCCTGTTTGGAGGGGACACAAACCTGAGAGACACTGAGGTCAGTTATTTGATGTGTGATGGCTCAAAAGCCCAAATAACATCTGCGACAACAACATGTTTATGCTGACATTTTTGGTTATCAGCTTTCCCGTTTAGTAATTATTGTACTGGGCTCCATATCTCAGGTGGCGAAGGTGGGTCTGCCCCGCAGTGTCTGCGATGTGTGGGAGCGACTAGGAAAGCAGGAGCACTGCCGCTACACATGGGACACCAAAGCCAACAACAACAAGACTGTCCCGTACATCTCTCGCTGCCGCTTCGACCGGGTCTACTTCCGGCCGGCTACCAAGGACGGCGTCCCATGCCTAGCTCCTGACCACTTCGCCCTAGTGGGGCTGGAGAAGCTGGACTGTGGACGTTTCACTAGTGATCACTGGGGGATCTACTGTAGCTTCTCAGCTAGGTAGATATGCACAAAACAACCTGAAACATGCCAGTTAAATCTTGTCTTTTAGAGCAGCTTGTCTAGGTTGTGTTTTGTGTTTTACAGTCCAGGTGCAGAACTTCTCAGTGCTGAGCTCAGCAAGTTGAGACTGAAAGATTTTGATTGATCTTGGAAAGTTATGAGATCATTCAGTCAACATTTTATAGTTGATTCCAGATACTCTGTATATAAACAATAAAGTCAACTCATATGAAAATGAATGCGACAACTAAACTACACTGTAGTCTAGAATATTTTACTCTGTAGTATGGGAAAGCTGGGCAGCACCAGGTGTGTGCAATATTGGCATCTGGCCACTAGAGAGCACTACAGAGTTGAATTCCAATTGTTGAAAAAGGTGATTTTCTGATGACAGTCCATTTATAGTAAAAAGAAATTAAATGCAATCAGTCTGAATGGTGACTACATAGAGCTCAATGTGAACCACTGCATCATTGTAATTTAAGTCCGTAAACTAACCCTAACACCACAACTGTGTACAAATAAGAATAAAAACACACATCAGGCTGAATTTGGAGCTGATTCAGCCCATTTCTGTTCTCTCTTCATAAGTTCTTAATACTACATTATATTTTCAATGGGGAAAAGTTTCAACCTAGTTGTAATAAACTGGAACTTAACTGCGTTTCTGTATTTTTTGGTACATCAGTCATTGCATGTTAAGCTTTGCCCTGTCGATCACAGTTATCGCAGGGCCACTTTATTGGGATATAACCAAATTTCCAGGTGGAAACTGCCCAAATTAACTATTTACCAGCCTAATTAAGTAAAAAGACGCCCTAAGCAATCTGGTAACACTACTTACAATGTAAAAAATCCATAAAACTGAATGAGCAGATGTAGGATTATGTAAATTAATGGGAGAAATGTGTGTGGTATTTGTAGTGATGATGCATGTGCACATGTGTGATTGTGTACTGTCCATGAATGTGTGAGTATGATAATGTGTGTCTGTTTCACAGAAGAACAGAGCATTTTGAATTGTAATATCAGGAGAAGAACAAGTGTAATAATATGATGTCCTTACGTGTATCAGTGAGCCACCACACAACCGTCACAGGGCCTAAAAACCAGCAAAGCTAAATGGAGTGCAGCCCGTATTCATATGATGACATGTGATTTCCTGCCATGTCACGTAAAATGTCTGTTGTGACAAAGGCCTATCTAGAATTATAGTGTATATAGTTAATCAATAGCAGGATTAGGTAGTAACAGATTACATGTAATCAGATTACAAAAAATAAGCAACTAATTAGACCAGATTACATTTGAATAGTAGTTGTACGTAGTTGCATAGTCAAGGATTTCTTGATTACGTTTTTGATTACATCTTTGAAATTTGGAAAACAAATTGTATAATCTGGTTCCTGGTTACACATAATTTGTGTTCAGCAACTGACTACATTTCAAAGTACTCTGACCCAACTCCGTTTAATGGCACTTATATTCCACATTCGGCCTGACTACTAGCCCAAACCAGATGTAACCTCCTCCTCCTCTGGCAGCACACTGTCAAGATGTCTCCCTCACCTCTTCCTGTAATGCACCCTTCAAATCTGAGAGTGTGTTTTCATGTTTGCTTGGTGAGCAGACAGCCCAGTTTTTACAACACTGACCTTAGGAGAGGACACAGATGTGACTCTTCCCTGGGAGCAGGCGTCATCAGAATAGGCCTCCCTCTCTTGTTTGTCCTCCGCTCACTGGTTCCTAATTAGCAAGGACAAATGAACTGAGTCTGTCCAGCTCTGATGAGTTCACCTGAAGCTAATTCAAAATGTAACCCACAGTGCCACATTTCTTTCTGCATGCTTTGCTGATTGGATAAAACATATTAAGAACGGAAGCTTTTGAAAAATCCCATGTTTATATGCACCGGCAAATAATCCAGATTTGGTTGGTAGTTTGCAGTTTATACATTACATTTCCCTAAAGCTGTCTTCAGATTTCTGTTGTTCCACTGATTGTCCAAAACAAAGATTTTCTATTTACTCTCACATCCAATTAAAAAATGAAGCAAATATTACATTTAGGAAGCTGGAAACGTTTTTTTTTTAAACTAATTTTTACTAATTATATTAATTTAAAAGATAACTTTTTTGATAATCGAATAACTGTTCCAATCTTAGTTTTTAAAAATTGAGTTAAAGTGGTGTACATTTAGTGTTGATAGTCCATAATATTGTAAAACAGATTTGGGGTCAGCATTAACGACTGACATGGAAAAATAACTGATGGGGAGAGAGAAATAAAACGTTTGTCAGACAAACTGTTTCCCTTGGTCCTCCAGAAGTGAAATATTTTGCCCTATTTGTGTAGTGAGCAGTTTCTGTCTACAGCTCGGAGGAGGAGAACAGCAGCAGGTACAGATGGAGGCAACAGCTGTCTGGGCCAAGAAAGTGGTCATGTGATCCGTCCCTCTGCTTTGACCTGGATCCCTCTGCCAGAGGCCTATCAACGTTTCCCTCCTCCACAAATCCATAGACATCCACATCGTAAGTTTCCCTCTGGAAGGCTGCGTGGGCGTATTCCAAGATCATGTCACTCCCCTTGTTTTTCTCTTTTTCTGTCATTATTTCACTCTGAGATGTGTTTTTCAAGCACCAGCAGCCTCACAGATGTATTTTTGGAGTTTTCCTCCAACAGCGTGGCCCTCAGTGAGAACTAGGGCTTTCATTTGAGGCCCGTCAAAATGAATGTTCTTGGTTTTGCGTGGACGTATCTATGTGCTGGCGGGGAGCCTCTGGGATGAGGTTTGTCCTTTGAGGCGGGGTTGGATGATGATGGATCGGACACAGATCTGACCCGAGCCCAGAAGAGATCGGCGGGTTGTGTGAAGAGCAGAAACTGTGCTGCAGCTCCTGCAGACAGCTGCAGCGATAAAATGCAAGAGGAGCCTGGTCTGTTACTGTCTGATTGATAGACTGTGGCTGGGTTTTTGTGTTTTATGTTGTGTTTGGAGTGTGAGCAGATGGCTGTGGGCAACCTTTCCTCTGTGTGTGAGTGCAGAGTCTATCTGGACCGTATCTGTCTGACACTGTCCACACAAGCACCCACCTCCCCCCTTACAGATAGCTTGTCACAGTCAAGGCAAGGGCAAGCGTAAGTGGCGCTCCACTCAATATCACCACCGCCACATCCATCACTACTTCACTTCAAAATCGCTGTGACAAACAGCCCCAGAAGCCAGCATTATTTCTGGCCGTACAGGGCCGCTGCTGCTGCTGCTGCTTTTGCTGCATATTTGAGGACTGACAGTTATTTAGAGGTTTGCAAGATAAGGGGAAACCTTCTGCAAAGGAAAATGTTCCCCTTCCATCACTCTCAAAGGGATGGGGATGAAGCCAGGTAATATTGCGGATTCATGGTAAGATTTGGGGGGGGGTTATGAGGTGGGGAAAAGGATTTTATGAAATGTGCAGCAGCTCAACAAAGATAGAAAGTTTATCTGCAGTAGAAGCTTTTCACAAAAATGTGTTGACTTTCCCACTGATAACACTTCAGGCAGCATTTTCCATCTTAAAAAACATGATTGACAGAACGTTTAGTAAAAGCAAATAAGGACAGAGGTCCAGAGTGTCCTGAGCAGTAAATTAGCAAACAGAGGTGTGGGCTACACGTTTCTTAAATTAAAGAAACGCAGTTTTATTAGTGAGCGTTAGATGTGTCGGTATGTGGATGTTGCTTCCATTTTGCAGAGCCATGCTAACCAATTCCTCATTTCCAGTGTGCTAACAGGCTGCTGGCTGTAGCCTTATATTTAACATACAGACATGGATGTGGTATCTTCTCATCTAACTCTATGCCTGAAAGTGAAAGTGTATTTAACAAAATTACTTGGTTTTCAATACTTGAATTTGGTTTAAAAATAGAAATAGAATGATATGGTTTTCATAAAAGTTAAAGTTGAAATATATCTAATAAAAAGTAAGTAAACAGAAAATTTTGTAACAAAGTCAAACAGGTTTTATTTTCTCTCATAAATAACACTGAACAAGCATCGTACAGCGATAAATATTATTTATGCACTGTAAAATTCTCTGTATTACAAAATACAGCATATGTGTAATGCACTTGATACAGATGGGAAGTATTGCATTTCATAGCACCAAACGAGACCCTTAACATGACCCTTAACATAAGTTAATAATATCACACTGTACCCTTCTACTAACAGTTCAGGTGTGCAGTTACATCCCAGATTCAGGTCTTGTGCGGGTGTCTATGAAATATACTTCCCGTTAGGAATCAGTTGTTGCATAACTATATCTAAGTTAAGTAGAGCCCACCTAGGAAGAACCAAAGCCTTTACTGTAAAACTGCTAATTTTTCCACAATCTCAAGTTTTCAAAATCCCACTTGAGAGACTTAAGTATTATGAAATGTGTCCACGCTGGCCAGTCGTGTTTTATGTATTTGATTTTTGCATTAAAAATGGGTTAACATCATCTTTTCCACATCTGAGCAGAACAGCTTCATCCAATCGCACTTTGTTTGGAGGGTAGGGACACTTCCTAAAACACGTCACTGCTGCCAGATGAAACACTTGTGTATTTACAACATTTTCTCATCAGGAAGTGAGGAAAAACTACTTTCCACGGTTTTGAGTTGGTATGTTTAAGTGAGAAAGTGAGAGTAGGGAGTAGATTCTATAAACCTTGCGGCCATAAAATGTACTCAGCTCTATCTACGTAAACTTTCAATTCAAGTAAGAAACTGGAAAAGTTTTTCTGTGACAAGAGTGAGCGGCTGATTGCTAAACATTAATAAGTGATCAGCAGGTTTCGGGACTCTCCAAAGAAGGTGCTATAAATCTGAACAAGCTGTTCTGATCACAGGCGTTTGTGTGTCTCTTCCACATCGCTGGCAGCGCAGAAATGTCCGTCGGAGGCAGCGGGAGGTAACAGGCAGGTTGAACACTAAAACACTAACCCAGGAATACTGATACTCAACCTTACAGGGGAACACGGATCTAATGGATTAATGACTCGGGTGCAGTTTTTGTTCACTTTTGAAAGAAAAATACATTTTTTCAAGCAGATCTTTAACCCTGGAAGTAAACAGCTACTCCCAACACTTGGCTTAAGATCTTGTTGGTAGGACTTATAATCATCATAGATTTTTTTTTTTTTTGCTTTCAAACATTATTGCTAAATTCGGACAGGAAGGGGCCCCTTCAACCAACATTCAGCATGAAAATAACTACAGCTTTTCAGGACTGACGGCATGGAATGTGTTTGGGTGAACGTTAAATCTGGCTCTGAAGGCAGAAAAAAAAAAAAAACGTACAAAAATAAAAATAAAAAACGAAATGTTGTGTCAAGCATTACAAAACAGGCTTTTTTGAACAAATACAGGGACATAAAGATGGGTATTTCATATAGGAGCCCTTATTATCCTCAATCAGACTTTGTCTGAGGAGCAGCATCACAATAATTCATGTAAAAATCAAAAGTATTATCACATTCATCACTTAGTGTCCATGTTGTGTTTGATTGTCGGCTTTTGAGACACATCAGTTTCAACTTCTGACCAACCAAACCCCTTCCCAGTTTTACTTATCTGTATGAAAATAATGTTTGTCTGTTGTAGTGGACTGTGCAAAGGAACCTACAGCATGAGAGCTTTGTTGTTGTATTATTAAGAGCTAAAACACAAAAATTCTTCACAGATCATTTCTATAATATAAAGTAATAAAATAAGGTAAGTCATAAGTCACATATAGCCTCAGCTCAGGTGGGGCTAGCGTTATGGCGTCTGATAAGCTTTATCAAATTATGGCACATAAAAAATACCAGCCTCTTCATCCCGTCTTGCTTAATCTATACTGTAAGTAAAACCTTAAATTAACACAGACTTAGGCTTGTGTTATTGTGTATGCATGAGATCATTTCTGATTAGTTTGGTTTCAGCACTGAAATATGACATTCATGCCATTTTGTCACCGTTCTTTGATGTATTGCACAAAATTGTCAGCACTAGAACTACGATCTAAAGCAAAACCTCATAATGTAATAACCCTAATGGATAATCTCACAGCCAAATAATAATGTAAAACAAATATTAAATCAAAAATGAATTCTAAACACTTACAGGAAAGTTTGACATCTCGGTTTCATTTCACTGTGGGAATCTTTCTGTAGCAGAACATGTGGCTGTGCTACCGAGGAGCTGATCATGCTGCACTTCAACTTTCCTGGCAGAAACATTCCTGAGTTTCCTGCTGTGAAATCTGCTCTCCTCTCCAGCTGCTCTTATCAAAACTGCAGAAGCGCTAAAATGATCTCCGGGCAGACAAGGCCAACTCAGCTGATGTGGTCCTAAGCCAGCAGAAATCACACAGTCAGAGAGGCCGGTAATGCTCCGTGAGAGCTCTCTCTCCCTCTCAATAGTCCAAAAATAAGACACTTGAACGCAAATGAACTGGACCAAAAGGCTAAATCTTTCAAAAATATTAATAATGCCCTCATTATTTGTACTGTGAGTTAGCACTGGATGTAGACAAACCATGAACTGTCTTTAAATAAAACAAAAACAGATGTAGTATGAAAGAAAGGTGCATAGGTTGGCATTCTTTTGACACTGAAATGGAAAAACAATTCCTTGGTTCTCTAGAAAGCTCCAGATTGCACATTCATAGTGTTAGCAGGCAGTTAATGCCTAGCTTTTTTTTTTTAATCACTCACTCGCACACTCTCTCAACCACCTCTGATATCTCATTATTTCATTATTAAACATCATTATTTCATTGACATCTCCTGTAACTGGGTAAATTTTAAGTACCTTAGTGGAAATAATTTAAAAAAAAACTAAAAAGAGATGAAGTACTGAAAACCATTTCCATCAGCACCATTTCTTCATGGGTGCGTGGTCCCACACTCCTAAAACACTGTACCAACAAAAGACGTACGCTTCAGGGGTTTTCTCCCCAGGGTGGTCAGGACTTCATGTTGTAAATTATATACCACACCACCCAAATGTGTCAGATGCCGTCTAAACTCAGCGGGTTCCCTTAAGCTCTGCAGTCTTATGATTTGGTGCCAAAGTCGTACGAGCTGCTGCCCCATCTGTCGATTTGTGGTCACACCACATTAATGCAGTTTCCGCCGCCGACAGTCGCCCTCTTGCTGCAGTAGGTGAAGCCGCTGTGATTGGTGGAGGAGCCGTTCATGTGCGATGACTTCAGCTCCATCTGGCAGGCAGCGATGGCTGCGTTGAGCTCTACCTGAGCCCGGTGCACGACGTAGAACATCAGGCCGATGCTGATGACGATCTGCAGTGGGCAGAACAGGAAGTCATGATGTTGTTAGTCATTTCTTGTTTATTCACGTTTGCAGTGGTTTTTGAGGCTTTAATACAACAACTACTACTAATAATGTTCAGCACACTCAACATTTCTGACTTGGGCTATTGTGACACCTTCAGATAGACCAAGGAGCTATAAAATCATCGGAAATCAGAGGAAAAACTGCCTTTATAGAGCTAAGAAGCTAGTTTGCTACTTAGTAAGTTACTAACTCTCCATCTTGGACAGATGCTTCTTTAAATCTTGTTTGTTTAATCAGTACATATACTGAAGTGTAAAAACTACAATTTGCCATTTTATGCAGACTAGGCACTGGACTATTTCTTGAATGGGCAGCTGTCAGTGAACAATCCAGGAGGTTGTTGCTTCTGTAAGCATACTTCCCAAACTGTGAGGGAGAGGCCCATCATACCTTAATGAAAGTGACTTCATGTTACAAACATTGAATTCCATAATGACAAAGAAATGTATTTAATATGGATCGGTCATGTCTGGTCATTTATGGGCTCCCAGTCCATCCATACCATCAGGTAAAGATAATGTGCCACAAAAAAAGGGATCAAAGATTTTCTCAAAGAATTTGTTTGTTTCTCTATATTGGTCAGTGAAAAGTTTGCATGTATGATGTCCATCTTGCTCAGTACACAACAATAAGACTTGGCTGTGCTTTAACAGCTCTTCCAGATGGAGTTTCCCACCACCAGTGTTAAAAAAAAAAAAAAGCTTCTGTGTGATTAAGGCCAGCTGTCATTTGGAGCAACAGCTTTCAGTTCTGGATGAAACACTGATACCCACTTAATCTTAAACTGACCCTGGACCTCTGACTCCTGTGAGCCTGTCAAAGGTTGCACTCTGATCCCTGAGCACCTCTGAGGATTAAATAAAGCTGAACAGGTGTTGAAGATGTGGTAACAGCTTCACATGACGCTGTGGACGTTTATGTAACTAAGACTAAACTTAAGGGAAGGAAGATGCCAATGCTTTTGGACAAGGATATGGTTTGATAGGTTTGGTAGATAAGATATATTTTAAATATAAGGGAGGGGAAACAAAGCAGTAATCCACCAACAAAACACTTAAATTCGAGGGTGTGGTCCACCAAGGTGCTTAACACAGACTTTTAAGGGTTGGTACCATCACACTTTATGAATTATCACCATCAGCTCACCTGCAGGCTGAACACAAAGTAGCCGCTGATGCTTTGCTCAGCAATAACGTCCTCCATGGTGCGAAGTGTGGTGCCCAGGTAGGAGTTGAGAAGCTGAGTGGGCAACAGACCCACAGAGGAGGCCACCAGGTAGTTTGGCAAGGACACGTCTGTGATCTTTGAAGAGAGAAATCATAATAAGTTAAAATTAATGAATAAAAACATGGATTTAAGCATTGTATTACACTATAGTTTTACATTTAAATGCAAAAAATTGAATTCAGTCAACATGCCAACATAAATCCTCTATTATGCATTTATGATTAAGATCAGGGCTGAGGTTTAATAGCATTTCCTGCATCCACTCCATTACTAGTGTCCTGGGTGGATCCGTTTAGGTTAATCTTTAAATTATGTGAAGTATCACAAGCTACAAATAATATTTAAAAACTTTAACTCAATATTAAAGGAGCTAAGCCTAAAGCTCAATGACTACCTAACTGTTTTGTATATTTTATTACATTGCGAATAATAAAAGTCAACAACAAACAAAACAAAACAAAATCTGGAACCAGACCAAAGATGGAGCCACCTAACTGAAAATAGCACATGAAAATAGACTATTAATCTATTAATTCTAAGAAATATTCTGCATGTATCTAATCCAGTGCTGCTGTTTTGAGTGCAGGTAGTGGTGGGAAGTAACAAAGTACAATCTTTTATAGTACTTGTACTGTTTGATTATTCTGTTACTTTATGCTTCTTCTCCTCTATATTTCAGTGGGAAATACTGTAGTTTTATCTTCACTACGTTTATTGGACAGCTAGTTACTGTTCGGATTAATATAGGACACATTTTGACATATGATTAGCAACGACATGTCTTTAAGGCTTAAATCTGTGAACTATTTGACTTATGACCCCCTTACAGAAAAACGGTGTGTGTTGTTGTGTTGATGGAGACAATCTGCCTGTAAGCTTTTCACATGGTTTCATTTAAATAACTGTTTGAGGCCTGAATGAATGAATGAATGAAAAATATATATATTTCTCTATACACAGATTTGTGCATCAGAATGTCTTCCTTTTTTTTCTTCTCCCATTAATCATCTCATGACCCCTGAGATTTACCTTGTGACCCTTTGGAGAGACCCTAAACTAGCTAAACTGTATATAAAAAAGTTAAACTAACTAAACTAAAAGTTAAACTCAAGCAGCCACAACAGTGAAACACTGGTTTCAGTATAATGTATCAGTATTAACAGTCCATAATGTAATATAAAATTATTTGCCAGTCAAGGGCACTTTTATTGCAGATTAAGTCATTTTACTTTTGAAACTTAAAGTACGTTTTGCTGAGGATACTTTTGTATTATTTAAAATGCAGAAACTTTACTTGTAATGTAGTATTTTTCATTGTTGGACTGGTACTTTTACTTGTAAATGACCTGAATACTTCTTCCGCCAGTGCCAGTCAAATGAATTCACACTTCAATAAAACACTATCTCCCAAAAACATTAGACAATATGAATTTATATCATTAACCATCTTGAATTGAGGCTTATGTGGAGCTCTTTCAAAGTTTTCCCTTATATATTTTCTTTGGGACTTAAACTACCACAACTTTGGGAAATAATTTTTGAAAAAACCTGCTGCAAATGTATTCATTTCAAAATCTGTGAGATCCTGTTTAATATGGTAAATAGATTAGTGCCATCGTGAACTATGACGTGCCGTCTCACGTCTAGCTCAGTGTCTCATTTCATATCTCATTACAACCACCTATATATAAACAAGTGCCTGCATCCCTGTCACCCCTGATCCCTTGATTAAGTGATGACATAAGCCGACGTGTGTCTGTGCCGAGTGTGTGAGGATGTGACCTTGGTATTGTGCGCACTGTGACTACACTGTGGCTGATAGCGGCGTGTTGGCGCAAGACACTCTGTCTGTGTTAGGCTGGATCTAGCATAAATGTCTTCCAGTCCTGATAACACTCTGAGTGTCTCCTAGCAGTGACAGATCCTAAACCCTCTCCTGCTATCACACAGATAAGAGCCTGGGTCACACCTCACAGGACACTGACATTATCAAAAACCTGGTTAATCAAGCTATTGTTGTTATCAAGCTGTTTTTCCTCAGTAAGTTTAGGTGAGCGTTTTTCCCTCGACAATCATGTAACAGGCCTTTCTCCTTGAAAGATTAGCACTGATGTGTCCACACCATGTGTCATCGCAGTGAAAACGCCTTCAGCTGATCTCTGAAACATGGCATGTGAGCCTGTGAGAGCTGTAGAGAAAGAAAAGAAATGCACTCTGTTTCTCTCAGCCATCATCCACGAGTTGTAGAGCACATGCCCTCTGAAGCCTCTTCCCACCCAGGCATCTAGTGTATGCAGCTGTCTTGTGTATGACCGGGGAAGGGCTAGTCATTGGTATTTTTATAACCGCGTAGAGAATTCCTACTGAACCTCCTACTCCCTTCGGCAACCCTGTGTATCAACGTAATCTGCAAATTCAAGGGAAAAACACCCCATCCTAGACTTGACCTGGTTTATTCGGAGCATCAGCAATGCAGGTCTGAGTTTGTGCTCGTCAACAAAACAGGAAGCACGGTATCTTGAGTGAATAGTAAATTTCAGGATTGCCACAGTGATGCCTTTTCTTATCTGGTTTACCCTTTGTAACGAAGGCAGAAGCACAGGGCATAATCAAAAGGCTGTACAAACATGTTGGCCTGTAGATAGGGTCCTATAAATCACAGGATGAATTCCCCACTTGCTTCATCAGCTCATTATGACGGCAGAGCGATGGAGCTGGGCCGGTGAGCAGTCTTAAAGGTAATAAAATACATGCAGAGACCTGAATATGTCCACTTTGTCCGCAAAGGATTCACAAACATTTTTCCTGAGCTGTCCCATTGTTTTGCTAACTGCTGCAGTCTTTGTGTCGTTTTAGGTTACCTGCTATAATGTAGCACTATCCCATTCAGCAGAAAGAAGTGGGGGGCACAGTGAAATGTAGCCTCATCCACAGAAAGTGCTTACCAAGGGCACAGCAGACAACAAATAATTCCACTGTGAGCAAGTACAGACGAGGAAGTACTCACCCGCCGTTAGTTTTACCTTCTATTGTTGAGAATAAGTTCACAAAGACACAATATCAGCTAGGCTCAATAATGATCCTCCAGGTGAGGTGAATTACAAGGTACACAGGGAGGGGCTGAGCTGGGTTTGAAACCTCTCCAGGCCAGGAAGTGAAAATGTAGCAGAGGAGGCAGGTGAACTGGGGATTTCAGCTCATTAGCCCGCTTCTGACAGGGCTGGCTAAACTCCCTGGTGAAGGCTGCACTCTGACATTCACTTCACCAGCTGGAGGGAGAAAAGTTTCACACTCAGGTTTGTGTATGAAGAGTCTCAACATCCTGATTTCCTCCCGTTCTAGTGACCTTGAATAATTGTTTAGTTATTAAAACAGTGATAACTGATTTTTAGAAACGCGTTGTGAACAGAACATTGACATATCATCCATCGCCTTTTAAGTTGTCAGCAAACTTGCTGACAGATAATTGCTTATTTACACATTCAAAGGTAAGGAGCAACATTAATATTCATCTGGAGCCGTGTTTTTGTTCAACTGATAAATGGTAGTCCAATATTCACTTCTCCTTCAGCTCTGTTTTTGGTCTCCACCAACTCCTGAGGGAAATATCTGGCTCTTTAGCAGCTAAATGCTCCACTATGTTTAACAGCTAGTCACAAACTGTTGTTTGGTCCTCGGCAGGTGCTGTACAGTGGGTTTGAAGAGCTTTATTGCTGAAAACAGGTGCCAGCTACGGCTGAAAAACACACTGAGAATAAACCAAATAATAATTTAAACTAATTAATTAGGTATAGAAAAATATTGATAATAGACGTTAAAAAATGCTAGCTGGTTTAACTTCAATTGAAATACAGGTGGTAAACAAAATTGTGTCTCAGTAGAACAGGTGCGGAATTTAGGATTCTGTCTCAGATAAGGCAGAGCGGCCAAACCTTTAAACCTTTTTAACCTTGTTAAAAAGACACAAACTGACTGAGGAGCACCACTAATGTCGGTGACAGTGACAGAAGGCTGGCATCACTGTAAAAACTCTGTCCCTTTGACTTTGACACCTCATGCTTACCTCTGCAGATTTAAACCGTAATGTTAATGCTGTTAATTAACTACTGTTTAAGCCATGATTCCAGCGTTAGAGGGACATTTCAGCCTTTGATCACAGAGACTATGGAGCCGAAAATATGAACCAATGACAAACAGAAGCCATTTAGTCAGTCATGTAAAAAAAGACCATCTGCTAGGTTTGTAAAGCCTGTTTGAAGAGAACCCGTTTTACAGGTGAACAGCTGACCACAGAGCAGAACTAAATACAAAGGAACCTTTAGATTAATGTTTACCTTCCCAGACCGTCTTCATCCTTGCTCTTTGGCCTTAAAAACACAACTTTAAGCTTCAACTAAAAATGTAGAAAAATGTGAAGAGTTGTTATGCCAATTTCTCAACAACGGAGGAATACACTCGTCTTTGGCCTCATTCTCTGTTCTAATGAATTCTCAGATTAATAATTAAATCGCTCAGGTCTTGACTATAACTACCTATTTTGTTGGTTCATGCCAAAATCACTGGCTCACGGTTCAACTCTAATGTTACAGCCCAAGCACTTTCAGTTGCTTCTCAAATACCAACAGATCAGTCAACAAGTGCAGCACAGACGTTTACTGGCCGCGGTCAGCTGAATCCAGGATGATCTCACCTCACTGCTGCCAAATCACAGTTTTCACTGTCTGAAAGTGTTGCCTCAGTCGTCAATAATGAGCAACCTGATCCAGGTAAAAGTGTCTACGGACTGTCTACGTGTGCAACAACCAGTCACTTGATTTATTAGTTACCCAACAATAATCTAATCTTGCAGATTATTATCCTTTTGCTGAACAATTGTTTGAATCAGTTTTCAGAATAAATGCAAAATATTTTCCATCTTCTCAAATGTGACGATTTGATACTTTTGTGTCATGTGTGATAGCAAACTGAATATATTTGGATCAAATTTGGTCAAGTAGAATACAATTTTTTCAAAATTGAGAAAGGCAGATGAATCGATAATGAAAATAATAATAATAATAATACCATTTAATCATGATTTCCAACACTAATTGTACAGATGCTTTCTTACAAATATTGTTATCCAGTTGCATAATGGCAAATAGCCAACAGGTACTGCACTGACAATATTGACATTTGATGCTGACTTAAAATATATTGAGCTGAACCACGAGGAGTGCATGAACAGATACTATAGCAAGTTAAAGATAACTTGAGTTTAACACAATGCTCTCTTTACAATAACATACCACAAAAAGATTTTTGAAATATTTTGATGCCTTACTGTTCAATAACAGTAGAGCCTCTGTAATCTTAACAGGAATCTGATCTACAGCCCGGTAATACAATCTATATTCCCCTTTTATTTCTAATTTCTGTTGAGACTGCCAACAGAGAGTTGTTCACTCAACTCTGTAATGATTTTGGAGGCTGTGGGGGAATTATTTTTTTGGGTTACAGCACTTTGAACATGGTCTCTAACATTTTGCATCCCTATACATGTTAATGAAAACAAATCTGAAACAACTTTCAATATAAATGAGTTACAGTTTACTAAATTTTGGTTGATATCACTCTGACACAGACAATTTGTCAGTTTTAGGAACGAGTTTTATATAGTGAGTGTCTATTGTAGATTGGTTATGAGTGTGTATATAGAACTGCCAGAAGCCAAAGCCAAATCCATACAGCCGAGAAATGTCTAAGTAAATCAGTAACCCCAGAAAGCAAGCTGGTTCTGCATCATGCAATTACTGTGCTTGTGAAACTCTCTCACGTCATCTTCCTTTTTTTTTTTTTCCCCTGCCTCTGGCCTGTGCATCAACTCCTTCATGCTGTAAGCTATAAACGCCTTTCAAGCTCCCCACTTTGCATCCACTTCTGGATGTTTGTGCTACTGTTGGTTTTTGCCTTAAACACTATTTTAAAATTTTCTTCTCGTCACATATTTTTCCATAAACACAGCGCAATATTCAAAACAGCTCAAGTTAAGGGCAATGGAAGTGTCACCACTCACTCACTCACTTCTTGTATTTTAACAGGGTTAAAATGTGCATACTGCTCCTGAAAACAAGGTGTTGTTTAAGTAGGCTAAATGCCAGCTGAACTAGAATAAACTGAGAAGAACTTTGTCCTTGTTGTAGACTTCATCCTTGGACACATTTCAGTGCCAGCTAAATCTGAATTATTTTAAAGTAATGCATTGCATGAGGGTCAGTATGACCAGCCTCATTTTTCAACTCAGAGAAATTGTGCTTGTATCAAGGAAAACATTAACACCAGCACACTGACTCAGAATGACAAACAAGCAAACTTATAGATGGACGACATTTCATCCCAGTCAGATCTTCATCAGGACAAACTGTTTGTATATAGATACTCAAACTGTGCACATGAACAAACGGTAACTGCAGTTACACTTATTTTTATGTTGTAGGCACTACTCCTGTACATTGAAGTAACAATATAATCAAAATTTTCTGCAGCTTTATCATTTCAGCATTTAGTGTGAACAACCTTGTGAATATTTTTTTAGGAGACAGGCTAATGTAAGACAATTACGTGAGAGGAATTAATCTGAAAAAGTAGTATGGTGAGGCAATTAAATGTGAGAAATATTGCATAATCTGGTGCAGTTGGAGACGGTAATTAGCGCTTTTCTGCGGTTGTGGGACATGTACTACTCTGGACATCTAAGCGTGGATGGCTACATAACATCAAATTCACCCTCAGGTCGATATTCTTCATTAATCATTCAATTACAACTGGCATAACATTTTTCACGTTTGTGACCTCCCAGCTGATTTTCTACAATACAGTTACATTCCTCGAGGCATTTACTATGTGGAGGTATCAATGAGTTGGCTGAAAAGAGTAATCAGTGAGTATAAATTATTCATGCCATGTATGAAGGTCAAGGGCCTCAGGTTAAGTGTAGGAGTGCAGCTGAAAGCAATATCCTGATACTGCTTAGCTTTATAATGCAGGCCACATGCTGTTTGTTGCCTTGACCAATAACTTCAGATTAACATTTTAGATGGCCATCATGATGTGTTCAGAAAAAAATATTGCTCCAAATATGAATGTGGAAACTAGGACTTAAAAATGTAATACTGAGCATTCAAACTGATAAAATAATTGATGTCCTTGGGCTACACTAGAATCCATTTCATCAGAGCACTTCCTCCACCTACAAGAGGAATGCGTTTCCTTTCTCTGAGGGCTGGCCTTATATTTTCATGTCTGTTATTAGACTGTGGTCTGCCTTGAATAGTGAAGTAACAGGTCACCTACTATGCTCAATGTTTGAAAATCATCACAACTAAAATGATAAACACCTAGATGTGATAGCCTATCTGTTCCTTGAGGTTTCTGGCTGCATATGATTTCCCCTGTGTGGTAGGTTGGGCTAGCAGTGAGAAAATCATTTCCCTCTAAAAATCAAAAATGTCACAGGTTTAAATCTGATGGCTGCAGGTGATTTGTGTAACCATTCTCCAGAGGGTTACTGAGCTCCTGGCTGGCCCACTGCTTTGACCTTTCTGCTTAAACCTATATGAGTTTACGATCGACATTACATGACTGTCTAATGCCTGGCTGCAGTTAAAAGGAAAAGCTGGTAATTGTGATTTCATACTCACCGAAAATACTGCATTTTGGAGCCCAAAAGGTATGGGGGTGAGTCTTGCTAAGGCCACAACTTTGAGTCCACTTCCTCCCTCCACCACTCGTATGACTGCACTGAGTTGTTCACTGTTCCCAACCTTGTTCAGCACCCAGTCAGTCAACAGTCGTTTGCACACCAAGTGTGCCACAAAGGTCCCTATTAAAACTCCCACCATAACCAGTCCCATGCCCAGCACAAAGCCGTAGAGGTAGCCTGCTGCCACATTGAGAACAATATATCCCCATCCACATGGGAACGACACGATAATCAAGCCAACTATGAACAGCAGGGCTCCGACCAGGCTGTCCAAGCTCTCCACCCAGAGCAGGAGGTCCTTGAGGTATTGGCGCACCAGGGCAACCGAGGAGAAGCACACAGCAGTCAGGATGCATGCCAGCAGGGCGCTTTTGAAGCAAAAGGTGGTGATACAGCACGGGTGTCTGAACTCTCCACTGGTGCCGAAGGTCGCCCCCCCTGTGGCACTGATGACCTCAGGGTCTCCATCTGACTTTCCTATGCCGGCCGCTGTCTCGTCAAAGGCGCTGCATATCAGGATGTCAATTTTGTCACACTCATCTGTGGCAGTCCTCTGCAGCCAGCGGTTCAGCTGGATCTGTGCCTTTCCCACCGCATGCTTGACAAGCTTGGTGAAAAGCTGCACGGTCGTGGACCCTGACAGTGACATTATGGCCCTCAAATAGGCTCTGGGGACCAGCAGCAGGGCTCAGATGAACTGTCCGACCTGAAGACAGCTGTGTCGTTTGAGATTTCCAGTCAGTCTTTACATCCAGCTCAAGGCCATGTCTAGCAATATCAATTTGGTGAGTATCAACAGAAGCATTTATGAACTTTTAAGAAGATGGCTTCAGCAGTGGTAGCCCATTGTTATGATCTAACTCTGAGAGCAACGCTGTAAAGATAAAACCCGTCACTCTCCTTGCCCATTACATGAAGTGTCCAATTCAACAATGTCTATCTCGGGTATTCTAGTTGGGAAACGCGCCAGTCCAGCGACTTAAAGGGGCCAGTTTTGTAGTCTCTGCCTGACACACTCGCCATATTCAGAGTTGTCACCCCTCAGCTCAGGACGATGTGGAGTCGATGGATGGAGGGAGCTGTGAGGACAGTGACAAAACAGCACAAGACTTCTTTAGACCGAGGCGAGCAGAGCCGAAGTGGTGCAATAACATCAACTTTTCTGACTCCACTAGCGTTACCATGCAGCTAAGGTTAACACACTAGCATAAATCACTGCAGGGCTAACTTACTCCTGGCGTTAGCTAAATAACTCTGCGTGGACAAAGTCCAGCGTTGCATTTCGGAGCTACGCCGCCGTCGCTGGTCTCCTCGTCCCGGACAACAGAGCCGCGAACAGGACGCTCAAGGCGGGTATGAAAACACAGTTTGCTCGCCCTTTGCTAGCTGGGAGTTGTTGTTTCTCCCGTCGCCGTCCTCCTCCTCCTGCTGCCGATGCTGTTGTCGCTGTTGAAGATATTCATACCGACCACTGTTTGTGTCCCAGAATGCCAAGTAACACCAGCCCACATGATCAACCATGTGACGCTCTCATCCAATCAGAGTGCTCCGATTGGCATCGCGAGATTTACGCGGGGTTTCATGAGAAATCACGATAGTTTACTATTAATTATGCTTGGATGGTTTCTGCTGTCAGCCAGGGCGCTGCCACATAAGCAGAATTAACTACCACACACATGCCTTGATCTTTAATTTGAATTATATTAAATTATATTGATCCACTTACTTAGATTATAAATATGTAAATATAAAATAAATGTAACCACATATCCAACCTCACAGAGCTCAAGGATGAGAAGCAGTTTATCAATTGAGAAACAGTGGTGGAGGATGTACTTAGATCTTTTACTTACGTATGAAGCTGATAATACAATATTATACAACTACACCTCAGACATGAATACATTGGCATCATGAATTTTAATGTAGCTTGCTGAAGTGGCACTCTAATGATTTTTTATACTGTTGGATTGTTTTTTAAAATAACAAAGCATCATATTAATAGGTTTATGATATGTTGTATTTGAAGAATCTTAATCTGCAATGTAACTTGTGAGATAAATGTAGTAAAGTGCAATATTTTCCTCAGAAATGAAGTTGGGTGGATTTATATGCCTACAAGTAACTATAAATAATTGTATTTAAGTGCAGACTTCAGGAAATGTACATATTTAATTTCACTGATAGGAAGGGTATAAGCTCATAAACTATACTGAAATTAGCAGTGGTGAAAAAAGTAGAATGATAGTTTTACTGAAGTAAAAGTAGCATAATACCACAATATCCAAACACTCAATTACATGTAGGAGTCTTGCATTCAAAATGTTATGTAATATGTACTTTAATGTACTTAAACGGCTGCCAAAAGTGCACATTATGCATAATGGCACCTGTCATCATGTTATATTATAATGTACAGTATATTATATTGATGAATTATTACTAACATATTAATAAGCATTTTAATGTAGCTTGTAAATGTGGAGCTTATTTTAGTAGCTTTTTATGCTGTTGAGTTGTTTAACCGATAATATGCATCATATTTTATTAAGTGGTTATATGTTTTGTTTGAATAATTTTAATTGTCAATGTAAGAAGTAACTGCACATGTAAGATATGCACAGTGGAGTAAAAAGTACAATCTCCCCCTCTGAGATGTATTTGAATCAATGTATAAAGTAACTTAAAAGCACCTCAGAAATATACCTAAGTACAGTGTTTCAGTAAATATATTTTCCATCACAGGAAACTAAAAGGTCGTAAAGAAGAAATATAAAAGTAGCACTGAGTGGAAATGTCCAGTAGAGTACAAGCATCTCAAGAGTGTAGGTCACTTCATGTTGTGTAAAGTAAATAGCTGCGTTCCAATACAGAAAATAAGTTGTATGGACACCAGTTATTTATGGAAGTCATATCATACCCACAAAATGTAGATAATTCATACATATTTGATAAAAACAAATATTTATAACATGCGCTTACATTATGCAGGATTTCTAGTATGCAGCAGAGTTGTATTGATACTCCCCTACATTCTCTGGTATTTCTGAGAGCATACAGTATGATATAGTAGCCTGAAGGGAATCTCCCTGCTCACCATAAATTCATAATGAGGGGAGTGAAGCAGACAATATGTGCATTCATGCATCTACCACCGTTCACCGCCTGACTCTCCCAGCTGTGGGCAAAGGAGGCCCTGAGGCAATGGTCCTCAAAAAACTTTGTATTGCTTTGTATCTGAAGTCATGTGAAGTATCGACACAGATACGATCAAAGGTTGCAATAAATCCTCCATATATAGAGAAGCTCGTGTTTAATTTGATGATGTGGTGGGACAGGCTGCTGTGCTGGTATAAGGCTCCACTAGATGGAACTGTTACACAGTTTTACACCAAATTACAAACGTATGAAGTGCACTGATGGTTTGTCGCTTTATAGAATCTATGAGTTTCATCACCCTGAATTCATGTGGAAACATTTAACATTTGATAGGAATCTAATTAATCTCTGTGGTTTTTTGAGTGCTAAAAAATAGTTTTTTCTACTCGGTTTGCCCCAAAACATGTGGACGAACAAAGCCCCATGTTTGTGTCCTCAGTGTTTTTTATTCATTCTACATTCTTCAACTGTTCTTTTACACACACAATATTTGTTTAAAAAACTATTTGGGTGTATTTTCTCATATTATTCGTCCAAACTAATAAGGGTGTGCAAAACGTTAATCATAATGTTGCTGTGATGCTGTAGATGTAACAATTTGACCAGACAAATGTCAACTACAGTCTAACAGCTATGGCGAACTTAAAGTAACACATATGATGTTGGAAACCCTTAAGAGACTGACCTGGATATAAGATTTACAGAGTCAGTCTTCATCTTTCACTGTCAGAGAACACCTGGAGGGGAATGTCAGAGGCCACAGAGAGGACATGAAAAGCAACTAGTTTAATTCAAGCTGAGGTGACCTTTAATCTGCCCTTTGTGTCTTTTGACCATATTGTTGGCTATACAGCAACCCTATTTATGATGCTCAGTCAGCTGTGTGTTATTACTATAGACATGTTGGACATTACAGTGACATCTGTCACATTACATTCTGAATATGACAGCATTTCTTATCATATTGTATCAAAGAATGAAAAATACAGTGAGACACATTTTTTATTTCAATGACTCTTTCAGCTTCCACAGAGATGCGCTGCAGCTGTGGACTCATCACAACAGCAGATGAGACTGACAGACAGTCAGGACATGACAGGAAGTCTAGTTATTCTGCTTTCAAAATAAAGGCACACATTTACGGGAATATTGCGGGTGTTTTCAGGCTCAGTGCAAAGAATAGCCTCAAAATCATTCGCCGAAAGACAGAGCAAAACCACATGGAGCGAAAACATGACAGAAGAAATGCATAGCTACTTTTTTTTATTGTGATATTCTGCCGAGAAATGGGTTGAATTGTGAAACTTTAATCCGGAAGTTGTGTGTTTTATTCCTGCTGACTTGACACTGGCACAGAGTCGCTCTTTTTGACCAGTGGCTTTGATCAGATTAGAGGTTGAAGACACATTCCTGTGCAGTTCCCAGCTGAAGCTACATTTTAAATGATGGATTGTTCAGAGGAGGTTCAGCCCGTGTCTGAGGAGCCCAGCGCTCAAATGGAGCTCAAAAAGGGAATGTCGATTTTCATTGATGTAAGTAAAACAAATTTTAAATCCTTACTTATAGTATTGATTAATATGCAGTTTATGTTCTCTGTTTTCATTGTTTGGCCAATAAAACATCAGAAAACCACGAAAAAATCGCATTACCTTATCCTAAAGCTCAAAGTGATGTCATTAATTGCCTTGTTTTGGCTGACCAGCAGCCGAAGAGCCCAAAATATTCCATTCATTATGACATGAATTAATTATCAGTAATTATCACTGTTCATGCTTATACTGAGGTGTCTGCACTCATTTTGTTCTTTGATTAAGTGCAAAAACTTAGAAGCATAATGTAGGACTATATTATTTAAACATTTGTTGGTGGAGGTTTTGGATCACCTGAGTTAATGTGGACCCCCCTAATGCATGCAGGGTACAGAGGGTTCCTTGTTTTATAGAATGAATTAATTTGACAAGGCTGACCTTTAATTTAGCATCATGGTGTCAGGATTTCAAAGGCCATCCATTTTTATATCAGCGTGGAAAAACAAAAATCAAGTTAACAAAATGTCAGAAGTCTACTTTTGATATTCATTTAAATTTGATATTCATGCTGAAATGTAGCTCAAAAAATCTAAAAAGTCAGGTAAATAAAAAATGAACAACTATGAGGATTCCTAACATTTGTAGATCTCCTTCAAATGATGATGATTTAAATATTAATATCACACCTGACGTGCATATCAGTACTGATAATGATCGTCTTCTCTGAGGAGCTTTCCCTCCCCTGTTTCATTCTGCCTCGGTATCCGTCACCTAATTATCTTCCCCTCATTCCTCCACTCTTTCATTCGCTTCTGATGTCTCAACCACAGACCTGTTGGCTGCCTTCAGTATTTGAGAAACACAGGGGAGGATGCACACATGGGAACCAAGAGTTATTAAAGGAAAGCCGTATCTCCCACATCAAACGTCTCACTGATGTTGAACAGGTGCTCTGTCTTCTGGCACTGAGCGTCAGGGAATGAAACTGCTGCTCGTCTTCAGAGGCGAGATGGTTGAGTGTTTTCTTCTCCTGTTTCTTGACATCTCTTGCAGCTCACGCCTCAGTCGGTTGCGTCTCATAAACACTCAAATGCTGACTCCAAACAATAGTTTCATATTTGAACAGGTTACATTTGTTGTGTCTCTATGTGTGTTAATCGTAATATTATATATTATGATATTTTGATGCTGTTGTGATGCCAGATTTCCACTTTATTACCAGATAATAGGAAAAAAACTGAAGCAGAATCAGACTTCTATTCTTGGTTAAATTGATTCAATAAGATGCATTAGATGTAAAAGATTAATTAGGATGAGATCAGATGATGAGACCGAACAGTGATGAAGTGGGAGCTGATATCTGAACGACCAAATCCAATCAGCCTTTAATTTTAATAGATTTTCATTAACATCATCTGCACGAATATCATACATGCAATAATAAGAGCAGAAAGAACAGGTGTTGCATAGTGCATGTAAATTATGTAGATTATGTAAAGTTTGGAGAGAAGATAGACATGGGGCTTTAACTAACATTTATTTTCATTATTTATTAATATGCAGAATATTTTCTACATTTTCATTGTTTTACCAATAAAACATCAGAATGATGTCATTACTTGTCTTGTTTTGGCTTACCAGCAGCTGAAAAGCCCAAAATATTCCATTCATTGTGACATGAGACAAGAAGAATGATCAACTTTTCACATTTGAGAAGCTGACACCTTCAAATGTTTGGCATTTCTGCTTAAAAACTGGCTTAATTCATCAATTATTGTGATAATTGCTGATTAATCTTCTCAGTCAACTAATCTCTTAATCAGTTAATGTCACAGCTCTAGATAAAAGAAAAAGGGCAATATTCGACATGGGATGAAAACCTGAAGAAATGACGAGTGATTGTTTTAACTTTGTGATTCGCTGTGTGTTTTTTCCATATTGTTGAACTGGGTGGAGACGATGCTTCGGCATTCAGCTGCCTTGCAGAGATAAATAAAGTTGTATTGTATTGAATTGAAATGAACTGATTGGCGATAGAAATTAGAGATCGACGACAGGTAGAAGTGAGATAGAGGCGGATTTTATGGGGCTTTTTGGGGACAGCAAAAGAAGCGACCCAGCTTTACTTGCAGGAAAATCTGAACCAATTATGTAAGTCATACGACAGACTGCCAAGAGCTCGAGGAAGGTGGGTGGGTATTTTGTGTTAGTATTTTTACCCCTTTGTCGCACAGAGCTGAAGTCCCCCAAGCAAGGGAAATGCAAAGTTAGAAAGAAGGCATTTTAAAATGTAGATCCTGAACATATAGGGCTGTCAGATTAAATTTATAATGATAATGCATAAATACACTCAAAGCCTGTTCAAACTCCTCTTCACAAGTGCAAACCAAGACAAGAAGAAAAAGTGGGTGATGCTATTTCGAGGTGGTTTGACCCTTTTAAAGCTGATGTGGTCATTGCCACTCTGCCTTTCATCTCCTCTGGACTCTGGGACAGCGCTATCAATAATTTAATGACACTGCTTTTGAAAGTGTGATCGATGGTTTCACCCCCCCACCCCACACACACACATTTACTTTAACTTTGATGATGTGAAACCTTTTCTGACATCCGCCTCTTTTCCTTTTCTCGTTACAGATTTTACGGAGAGCTGATAAAAACGGTAAATATTGCACCAAAAGCTCCTTCCAGGCTCACACACAAACACACACACTCCTCTGTCTTGGGCACTACTTCAGCCTTTCTTTCTCGTGTGTGAAAACAGATGTACTTTCTCAATGAAATTCTGATCATGGCTCTCTGCTGATACTCTTTCAGTTTCCATGGAAACAGGAAACTGACCATGCCCCTGAGGTTCAGCATCAGAACATTAACGAAGAAAAACGTCAAAATTTTGCACCAGTTAGACATTTTTAATCATGCCAGTCCACACTTAATGATTCGGAGGTGAATAACAGGCAGTTCAGGGCAGATTCTGCTGTTCTTTCACCAGCATGATCTTGTGCAGTATTAATATGCAGTATGAATATACAAAAACATGTAGGCTATTTTGTTGTTAACCAGAGACAGCAGGAGACTTATCTGCCTATCCATCCTGCTCCACTAAACATATAGTAAATACTGTCTATTAAAGTTTAAAGGCAGAAAGGAAGATAAAGAAGCGATATAATGCTGTCAATCTCTATATTGTATGGCACACAGACCTTGCATTTTAATTAATTGACTGATTTATTCAGTGAAGTCAGTTAGATAGACTCTTCTGCTTTTTTAAGAATTCATTTGAATTGCAATATAAGTGTTTTATATAACTCATATATACGTTTCTGTTCTTAAATCATTTTCCTTCATTTTTAAGCAACACACAGTCAGTATACACAAATACATACAGATATGAAGCGTACAAGTGTAGATCATTTCGTTTTTCTTTGCTGGAAGAAGGAGACGAGATGCTTCAATGTATCACTGAAAGGAGTTATACATCTTGGGTTGATATCTTCACCTTAGATTTATACCTATACATATGAGTGTATTTTTTTCATTTTTTCATTTTCCTTAGATGCACTTAAATACAGCAGTAAGAAATCTTATCTGAAGCTTTTACAATAGTGTGCTTTAGCTAAGGTTTGCCTCTGTGGCACACTCTGCCCCCTTTTATTTGGGACTACGAGTACGCTCTGATGAAGGGTTTTATATAACTAGATAATAATAAGGTTAAATGCGTTCTCTCCAATGTGCTGCTTTGATTTTTTAACCTCCGTCAAAATGTGCACAGTTCATCCTGCAGATCTGAGATGAGACCACCGCTTGTTTGTAGGACTGTACAAAATATTATCATAAATACAAAGTATAAATACTGTTAAATACACTCACAGTCTTTTTTCACTGGTAATATAACATGGTCAAACCACAAAAGCTGACACTGAAATCAGGTTTTCATTTCATTCATATATTTTAACAGAGATCCTGATATCAAAATTTCTTTCTCACACAGAAATAAGCTAATCAGGACTCATTATTCACATGGCACGACAAGCTTCATTATTCATTAAATGTCCGTCCCACGCTGGGAATGATTTGAGATCTTGTCCTGTAGCAAGATGAGAAGTCGTCCCACGTGTTTGTTTTTAGTGTTGTGCAAACGGCAGCCTCTCATATGTCAGGTCTGTTCCAAGATGATTTCTGAGCTCATCGACAGTGAGTCACTGTGTGCTTTATTTATGTGCACATGTGTTTGCCTTTGTGAATCCTCCAAAAGGAGCCCTCGCTCACAGCACCCATAGGGACCAGATAGTACTGAACATCACCTCCAGAGCAGCAGGTCAGCAGTGAACATTTAAAGATCGGCCACCTCATGTCAGACAAACAGAGAGAAACCAGCTAAACCAGAGCTGCGTAGAAAACATGCTGTCTGTAGTTCGTTATCTTCATTTTGCTTCAGGATATTCAGTTTGGGGCTCCTCATTTTGAAATTCTGTTTATTTTCCTCTCATGAATATTTCACACAGCTTGGGTCTTTTTGTTCTAATCATAATTGCCGAGCCTCAAAGCATAAAAATGACTGATTGTTTGAGATTACCATCAAGTTGGTCGAATGGAACAAATGGCGATGACCCTTCACAGTGTTGTTTACTCTTATGATAAAAACAAGGACGAACGGCTCACCGTGGAGTTATTTTGATTTTATCACGGCTTTTTCTACTTTGGAGGGAATTTGATCCATGCACTTGACACCATCTTTTGCTGATTCAGCCCTGGCAGTTTATAATTGCTACATCGTGTCTGTGTTTCATCAGATCAGGGAGTGGACTGAACTTGACTTCATTAAAAGTTATTATAATCACTTATTAGACATGTACCATCTTCCATGTATCCTGCATCTGACCAAAGCAAGTCTTTGATTTATTTAAGGAATGCTTTAGAAAATGGCCACCTCACCTCACAGTCCTGACAAGTTGTATTTGTGCTGTCTCCCCAGATGATGGAAAACTGTCCTTTGATGAATTCAAAGCCTACTTCTCTGATGGAGTCTTGACAGCAGATGAATTGAAGGAGCTCTTCCACACAATTGACACTCACAACACAGAGTAAGTCAGTTAAGTTTTGCACATTTTTCTACATCTTGCAATCACCCCATTGTTTCTAAACTTCTTTTCAAATGTGCCCTAAACCGGCCTTACAGCACTATCACATGCCGTAAAACACAGAAATGTATGTGACAGCTAATAGAAACATAACTTAAGCGTAGTCAATCTATAATGCGCTGTTTAAAATGCACATAATTGTCGTGTTGTATGAACTTCAATAATATCAGAACATATATAACGTAATATTTTACATTAACATCTTACCAAGTGCAAATACATTCAAATATGAACCACTGGTTGAAATTTCTGGGTAACATTGTGACTGCTGTGTTTGAAATAATTTCATTTCAAAATACTTTACAATCTTCTTATACACTCCCCTCCAAAAGTATTGGAACAGTGAGGCCAGTTCCTTTATTTTCGCTGTAGACTGAAATTCAAAACGCACTGCCAAAACAACACAGGAGTTCATCAGGGGCAAGAAGTGGGAGGTTTTAGACTGGCCAAGTCAATCTCCAGACTTCAACCCTGTAGAGCATGCATTTTACCTGCTAAAGAGCAGACTGAAGGGAGAACCCCCCCAAAACAAACCACAACTGAAAGAGGCTGCGGTGAAAGCCTGGAAAAGCATCACAAAAGCAGAATGCAAAGGTTTGGTGATGTCAATGGGTCACAGGCTTGATGCAGTTATTGCAAGAAAATGATTTGTAACTAAATATTAAGTCTTTTCACGTTAATCTATTTGAAGTCTATCTGTTCCAATACTTTTGCTCGCCTAAAAATTTGGTGTTCCGTTACCTGGAAATAAAAGCTGAAATGTTGATCTCTTGTCTCATATTCATCTTTTGATGTCAAACCCGAATGTTTTCAGTCTACAGCAAAAATAAAGGAACTGGCCTCACTGTTCCAATACTTTTGGAGGGGAGTGTATTATGATCCCGACTCAAAGCTCTGTGTGCAAGATGATCTTATTATGTTTTCAGACCAAGCTGGATGCTGAGGATGTACAAGAAATCGTGTTGGTTTATCATAATATTATACAGTGAACAGAACATAATGAAAAACATCATAAATCAAGTGACTGATATATAAAATATGAATAGAATTGGACCACACTGTCTATTCATTCATCATCTCAGTGTTGTTGAAGTGATAACAAGCAGACAGAGATGTGAAGAGAAGTACTTCAGGCTGCTTGTGTATCCTCTTGCTGTAGGACAAGGGCACTTCATGTCAAACCAGTTTCTCTATTCACCCGTCAACCTGTCTCACATTCTTATTTTCAAGCATTAAAGGCATACTTACATACTCTATATATACTGTAACCTTGCATTGCAACATTATTGGTAAACTATTATCATCGTCTGCACCTCTCACACACATTTTATTAAAACACATCACAAGATTTGCAGCCCCTACGCAGTCCAATACACCAGCAACTACCCAGAATTACTCTAACAACCCCTTTAAACACCATAGCAACCACTCAGAGTACCATGGCAACCGCCAGACAACACCTGGTAGCACCGTAGCAACAGGCAACTGCACAGATACCACCTGATGATGCATACTGGCCTTCTGAAACCCTCAGCATCCATCTACCAGCCACCCCAGACATACTTAATGCACACCACTGCATGAAATTAAAAGACGTACGGATGAGATAATAATTAGGAACATGTTTGTATCTTGTGCTGCTGCCAATGTCTGTGTCAACATCCAATTATTATTCGTTTGGCTCCAGGAGGAATTGGAAGATTGTCCCTCAATTGTTTCATTTATTTCAATCTATGTCAAAGTGTAAAATTACATATTTCATCCCCTTTTATCACTTATGAGCTGTAACTTAGAATTAATAACCATTTTATAAATAACAACAATACATTACTTTAATTTTGATTCCCCTACTCAATTATATTTTCCCAACCCAAAGCTTAAAAATGAAGGTCCACTGTCCGTGCTTTGCATTTGCTGCAAGGTCTTATTAAATCCATTGCTCAACTGGAACCAGCTGCACTCCTTCAGTTTTAAGCTAAGCAAATGTGTTTATTGAACAGCACTTACTGCTCCCTCGTGTTCAGCCTTGTTCCATCGGCAGGTTGTAAGACTCTCTTTGATCCTTGTGGTTCCCTTTATAGCAGCCGAACCCTCCTGAAAGCCATGTAGTTGTAGGCTATACAGAAATGACTGAAACTTAAGTGATTTCTCAAAACATTTGTTTAATTTTGGGTGAATTGTTTGAAAGTGAATGCTCTTGTCAGTCTTGCCAATAAAAGCACAGTCATGATGAATGAATGGGAACAACAATCAGTCAGGCAAGAGTTAGCTTGCTGACTTACTAACTTGACCATGTTTCCATTCTTTATTAGCCTGTCATTGGTTTTTGCCGTTCTCACTCTGCTGTAGTGAAATGTACTCAAGGTGTGTTCAGTGCACCCCAGCATCACTATCAGGTGTAGTTACAGGTGCAACAGAGTTCAGTCAGTGAAACTTTCCTTCTCAGTTTGCTCTTTCTGTAAGTTATGAAATATCGATCTGTTGGTGGTACTTTAAGAAGAGTCACCAGGGCCATTAGCATTCGTCCTCTAGCGTTTTGGACAGACTGGCGTATTTTCACCACAAGCAAAGCAAAAAGAAGCTTTATATTTACATTTACATTTTACATTATCATAGGCAGAAGTAATCAGATTTGTCTGTGTCACTTCCGTGCTGTATGAATAATAGTAATTTATAATTTTTGATTTTCACTTATCAGACCATTTATCACAAGAGGAGAAATGGGAAAAGAGCCACTCCTCCTTTAACAGTTTAATAGTTTTCATGTATCCTTTGATCAAACCCCTCTGGTATGCATGACGATATTGAACTAAAGCACCTTGTGTACCATGTAAAAGCTTTAATGAGCAGCATTTCACACCTCCAGGATACACAGGGGTGACATTTGAGGTGAGGAGTCGGATGGCTGTAATGAAGGCCAAAGATTTGCATTTGACAGTAATGTAATAATGTATATCCTTCCTTGCAGACAAGTTTTATGATGGAAAATTGGATTTGGTTTGGGTTGTTTTTGCTGTAAAAGATGTTTCTGAGGTGCTGTTGAAGCCTGAAGCTGCACATTATTTCTCTGATGTTTTTTATGTAATTGAATATCTCTTTGAACAACCCACTCTGCATTACAAATCACAATGTTCAGTCTCCAATAGCCTCCCTTCGACTTTTTGTGAAATTCAACAATCTTTATTAAAACATGTATAAATAATATATACACACACATTATGTTTAAATAAAAAAAGTTGGGAAGTGAAATACTCCATCCTTAAGGTTGCTGTGGGAAAGATTAAGTTATACTTTGTTCTCTGCTTCTGTTTCATGAGGGTTTTGGTCCAATGAACTGCAGCCACGCGGCAGTTTGTCGAAGTGTCGAGTGATGCAGCAGCGTAGCATCACTCGACGTAGATTAGTGTGCTTTGTAGTGCAGGATCAGACAGGTGGATATCTGTCTTTGAAGGTTAATAGTGAGATTTTCAAGGGTGTGCCTGTGTGCGTGTGTGTGTGTGTAAAGATTTTGTATTGCACTCCAATAAAGTCCTTAACAGCACCAAAAACATTGGCTCCTACTTTCTCAATAATGCAACTCAATAGTGTCAATCACCATTATCAGATTAATTTTTCAAACCCTGAAAAACTCCATCCAGAGTCGAGTTGTACTCCTTATGACAAGTTAACTGACCTTCATGTGTGCGTGTTGAGGGGTTCAGATCATAGTGGGTTGTTGTTGAGGGTCACAGTAAAAGGTTAGGAAGAGGCATTTAGTTGTGATGGTTAAGGTGTGATTCAGAGCTTAGACAATCCATTATGTTCATGAGAGACCTTGTAGTATAGTACAAACGCTGACGCAGAAGGATAAGTGAAATGCTACTACTGTGTGTAATTTAAAAAAATATAAAGTTTCTGATTATAGAGAGAAATTGCAGCTTTGATAGTCAGTTCACTATAGTCAACCAGCGTCTTCATCATCCGGCTGTGGTGGCTGCTGATTGAGTGATTGTAGCAGGATGATGGCCATCAATGGTGTCACCTAGGGCGAATAGTTTTGTTTGATTTTATTCATGTTGTTTAATTAACGTCCTTGTGAAGATTAAATTTACTCGAGGCAGTGTGTCAGTTGTGTTACGTCCTTCGTTTGCATAATCAAACAGACCAGAGAATAAAACGCTCTGAGCCACAGCGGCTGAAGAAGATTTATGAAGACTGCATTTCATTTTCCTTAATAATTGTTACCTGCTGCTGTTAGTGTAACTTCATTGGATCGTCACCACAAAGGTAAGACTGCAGGATTCACTGTAACCTCTCAGCATAGCATCAAATGATGATTATTATCATATTTACATTTATTCTATTATTAGTTCATATTTTGCATTTTCTTCAAAAAAAGAAATCTTCTTTAAAAATGCTCTGATGTCACCACATTGCAGACGTTGTCTCTCCACATTCATTTAAAAGTTTAAAATCTTAAAACAATATATTTGGACAGTCCCAGCATTCAGTAGAAAGACGTTTTCCTCACTTGAGGCAGTTTCTAGTCAGGAAACACAAGTAGTTAATAATGCCCTGATGGGTAAAAATTACCAAACATATTCTATTTGTCTGTCATTATACCTGACCAATGATTTCTTGAGTCTTTAGTGTAAGTTCTGTCTCTGTGTGTTGGCCCTGAGATTGACTTGCAACCAGTTCAGGGTGTAACCCGCCTCTCAAACAATGTCAGCTGGGATTGGCTCCCTCTGGCTTGCAAGGTTAGCACTCGCTGTCACAGGCTCTGGCAAAAATCCACAGACCTTTTCACTGGCAACGCACTAAACAATTTTGTTGTAAATATCATTCATGCAAAGACACCCAACACCCAATCCTCCCTCCCTCCATCTTATTTTGTCTCCCTCATTAGCATGTCTGCACTTTATGCAAATCTGGTCTTGATCAAAAAGTCACAATGAGGCCAAGTTATTGAGATCTATGATCTATGATTAAAGTAGTGAATAAAAAAATAACACTCTGGATCAGGGGGCTCTGATGCAGTTAAATTGAGTGATTTTACAGATTTTACGGATTGGTAGATGTTACTGTACAGACCTGCTTAGTATGGAAAATCGACATTTAAGTTAGTTAGTCAAGTGGTGTCACCCCAAATTTTCCAACTGGTTTTATGCACAATCTCCAGATAGCGAAACCACCACTGAACCCACAAGTTTTTCTGAAGAGACTTAATGGTTTCAGTGATGTTAACGGAGTAGTTTGACATTTTTCATTATTTTCTTGTTTAGAGCTAGATGAGAAGATGAACACCACTCTTATTTCTGTGCAGTGCTGTAAATACGGAGGTTGAGCCATGAGCCAACTTAACTAATGACAAGGAACAGGGGGACACAGCCAGCCTGGCTCTCTTAGAAGTGAAATTTGCCCACAAAATGATGCCTTCAGACAGCAACCATTCACCCAGCTCTTCTGTTCAAAGTCACTGAACCAGACTGTTGTTTATATATATTGTATATACATATATATGCATATACATACATTTGTGCTTTCAGGTGAACTGTGAAGAGAGCCAAGCTACTGTAGATGTTAAAATATTATACTGTGCTACAATAAATTATTCTATAAAAATAATCATTTGTCCAGATGAACTGCCTTTTTAATGTCATTGTTTTGTCTCATTTTTAATCTGTGCCCACAAATTAGAATCTTAGTGACATTAACTTTGAGGTAAAAAGATGCCCGTCATGCCCGCTAAATCACCTTGTTCATGATGGTGACATCACTTCCACAAAAATGTCAGACCTCAAGAACGTCACATTTATTTATTTATAAACATTTATTGCTAATTTTGTCCATTTCCGATTTTGGTGGTAAACAGAAGCAGTTTCCTCCACATCATTTATTCTCTGACCAGAAGTCAATATTTCTGTTTGCAGTTTGTGACAAAAAAACAAACTTTTATTGTCATTTCCCATATGTACACATTCAGGTTGGTATAATGTAAAAAATAAAAAACAATCCACTCATCTAAACAAATATAAAAATCTAACTATTTTATTATATTACCTGATATAATCAATAAAATGTTGCAATATGAAATAATCACATCCAAAATCTTAATGTCAAAAGCATTTGATTTAAACAAAAACACATCATCATCATCACTGTGCTAAATCACAGTGAACTTGACCGTGTGAAACAGAAGCGAACATGACTCCCTCTGTGAAATGAACACAGCAGGAGGAAGACGGCAAAGTTGTTAGGAAGTAATTTTGAAATCTCCAGTTGAATCCTGTATTGATTAAAGAATGACTCACTGAGCTGTAAGGTCTGCCTGGCAGGCTGGATAACCTGCTGAGGGTTGATGTCCAACACTGAAAGGTTTATTCAATACTTCATAGATTTTGCATATAGCCTGTAAATGCAGATAGTTTCAGGATATGTAGTTTTGTAGCCACTGAAAGCAACAATAAATTTGACTCTACTACTATAATTCATCATGTTTCAATTACAGTAGATATTCTACCTTAAAATGAATCCTGTATTGATTAAAGATGCAAAAACAAATTCAAGTCACGCAAGTAGGAGCTTTTTAGTGTGTCACTCAGTTTACTGTCTAACCTCTGGTCTACCTCCTCAGTTCTCCTCTCTCCTCTGTGACTCTAAGTGTTTTCTCCTGTTTGGACCGATTGATTGCTTCTGCACGACAGCTACATCTCATGTGGAATAGAGTTAAAACCAATGTTAATTCCCCAGCCTCCATCAAGGAATGAGATGTCTCTTTTGCGGCTCTTGACACGCTCTACAAAGCATACAATGGCTAATATTCCACTTTGAAATGTTCTCTTTGCCTTCATCTCGTTCTTTTGCTCTTCTCTTCTTTATATCTCTGCTTCTGTCTTTTTCTTTCAGACACACATAGGCACACTCAGACCTCCCCAAAACACACTCATGCGTGGACATTTATCACAAACAGATCCTCAAGGGTTTCCTGCAAAGGACTCAGTCTGTCTGGGCCGTCAGTCTCTGACGCACACCTCTGGGGAAAAAAGTTAAATTATTCAATTATTCATGACATATTTTCTTGACATATTTTAGCCACTAACATTTGTCATCACAACCTGATTCACCAAATCTGTCAAGGGGAAGTTTTTGCAGAGAAGAAAAATTAGTCCGTCACCTCATTTGAACGGAGAAACTTTTGTTTTTATGGAATTCTTTTTATTTAAATATTTCTCTTATTTGTTTGTTTTGCAGCAATGTGGACACTGATGAACTCTGTGGTAAGTTGGCCTTTCACCTGAATAAGAACAACTTTTTCTATCCATAGACCATAGACTCAAATCTATTTGACATTTTTCCAGCATCAGGAAAGAACCAAGTTTAATGCGGTCACATGCTCCATGATCAAACCCCTACAGGCTGTTTGAATGACGTGTTGCACCAGTGCTGCCTCAACAAAACACCTACGGCTCTGTCCTAGTTGTTTAAATCACAAAATGTTTCTGTATTTTTTTGCCTTTCTTCTGTGAAGAGTATTTTTCCCAGCACCTCGGTGAATATGAGAATGTCCTTGCCGCCTTAGAAGACCTGAACATGTCCATACTGAAGGCGATGGACAAAACAAAGAAGGTAAGATGATAGAAATTAAACTGCAACTGGAAAGATAAACCTGCTTTTCTCAACACAGAGCAGCTGTATCACAAAAGCACTATTCTTATCTGTTAAAATTTTAAAATATCTATATTCATATCCACATTTTGGTGTCTTCCAGGCATACACTTATTATTAGAAATAGTTAGAAATATAGAAATTGCTTTCTATATTTGGTTTAAGTTTAGCTTAAAAGGATAACTGTTGAAAAAAGTCATCAAAAATCTGGGGGCCATGAATTTCTCGGTAAAATTTCATGGCAAACCAATGAAATTTATACTTATACTAGATATAGAGATGTCACTATATGGCCCAAATTGGTGGATTGCGTTGTCGGCTCTAGTGCCTTGCTTGGCCAAGAAAAAAAACCAGTGCAACATCAGTCAAGCTTTATCCTACACTGCACAATAAAACTCACTCACAAATAAACCTCACTGACTGTCTGAAACTATCTACACCTACAAGTTTATATTTGGCTTCATCTTGGCAAATCTGCATCATGTAAAGTCATACTGTTTTGGCTACTAGCTGTTCCCATTCACACTTTACAGACAATAACCACCACAAATACTTTTAAGGACTTAAGAAAAAGCCTGAATCTGGTGAGCCACAATCAATATGGAGCATTTCTAAATTGATTTATGGACATTTATCCTTAGCGGACTTCAGAGTTCCTGACTCGACTGTATTGAGAGAGTTAGCAGAGTGTGTATGACGTGTGTGTGTCTCTGTTCGACTGCGTTATTACCAAAAAGAAGAGATATGAAATTTTGTGCGAATAGGATGGAAAAAATGCTAAACAAATCTCTAAAATGTGGATGCTGTTTGGGTCAGTTCAGAGCACAGTATCTGTTCACATCTGAACACTTTGTTCATGTTCGTTTACATCACTGTGACACATTCATATGCACACCCACTCCTCCACACAGTGATCATCACACTGACATGTCATACAGTGCACATAATGATAATAAGACATGTTTGATTTATTCACAGTATGGCCTAAACTTCATGCTGAAAATCTTTCCCTGAATGCTCCTCTGCTGCCTAGCTGCCTTCCTCAGATCTCCCATTAGTCAGATTTCCATTACAGAGCCAGAAAGGACTCATTCATGCTACTAATTAACCCCCAGAACATGTTATGATTATTTTTGGATTTGTAGCCAACATAGATGAGAAATTAAATGGGTTGTGGCTGTGTTACCAAACAAATATTGCTTTTGATCATGCTGTGGAGAAAGCTTTATGCCCTCTTGATCTTACTGTAGAGCTGTGGATGAAGCTGAGTACTTTTTATCAGAGCGGAGAAGAGGAAGGATGAGGGAGAGGAAGGAGAGAGACAGACAAACAGACAGAGAGAAAGGTAAATGTTCAGCGATGATAGGAGAAAAACAAAGCACTGAAGGGACAAATGATGAAGAGAAATGGGAAAAGGATGTAAGGAGGAGGAAGAGAGGTGGCTTATTAGATCTGCAGGGAGCGCTTCTTCCTTCTACCACACTCTCTTTCTCTGAAGTTTCTCATCTGGCACATATGACACATGCTGTGAAGCTCAAATCGCCTCTTGGAGCTGCACTGAGCGCACGCGTCTCATTGTGGCTACTTCAGACACAGAGTGTGGGAGTCAAACCACTCATTTCTTAGCGGAGCGGCAGTTTTTCATTAGTGCACAAGGAGGTAACACATGATGACATCCAACTTCAACACCTAAAAACTGTGGTGAGAAAGATAAATGGCACCGGTTTAGTAAACACTTGAACAATTACATGAACAGAAAAAAGGACAGCAGCCAGGAATATATATTTATCCTTGAAAGAACTTTTTCTCCTCAAGAGAAAGGTGTTTTTTTGAAACAGATTTCAAAAAGGTCAGACCTGCTGGAGCACAGCAGTCCTTATCTCTGCAAAGGAAATAACAAATGCAGATACTTTTGCAATCCCTTTGCAATCTTTCATAGACCTCAACATCAGCACCAAGCTGTGATGAGGTGTGAAAATCACATTGCACCCCAAATCATCTTTCTGTTCTCAAAGAGAATAGTTGAGAGTGAGAAGTGAGACTGCAGGAGAGAAAGGAGAAACAACAGAGGCAGCAAAGATGTGTATTTTAAAGTTTTGCCATTCAGAAATGGATTATTCACCTTGCTGGGGTCTCTTAAAAGCCTTAACCCAGCTTTCATTAAGTCCACAGGAAAAACAGGACTTAAAGCGCCGCCTTTATCTCACAAATCAGGGTTTTTTTGTCCATAAACACACTCGTTACTGTTGTTCTCTCACAGATATTTGAGCTCCAATGAAAACGAAACACTTTGCACAAATTGGACAAAATTTTGGAGTTACTGACTAAGGTACAACACTGGACTGTAAAGAGAGCTGCTGAAGCGGCCACTTCAAACCTAATGCATAGTTTTGCCTTCTACAAAGCGTGTGCGATGCAATAAGTGATTTCAGTGACTCTGAAATGAGTCATAGCATAAGAAATGAGAGAGAAGAAATGCATGACGTGCAAGTATTAGCAAGTATTGGCTGAGTGAGGGGGAGAACAGATGCTGCAATTGTCACAGACTAAAGCTCAGTTGTCTCTTATGAACTGTGTATGTGTTTGAGTGGGTGGTCTCTGGCTGTAGATGTGTGTGAGGGGGCCGGCTGTGCGTGTGTGCATACGCGAGGTGTTTCTGTTTTTTTTTTGCATTGGAAGATTATTAGTGTGTACTTGTGTGTGCTTGTGTATGCACAAGCTAATTTGTGCGTGCGCTTTGTTTTACACGCATCAAACATCCATGCACATGTGCGGGGGAGCTGGAACACTATTGTGAATCTTAATTGATTCTCTTAGCAGGGACTCTCAAGGTTTCATTGTGCACAGATATTCCTACCAAAGCTATTTACAGCTATTCCCATGCACAACCTCCTCCAGCTTTGACTCCAAACCTTTCAGAGCAGATCTCAGGTGTTTCTCACCTGCATCCCGTGGAAGCCACCGTGTTCTCACTCTTCACTGTTTATTGTAGTATTAGACAGCGGTGGAAAGGACATTCACTGAAGTCCAACTTTGAGGTATTTTATGTTACTTTATACTTCCACTCCACCACATTTCAGAGGGAAATTGTACTTTCACATTTAATTTAACAGCTTTAGTTTAGTTGACACAGTGGATAATATAAAATGCTTTTAGAATACAAAACATTGTCAAAGATTAATCCATTGGTTTCCAACCTTTTTGGCTTTTGATGTCTTACAGAAAACAGTGTGTATTTGGGGTCCCTCTTAACTTCTCACATGGTTTCATTTCAATACATTTTCAAATGATCCAATATTTCCCCAAAACCAATGATTAGAGTCCAAAAAGACGAAACAGATTTCTGAATCTGAACTTTTTGAATCAGTATTTTTATATTGCTTTATTTGACTTTTTCCTCTGCACTGTGGCTGGACTGTAAAATGTACATACTCTATGCAATAACACCAGGAGCCAGTTGCACAGCTAACTTTAGGCTTTGACAAGTAGTAATACTGTAGGCGTTTGCTAAGCGCAGATTTTCACAGCATTAAATTAAAATGTTTTGCACCACACAGACTAGTTCTTATGCAGAGAATTGTTGTAGTTGTTACTAAATATTTAGACCCTGTAACTGCCAGGTGTGACTGTTGTAGCTTCTGCTAACACATTTAAGACAAAACATAACAGAGCTAATGGGATGTAGCTGACTCTTGATTAAATGCTGTTTAAGAATTATATAAACTGGAAAAATACACAATATACCTCAAATTACAAATCGTTGTACAGATATTTCCATCAGGAATTGCTAGAGAGCAAACACAGAGCTAAAAGATGGTGAATATTGGACTTAAATTTGCCAGGTGAACAGAAAAATGACTAAACAACTACATTTTTCTCTTTAATTGCTGGATGTGTGAATAAGCAACTGTTGCTAACAAGTTCGCCATATCAACTCAAAAGGTGATGATGCGTCAGCATTGCATATTAGACCATGTAATTTGAAATTTATGAACTAAGTTCTTGACAGTTCTTCAAAATCACTGCAAGGTGGTCATTTAAAAAGCATTTCACACTTCAGTCATCGTCACTGTTTTTGACAATATGTGATGATGATTTGCAATGAGGGTTTTAAAGATACTGAGGTCAACCCATTTGACAAAGGACGGAAATGAGGGTGATTGTGTGGCAGAGTGTGTAGTCACAGTCCTGATTTTAGCGGCAGTGCACCGCATCCAACAAAACACTCATTTGACCTTTTATCCGACTGAAAATGAAAGATCAAGGAAGAGGAAAAGAGGAAAAAATCAGACAAACTGTAACCTGTTTAAAATGACTGCAGATTGATGAGGTGGACACACATGCATGCACGCACACACACACACACACACACACAAAGGTACAGATCACAGGGGGGGGTAATCCATACTCAGATGGTAGACAGGAGAATGACCTTTACCAGTTTTGTCGTGACTCACTCTCACTGAGAGAATGTGCACTTCACTGAGAGTTTGTGTGTTTTGTACAGAGTTTAGGTTGTTAACTGTCATTTTAGCACAAGATGTTCAATCTTTAGTCAGATGTGCTTTTGGATGGGACCGAAGGGAAAACCCTGAGACTAATGATCTGCTCTGAATTCTGGAGAAGCTGCTGAGAGTTCAGCTCTCTCACAGGAAAACTCCCGCTCAGCATACTGTAATTAGGACGTGTGTGTGTGTGTGTGTGTGTGTGTGTGTGTGTGTGTGCGTGCGTGCGTGCATGTGTGTCTGCTTCCACAGTCTGATAAACAAATCCAGATTTTAAAATTAAACCATCTTCAGTGCACTCTTACCAATAGACACATCACTAAAAGCTATTTCTCTTTCTGTCACATATTCCTGTTCATGTGTTTGTCAGCTTGCATTAGCGTTTCCATTCAAACCCTCATTGTTAGTCGAGTGTACAAACAGTCGTGGTGCTCCAACCTGTGAGAGCAGGTGCGGTGTGCAAACAGCAAACTCTGCTGTGTCGAGCATTGTTCACTCTCTTTTGATTAGATCCAAAACAACACTCAGGCCTGCTGCTCTGGTGGCATAGCAAATGGCGCCTCTCCAGTATGTCATTCAGTTTGATTCATTTTCCATCAGCTTTCTGAGCAAACTAAAAAGCCTGCAGAAAATAGATTGAGCCTTGAATCACAAAACAAATTGTTCCTTGGCCTGAAATTATTTCCTAGATGTGATTTTGATTGAAGGTGCAAATGATTGTTTCAAATCTTTGATGTTATTTTTAAATATTTTCCAATTTACACCATGTAAACATGTTGTCTACTAGAACTTGCAGATGCAGATACCTGTTGCGCCAGTCAAAAACATGATGCATCACCAAGAACATATTTTAAAATATAATGTAATGTTATATTTGCTCTGTACCCTGATGATGTCATCAGAGTAACTTGAGTTCAGCTCGAGACAAATATTTGCATAATTTGAAATGTAGGATCCAGGGTTTTTTGAAGCTTGACTCACATTAGCAACTAAAAGTCAGGATATCTCTCTGTTGCACCGAATCTTTTTATGACCTGTAAGTCCCCCTTTAATGTCAGAGATTAAATGCCTGTTTTCATTTTAGCGGACACCTGAGACAATAAAAGAACTAAATCCAGTTGTATGACTGATAAAGTTGATTTTTATTGTTGTAATGCTTCTATTGAGTGTGAGTTAATTGAACGCAAGTACAAGTTACATTATTATTAGCAAAGTCATTCTAAGTCAGACCAGTTTTGTTTGAAAATATTAGCTTTGATGACAAGTTTCAGTGAATGAATGAATGAATGACTAAGTATGTGCGAAGTAAAATGGATGAATGAGACAGAAACTCCCTCCACGTTTTTCCTGTTAATGCCGTGCACTGTATTTAATGCCATCAGTCATTTAAGATTGATCAAGCATAATTAAAGAGGCTGTTTTTAGCAGATAAGAGGTGTAGAGTGTGAGGACCTCTTCCTCCTCTTCCTTTCTCCTCTCCTGCAGCTGTCTTATGAAATCTTTTCTAAATGAATGATCTTGTTGGCATCTTTTAATTAGCAGGGGGAGTCTGGACATTGAGTGACTCTTGCCTGGCATGTGGAAGTTGTCACTGTTCTCCTTGTTCTATCATCTTTTCTCTTAATCGTTCTTCCCACGCCAACTCTTCTTCCTCCTCCTCTTCCTCTTCCTTCTTGATTGACAGGATTATCAGGAGTCCACCCACCTGGAGCAGTTTGTGACCCGCTTCCTACTGAAGGAGACAACCAATCAGCTTCATTCACTTCAAAGCTCACTTGAGTGTGCCATGGAAACCACAGCTGAGCAGACTCGACAGGAGAAGTAAGAACAAACCTCTCTGGTCCCACTCACTCTCTCACACACACACAAACACACACAATTAGTCATTAAAATGTGGAGAAATTGTATTGTACAATGGCACCCATAATTACAGTTCTCACAGCTATTCTAACAGTTTTGTCCAAACTACACACACACAAATTTAGATCCCACATTTTAGACTTAAATGATGTGTTTATTCAAGGAACAACAACACAGGTTCTTACCCTGTTTTTGTTAAGACCATCTTAAGACCATCTGCTCTTCCCTGTAATCCAGGAGTTATCTTTACTCTGTTATTACTTGATCATACAATGTAAATTCTTATAGGGGGGCAAAGTGGAGGGAGCAAATTAAAGAGGGATTGTTAAATCCTGTGGGAAATAATGAACTCACAGGGTGAATCATCAACAACTCTGCAGCTCCATCCAACTCCACAGAGCACTTCAGCGTCTTTCAGCTTAATGCTTTGGTCTAAACTTTGTTGTTGTGGTTCACTACTTCATTACTCCCATCCTCAGCCATATTTCCAGTCACAGCAGGCAGCTCTCGTCAGAAAAAAAACACTGATAAAACTGATTGCACACAATACCAGCTCAGCGCCAAACAAAAGACAGACAAAGTTAGCGACTAGCTGGTGAACATAATGAGCATTTGGCAGCTAAAGAGCTAGAATATTACCTTCAAGAGTTGGTGGAGACCAAATCAGAGCTAAAAGGAGTGTGAATTACAGACTTACAGTCGTCAAGTGGACAGATGGATGCTAATGTTGCTCTGTGTCTGCTGGATGAGTACTTAGGGAACTGTTTGCTAATGTGTTCACCACATAGACTGTATGTAAAGATAGACGGCATGACAGCTCGCCAAAAATGAACTAATAGGTGTTTGCATGACAGATTAGACAATTAGACAGTTAGATGACCTTATCGTGATTATGATCTCATCATTAGCATGTTTACAAATGCACTGACTGATAATTAAACTCATTCTCCATGTGAAAAGAGACGACAGTTGATAATTAAAGGAGGTACTTGTTCTTTCAGGGCTCTCTCTGTGTGTGTGTGTGTGTGTACTTGATCAGTCTGCGTCTGCATTCAGATTTCAGGTATGCCTCTAGTGTGCTCAGTTCATTAGTCATGTAGATGACTCACCGGACTACAAGTGCATAAAATTTCATATACGGTGTGTGTGTGTGTGTGTGTGTGTGTGTGTGCGTGAACATGTACGTGGGTCTGACCCTGCAGGTAGGCTTAATGTTTGTGTTCATAGTTTATTTAAAGCACAGGTGGTGCAGCTCTCCCATCACCTGAGTTCACACTTGAGCTGCAACTTCAACTGCTGTGCACTGATTCGCTGCCAGCGTCCGCCAGCCCTCCACTCAAGAGAAACAAACATTGCTTATGATCATATGCCCTTGTTATTGTGTGACTTTGGCGTTTAAAAGTTAGGACAAACTAACAGCAGTAGACCAACCACTTCCAAGGGCTGTGAATTAAAATAGCTGTTTTTGTCAATGGAGTCTGGCAGCTTTGAACTGAGCTATATGGCGTCTGTTTCTGGTCAATCAGGAAGGATCTGACAGGTCTGTCTCTGTAGGGATCCATTCAGTAATGTTGTTAAATTCTTCAAATTAATAATTGCCTGGAAGATTTGCATTACAGTCATAGTAGCTCATTTGCAGCTGATCTGATGATCGACTGGACCAGTTCCAAAAGTCTTAGTACTAACCGCTCATTTTGAACCCAAAAAAGAATTAAAAATACCAGAGTTATCCTTTAAATTGATTCCTGTAGATTTTCTTGTGCTTTCTATCATATCCCTTCTCTCACCATGACCGAAGATGATGGGCTTAGATAATCGACATCTGAGTCAGAAAGACTCTTCTTCTCTTTCCTTACCTCTCCTCACCTCTTCTGAGTGTTTCTTCTCTCTTCCTCCCTCTCACATCATTTCAAAGTGTGACTCCCTCGCTCCCAGAGCAGCTACTCCTGCAGCATCCTTCCCTGAATTCCCCCGTGCATCTGAATGGAATCACTCTGCTCTTCCAAACATCTAGAGGATCTGGGTGTTTCTCTGGTGGCTTTAAATAGGTTTCTGTGGTCAGCTTTACAAGTGTGAAGAGGACAAACGGGAGCTCATATTCATAGATGCACGAAATGAACAGAAGAGCTTTTTATTCATAAGCTCTGTTGTTCATTTCAACAGTAATATTGGTGATTTGTTGTTAGTTCACCAACAAATATCCCCGGCCTTAACAATACAAACACTGTCAGTATTTCACTGATGATTTTCATTCATTTTCTGGCTTTAAAACTCAGTTTGAGTTGGAAGCAGAAAAGGTGAGACAGTGACAAAAAGGTCCTGAATCTCATTGCCGCCCTGCTAAGTCTGGCTGCTCATCTCTTAACCTCCTCTTCCTCCCTCTCAGTCAACAGATAGGCTGTGTGAGGAACATGACGATACAAGGCTGCTGATCTTTGCTCTATTACTGATCTCAGGCGATTTTTTACGATATATCACGATATTAGTGCTGTTGTATGAAGCAGCCACAATCTTCCTAACGAAACGTAAGTATCACTTTGCATGAGGCCTGGAAGCAGGAGGAAACATCTAACCTGGCTCTGTCAGGAAAAAGTCTGGCAACCAATAATGGCACATAATAAGTGGGGCATCATCTTTCAATCCTCTTCTCCTTAAGACATCCATGATGGACAAAGCCAGGCTAGACAGCTTCCAGTCCAGAGTCAAGCTAAGCCAACTGTCTCCTGGCCACAGCTCATTTATTTTACTTAACAAGAAAGAAAAATGTGCATTTCTCAAAATCTCTTTCTGTTCATTTAAATAGCCATCGAATAGACCTTCTAGATGGAGCCAGAGCCCATAGCTAAATTGAAAACAAGCAAGAGGGAAACGTTTTTGGTCTGTGGACTAAATTGTTATTATCCTGCAATGAACTGCGTTTATCTAAAACATGTAAACTTAACCTATTAAACATTGTTTATGGTAGTAAGTGTAAGTAATAAACCTGAAATTGTACAAAAAGAAGTTAGAAAGATTGGTGGAGAGTTTGTGCTTTCCAAAAAATAATTATCAACGTTTTTGCTTGGTCATTTGCATAAAACTCACATATACACACATAAACATGCACACGTGTATTCAACTGCACACACAGACACCCTGAGGTCTTCTCAAAATATCGGACCGAACAACTTGACAGCACTTAGATAAATCCTAGGTGATGTCACCCTGCGGCTGCATGCACCTTGTCCCTGGCATTAGCATCACTGTCAGACCGCCACAATGTACAAATTTAACGTAAGCCCAGGAACCTTAGGTCTTGCTAAATTTGTTCTCAGCTGACACATCTATTCATGAGATACCTGGTGCCTCTTAAATTGCAAAAAAAAATGTCGGTGGGAACATCAGGAAATATTGCAGAGACCTGAAATATTTTAAATGCACATCTCACTCCCTTGAAAATCACAAGTTATCCCTCTTTTTTGGCACAAATGAGTCTGTTTTTGAGGGTCAGTGGAGAGCAAATCCAAGCAAACAATCTCTTTTGTGGGACCCATCTGTTATATGCTGTGTGCAGTGCACCACAAAAACCACAGAACAGAAGATATCAGTGTTACATAGACTTTTAGCTGGAAGGAGAACAGTAAAAACAATTTTAAAAGAACATATGCTAAAATATTGTGATGTTTGAATGATTATCTCTGTGTTTTTGACTCCAGACAGGGACCGCTGAAGCCTGAGGTTTTGTCCATCCAGTGGTCGGGTCGTCGCTCCAATCGGAGGCTTCAGAGGAACAGCAGCCTCTCTCCCAACAACCCTCTCCTCAGTCTCGTCAATTCAGGTGGGTTTATACTATATGCTCTGCTGTCTGATGCCGAGGTTGTATAACTCAGCAGTGCCATGTTTCTGTTTCAGTGCATCCTGTTGTGTTTCACAGCACTCCACTCTTGGGTTATGTTGTCTTGTAGCTGCCAGCAGCAAAAAAGAGTCAGCGTGTCTCCACAGGCCAGAGAGCCGAGCACAGGAGGGGAGGGAATGTCATGTGGGTGTGAGAGAGAAACTGGTGTGAGAGACACAGAGAGAGAGAGAGAGAGAGAGATTTAAGGGGAGAGTTATGTTCTCATGTGTGTCAATCCAAAGCCGTTGAATACTTTGGCTGAGCTCAGGTGGAGCTTTGAGGTTGGGGGATGTGCATGTTTGTAGATGGTGAAACTAAGCTGACTGTGAGACCTCAGTCTCAAATCACCATGTGCTGTGACTGTGAATACACTCGCTCTGTAAGGACGAGGATCACTGAACACAAACTCAGTTCATGATATATGAAATAACATAACAGCAGCGCCACAGTTAGATAATCAGCCAAGCACGCCCCGGTTTGTGATGTACAAGTGAACCCGCCTGCAGTTTGTTGACTTGTGACGCCTCATTTGCAAGGTCACACTCTCTCTCATGTTTTGTCGATGTTATCATGCCTCCATACGGGAGAAAACCGTGGCTGGAGGCTTTATGTTTTCGGGTTTTCTGTCCAATCTCATTCTCTTGATCCAGACCTCTAGGTGTGAGTGTCTGGAGAAGCAAAATATTAAAACTTTGAGTGAAAGAGTTTGTAAATCGTCTCATCTTCTCAGAGTTCTAACAAGCTCAACGTTGGTATATCTGAGAGAGGATACTTATGGAACAAGATATGGTGCCCCTCATTACTAACACTGTTTTCCCTGTTGTTGGGTGGGTGTATAATATGCGATACATTTATAAGTAAAACTGCACTGAGTACATGAACTATACTGATAATTCCCTGGTGGAGGATCAGGGAAAGTTGTGTTTGTATCAGGGATGAGGTAAGATTTCACCAGCAATTGTCTCAAGTTCAGGGGATGTTCGTGCACTACTTTGAAAACATGGTAAACAGTAAATGGTCTGCACTTCTATTGCAACTTTCTTGTCATTTATGTCAGCTATGAATTTATTTTCAAGCAGTGGATCAGAGCTTAAAATGTGCCTGTATTTTTTGTTTAGTCTTTTCAAAATCTTTACCCACAGCTGAATATTTTAAAAACCACGTACGGAGGTTCATGAACTGACTGTCAAAGTTTTGAAAATTCCCTTGGACATTGCACCTGCACAATACCTCTTTAGTACAGAACTGAACAGGACGCTAGAGCCCATATCTGTGACGAGGATCAGCATCATATCTTATATAGCAAAGAAATGTATCCTGCTCAACTGGAACCAGCAAAGACCTCCAACATTTAGTCAATTCAAACAAACTTTGAACGACACATTACACCTGGAACAATGCACTTACACCTGAAAAAACCAGGGGGACATTTTTCTGTGAACATGGGAGCTTATGGGCCTTTGACCCCTTTTCCAGTCTATTCAGACTAGCCTTGATTACAGGCCTCAAAGCTTTTCTATTGATTGGCATGATTGTGCATTGCATTACATGAAAGGAAATGCCCTCTGGGACACCGCCACTATTCTATTATTCAGTATAATAGTAATAATACTATTATAGTATTCAGTTGAAACAATCGATGGAGGAGAATGTGTTTAAAATAGTCGATTTATGCAGCACCTTTCATCCCTTTGCCTTTGTACTTTACTCTTTCTGTCTGAAATCCATCCTCTGTGCGTCTCTGCCTCTGCACTAGGTGTTTATGATGAAGACAGCCAGTGGATAATCCAGGTCAACAGACTGCAGAAGCTTATCGACCGTCTAGAGCAAAAGGTGACTTCCTCCCATTCAACCCCTCCATACTCTCCTCTCCTTCCTGCCTTCGTCTTCTTCTTCTCTTCTCCTGTTATATTTACCTCTGTCTGTGCCATCTGGTCTTAACATCACTCTCTTAAATTACCTACAAATCGTGGCAAACAGACTTACAACAATATCAACAAATTAACTCAACCCAACAACACCCTCCCACATATAAACACATTCACATATGTGCAGCAGGGCCATATAGGCGGTCGCCTAGAGCGCCAGCTGCTGGAGGGGCGCTGCCGGTAATAATTTGCATCCGCCCCCCGTCCGTCCGCTGCTGTTGAGACGCGCACGCATTTTGGTTGATTTGGTTATTTTATGCGATCAATCAGTCACTCATTTCTATTTCCTATCATCTTTATTAGTTAATTTTTTTTTTATCATTGTATAGTTTTATTTGTACATTTTGATGTCTGCAATCTTTAGTTCTTGTTTATTTTATTACTTTTTGGATCATTTATTGACTTGCACATTAATGGTAAATCAGTAGGTCCCAACCCTGGGAGTTGGGATCTCTCCAAGGGATTCAAAAAATAAATCTGAGGAGCCCTGAAATAATTACTAAAAAGAAAGTAGAAAAAACATATTTCTCTTGTGTCTTCTGATCTTCCTCTTTTTATTGTAAATTACTGGCTTATTGACTTTTTCATGTTTTTCATATGATACAAGCAAAGAAATCCAGTGGTCAGTTTTAAGAAGTTTAACTAGAGATGCAAATTCAGAAGTATGTGCTGTTGAATTAACTGAATGAGTCACTAATCAGGTGGCACACGTATGTTTTTGCTCTTGTCCTGCAGGAGATTCGTCTGGAGCCAGTCGAGGAGGAAGTCCTCGAGAGCAAATCAGTGAGTTTCAGAGTGACTTTTATCGACTTGTCTTCTGTTTCGCTGCAGTGACCACTCTGTGTCTCTGTTCTCACATGGTGGAGTAATGACTGAAAGGGAGGCCACGCTGATGATAACCACTCAGTAGTTGTCATAGCAACAGCAGGGATGTAACTTGACTGAGGCGTATTGCGCTCTTCCTCTACACTGTCGCCTTAATCTTTAATCTCTCTATTTAAAGCTCAATAGTCCGTTTTTAAGACATCTAGATCTATTAGATCTATTAGAGTGAGTATGTCAAGTTACGTGAATATTTCTTTCAGCTATCCATGTGTGTAACCTACTGACAAACCAAATGTCCTCTGGGCTTGTGTGAGTGTGTTTCAGCTATGCATACAAAGTGTGCAGGTGTTTATGTGCACGATATCGCTCCCTGTTTAACCACAGCGTCCACATGCCAAAGCCAATGCGGACTGTTATTTCCACCCAAGCATCATATCACTCATTTCATGGCTGAGAAACTCTCAATAGCTGACAAGTGACTCACTGACAATGACAGCAGACCAGCACAAACACTCGCAGTAGGATTTCTCTCCAGTGGGAGCGTCCCTCATCATAGACACATGAAGAGGAGGAAGAACGTTTATAGTAAAAAGGAGGTTGATTCCAAAACAATTATTGCCAGTATTATTATTATTATTAGAAAATGTTTCACTAACTAGATATTTTAAGACCTTGGCTGCTAAATATTGTTGATGATGTACACCCATACTGTATGTTATTGTAATTTTAGATAACATTGTAAATACAAGGTTTATGTAACAGATATGATCATAATGTCTAATCCTCTCGTGAAGGGAGGCATGCGAAGTATGGCCACTGTGCCTCATTTTGCTCCAGGCTATTCAAACAAAGCAGTCCAATAAACCTCAAACATCTGAATTAAAACACAAACACAGTCTGAATTTAACAGGTTTAGCTTGTTTGACCAAAACAGTTTTATGTCTCACAAACAAACACAAATATTCTGACAGAAATGGTGTGCTGAACAGAGATTTTTACTCTAAGGCAACTTTATTTATTTATTTCATTAGAAATAGACTTAACATTTTTCAATATACTTAAACCAACAAACTCTAATAAAATTCTTTTAAATGTCTTGTGACAAAGGGATTTGATTGCCTTTATTTCCTGTATGAATGATTTCAGAGGTTTGATCCACTAAAGGCGTTTGTTTTTCTCACCCTGAGGTTGGGCCATGATTGTTTAATCACCGGCAGATCTGTTACTCAAGTGTGGCCTATATATCAGCGCCTGTGTGCTACTCCTGTTGTTGATCTTGAAGAAAAAACACCACACTAATAAAAGAGAAATGCACAAAGTGTGTCACCATGAAAAATGTCACTTTTCATATATGATATGTTATAAGACAAGCCCTCAGTGTGTGAAATATAATGTTTCTATAGCTGCAAACAACAATCATTCATTACTGATTCATCTGCTATTATTTTTTTATGAAACTCCTGCCTGAGTCTCCACAAACCAAAGAGATTTAAAAGAGAGAAAAGCATGAAAATCCTCTGATTGGACAAGCTGCAGCCAAGGAATGGTTCATAAGAAATCATTAATTTCACATGTATCCAGAAGTATCATAGCACAGTCGCACAAATGAAACCATGCATATGAATATTACATGGCCCTGTCATGTGTCATTACTGGCTCGATGCAGACGTGCCAGCTTGTGTGTGAATTAATCAATATGTAATTGGTGTGTCACTGGGAATAAATGTGCTGCCAAAGGAAAACCAGTAATGACCCACAGCGCAAGACTGATGTGCAATGGTGTGACTGTGTTTATGTGTGTGTTTACATGCATGAGTGCATGTGTCTCCTACTGTGTGTGTGTGTGTGTGTGTTTCTCCCAAATTAGCCATTGAATGAGTCCTGAGGCATTTTATCAGTCACACACACACACACACACACCTCAGACCAACGGGCAGACCATTCACTTCCTGTTTACATCAACATCTCTGCCTCTGTCAACAACTCCTCATCAGCCGGAGGAAATGATTAGCAGACTTTCTATTGTCGTGGCCGTACGAGGTTTCACGAGGTATACGAGTTTCATGTCAGTCTTCACTGTCATGTTCTGATCCCGCTGTGGCACAAAGGCTGGCTAATTTCTAAAGAAACTGATGCCAGGACATTGAAGAAATGATATCATAAATCGTATTACAAAAGCTCCCCCGTGGTCACATCACAGTCCTGCACAGTCACCAGTTTTCTGGTGACACATCGAGTCAATGTGAAACCCTGCCAGAAGATTTCTGAATGTCCTCCTGCTCCGTCAGACCCACCAGGAGCAAATCCTGACCTTCTGGCTCTGCGTGACCTTACATGTGTGTGTGTGTGTGTGTGTGTGTGTATGTGTGTGTTTTGTCTTTACAGCACATCCTGGTAGTCCAGAGGCAGCTCTCTGTGCTGGAAGAGGAGCTGGAGGAGTTTCGTTTGGCTCTCAGACAGTACATGGAGTGTGCCTGCGCCCAGACTGGATGTCTACAGTAAGTTTATGTTCTCTTTGTTCATATTGTCTCAAAGATTTACTTTACCAAAGATTTACCAGTCCCCACAGAAAAGGAAATTTAACATTTGCTGATGCTACACTGAAAATACACTTTTGCTTTATATATATTCCTGAATATATTGCTTCCATTTGTTAAGAATATGAAACAAAACACATCTACGTCTTTATGCCTTCAACATAATGGACCCTTTAGTTTACTACATTGTGTCATGGTGCACTCAGTAGCTCTTTTTTGCTGTTGATTTTGTTTTTAAAAAGACAATTTTTTAGGCAGGCAGGAAACAAAGAGAAAAAGACAGAGATGTTTTGTTACATATGCTGATTTCAAATCAAGGATGAACGTGTTCATATGCTATCAATAGCTTGCTTGCTCTGCCCTGACAGTTGTTTTGTGGATGTTTAATGAAATAAAAATATTGGTGATCAGTTGTCAAGAGTATGTGAGGAGGTATGTCCATTAACTACAAAGTTGTCTGTAATCTTTAAGGAACTGTAGACAAAATATAGCCATGAGTGATGTTAATGTATCTGTAGCATATTGTAAAGGATAGTGGCCTTTTTACAGTGGAGGATCTCTAAATGTTTGATTTATATAATAACCCCACAGAGAAATCTTCATGAGATTATGAGCAAAGTTGAATTGATTGTGAAACTGTAAAATAGAAACACTGCCGTCAGTGAAATGGCCGTAAGAGTTCTCGTCTCTCCAGTGAAAACTGAAGACATCCTCTGGCTCTTTACCCTAGCGTTAGACCACAACACATCAGGCCAGTGGATGAAAGAACAATTACATTTTAAGATTTCAAACATAAGCTTTGTCTCACTTGACGCTTTGCTGCAAACTTCAGCTCTGATAGTAACGTGTGCATGCTTTGTCCTGACCATTTCTCTAAGCACTCTGTCATGTTTGCTCATTTCCGAGTTCAAATGAGACTAAAGCCTCTGACAAAACACTATACAGCATAATCATGATGTGAGGGGGAGGCCACAGAATTATTTGACAGATTCACACCGCCTGCTCCCAGTCAGTGTGGGAAACAATTCAGCCAGAGAGGCTGTGCTGGGGGACATGATGTAGCACACTAATTAGTGATTGCATGACTTGTGCTCTCTCTCTTGTTTTGCATCTGACAGCATCGCTGTTCAGCGGCTGGCAAATGAATCACGCTTCATTCTCTATGAATTCTGGGAGCACAACAACGTGTGGAAGAAGTAAGTATTCGCCTGCACCGTATGTATTGCGACTAATGTACCGTAGCCTGTTTGAATAAACCCCAAATTATTCTCTGTGCTCAATTTGAACTTGCTGAGAGAAGGTCTGGTTCACGCTGGGCTTAGTGACAATGTACTCTGTGAAGCTTTAATGACGCTAATGTAATACATGAGTGTCACTACAACAGGAACCTCAATGGGAGCAGAGCAACATCAGGCCTTAATTACTCATCCTGAAATGTGCTGCTGTGTCTTTCAGGATAAATGATCATATTCAGAGGGGAAGATAATAATATATCAAAAAAATAAATAAAATGAGTTAGTCAATTTTCCTCTTGTGGTAAATTTAGTTTTTTGAAATTTTTTGGCATCTTTTAATCACTTGGCATGAAGAAAAGGGGATATTTATTACACTGACAGGCAGGTATATAAGACAGTGGCATTGGAAATATTTGTAGATCAGGCAGCATTTTCTGACTTGATGTTGGAGAAAGAACTTTAGAAGAAACAGACACTTCTGATATAACAATTATATATTTTTAGGCTGCTCTTTAGCTGTATAGTTTGTAGAGTTTTAATTTGTTGACTGATAACTGATAATAAACCAGCAGAGCTGTTTAATGAATAAGATGTTTTACAAACAACTGAGGACATATTTATGCAGTTCATCCACAATCCGTTAGTGAATCTCTTTGTTTTGTCCAGTCACCTGCAGACCAACTACAGTAAGACCTTCCAGAGGGGGAATGTGGACTTCCTGGAAACTCCTGAGATCATAACCACCATGCTGGTTCCTGGTGAGGACATTCATTACAGCTCCTGGTCTGATTCTCCACTCACGTCACACACAAACCTATCACATCTAATGAGATAAAGATAGCTTTCAACAGACTGATCTTACACTTCTAGAGCGTAAACTCTTCACCTCAGATGGCCTTTTGTAGGTCTATCGTTAATCACAAAGACATACTGTGCAGACAAATTATCCTCAAACCCTCAGAATTTGATTTTAAATCCTAATCGGTGTGCCAAAGTTTCCAGAGATACCAAAAGGTCGTGCTGGGAGGTCTTTGATTTGAGTATTTCACCCCGTAAATGTGACAAATGTTCAATGAAATGCTGTATTAAGCAGATAAAGCTTGAAGGCTCATTTTCAAAAAGAACTGAAAAAACTGACCACAGTACCTCATACACCCCCACTTCAAAAAATCCAAACTATCCCTTTAAGAAACATACTTCATTCATTTTAGTTGATATCTATGGTATCAAATTCAATAACGTTCAAGCTGTGTAATTTTAGTCTTGTAACAAGTGACATGGATCATGCATTCATTTTTTTAAGGTTTACTTTCTTTTCTTTTCTTTGTTTTTTTATCCAGTAAAACTGGATAAACAATGTGTCTAGTTTTAAAGCTAATTATTATGTAAAATCACATTTAACAGTCAGACAATCATCTCACTCTTCCAGATAAACTCAAATGTTTAAGACTTCACTCTCCTTTTCTTTAATAATAAGTCTGCTCTTGTCCACCTTTTGCCGTCTTTCCAGCATTTACTGCCTAAGCAATTGTCTTTCCCTTCATTACTGCAATACATTGATCTTTATTCTACTATTCTGTCAAGCATCATTACCAGCCTACATAACCACTCAGAAGCAGAGCAGGGAGCAGTGCTAAATAAATTTGTCAAGAGCACAAACCACACACAGCAAGCAGAGGAGAACATGTTCACTGTCTAATTGATTGGGGTCATTTTTCGGGGTCAGTAAATGCTTATTTTTTTCCTTCTCCATCTCCTCCGCAGCTTCATGGTGGGTCCTCAACAACAACTGAAAGTGGACCCTTCATAGGCCGTCACCGATGGGTGCAGAGAACAAACGGTCACCTGTCAACACACCAGGAAGTCCACAAACATTCACACACACTCACAAACACTGACACACACACAAACTCAATACAACTTGTGAAGTCATGGTGATTAGTATCGATTTTATGACCTCCATGTTCCTTCATAGTTAGGTGGTAGCTGAAACAGCCCACATGTGTGTTTTGTTTACACTCCTAGACGACGCTCTGACGTCCTAAAAGCAATGACCTCGTCAGACGGACGCCCATCTGATGATCTGACATCATCACTGTGTTTGACGTGACATCATCTGCAGCCCAGGGTAGATCACAAGAGCTGAAGCGTGCTGTGAATGTGCACAGCGAACATGTGCGTGTGTGTGTGTGTGAGAGAGAGAGAGAGAGAGAGAGAGAGAGAGAGAGAGAGAGAGAGAGAGGGAGAGAGAGAGGGAGAGAAATAGAGGGAAGGACAGATATAATAGTATCAACTGTAGCAGCTCTGGGGAGCTCATTAAACCATCATTCAGTTGTTTCTGTATTCAATGCATCAAATTGAGATAAAAAATCTGTTGGTCATAAATAAAGATGATATATTGTTGTGTATGCCATGTGTTTCTCCACCTTTTTATCTCTGGTTATTACTGTGTTTGTCAGTTTGTCTACCAGCAGGACATCTAGAGATCAAAAGTTACAGATCTCCTTAATAAAAGAGAAGGGCCAAGAGCCCCTGAGAGGGGCAATTGCTGAGAGTTTTGTGCTTATCCAAATATGAATTTATGCCCCCACGAGCATAAGTGTTGGATGGACTTGACTCCTGCTTCCACTAGTATGTTGATTTAACTTATAATTAAAGTGACAAGAATAATACATATCAATGCAATAAACAGCTCTTCTCTCTGTGTTTATTTGTCATCTGATATCTCCGGTATGAGACCAGAGCACAGACACATAAAGCCTTAAATACAGCTTACTTGAGTGTGCCTTTGTGACTGCCATGTAAACATGCATCAAACCTTAACAAACAGTACCACCTCGTGGATTTAGATCAGTGCTGCAGCTGTAATATTTATTCTGGTTTTCCAACTGGACCGGAAATATTTCCAATTATTATCATTCATATTATTATTGTATTGAAGATGTCTAATGAGGCAACATAAGAAGAAACACCTGCACATGTAGATGTAAAACTGAATTTATTGATATGTGACTACTAGCTACTATTTTATCATGACAGAATGATGCTTTCACATATTTATGACGTGCAAATTATTTTCAAAAAAGGTGTCTGCATTTTTTGGGATTTGGAGAAAATGTAAGTGTCTATTCTCTATGAAACTGATTGATTTGCATTGTAACCACATGATCTTGAGATGCCAAACCAGAGGTGGAAGAAAAATGTATATCTCTTACTTGAGTAAACATACTAATGCAACAATATAAAAAATACCCAACTACTTAAACACTTAACCCTTCATTCAAAATTTAACATAAACTTACCTCATCAGGAAAAATGTCCCCTTTCGAGCAGCGAAGTACTTTGTATAAACAAGTATCTCAAAAGAACAGTCGGTACCCAGGAGAAAATGACTGGACCCTTAATGAGCAAAGGGCTCCACATAGTGTTTTATACCATGAATATCATTTTGTTTGTGTGTCTTTAAATGTCTGAAACGTCACAGCCAACAATCAAACAGAACAAAACAGGCGGTTTTTGCATTTTATTGATAAATTATCATTTTTAAAAAGACCCACAAGCCTTCATCTCCTTTCACCTCTCACAACGTTTCCAAGTACTGAATCTTTACTATGTACAAAGTTTTTTAATATTATTTTCCGCTTCATCATCATCGTCGTCATCATCATCATCATCACATTCAAAACAAGGTTAGAAGTTTGAGCTGTACCCACTGGTCAAGATCAAGAGACAGGATGCTGAGTTATAGCGATGCTAGCTAGCACAGTTCACTGGAGGTCAGAGAGCGGCGGTATAAGCAAAGGGAGGAGGAGGGTTTACATTCTAACTCACAGGCAGAGGGAGCAAAGACAGGAACATCGTACGCTTCAGCTACCTCTCTGAAACAGAGAAAACACCACCTCAGTGACCAAACATAAAGTCAACATGCAAGCATGAGTCATGGTTTCACTTTCCATCAGTGAGAAGGCAACAAAAGAGCAGTGAAAAAACACAGGGAGGTACGGCAGATACAAAATAACTCAAATAAAAAGGGTTATTGCTGTAGTGAGCTAAAAGCTGCATGGCACAAAAACTTAACACCTGGATAAAAACAAGCTCCTGTTGATCTGATGCTCTTCTTGACTAATACTGGGCAGCAAAGTTGGCACAAATGGGTATTTAAGGAGGATTTCTTTTAAAAATGTATCATTTCGACAGTTAAAATCATATAGCAATACTACGTCAGTGTACACAGGCAAGGTAAATGTTACAATACAGTATGGATATGCAGCTTTCTGTAGCTGGAGTTAAACTAGCAGCAAAACAACACATACAATTGCATATAATCGTAGTGCAATGGGCAAACTGTTCTTAGGAGGTTGTCTCATTTTGGTCTGGTCAGTAACAAAAGTAATCAAGTGGGTGCCACGATCAGTCAGGCAGCTGAAAAACAAAAAAAAAGGCCCAGAAAGACCAAATCCAGCCAGTTTGCTAAACTATTATTTTTAAATCAGCACAGCTAATTTTGGCATTCATCAAGAAAAATCAGTTAAGTTCTTGATTCTGTATTTTGGCAAAAATCTGGGCAGGAAATTGAGTCCTTATGGACTAGCAGGAGGACTGATTGACATACATTTGTTCAGCGAACCAAAACTCTGTGAAACATTTCAGACGCAAAGACAAACAAGATAAATCTCAAACGTAGCCCTCTTCACACATACACAACACCTCCTCAACACACTCCTGTCCAGACAATCTGCAGACGTTCCACTCCGCTGAACACGACTGGTTTGAGATCTGAACAAGATGAAAAAACTAAAAGTGGGGTTTGATCTTCCAGCCGTGCAGGGCCGTGCCATGCCAAACCCACTCTAGGCGAAGCTATTCTCTGGGTAGCTGACTTTGATAGCGCCCCAGTAGCAGGCTCGTATCAGACAGATGAGGCCCAGCAAGTAGGCGAATGCCCAGGATACGTAGGTGGCATTGTAACGACTGGCAAAGTCCCGAGTACCAACCTGTTCATACAGAGAAGAGGAAGAGAAGCTGGGTGAATAGTTAACGCAGAGAATGTAGATTTTCATTTATGCATTTGTGAACTTTTATCTTGAGAGTGAACACTGTGGGCAGTACTCTGACTGATTAGATCACTAAAAAGATCATCAAAATATCAACCAGTGACCCACTTTATCGGAAAAGTTGGAGAAAAATGAAAGCAAACTGCAAGAAGTTCAGTAACCTTGAATTAAAATACTAAGAACTATAATCCCATGAAATCTTTATGAAGTGATTATCACTGTAATGTGATTATACTAAGTCTGATGTAACTCTGACATACTGTAAAAAAAAAAAAAACTGAACAATATGTGGTTGTTTGTACAAAATACCTTTACTAATAATGTTTGTATAATAATAATGTTTTTGTTCACTGAACAGTCCAGCGGTTTAATGGGTGTATTTGATGTAAGATTTATATCTATTTCTCTCTTTTTTTAAATCTATCTACACTGTAAAGCAACCCCCCCCCCCCCCCCCCCCCCCCCCCCAGGATGAACTGTAAACACTTTGATCCTCTAAAAATTTTGACCTGATGATGATGTTGAATAAAAGTCAGTGACTAAGATAGCGAGTATGGTATACATTACGTCTGCTAAACACCAGCATGTTACATTGTCGTTGTGAGACGCGCTAGCATTAGGATCCAGCCCCACAGAGCTGAAGCTGTAGACACCGTCTCACCTTTTTTTCCATTTTCACTTCTGTTTGTTACTGACCTGTTCCATATTTCCTGCTAAATGTTTTCACTGCGAAGCACTTTTTTAGCTTTTGTTTTGAAAAGCTCTACATGTAAAAATCTTTACTTGATTTCTGAAAACATACAAACAAGACAAGACACACACAGCACTTACTGTTAGACCCACTCCAATGAAAATGCAGATCATTCCTATGGTTATATAAGCACAACAGCGCCTCCTAGGAAGCGCACTGCCCACAGAGGATCTGCAGACAGAGATGGAGAAGGGAAGCAGAAACGGGGTCAGTGTGTAAAAACAGACTGTAGTTTTTACAGAATACATCTTTAGATATGTTTATGTTTTGTCCTGCAGCCTGGTTCTCATTCTTCTGTGTGTGCATATTCATATGCTGACCATAAGAAAACTTAAAATTTAACTTGAATATCAGAAAACCGTGTATGAGTTAATAAAATCAAGCACAAAGGGAAATTTGCAAATTGCATGATGATGTGTCTCATACTTTCTTTGCTGTCCCACCTTTTTTCCCCAGTGATCTCACTCCACAGCACCTCAACAAAATCTCTCTCTTCCTCTTTTTAAGCCTCACATGAGAGCAGTGGAGCCCGGTCACATGTGCAGCGTCCGACAATTTCAGACTCAGACAAACACACGCACAATTCAACTGCCCTTAAGCACCGGCATCAGTTTTTTTTTCCTCACTATTACTTCACTTTCCTCCCCCTCGCGGCTCTCACATGCCTCTCATGTGACGGGACTCAAGCATTCTTCAGGAATCGCTGGTATTCAGATTTCTTAGGGGAGCCCGATCACCTGATTTCTTACCTTCTCCCACTCCTTCTTAAAACTCCTCCTGCTTTCACATTACCTCTTTGTTCGACTCACTTTTTACATTTGTACCGTCTGACCATGTCCATCATTTGACCCGTGGCCATATATGGAGCACATCTTCATTTCAAATGATGTTTTTAAGAGATTTAAGCGGCCTGAGGTACACTGAGCATCACTTGTTAAACAAGAATTAATCAGGCAAACCCTGATTAATCAGATTGGATCTACAGACTGATTGGGAAAACAGCTTTACTGCAGTGCTTTGACTGTTGTAGTCAGGCAAAGGGAATTGGGGGGATTTTCCTTTGAAAAAGTGCTGCTACACTAAAAGGTATCAGTTCCTTATAAGCTATAAGGTAACATCATCACACGACTCCATGTTACTTCAGCTGACTTCTGTTACAAGACTTCTGTTACTTGTTAAGAAAAATGAGATAAAGAGGAAATGATGGAAACAAAAACACAAAGACAGAAATGGAGAGTCAAAGATTATTACCATTACAATTAGCTAAGAGACAGATTAAATTTAATTAAAATTAATGGTCTCCTAGAAGCTTATAGGCTTTATTTGTTGAGTGATTTAGGTGAGACAGAATACTATCGTGTGTTTTCTTCCTCATTTATATGATTATCTAAAGGCTACACATTGAAGTAAAATGGCTGCCTCTCTTCTCTGCTGACTTCTCATGGTTGGATTATTTATCATCATTATAAAAGACTTGAGTTTCCAGAGGGGAATCATTTTTGTCGCACATTTTAGTCCTGAAGCTTTGAGAGAGGAAATAAAGTTCCTTGTTTTCAATGTAATACTTTATATTGGAGTTATGTTATTTTCTGACAAATGTTGTTTCAATGCTGCAACGGTATATTTAGTGACTTGTAAATTCACGTGGGCCGGGAAGTTGTACACTACTACGGCTGGTAGATGTAAACATGCACAAAAGACGCACAGAGAAAAAGGCATGAGTAGAGATATGAATGGAGATACTGTCGTAAAATGAATAGAGCAAACTGAGGCACAAATACAGGTTAAGAAGAAATCCTGCCCCATCAGCATGACAGAAAGTATTGAGGCAAGACTAATTCCTGTCACACATCTAGATTAGCTTCCATAACCTCCCCTACACTCTCTTTCCAAGAACGGGAAAGTCTGACTACAATGAATTCCTCCACGGGGTAAGCACTTGAAAAGTTCTCCAGCAACAAAAGCAAAACAGCTGAAAGTCAAAAGCATTTACATCTTGGATAGGCTCTATTGAACAAAACAAAACCTACTGCACATGGCTGAGAGTTGATGCCAAAGCTGAAGTGTAACATTAGTGTTTTAAAACATTCTGCTTCATGGTAAATTAACCTTCCAGTAAGAGTAAGATTAAGATAATGTCTTTGAAGCTGGACAGGTCTTCAACACTCACCCAGCCTCAGCTCCACACTTCTGCATGCTTACCATGTCTGAAAATATCTAATTCATTTTAGCAGCCACTGGCTTCCATTTATCCCTCTACAATACGAAAATGAAGTTGCAGATCTTTGAAACTCAAACTTTGCAGTCTGCAGAATGATTTTCATACAGAAACTAAATGAAAACAAATGGTTGCTTGCAACAGTTATAAAACAAAAACATTCAAAACTAAAACACAGTCATGTGTTGGAGCTAAAACTTGAAAATACTCTGGTATGGTGGTTCAAATTTCATTACAAGTTCACATTTTCTTTCTTATGCGATGGCATTGTTTGAGTCAATCTTCCAAATGGCATCACTCTAAAAGACTACAAATAAACTGCAGATAAAATAAAATTCACATTTCACAGCAGTCAAGGATTTGATGGACTCACATTTTTTTGCAGTGAGGACACTTGGCTAGCGTGTTAAACCGAAGCTCCATCCACTGTGAGGAAACACAAGAGGAAGCACTGTTAAGTTACACATCAGAGGAGCATCACACACACACACACACACACACACATATATGTGAACACACTAACACTAACTAACACACCATCTTCCTGCTGCACTTTTACAACAATCAACACAAGATCTAATGGGAATGATTTCACATGATTTGCAACTTCTGAACCTATTCATTGTGTCTGTATTGGAGAAAATATCAAATGGTTGGCTAAATTAGCATCTAAAATGATTCTCATAATGTATTAGTTTGGGTTCTGAAGTTAAAAAAAAATGTAGTGTTATGAAAATGTTCATCCCATCACGGATCAGTGCTGCTAAATGTCCTATTGACACAAGTTTAATATGTGACTTTGGACATCTGGCTTCAATAGAAGATGTTTCTGAGGCAAAGTCAGAAACAGCAAATTCAGGCAAAATCACCTTAATTTAAACCAAATTTATATACTTAGAATTTTAATTGTTTTACCGGAAGCTTTCTTCAAAGCCAGATGTGTGCAAAGCCACATTATCACCAGTGTAAATAAGTCCGCAGATTGAACTGGAGCAGGTTAGGCTGTTGTTAATATGTCCACCAGTATGACCAGCTTTCTCAACCTGTTGTTGTTCAGGGGGAGAACCATCGCTGGGGAGGCCAGACATTGGCTGGGATGACCTGGCGTCCTCACTGCCCTACAGACGCGGCAAGCAACATTGTGCAAACATTAAGAGGACAATACCGCTGACTTTGACATGCAAGTCGGTGTCGAACTGATTCAATACTTCTATTCCTTCCTTTTATTAATATGCAATATGATAAATTCTCATACAAGGTATTTAAATGTCCATGAACGTGAACATGTTGCATGTCAAAAATATTTAAAGTATCCTCAAAAAGTTGTGCATGACAATTTATTTAAGATGGGAATAATCTGCAAATGCCTGCAACAAGTAGGATTTTCAATGATTCTGACAGGGAAAGGAAAAGTGCAGCAAATGTATGTCAGACATTTGCAAACATCATATTATACCAGAATCTGTGACTGTCTGTCTGGCTTTAATTTCATGAAAGATAATTCAACAGGAGAGAAACATCTCATTAGCTCTCATGCGTGCTTTTGACTAACTTCTACAAAAAGCTATCCTCATATACGGTAAAACAAGTCATACCAACTATGCAGCTATTCAGTAATACTGTAGAAAATCCCTCATTTCCATCAGCAAATGTTGAAGAATCTGCTGTGGTGTAGCTCTCAGGACTATTAATATGCACGTACCAACAACAGCACAGCAACAAATTTCTGCAGGAGGAGGTCTGTGATTGGTTAGATTGGTTGTCTTGGTGGGTTTACGTACTAGGAAGGTGTTGCCACAGTGACCGCAGACCACCCTCATCCCCTCAGGTTGGATGGGCAGTGCCGGCTGAGCGGGCTGCTCCTCTGGGATCACCATCACTGGGCTCAGGTTGATTATGCGTCTGCTGTCGGAGGAACAAAGAGACAAGTTTATACGGCTCCAAACCTACCCAAGACATGATTGTTTTTGATGACATAGAACTTCAGAACAGGTTTGATATGTCTTTTTGTCAGAGCCTGACAAAAGAAGCAATAATAGAAGAAATAGGAAATAAGAGGGTAAAACAGACTGAACTTGAACTGTCTGCTACCTACCAGTTTGGTCGAGGACATCCTATCCTCCTGGATGTGTCTTTACAGATGAGCAGGCAGTTACAGGGACACCTCACATATTTCTTCCCTGTTGGGGGGTTCTTGATGGGCTGGAAAACAACATATTTTTAAAAAATAGCTCAATACAGAACACAAAAAGAAGGAAGAAAGGAGAGCAGTTGGTTTAAAATACTGTAGAGGTAACACAGCAGACCACTTCAGACCTAACAGGCTGGAAAAGTGCTGTGAAAAATCGAAAGCTTTGCCTTTGATCTATGAAATATTTGTTAGTTCAACCATCAGCTTCAAATGTTTGACTGACATGTTGTATTTGTCATTTAACAAGCACTTATAAGGCCTCTGTATGCAGTGCTCACTGTCATAATAATGATAATAAAGTTTATTCATAGAACACATCTGCTCTCCACTGGAAAAACATACATGTTACATATATACAAACATACATAAACCAACCTGCGCACACACAAAATCAGCCTGTTGATTAAGATAAATATACATCTTCAGAGGAAATGTTCTCCTGCTGCAGATCTATGTGTTGTGAACCTGAGCTGAAATAAGATAACTGAAATCCAAACACTATGAACTGTGAACGGTTTCAGATCCGGTGTAACAGAATATCACACGGCTCTCTTGATGCATAAGCACCACAAATATCAGATGGAGGAAATGGCATTTCCCACTCGAGTGTTTGCCATGACAGCCATTCATTCTCCTGGCTGCCTCCACACTGGCAGCTCTACCAAAGCTTTCTGTTACTCGACACAAGCGAGACATTCAAGTCATATGCAGCACTTATCACCGGACTGACTGATGGATGTGACAGACGTCTACATCAACATCTGCTAAGGGTCCTAAAGGGGGACAAAGCCAAGATGAACGTCACACCAGGAAATGTGTGTATGTGTGGTTAGATTGCAAGGAGAGGAGAGGAGAGGAGAGGAGAGGAGAGGAGAGGAGAGGAGAGGAGAGAAGAGGAGAGGAGAGATTGACATCAACACCAGCACTCATTTCTAAAGCCATCACCGGCCTCCACAATTGCCTCCACTCACCGTAGCTTCATTGCAGACGGTGCACTTGACGACGTGCTGATGCAGTTTTCCATCCAGGTTGATGAGCGACTGGCATACGCGGCAGTTGATGACAGGCACACCGCCGGCGTCGGGGCTGGCGATGGCTGTGTAAGGAGGAGGTAGTTCGGCTTTGAGAAGAGGAGGGCAAAGCACACAACACACAGCCGGCTGTTAATCGCATGCATCTATTAAGTGTCACAAACAGACCTGGATCTGGATTTTGTATCAATCTGTAAACAGACATTATCACAGCGCCTCTAGAGGCTCGCCGCACACAAGTTCACATGAGGGCAGGCAGGTTTTCAACAGCTGTAAACAGGTTCTGGTTATTCTGTACAAACCCTCAGGATCATGTTGGCAGATGGGTAAAATACCTGGAGGTGGAAACAAACTTTCTTGTTCGCTCAAAATGTTTTAATATTCTTTACTCAGATGGGTGATTTTGATTAGAAACACTGATTTTGATCTGTGCTTTGGTCTTTGACTTCACTAAATAAAATCAGTTTCAGTTTTCTTTGCTATGAAGACCATAAGTGTTTACACAGCCACAAAAGAATCAGATTATAAAACAGGAAATGGTTCATAAGAACAAAATAACTACAAAAACATCTGTGGTATATCACGAAAGACTAGTAAATGTGTTTCTAGTTTTTATATCAAGTATGTACAGTGGTGGAAGAAACAATTTTTAATTGGTTTAGGAGAAGGCCCATTTAATGTTTTTCTTAATTCATGATCCACTTACTTCATCTGCTGATAAAGGCCACAAGATGAAGCTGAAAGCTTTGGGAGATATCTAGCGAGAGGGTCAAGAATAAACCTTCAAACTCAGCATGTCATTCACCAGGATGCTTACAAGCATTACATTAGATATTAAACGGTGTGATATGGATTATTTTTGGAAATAAGCTACCCATTCATCATGGGTAACACACAGCAACATATAATTTCTGATGAGTGTCTAACAGGTCCAATGTTGTTGGCATCTCTGTGTGAGGACTCTAGTCAAAACAACAAGGAAAAATGCTGTTCAAAATCTTGTTAATCTTTGCATTTGAGTAAAAATATTGTTGTTATAGACAGAAAATGAACTATTAACTATATTATGGTCCTGCACATCCTGTATAGCCTGTAACCCATGGCAGGCCGTGTGTGGCTCTGATTGCTCAACATGTGACTCTTCTCTTTGGCAGCAGCCGAGCACCATTCTGTATGTTAAAGGAGAGGAAACAATGGGCCCTTTTAGATGTGAAAAGTGATGTGGTGTAAAAGCCAGTCACTGCCCAGCTATGCTACATGTAACATATGAGCCAGTCTTCTGATTGTGAGGCGACGGCACATGATGTAACATTTGAGCTGTATTTCAAGTAATATGTAATAAAAGAATGTCATAACAGAAAGAAATACTTGATGTCTGATAGTATTCTTATAGTATTGTGAGTTTTAAAAAAATGTAAATTTAATTTAGGGGTTTTTAGACTTCAGTTGGTGCATCAGTTGAATGAGCAGCTACATCAAAATGTTTCTGCTAATGAGGCTAATAAGTACTTACCTACTTTGGGCTAAGGTCTATAAACAAGTGTAATCATGATCATCAAATGGTCGACCTTTACAGACTTAAAGATTTTCTCTTAATGTCTGAAGGAACAACTGTGAACTCACTACAATAGCCACTCAAATGAACTCTGTACTGTTTAATCCCACATTAGCCTTTTGTTATTAGTCTACATTCCATGTATTTTTCAGGGTTTTAAAACACTTAATCCATAGATTTGCACCACACACTACCTTTACTACTAATACTACTGTAGTATTCAAGCATACTTAATGTTACGTGTGATACTATGCACATACTGCACAGCTCAGGCTGAAACAAAAATGCCTAAAAATACACTTTGGTTCCAGCGCTGGAAGCCAAAACAGGAGATTCAAAAATGTCAAAATGTATTTTCTAACATCTTCAGAATTATTCAGTATATTAATTAAGAAGGTGATCAACAGGTTAATCGATAATGGAAATAATCATCTGCTGTAGCCTAAGACAAATTATCTGTACAGTACATCTCTGCGGATACTGTATGAACCCTGACCCCCGTCTACCAACCAAACATGAGGGGGGCATCTAATCTGACAAATGACCGGTTGTCTTCTTGTATCGCCCTGAGTGAGATAATGGGATGAGTCAACGGGTAAATGAAGTTGGCTCTGAGATTCTGAGGCGGCAAACCAGTAAGCACCACAGGGACAGATGGGACACCCCGTCTACAAGTGAGCAACCAAAGCATGCCAAAGACTAGAGTACATGATGGTGCATATCATTCAGAATAAAACCTGTTTTATTTGGCTGAGTTAATCCAAACTGTAATACTGGGTAGTAAGATGCAGGCTGTATTCTCCTCTTAAACCCAAATTCTCAAATAACTGCACAATATCTCAGGAGAGGTCTGTTTCTACCCGCTCCTCCCTCTGCTCTGTGCACTGAAGTAGTCCTAATGCATGTCAGAAACTGAATATAGCAGCTATAGGTTTTCACTGTCACTGTCCACGGAGCCAGAGGTAAGACGAGAAGACGCTCCACTACAACCAGCAGCAGCACCACAACATGCTGCCGCCATCACATCCTGCCCGGCCGGTGCCATCACTGGCTGGATGTTGGTGGGACTTGTGGTTTGTGGTGAAGAAGATGCAAACACAAGCTGCTCAGGCATGTTTCCTGTTGCCCATTAGGCATGAAATAAAAATCGCTTTGAGGTTAAAGGATAAGGCTGTTGGTGGTTGGTTTTGGTCTTTCCTTAAGGCTTGTGGACAACGAGAAATACAGAATATCACCAGACACATCCTACATAGTTGCTCGGATACTTTGCTAGCATCTCTGGTTTTAAAATGTGATAAAAGGAGTATTCTAACAGATTTTCCTTTGTCAGTAACCTCCACCTCTAAATGGAAATAAAACCGAAAAATGAATTTATCCCTGTCAGTTTAAAAACACTGTCTCAGGCTTTTGTTGCAGTCAATTTGTTCTGCCATTCAAGTGTAAAAAAAATCAAGCAAGTGACAACAAAATTGAGCACAGCGCCAGTCTAACCATTCAGATGTAGCCAAGGTCATTGGTCTGTGAGCACTGGAGGAAAACACAGCAAACAGTCCATTTCTACCCGATACTGCTGAATTAAAAACTGTTAGTGGACGACTCTGTTCATCAGACTAAGGAGTCATGATTCTTTGGTGAATCAGAACAGAGATTCCCGTCATTTACACATATAACATCATTTATTTTGATCACAGCTCATCAGTTTCCTGAATGCAGCTGATTATTAGTCAAAGCACCACTGCACACATTCTGCTTTAGGGAAAACACCTCGGTTTTGGCATCTTTGGCTTTAATTAATCCATTTAACAAATTGGCTGATTGAGAATTATACCCCAACAAACCCAGAGGAACCAGAATTAGCCATAATCCAGACTACAGGCAAGGAGGGAGGAGAAACTAGGCCACGATATAGACTGACATTTAGCTTTGACTCAAGCCAGTGCTGTAACATCAGTTTACAGGTGATTACTCAGTCCAGCGTTAAAGTCTTTATGAATAATCCGGTGGTGAAATATGATTTCTGCGAGATTAGACCGCAGAAAATTTTTTTGCTCGATATTAGCCGGTTGTCCTGAAATGCTCCGAAAAGAGTATTACACAGTCAATGAATCCATTCATTTGCAAGCAGAGCAACCATTGTTGTGCCGAGGCAAAGAACACAAAATCGTTTCTTTCCACAACAAAGAGGGACAAGCAGAGGAAACTAACTTCAAATTTTACTGTTAAATTAGTTTAGAAACGATAATCCATGATGCCTCTGAAACAAGACATGAAACAAAACATAATCCTCTGACATGAGATCTGGATGATTTTGCAGAAACACTGAGATTAAAGCCTCCATCAAAAGGGAGCAGCATGTGTGATCATGTGCCTCTCCTGTTTCAAAACTAAATTTGATCTTTTGCTACATAAATAAAGAAATTGATCAGACAAAATTCAGTGCAAAGGCCAGTCCTGACAGCGGCTTGTAGACAGAGGAATAATGAGCTGCAGCTGCCTGGGTCATTCAGCCCTGCCAGCATTGTGGTACTGTAACCTACATTCAGCTGTTTTCTACACAAAATGTGGACACTGTCTAGTTTTCTGGCTCATGATTTGAATTGTGTTTAAGATGCAAAACATGGAAGGGCAGATTAAAACTCTCTTTAAAGGATCAAGGCCAAATATTTGTTGTTTACAGTCGTGCAGATGAGAAAGCTGACACGTAGATGAAACATTTATGACATTTAAATCACGTCCTGCTATTGATCCGCATCCATAAAGGACACATCTGGGCATTTTTGTTGGGACAAAAGGCTGCTAGGCTGCCTGCATCTACAATGGGTCATTTCCCCCCCATCAGTCAACAACATTAAAGCCCACATCCAGCGATGCCTCACGGTGCACCATCACGACTCAGATCTATTTTTTGGTAAAGACCCAAGACATTACAGGCTCCAGTGAGTCGTGATGTAAGCATTTCTGCAGTAAAAACAGAGCTTGCTGTTATTGTAGGCCCCTCTCCTCTAACCCACTGCTCCAGTTCTCACAGTGCAAGCTCCACCCTTCTCCCAGTTGACTGTCCTTGCTTTGCTTTGCTTTGCTTTGCTGCAGTTTTTATTTACGCACTTGCACACACTCGATACGCCCAAAAAATGATTCCGCATGCGGGCGGCTGGGGCTCTACGCGCCGTGTGTTTACCTCGGGGACTTGAATCCTGCAGGTACGGGGGAGCAGTGGGTGTCACATTCTCGGAGTTGGGGCCCGACAGCAGCGGAGATCGCTCGTCCATGCCGTCGGAGGCCATGTCGATAACCGAGAGATATGACGGGCAGAGACGGCGGGGAGGCTCCGGGCTGCACCGAGTCTTCACTCAGCACGGAGGAGCAGCCGGCGGCTGGTTGTCGGTGCCGAGTCGCTCCGGTCCAGCAGCCCCGGTGACGGCAGCCTGCAGGAGGAGGAGCTCCGCGGTGATCCCCGCCCCTCACTGACATGACCCGGGGCAGGGGCAGTGCTCCGACACCGTGTTTATGAACACTGCGCACTTAAGACACTGTGGAGGAATTTAGAGTGAAAAACATGTCCTGACAGCGTATAGTAGTGAACTTGATCATTTACATTTCAGCGCATATTTTCATTAAAAGTGTATAAAATGTGTTGTATGGATCCCGAACACGCAGATAAGATTTCATGATGATGGAGACGCACATTGGTAGATCGACACCTCATATCTGCCACTAGATGTCACTGTAGGATTGCTGAGATTCAGGTCTGTACAGCCCATAAAACCATCATGAAGTATTACATCAGTGATTCCCAACCTTAATGGTTTCTAATCCCATAAAACAAAGCCGTGTCCACGTACATCCCCTCATGACAAGCTGTTTTATGGGTTGTTTAGTTAGTATGTAAGTAAGTAAGTAAATTGTGAACATGTAGACCTAAAGTATAAGTAAATATTAAAGGTCTCATATGCAAAACTTACTTTTTAATGTCTTTTCAACATTAATATGTATCCCCTGTGTGCCTAGAGACACAAAGTCCGTCTTCTCTCTTTTTCTCCTGCTCCATCTTCTGGTAAATGTGTATGAAAACACACCATTTAGATTTGGCTCCTTTTATGATGTCAAAACGGGATCTGTTGATCACATGACCTCCTCTGGCCCTTCAGCAGGCCGACCACTGAAAAAGCACCAGTTCCCAGTGACACAAAGATTACTACTGTAAACGCAAATTGTTTCTGTTCCTCTAAGATGGAGAGTTCAGACTGAGGCTGGAAACAGCTGCAGAGTGATCAGATACAAGAAAAAACACTAAACCATGTAAACCTGTTGTAGTAGGACCTCTAAATAAAAGTATAAACTTTCAAGTGAGCATAATATGGGACCTTTAAAGTGTAAAAATATGTACAGTGGGGCAAAAAAATATTTAGTCAGCCACCAATTGTGCTTGAGAGAGGCCTGTAATTTTCATCATAGGTACACTTCAACTATGAGAGACAGAATGGGGGGAAAGAATCCAGGAAATCACATTGGAGGATTTTTAATGAATTAATTGCTAAATTCTTCGGTAAAATAAGTATTTGGTCACCTACAAACAAGCAAGATTTCTGGCTCTCACAGACCTGTAACTTCTTCTTTAAGAGGCTCCTCTGTTCTCCACTTGTTACCTGTATTAATGGCACCTGTTTGAACTCGTTATCAGTATAAAAGACACCTGTCCACAACCTCAAACAGTCACACTCCAAACTCCACTATGGCCAAGACCAAAGAGCTGTCAAAGGACACCAGAAACAAAATTGTAGACCTGCACCAGGCTGGGAAGACTGAATCTGCAATAGGTAAGCAGCTTGGTGTGAAGAAATCAACTGTGGGAGCAATTATTAGAAAATGGAAGACATACAAGACCACTGATAATCTCGCTCGATCTGGGGCTCCACGCAAGATCTCACCCCGTGGGGTCAAAATGATCACAAGAATGGTGAGCAAAAATCCCAGAACCACATGGGGGGACCTAGTGAATGACCTGCAGAGAGCTGGGACCAAAGTAACAAAGGCTACCATCAGTAACACACTACGCCTGCTTAAGCCAGTACATGTCCAGGCCCATCTGAAGTTTGCTAGAGAGCATCTGGATGATCCAGAAGAGGATTGGGAGAATGTCATATGGTCAGATGAAACCAAAATAGAACTTTTTGGTAAAAACTCAACTTGTCATGTTTGGAGGAGAAAGAATGCTGAGTCGCATCCAAAGAACACCATACCTACTGTGAAGCATGGGGGTGGAAACATCATGCTTTGGGGCTGTTTTTCTGCAAAGGGACCAGGACAACTGATCCGTGTAAAGGAAAGAATGAATGGGGCCATGTATCGTGAGATTTTGAGTGAAAACCTCCTTCCATCAGCAAGGGCATTGAAGATGAAACGTGGCTGGGTCTTTCAGCATGACAATGATCCCAAACACCGCCGGGGCAACGAAGGAGTGGCTTCGTAAGAAGCATTTCAAGGTCCTGGAGTGGCCTAGCCAGTCTCCAGATCTCAACCCCATAGAAAATCTTTGGAGGGAGTTGAAAGTCCGTGTTGCCCAGCGACAGCCCCAAAACATCACTGCTCTAGAGGAGATCTGCATGGAGGAATGGGCCAAAATACCAGCAACAGTGTGTGAAAACCTTGTGAAGACTTACAGAAAACGTTTGACCTCTGTCATTGCCAACAAAGGGTATATAACAAAGTATTGAGATGAACTTTTGTTATTGACCAAATACTTATTTTCCACCATAATTTGCAAATAAATTCTTTAAAAATCCTACAATGTGATTTCCTGGATTCTTTCCCCCATTCTGTCTCTCATAGTTGAAGTGTACCTATGATGAAAATTACAGGCCTCTCATCTTTTTAAGTGGGAGAACTTGCATAATTGGTGGCTGACTAAATACTTTTTTGCCCCACTGTATTTGTGAAATGTGTTTGTTTTTTTTTCTCCATTCATTTGATCTTGTCATGACCCTTTGAGAAGGCCCCAACCCTCAGGATGGGAACCGCTAAAGACGGTAACATTTATATTTCTATATCTGTGCACTGCAGCACACTGGATTTGACACAAAGCAATGACTATATACAGTGCATCCGGAAAGTATTCACACCCCTTCACTTTTTCCACACTTTGTTATGTTACAGCCTTATTCCAAAATGGATTAAATTCTTTTTTTTCCCCTCAATCTACACACAATACCCCATAATGACAAAGTGAAAAGTTTTAGAAATTTTTGCAAATATATCAAAAATAAAAAACTGAAATATCATATGTACATAAGTATTCATACCCTTTATTCAGTACTTTGTTGAGGCACCTTTGGCAGCGATTACAGCCTCAAGTCTTCTTGGGTATGATGCTACAAGCTTGGCACACCTGCATTTGGGGTGTTTTTCCATATTCTTCTCTGCAGATCCTCTCAAGCTCTGTCAGGTTAGATGGGGAGCGTCGCTGCACAGCTATTTTCAGGTCTTTCCAGAGATGTTCAACGGGGTTCAAGTCTGGGCTCTGGCTGGGCCACTCAAGGACATTCACAGACTTGTCCCGAAGCCACTCCTTCGTTATCTTGGCTGTGTGCTTCGGGTCGTTGTCCTGTTGGAAGGTGAACCGTCGCCCCAGTCTGAGATCCTGAGCACTCTGGAGCAGGTTTTCATCCAGGATGTCTCTGTACTTTGCTGCATTCCTCTTTCCCTCTATCCTGACTGGTCTCCCAGTTCCTGAAAAACATCCCCACAGCATAATGGTATTTGCCAAGTGATGAGTGGTGCCTGGTTTCCTCCAGACATGACGCTTGGCATTCAGGCCAAATAGTTCTATCTTGGTTTCATCAGACCAGAGAATCTTGTTTCTCATGGTCTGAGAGTCGTTTAGGTGCCTTTTGGCAAACTCCAAGCGGGCTGTCATGTGCCTTTTACTGAGGAGAGGCTTCCGTCTGGCCACTCTACCATAAAGGCCTGATTGGTGGAGTGCTGCAGAGATGGTTGTCCTTCTGGAAGGTTCTCCCATTTCCTCAGAGTAACGCTGGAGCTCTGTCAGAGTGACCAGCGGGTTCTTGGTCACCTCCCTGACCAAGACCCTTCTCCCCCGATTCCTCAGTTTGGACGGGCGGCCAGCTCTAGGAAGAGTCCTGGTGGTTCTGAACTTCTTCCATTTACGAATGATGGAGGCCACTGTGCTCTTCGGGACCTTCAATGCTGCAGAAATTTTTCTGTACCCTTCCCCAGATCTGTGCCTCGATACAATCCTGTCTTGGAGGTCTACAGACAATTCCTTTGACTTCATGGCTTGGTTTCTGCTCTGACATGCACTGTCAGCTGTGGGACCTTATATAGACAGGTGTGTGCCTTTCCAAATCAAGTCCAATCAATTGAATTTACTACAGGTGGACTCCAGTCAAGTTGTAGTCAAGGACGATCAATGGAAACAGGATGTACCTGAATTCAGTTTTGAGTGTCATAGCAAAGGGTGTGAATACTTATGTACATATGATATTTCAGTTTTTTATTTTTAATACATTTGCAAAAATTTCTAAAAAACTTTTTTCTCTGTCATTATGGGGTATTGTGTGTAGATTGATGAGAAAAAAAAGAATTTAATCAGTTTTGGAATAAGGCTGTAACATAACAAAATGTGGAAAAAGTGAAGGGGTCTGAATACTTTCCGGATGCACTGTAGCTAAAGTACAAATTCTTGTTGTAATTTCTACAGTAAACTTTGTCAAAGTGTAAAAAAACAAATGCATCATGATTTATTGAACAAACGGAATGCAACTCTGGAGGATAAATCCTGAAGCCTTTATTGTTCTTTAAAAAAATGTAATCTGTTTATGAAATATCCACCATATGTATGTTTTTAAATGTGGTGGACACCAGACTGAAGGCAAAAAAAACCAAGAAAAGTAAAGATGGCTGCAGTACAGTCCTGGCAGAGATACCACCCAAAAGCCCCCCTTTAAAACCCTCTGTGGTAAACGTTTTATTTGTAAATTTAAGTAAAACTGACTTTACAAGACAGCTCTGATTTATTGGCAGTGACAGTTCAGTTCAGTTAACAGTTAAGAAAGCACATTGCCAAAGCAATTACATAGAATTCATGGAGAATTATGAGATCAGTGTGTGTTTGCAGGTTTGAATATGTTTGTGGGTGTTCATCATGACCGTATTACATTGTGCCTGTTGTCACTGCATTGCTGTGAAACAGTGAAACAGTTGACAACAGTGAAAATCTGCAGGAATCTGAAAGTTGGCACTTTACCCTCATTGACTCATTATAATATCAACATTTACTGTAACTGTTAAAACCAGACTTCACTGTAAATGTGTTCTTCCACCTGATGGAAAACATGAGTTGTCTTCATCTGAAACCAAATGGTTTGAACGTCATCAGCAGGACCTGAAAACAACATGAGGCTGTAGACCAAAGCCAAAGTATCTGTGAGGAGAGGACTGCACAGTGATCTGATACAGCACTTACAGCCCTGCCCTGCTTTTACAATTTGTCTTGAGATTAACATTACATATTTTAAGATTGGTGGTGTATCCATTCCTTCCCTGTTACAACACCCTCTGTTGTTTGTGCCAAAATACTCTCTCATTCCTTGTTGCTTATGTCAGGGTGTAAGCCGCGGGCTATATAAATCCATTCCCTGGCCAAAGACTGACTGAATACACACAGATGGTGTGATTTAATCAGAGATGGAATCAATATCCTCGACTTTTACTTGAGAAAAAGTAACAATATCACAGTGTAAAAATACACTGTTACAGGTAAAAGGTATGCAATCAAAAAGGTGAGAGTACTCATTATGCAAAACAGCCCATCTCAGAATCATATATATCATGTTGGATTATCATTATTGATGCATTATTTATGTTCATCACTTTAATGTTGCAGCTACAAAAGGCAGCACTCATTTTAATGACTTATATGCTGCTGGGCAGGGTCGGACTGGAAACAAAATTTGGCCATGGCAATTTTTGTCTGGACAAGCTGCATTTTTTCCAACATGAGTACAGCAATGCCAGGCTATTTATAACATCTCCTAGCGCCATTAACACTGTCGCTACTTAGAGATGTGTGGACTGCAGTAATATCCGCGGGCATCATGGTTAATCTATGGTTCAGGTCATAAAAATTCTGATTAACAGCTGAAGGTGGGCAAAATAATGATAATAGTGCATATCCCCATTAAGAAGACACAGTAATGGTCTGTAATCTTTTTCACATCCTAAAAGTCACACACACACACAGTCAAAATGTATACAGCACAACCGTTTGGAGTAAAGCAGCCGTCCTCCTGATAAATCCTGAGCTCCATCAGAGCTGCCTATAATATTTTTCAGAGGCTAAAGGTTTAATTCTGTGTCCCCTGGGAGTTTTTTTTACTGGTCTGCCAACTTTTTAACCACAGTCTTTAGTTGTACTGCTTCAATATCCCACAATATTTGCAGCAGCAACATAACAGCAAGCACAGGAATGTTCACAGTCACTAAGAGCAGACTCTCTAATCCCTGAAGTATACCTAAATCCTTAATAATAACACTTATACATCAATACAGCACACTACTGAAGCTGGGACACAACTGTAATGGAGTAAAAAAATACAATATTTCCTTTTGAAATGTTGTGGAGTAGAAGTTTAAAATAGCATAAAATGGAAAAACTCAACTCAAGTGCAAATAGATGTACTTAGTTACATTCTACCAACTGAATTAGTTAAGTTCCTCCAATGTTTGGGTACATTTTAAGACATTTGTATTTGTTCTTAAAACTGCAGATTAAGAAGATGTTTATGGGTGCATTTGACAACAAAGTGTGTCAGTGCCCAGGTATGATTTCATGATGTTTAGCACATTCTGACTTTAAAATTGGGGCAAATTCAAGCCTGGCCGGTCCTGTTTAGGACATTGTAAAATGGCTCATAAATTCCTAGAGTATTTCAACTCTTACTCCACTCATAGTCCCACTGACTTGTAGTCTTCAGAGGAGAAGAAAAAGCTGCACATTAACACTTTTACACTTCTAAGTAGGCATTAGTTACAGAAAAGCCCTGCAGCAGACCTTTTCTCTTTCCAGCAAGCCTGTTTGGTGTTTGCACTTGTATGTTCCCAGCCAGACTACAAGTGTTTGACTTTTTTGGGGGGTAACTTTCCCCTAATTACTGCACAGACTGACGGAAAACCCTCGCTCTGACTCTGCTGTTACCAGGCCAGTGAATAGAGATTCAGATCGCATCTAACAGGCTGCAGCAGCCAACGACTCATTTTTTCCGACGACTTCAGGCACCAGAGGAGCGTCGCAGCACTCACACACTGCTTCGTCGCTGGGGTTTCTTTGCAAGGTAAGACACATTATACACACAAGACATGAGTGAAATTGTGTGGTAACGAGGACAAAGATGTGTGTATGAGTTTAAAGTCGTTGCAGTGATCAGGAGTTGTTTGCAAACCTGCTCCGTTAATTTTTTTTTATTTTTACTGCTGGCAAACCATGAAGCTACCGAAAGGAAAGTAAAACTTCCGGCAATAATATAAAGAAAGAAAGCATAAAGTCTTTCTGCAGCCTTTTAAAGATTAAAAAATGAATGTTCTTGACTGAGAATGACGTGGCAGTGCATAGCCTGAATACGCTGTAATGTAAATTTGTGTTCTTTTTATTAAATGTAACATAATCTATACTTTTATTTTGAAGGTAGAATAACATTTTGCCTGCATTGACACAGATTTATGCCGCTGAAAGGTCTCAGTTATTCTTAACTTAATATATAATTAGTTAGATAGTGCATATATTTTGATGATTGTATTATTATGGCTCAATTAAAAGTCTAATTTGTGCCTTCCAACATGAGATGAAAATGCTATAGTCTCTGTTTTGTTTTGGCAAGAGGATAGAGGAGACCTGTTTTGTGAATGAAACAATAGCTTTGCTACAGGAAAAGAGCACAGTGGAAAAAATGTTTAGTGGATAAGGTCTGTCATGATGCCAACGAATGGCCTTTCCAGCCTTTACAGCTGTGTGTGTGTGTGTTTGTTTCTCTATGAATACTGCTCCACAAGTTTATTCAAGCATGATACTTCATATTTCAGCCAGTTTGGAGATGCTCCAGGGGGCAGCGCGCAGGGCTGTGCTCTGCCTGTCCTGTTCTCTGCTGTTGGGGGTCTGTTTCCCAGCAGAGGGTGCAGGAGCAGCGGGGCCTCTTCCTACTTTTCCCCCTGAACAAGAGTCTGGGGAACCAGACCTTGAGGATTGGGAGTGGGGCTCTGGATCATCTTTGCTGCACCTGCTCCACAGCTTCCCTGCTGACAGCCCCTTCATTACAGAGACCTCAGGAAAACCAGTCAACTGCACCCAGCGCTTCTGGTTACCTCCGTCCTCTGCAGTCTGCTGGGATAACATAGCCGGGCCCGAGGAGTTCGCCAGGTCCCGTCTGCTTGTTCTCCAGAACAGGGCTGCCTTGCAGGCTGTGTCCACCTCTACTGGGGTGGATGAGGGAGGGATCTCCTACGAACAGCAAGCCAGAGAGGAGGTCCAGGGGATCCACTCAGACCACCAGAGTGTGGTGGAAACTGTGCAGACCATGGAGAAGGTGTTTGTCTCACTGGAGGAGAAGAGGAAAGAGGGGAAGGAGCAGGGGCTCCTCACAAGGTGAGAAACAGAAGTCCATGGACCATTTGACAGATTAAATAACACTGTATGAAAATGATTACATAGTCCCCAGTGTTAACATTTTCTTTGGACAATCTCCTTGACTTAACATAAAACACATAACACATTTTTGACAAACCTAACTGGTGAAAACAGAGCCACTCTCTATTTTTGAACAAAGAGCTGCTAAATTAAAGTTACAGGCAGAGAATGAATGAAATGAGCACAAGCAGCAGATCTGTGACTGCAATTAGACTGCATGATGCTATAGCCTGATATGTATAAGATCAGGATGACTGAGTAGAATAGCCTGATGTGAAGGAGACGTGTACTATTGACATCAATTTACAATAAATTCCAGACAGGATTAAATATATATAATCCCTTAACAGTGGGCTCCCAAATGTTGTCTTGAGTGTTTCTTTTCATTTTAATCTTTACTATAATCAAGTATCATAATGTAAGCTGTCGTGCACTGACAGAAGGGAGGATAACCTGAATTCTTATTGGAAAAGAGCAGGTACATGGACATACTCATGGTTTGGCTTTCTGATTTATGATTATACACATACATCAGAATCAGTTTCCAGAGATCAGTCATAAAATACAGCTGCAAGCCTCACTGTGCAGAGACAAATTCATTAAGTTTCTGTGTGGGATTGTTGTCCAAATCATTGTTAGTGAGCGAGTCAGGAACTCCGGATCCATGTAGCTTGTTTGGCCAAAACACAGCACTATATGAGTGCCAAAGAAGACAGAGTGGAAACAGCATCCAGACAAGCAGCTGAGTCGTTTCAAGTGTTTTCCAATAGTCCTCTGTGGGGACATCTGGCCAAGGCGAGGCTCTGGCACTTACATGGTTGCAGAGAACTAATGCATCTCATGCTTTCTCTCGATTGGATGTAACAGAGGAAACTCATTATTCTTGAACAGTCATCAGTTTTGGGGGGATAAAATCGTATGCAAAAAAAGTAGTGTACAAATATGTCAAAAAGCCTCAGACATTTACTTAACATTTGCATTTTGTCCTTTTCAGCATGAAACAACATCTTGCCGGCACCAGGGACGCCATAGATGGAAGAGAGCACATGGCAAACATCCTGGAGAATCACTTTTCTATTTTAGAGAAGACTCTGCTTAACATGCAACTTCGACTCAACAAACTCATCCTGCAGTGATGACGGCAAGAACCCGTTGCCTCTTTTCCTCCCCTCATTTGAACTGTATTTATATATCCATGTATTGTACAACGATGTAGCAAATGCATGTATGCTCAAGATTAAATTAGTCTGTAGTAGGAGGACAAAACACACTTGATATGCACCTTATGTCATCAAAACATCTGCCAAAGTAACCTGTGTAACCAAGAATCAGAAAAATAAACCCCACACTATCTGGGAGATTTGATGTAGCCGTTAAATGTGGTTTTATGTTTCCAGCTTGCAAACGTGTTCCACGTGCAGATTTCATGGTTACACTGACGGCCGCCAGTAAAACCGCAACAAACTGTGTGAAGCTTGGAACAGAATAAGTGACTTGTTTTAACACATCATTCAACATTCACTCTCCAATATTGTGGTGTAAAAGAAACACATGTAGGGCAACATGAATATCAGACAACACGAATATCTTTATTTTATTATCAAATCTAAACAATTTGCAATTTTACGAACAAAATGCCTTGTAGGTGGTCAGCTGTTTTATAAACATTAAATAGTCACATATCATTCGGCTGAGTGTGAATTTTCATTTGGAGAGACACAGCATGTTTAGTTACTTTGAAGCGAAGCTGGAAAAAAGAGGTATTTGTACTTTTGATTAGTCACACAACTTTCAAGTATTTATGATAAACGACTCACAACTCTCAGGTATAACTTAAAGTAGAATCCGTAACATCAGCATATTTCACTGTGAGATCAATGTTTGACAGCATTTCTAAAATAAAGTGTTCACCCCAATCTTTATTTTAAAAGGCAATAATAACTCTGACACATCTGCGCTCCAGCTGTGTGGAATGGATTCCCATTATGTCCTGGTCTGTTACGCAGAGTGAGCTCATATAGGCCTCCACGTTGTTAAGAAAAAACAAACCCCCTGATTGTTGCGCATGCATAACAAGCATGAAATTTATAAGATGCCGCTACCAGAAAATCTTCAAAAGTGGTGTAGGAATACTGGCCAAACGTTAAATCATTCTGATATCATAAAACACATAATCTACCAGCAACAGCCGTTCTTAAGCCTGCACAGAGATATTGGCTTTGGAGAGGTGATCAGTTGCAGGAGACTTGAGGGGTGATAACATTATGATTCATCTAAGGCTGCTTTGTTTAGGACATTGGTACAAATTCAGATTTCTTGCATGAAGTTTTTATTACGAACATGTGGTACAACTTCTATGTTCCTCTAAGACTCTGTGTGTTGTTGTGGTCTCTGAGTCTTTCACGTTTGCCCTACATGGCTTTACTTTCAGCTCCATGTCCACTAACTTCCTCCACGAGCCCTACAGCTGAACTCTGACAATGTTTTTAAAAGCATTGAGAAAGTTCAGGATGACTCTTCTGTCCAAGCGTGTCCTTTTTAATAGTCAGTGTCCTCTTCTTGCATTTGATCCAAAGACTTGAGGTAGTCTCGAGCCAGGATCTTCTTGGGCAGGATATCTGTCAGTTAAAAACAGATTATTACACCGTGTCAACCTCGTTCTTGCACCAGAAGCTTGAGGCCATGAAGTGCTGTGAAACTGAGTTTACAGTTTCTGAACAGGTGATGAGTGATTGTGAAAACAGATCTTGAAAACCTAACATTGTTCTGTAGTGCAAAGTGATCCCGCGGTAGATTAGAGTTTCAGGAACTCTCAGGTGGCCACAGTTTTTTTTAAATCATGGCTGTGCAGTCACGCAGTAATCATGAGCTTTCTGCAGCAGAAAACACTGCTACAACAAAAACTGTTTTAAATCTAATGCAGAAAACTAATTTCTGATTATTGCAAGCAAAAAGAGGTGCTTGTGTTGAATAAAGTATTTATCAAGAGCGTGAAAAGGCTGCACACTTGTCGAAAAATGCACCTGTTGATTATTGTCCAAACTAATTGATGTTTTACTTTAAAGTCCAAGAACTGGTTTCTACCCTAATATTTTAACAGATTCTAATAAAGAGGGAGGAAATGGCTGCTTGCGGTCAAAAGTGATAAGGCAGGGGAGAAAAGCACTGCTCATAAACAGTGACAGGTTTATCACCTATTGAAATATGAAATGTTAAATTTAAAGAATACAAGTTCCCAGTTAGAATAAAACACTGGTTGAACTAAAGCAATAACCTTTTGTGGCTGGGAGATAAAGCGATTTAGGCCTTAGGAATAATGCAGTAAAATATGAGTAAGGGGAGATACCGTATTGATTAGATCCTCCATCATATATATATATATTTATATTACAATATTCATATATAATGTGATAAAGTAAATTATGGGAATTAATCTACCTTCTGTCATTTAATGATAATGTATTTTCTTTGGTGTACACCATTGCACACAGTTTAACACAACAGACTATTCTAAACACTTGGCACCTAGCTGAGCCCAATACAATCTAACACAACAGTCCTGCAATAAATCTCACTGTCATGAATGTTTACATGTTCTAGTTTTGCTGAAACTGTTGATCTACGTGCTCTAAAGTGACCATAAAGATGAATCAGCTGCTGTGCTGTTGTACTGAACCAGGCCTGCAGATGTAAATTAGCTAAACTTGTGTTTCATTAAACTGGAAGACATTTACATTGGGGTTTTTTTGGGGGGCAAATTTATGTCAATGAGTGTGTGTGAAATGTTAAACAGCTCTGACACAATGGCACAAACTATGAGTTGAAACAGTTTCAGCATAAACAGAACATTTTAACATTTTAGTGGAGATCACATTCACTGATGAGCTTTTGAATTTGACTGCATTCTTGTTGTATAGCCTGATGTAACCATACTTCACATAAACCCAGACAGTGTCCAGGCTAATGTAGTGTCTCAGTGATAAAGGTGCAGGCAGGTGAGTCTCACCTGTGAGGAAGTGGAAAGTCTCCTTCTCCTCTGCGGTGTGAGCCAGGTCGCTGTATGACAGGCTGTTGCTGTCTTTCCCGGATCCGTTGTTGTAAGAGGACAGGGCCAGGTGCTGGACAAACAGCTCCTTCAACAACACAGCACAAGTCAGCTAAAGGACCGACTCACAACAACGAGCGGACACCGGAGCTCAAATGGAGACTGAAGCAGCTACGTTTATAGTTACTGTCCGAGAAGCTAACGGCGGGCTAATCCCTGAGCTGGTGAATTAGCAGCGATACTTAGCATCAAACTGTAGCTTACTGTCGCCTTGGTGGTGAGAAACAGAGCGTCCTGGTTGATGCTGGAGACATCGGGGGAGCTCTTCATTATCAGCCTCACTCTGGAAATAGGCAGCGAGATGTTTTTTTTGCTAGCCGACGTTTGGTCGTTTTTGTCGGGATTATTTTGAGACATCTTCATGAGGATGCGGCGCCAGACAGGCGGAACCTGTGGAGTATTGTTTTGAACAGGGGGAAAGAGTTTATTCTTCTTCGTCTCCAGATTAATGGTAGCTGGTGGTTGTTGCCCGGGGTTACCGCCCCCTGCTGGAGTGGAGTTACTAGAGGTGGAAATTATTTATTGCCTGGAGGAAGCACACAGACCCTTAACTTAAATAAAAGTACTAATACCACACTGTTAAAATTAGGAGTAAAAATAGCTCTATGTAAGTATAATCAGGAAAATGGTCTTAAAGTATTGTAAGTAAAAATATCTGTATCATTAGATTATTATTACCTACGTGTTCGTATAGAGGCAGGACTTTACTGTTGCAGGGTGTGGTTGGATGGTTAATTTTCATATCGGATTGCAACTAATGATTATTTTCATCATAGATTAATCTGCTGATTGTTCTCTCCATTAATCAACTGGTTTATAAAGATTGTTAAACTAAGACTGTCGTCACTATTATCCAGAGCCCAAAGTGACACCTTAAATGATTTAAATGACGATTAAATAGTCAGTCAAAGTAGTATTTGTACATTTTCATAGGTTTCGTGTGCAAAAATCTTAATTTGTGGTGTAACTAAAGCTGTCAAACAAATGTAGTGGAGTAAAATGTATATTATTTGCCTCTGACATGAGAAAATAAAAGTAGAAAGTAACATGAAAAGAAGAGACTCAAGTACAAATACCTCAAATGTGTAGGCCTGTTTTTGTGCAGTAAGCTACTTGAGTAAACAGGCTTAGTTACTTTCCAGCACAACCTTTATCATGGAAAAATATTCAAATATTATCACTATTGTTATATTCTCTTGCAAAACCATTGCTTCAGACACTCCTTTCAGGGAGAGATCCAAATGTGACAGAGTTTGAGGTCTTATAAAATATAAATGATCATAAAAAGTAACGATAAACCATAATCATACATATAAAATAGAAATGTATGTAAAATATATACCGAATAAAATAAAATAATGCTGTTATTCAGATGAAAGAGCTGTGTAGACTTTAAACTGTTGCTCCTCCTCCCGTCCAGTGGTGGCGCTTGATTTGCCCGCATCTGACACCACAGAAGAAGAGCCGCTAACGTCAGAAGCGGCGAAGAAGAAGAAGAAAAAAAAACAGTTGGCGTTAGCAATATGGCGGCGATGTGGCTGCGAAAATAAACAATCCAGGTTACAATTTGGATGTTGTCGTGAATATAGTATTTATTCGGATGTCACAACTAGTGGTTTAAGGTGTATCTGTCGCAGAAAGGAGACGTTTGTCTCTCTGTCGGTGTCATTTGTTGGAGTCACACCAGTGTGTTGTTGAGCTGAAGGAGCTGCCATCATCTCATTGTTGGACACTGTGATAATAACGTTGAGTTCTTCGTACCTCGGCGTCGTTTTGTGACCATTAACGATGCCGCTGGGTCTGAAGCCATGCTGTGCGGTCTGCAAGACCAACTCTTCGTCGATGTGGAAGAAGGGAAACCAGGGAGAGATCCTCTGTAACAACTGCACCGGGAAGAGCAGCAGCGGCGGGGCATCAGGACCCTCCATGTCCTCCAACACTCAGCCCAGCAATGGCGGGGGAAAGCAGGTTGGTTACTGTGTGGAAATGTACTTATACTGTTTGTCTCATACTATGTGTTCATTTTTCAACCCCCACTCTGAAAGTAGAGCTCACATGCTGGTGTGTTACCTCTATGTACGGTTCAAACTTGTGCTACTGCGACAGGAGGATGTTTTCTTCATTTCCAGTGTTCATGCTCTGATTCCCAGTTTAGGAAGAACATTTCCTGTGTCTGCAGGTATTAACCAAACTCACTGAGGACCCGGGTAGATCATAGGGCTACAACAATCAATCATCTATCATCAAAAAAAACATCTACTCTGATAATTGCTTAAACTTTCAAAGTATTAATGCAAGAAAAATGCAAAATGTTTGCTCCTTTCAGCTGCACTTTCCTGTTTTTCCCACTGAAAACAGAATATTTTTGTTGTTTTGTTACTTTGTCTGATATTTTATAAGAAGATAGTCATGAGTTGCAGCCCTAGTTATATTTTGTTATAGGTAAAAAATGAATGGAGGCCGTCGGGTAATTGGTGCTGAGCTGCAGCTAAATACCTGGTATGTGTTGCTCTTGCCTCCAGTCCAAGCAGGAGATCCACAGGAGGTCTGCACGGCTGAGAAGCACCAAGTACAAAGCTCCTGCATCTGAGAAGAAGGTGTCAACAAAAGGAAAGGGAAGAAGACACATATTCAAACTAAAAAATGTGAGTTAGGTGTGGATTTGATCAGCAAATGCAGTTGTTTCTCTTGTTCTTGTGCTGCACTGTGATCTATGTGTTGACCCCTGTGTGTGTGTGTGTGTGTGTGTGTGTGTGTGTGTGTGTGTGTGTGTGTGTGTGTGTGTGTGTGTGTGTGTGTGTGTGTGTGTGTGTGTGTGTGTGTGTGTGTGTGTGTGATCACTTTCTTCAGCCAATCAAAGCACCAGAATCTGTTGCGACAATCATAACTTCGGAATCCGTGTTTTATAAGGTAAAGTGTTTATTCTCACCCAGTTTAGATGGCCTCATCTAATTTCAGCTTTAATCACAGCACTGTTGTACTAAACCTTCATCGTGTGATACATGTGAGAGAAGGAGCCAACCCATGTCATCCTCAGTGTTTATGTTTGTATCTTCAGGGTGTATACTACCAGACAGGAGATGTGATCAAGGTAACAGACGAGGAAGACGGGAAGTCGTACTACGCTCAGATTCGAGGTTTCGTGCAGGACCAGTACTGTGAAAAGAGTGCTGCACTGACCTGGTTAATCCCCACCCAGGCCAGCCCGAAGGACCAGTTTGATCCTGGGACATATATTGTTGGTGAGCAATTACAAATTATTTATTTATTTATTTATTTATTTTTTGCAGTGTTCAGGTCAGTTATGTGACACGCTGAGAACTGCCTGTTTTATACCAGGTCCAGAGGAAGATCTGCCAAGAAAGATGGAGTACCTGGAGTTTGTGTGCCACGCCCCCTCTGAATATTTCAAGTCACGGAGCTCTCCATTCCCCACCATCCCCATCCGACCAGAGAGAGGCTACATCTGGACCCACATAGGATCTACACCGTCCCTCGCTGTCAAAGAGTCTGTCAGCGGCAGCAGTTAACACGACTGTGATATGGACTTAGTCTGTTGCTTTTAAACAGACGCATGTACATTTATGTAATATAAAGGAAGCAAATGGTTGTTAAACACAGCCATTACTTCAGATGGAAGACAGATTGTAATTTGATACAAACCAGGTGGAATTACATTTCAAGCAAGTTGTTTACAAAGCTGCAACATGAGAATATTACTTTTGTATTTAGTAATAAACAAAGAAAGCTCTTTTCTACTGTCCCATTTGTCTGTGATTGTTTAAAAAAAAAGTCATTGAGTTTATCATGTTTTATTTAATATATTTTCCCTTTTGTGGATTCATCTGTAAACACCTTAATTTTAGAAATGATAAAGTGAGCAAAGTTACAGTGAAAGAAACTTTTAAAAACAACAAGAGTGAAGTTGCTGTCAAAGCACATGAGATGCTGCAGTACACAGCAGATCTGATGTGATGTTTGTCCTTTCAGCGTCCTCTCCATGATGATACACCACAGTGGAGTCTCCTGTGTCTCCAGCTGCGTCGGACCGTGATGTGGGAAAACACTAAATTTGAGACATTACGGATTATGATTAAGATTTAATTGAAACAAAGATAGATAGATAGATAGATAGATAGAAATTCAGAAATGCACACAAGATGAATAAATTATTCTTATATTTGGCTACTTATCATTACATAACCTTAACACAACCATACCTCTACATATATCTGATACAAGCTGTTTTACATATTTAAGTTAAGTCAGGCGTCTCACAACTAGACGCTTACATTACTTATTGCGGTTTAGTCAGGTGAGATTAATGAAGCCGAACAAGGAAGTGCGCAGCAGTGAAGCCTCTCGCCCTTCGTCCACACTCTCTGATAACCACCTCAGTCAAACTCATTCAGCTTCGCCTCGCCTGAGAAACTCCCTGAATGCGGGTCTGTGCGACAGTCTCCCTGTGACCTCGAGGGTAAATTCTCCTCTCACAAATGACAAGAGAGTCGTTTCCCTTTAGGACTGGACATTATGAACTCTTCTTGAACACGTGAACAGGCCGGATTATGGGCAAATTCCAGTCCAAACTTGGTGAGAAATTTTATTACATCGTCGCCTTTATTATCTAAACGATGGAGTCGCTTCTGACTTATGTTATTTATATGTTATATTCTCTTCTCTGTCATTTTGTTGACAGCTTCGAAACGCAGACAGAGTCCTGAAGGTGAGGCAGCCAACTCAGAGAGACTATAGCTACTTATATTTGTGTTCGTCCGTGTGTTCACCTTCTTATTCTCATGTTATGTGCAGGTGGGAGTTTGGCTTCCAGTGTGCTGACCTGTCAGAGGGAGCTGGATCACATCCACATCCACAAAACCAAACTGACAGAGGTAGGAAATTTGTTTTTATAATTTATGCTCACTTTATTTAGATCGTACCCAATATTTAATTGGACCAACACGCAGGTAAAAAGCACATCAGATGTCACACAAAGAAGAGCCCATGTTGTTAAAGTTTTCTTTAACACTGTCATTGTCTGGTGTTGATAGATGACCAGAGAGGTTTGTGGATGGCACAGTGATGATGGATGGAAACCAGTCAGCGCCTGAAACTGGTCACATGATAATAACAGCCAATAGTTAGAGATTTTATTGGTAATATTGTTAATAATTTGGTTAATTTCTAGAAATTAGACATTATAGAGGCTTTTGGGGGAAGTGTTTTATCTTATACTAAGGAAGGATTTAAGGATAGATGATGTCATATTCACGTGATTTGCCACATTAATAAAATAACTTGACTTTAGTATTTGAGAGCAGATTTCTCCTCCAGAACGTTCTCTTAAATGCATTGAGTTGTATATTAACTGTGTTCCCACACTGGTTTATTGCAGCTCAAACAGCTTCACCTCAGCTAAAGCAGTATTGGGATTAAACAGTGTTTGGTCACATCACATCCATGGGACATGAAAAGGTGTTTGGAAGCAGTTGTGTATTTATTCCTCCGCCCTTCCTCCTCCACCTCTATAAAGAGACTTCCAAGTCTGTGAAGTGCAACACAGCCACCCGCTCCAAACAGCAAGGTCTTTATACCCGACTGCACTTTTTAAAAAAAAAAGTCCCCACATCTGGTACTGCTTTGCTTCTCCAGCCAGACAGAGCAGGGGGGGGGGTTTGATATGGGGAGGAGTTGTTTGCGTACATGGCAGCACATGTAGAGTGTTGGCATTAATGACACTTTTGGGGCCTGAATTCTGTTAAAGAGAAGACAAATTGTCCTCTTCATTATGTTTTATTCACAGGAAAAGCATCACATACTCTCCTATTAACTATCAACTCGCTGATTTCATCTGTGTAACTAGATTTTGCGGTGAAAATAAAGCACAGATGTGTTATGTGCTTCGAAAGAGCACAAGGTTGCTTGTATGAACAGTCAATTCACTTAACCTCCCGTCTTTAAAAGCGAAATGTGATAAACAACCAACATGTCGTTTTCACTTTCCCTCCGCTTGCTGGATCTCAAAGCAGAGCTGCTGAAGTCGTGAGATTTAGTTGTTTTGAGGTTTGTAAAGTGTTAGAAGTTTAGGATATATTTGTGCCATACTGTGTAGTTCTGGGAAGTTCTACTGCTTGGAAAAAGATGTCGACTCTGCCAAGTTGTTTTAAAGGGTTGTGGTGGCGTTTGTGTGCTTGTTAATGGCAGAGAGCTTCCTGTGATTAGATTTTCCAGCCTAATATAGTTTGATACTCCATGACACCACTGCTATAAACTGCAAACGGCAAAGAAGTCTCATTGCAGGAGAGATATTATATTGCTGTCTGTTACATGAACACTTTATTTCTTTTTCTTGGTATGAAGTCTTGCTTTGATAGTTATAGAAATGTATATGTATTGTTGAAGCTAGCCCGTGACATGAAAAAACAGTTGTAGTTTAAAACCTCGACACACAGACACATTAACTGAATATTTACATACTAACTTGTCAAATAACAGCGGCTCAGGCTCAGGTATCAACAACCTGTTTGCTTTGCTATGATCTCTGGATTGAGTGTGTGCAGGGAAGGCTGATTTGCACTGTAAGTTTTCATGAAGACTTTGTAAATATGACATGTCAATATTGTAACATACAAGAGCAAACACTATGAGCGTCAGCCTCATATTGTCTGACATAACTAACGACTAGGAGTGGTTACTCTGACTTCCAAGCCCAACGAAAACTATTCTGCTTGTTTTTTTCACAACACACAATGTTTTTCTGTCTAATATGAACATACATTACTTTAAGTGGTGAAAAGATTGTTTTTTGTTATTAAAATCAACCACAAATACTCAGATTTTTTTTTTTTGCTGGTTTCATAAAAGAGTATTTCTAAGTATTCTGAGCTTTAAAAGTTGGGACCTCTCAGCAGTCACATGCTGTTAGAGGTTTTTTGCATCGCACTTATGCACATAAAGTAGGGCTTTGGTTTGATTTGTTTATGCACTTAAAAACCAAAGTCACTGCAGCTTGTTATTTTGCTACTGAGCTGCAAATAGCCACATGGCTATTTACACCTGGTCTGGTCGGGCAGTATAAAGAACGATAAATTCCTGATCAGACAGATGCAGGTGTGGTGGATGAATGGTTTAGTTACAGTCAAATACAAAAAGCAATGTACATTTAACACAAAATGTCTTCTTTTCAACATACACCTGCAAATAGCGTTGTTGACTACTGACGTCCAGGTGCAAATAGTATCTGCCATATTTTAACTGATAGATACCATCATGAAACTTCCCCATTTTGATCATTTACATTAAGACAATTTTTTTTTATTGTAAGTTTTTTGGAATTTTGATTAGATATGTAAATGAGGCAAACATTTCCAGACCAGAAATCTTAACATCGGGTAAAGCCAGATTCAGAATTCGTGTCTCCTTTAGTTTACATATTAGAGCCAAAAGTGTTTACACAGGAAATCTTTTTTTTATCACTCCATAATACTGTCAGCAGCCATAAATCAAATGTTGTATTAATCATGCTATGAATGATTTAAGAACAAACCTCTGCCTCTGTAAAAATCCTCAGAATATGTATGTAAATGCTACTGAAGTGGAGATTTCTGGCTCATAAAATAGCCCAAAATCTCTCACCAGTGCATGAAAAAAAGTGTTTTTGCCTGTGCTGTCTCGAGATTGCCAGTACAAAAGTCATCTGAGTATTATCTCTCCTTCGTCTTTCAGTGAAACTTCCTCTCCAGGTATCAAGTTATCAATGAGGCTGCCTGGTGTTCTCGCTGAGACAAAGGCAGCTACTGTTCTGCTAACACTTGAAACTTTGTGATATCGGGACGGATGATAAATACCGAGGGTGTACAGCACAGAAGATTCTTGCAGGCGCACACCTTTCTGCTACCTGCACCGTCTCTCCCACCTCCCTGGAAATCGCACTCAGCATCAAAGCGTCACAGCAGGCAGAGCGTGTCGGGCAGAGAGGGTGTGCAGAGAGATCGGTTTTGTTGGGTGTGTGTTTGTGTATGTGGGTGTGAGAGTGCGCAATCATCTTATCAAACCCGAGCATCAGTTAGTGATGGATTGCTGTGTTGGGAGATAAGAAAAGTCTTGATGGTGCTTTCATGGTTTCTCCCAAGTATGTGTGATCAGATTTTTCTTTAATTCACAGGAATGGATCTGAATCGTAACGTTTTACAGTTTTATAGTGGGCTGAACTTTTATTGTTATATGAGGCCTTTGAAAACTGACCACATCTGATTGCTGATGATTATTATGTCTGTGCAGTGTGATGAGAGCCAATTGAGGTGACAACACAATGTATACAGCCAGTTGCAGTTTTTTATATTCACTTCTAAAAAAAAAAGAATTTATTGTGTTCAGTAAATCTAAATCATTTTACATATAATGATCACATAAAACTTGGAGACACATCGGTTACATGTGATGGGGAAGAAAAGGTCACAATGTGGACAGTTTAAAGACGCTGACCTTTACATCCTTCCTCCTTCTCTCGCTCCATTTCTGCCTCGCTGTCCCATTTATTACACTCTTTCCATGTGTTCTAACTTTTGGAGGAACGCTGAGAACGGTTCACATCGCTGCTTCTTCTGATCGCATGTGTCAGAAATGTCATTTTCTTGACAGGAATGCAACAAGATGCATTGACAGCTTTCTAGAAAGAATCAAAAGGCACAGATGTGTAAGGATTGTTCAGCATTGCTCACATCTGGAGATCAATCCCCACACCCATGGGACATGAAAATCACTTAAGTGCTTCCTCTCCTCCCTCCCTCTCCCTCTCCTACATGTGTGCTCTCTGTTCATTTACACTCTGTCCATTTTTTTCACAGAACTTGTACGTAGAATTGAGGGAAAACAAGCCTGACCGTAACTGCAACCTGAAAGGTGAGTGGAGAATGATATGCATCTTACATCGCTCACTTTCTATGTATTCAATTACAAATAATGAAGAATTATTGTGTAGATTTAGTTTATTCATGTTTTTACACATAAGCTGTAATAGATCAGCTCCTTGGTTTCTTGGGGAAAAGGGAATAGCGAAAAGAAGCAGTTTTATATTTGTGTGGGAAAGTTTTGAACTGTGAATGTGCAGCTTTCCATTAGCTTTAATTACCCCTCTGCTGCCAAACATTTATTAAAACCAGAGCTTGATGGTTACTGTTACCATCAAACTGTGAGTCCACTGGATAACAGCCCAGCTGTGTGTGTTGTTTAGTGGTTCTGCCACCAAAGACGACACCTGATAGAGGTGACCGCTTCCAGGCCAACAGACAGACAAAGAAGAGGAACAGCCACGCTGCTGTGAGTGTGTGCTCGCACATCTCTCTCTAATGGACTGTGGGTCCAACAACATTTGCAAATCATTTCTAAATAAGTTGAAGTACCAGACGGATGGGATTCTGGATAATTGTGGTGCTGGATATTATGAGTTGTGTTGGTGTTCTGAGGCACACTTTGTTAAATCACGCATCTAATGCTAATCAGAAGTGCATTTTTCAAGTGGCACGTAGCAGTTTTGGCTTTAATTTTCCCAATAAACTACAGAACTGCAGGTAAATATTTATTACAGCAGTGATACACTTGTTTTCCTGACAGTATGTGTGCATACAGGTCACAGAGTACAACATGGTGCTCGATGAGGTCTCTCAGCAGGAGTGGGTCTTCACACTGTACAACTTTGACAACAGTGACAAGGTCACCAAAGAGGTAGGCTTCTTTCACATACATTGTTTAAATTGAGTACTGTTTTAAATACACAGTTTATACATTTATGGTTGTTGTTCTACAGGACATGAGCAGTCTGATACACTCCATGTATGAGGTTCTGGAGGCATCAGTCAAGCAGCCTCATGGTGGCACCAGACCCCTGAAGATAAAGCTAGTTGTGACTCCGTCAGCTGACCCAGAAAAGACCTCACAAATAGGTAAGAATCCATTTTTATTGTGGCTCTAGGAACCACAGACACAGACTGCTGTTTGTGGGACAGATTGTGCAGAGTCTCACTAGAGAGTGAAGACAAACCACTGGCACTGCTGAGATGATAACACCCCTTTCATTGAAAACCGCAGCAGAGAAGGAGCAGGGTGCATCTCAGGAGGCGGGAACTCCAGTAAGAAGACTTTATTGTGTGGATGAAAACATAGAGCGCAGAAACCACTACCTGGATCTAGCTGGTATTGAGAACTATACCTCAAAGTTTGACGATACAGGTACAAAAATGCCTTTTCTGCCATTAGGGCTCGGACACATCACTGTATAAACATAATTTCATGAACTGCTATATTTTCCTCCTCTGGACGTACATAAAATTACAGTATCTTCCTTTTTTTTTTTTATCAGAATCTCCCTCTCTGGAGCCCAGACAGGATGCTCACTCTACTCCCCAGCACCACCCTGTGGTAACCAGAGAGAACTTCATCTCCTCCGACTCTCCCAGAGGCCTCTCTATCCCTCATGCTTTGAAAAGCAAGGCTGTGTCTGTGGGGAAAGACAGGAATGGAGGAGAGGCAAAACCCTGCAGATTACATGGCCAACACCCCGCTTCATGGTGCCATCCTTCCCAGTCTCAACCTGCAGCACAGCGCACTCACAGCAAGAGGCTTCGCTCCAGGGTGCAAGACACTGTCTCACACCTCAGACCCACAACAGGGGGAGATAGGGAACGTTTTTCCAACATTCAGCCCTCCTGTGGGGTCCTGGCCTCTCCCTCCCAAAGACATGAGCACCACCACCACCACGAGCACCATCATCATCACCACCATCACTACCACCCTTCATAAATGCTTTTTAATCACATGTAGCACAGGTTAGAAGAGTTGTTGCACTCAGTTTAGAGGTCAGTGCACCTCAGCAGACCCTTGTATCACCTCAATTACATTATAACCAGCGTGTGGTGGAATGACGCTACGGTTCTGTTATCTAACGCAAACAAACCCTTAAAGATTACCTCTAGATTCAGAAAGGTCAGTTCAACGTTTACTGAGCACTACTTTTATAGCAATTTAATTTGACAGGTTCCTCTCAGGTAGATTGCCTCTTAAGCTTTAAAATTATTTAAATGCAAACTTTGTAGAGATACATGTCCATATTTTAACCCAAAACATCAAACATAACCACCATTACATATTTACAGCATACTGTTTGTCTTTTGTGTTTGAATATCCCAAAATAATGTAGAAATATACACCTTAAATAAAAAAGTGTTTGTTTATGCTGGCATGGTCAGCATAAACACCTATTACAATCGTGCAAAGTCCATGCTTTGTTTTCCCTTGAACATAAAAGCAACCGTTTGCAATTTATCCTGTTTTTCTGGTAACAATATAATGATAGTCATTTTAATTTTCCACACCACTGGCACGATACACTGAGACATTACAGTGAGACAGTGAGATACTTTCATATGTATAAGGCATCTACAAATGCACATCTGCACCAATTGTTATATCAGTGAAATCAATCATGGAAGAGGCAGAACTGAGGCAGGTTTTGGGAAAAGTCGATGTGCCAAAAAGTCAGTAACAGCACCCTAAAGCACACTACCTTCTGCATTAAACACTGCGAGATGATTATGTTCCTGTGGAATAAATTTGATTATTGTGGTTCTATTTCTGCTCTCACAACATTGTTTTCTTAGGTCCTGTTGTTTAGGCCGCACAAAGAGGTTTCAATAGTGCAGAGTGTCCCAGTGGAATTCAAATGTTGTTCCTACTTATCTCTCTGGCAAAAGTTGCAAATAGACATGGTCCCAGACGAAGGACGTGAGGCAGCTGCTAATCTATTAATAACCTCTACCCTCTTACCGGCCACGAGACCCTGTGCTTTGCCTCACCACAGCAAGCCATGTCCTAGACAAGTGTACACCCAGACAGACAGCAACAGAGGAAATAAACAAAGCAGCAACCACAGAGGAGGCTCAGCACTGACCTGCGGTGCAATTTGACCGGCAGCTGTCATCAACAACGAGGAAACTCACAGATCTGAACCTGCAAACATGAAGACACTGCGATTCCTAGCAGCTGAGGGCTTCATCCAGACTGGTCCGAGCGCTCTGGAGAACCTAAACTGTATGTCTTTTAACCTCTACCCACTTCTCTTCAAGGCCTGCTACCTCCACGAGCAGGCTGACCTGCTGCATGCTTTGGTCCAGACATGGCCTCTTCCTGAGCTGAACTTTCACAGGCTCCTGGGAAAGACAGTTGACTGTCAGGTGGACCTCACCTCCCGCACCTGCCGGCTCTGTCTGCAGGCCATTCTCACAGGCTTAAAGGTATTTAAATGGACTTGGGGTATAATATGAGTTTGCATTATCATATTTACATCATATTGAGGTTTTAGTTACACACACCTGTTTGTTATTGGCTTACAATGATCATAAATTAAAGGTTGACTAGATGATCACTTCAAAAGACTTTCCAATCATTTCCCCTTGTTTCCTAAAGGATTATGTGCTGTCTCCTCCGAGAACCTACAACAAGAGCCTGCATGTGGTGGACCTGACTGCCCTAAGGGACGTTGAGCACCAGGCCTGCCCCTGCCAGTCCACCTTGGGGCGATGGGCAAGAACCCAGCTCCTGACCCAAATGTGTTATGAGACCATGGTAGCCATGCAAGCCAGCGACGTGTCTCGATCTGCCTTTGAAACATCTATCAACATCCTCCTGAATGGCTTTGTCACAGGCCGCAACTATGAGCTGGTGGCTCAGGCCTTCCTCCTCCTGCGCTACTGTCCACTGAAGCTTCGCTTTGTTAGTTTTCGAGCTGATTCTCTTGCTCTCAAGCAGCTGTTCTATGTTCTCCGCCTAGCAGAACCTGAGTCAATTTCAAAGCTGGAGGTTGTCCACAATGTTCCTCTGGAGGCCATGCACCTGGAGGTGCTTCTGTCCCGGGTGGAGTTCCCCAAATTGCAGTCTTTGACCCTGCCAGCTGGTGCGTTGGATTTTAGGAGGTTGAGCTCTGATGATGAGGATCTGCTGGCCACCATTGGCAATCTGCTGGCACAACTGAGCAGCCTGACTGAGCTCCATATTGGTTTCTCCACTCTAACTGGACACCTACGCAGACTGCTGAAGTGAGTAAATGAACAGAGGGAGGGATTATGTAAGACAAAAGGCTGACCTTCTCTATATGTGTGTTTACGTGAACGAGGCTCTGACATTTGTCTTACATGCACACTGCAGCATCTAGAGCTTTAATATAGCTCACAATAACCAGTGTCACAGCACATGCCAGCTTCCAGGCTCTGGTTTAACAATGGAAGGTATGCTGTTGTTAAAATTGCTGATATGATGCCAAAGTGAGGACAGGCAGCTGCACCTGGCCACCGTCACAGGCTTGCCAGAAACCTGCAGGATAGAATTCACAGCTCAAATGGATAAAGAACAGGTGCTCCATAATCCCTAAAAAGAAATTAAAAATAAATACAAAAATTGGTTTAAGTATTTGTCACAATGCTTACCAGACATAATACTTATCCTACAACAAGACGTACCTGTAATTTTCTCAACATTTCAAGCAACAATCGTAGATGATGACGACACACACAAACCACAATATGTATCTGCCTGCTATTCACACCATGAAAATGGACAACTGTGTTCAATTCTTGAACCATTGGCCTTTCATTCCAAACCATTTAATTTCCTTTCACTTTTCTTTACCCAGTCCTCTCACCACTCCACTGCAGTGTTTGGAGTTGGCCAACTGCTGCCTGAACCGTTTGGACATGACGTACCTTTCCAACAGCCTCCACAGTGAGGCACTAGTCCACCTGGACATCAGCGGACACGACATCTTCAGCTCTTTCTCCACATCTTTCCACAAACTGCTAAGTCGTTGCTCAGCTACATTGGCCAGCCTGGTCCTTGAAGAATGCAACATAGAGAACGAACACATGGATGCTTTCACTGATGCTCTGGCCTGCTGTCAGGCGCTGGAGGAGCTCAAACTCATGGGGAACCCTCTGACCTCTGCAGCCCTGCGGAGGTTATTCACCGTGCTATCTGCAGGATTTCCTAAGTTAAAGTACATAGAGGTACCAGTTCCCCGTGAGTGCTACTCTGAGGATGTCACGTATCCTCTTGATGATTCAGTCCTACTGCGGTACAACGGGGAGCTGTTCCAGGAGGTCAGGGGCCAACTGCTGGGGATCCTGGAGAGAGCTGGTAGAGGCAGTGTGGAGGTGTGCTCGCCACTCATGGGGGCCTATGACCCAGACATTAATGAAACCAGCAACGAGCTGGGAATGTCCATGTTAAAATCTTTTAACAACGTAATTGGGAACTTTATAGGAACCATAACTGATGTGGACAATAGGAGATCACGGGCTGGCAAAGAGAATTAACACAAGTGACAGAAAAGGGTCATGACTCTAGACATTTGTGTAAAGCAGACCTGAGTATATGTTGTTGACTATGAATTTACCCTGAAGACAATTTATAGCTTTTCAGGACTTAAACTGTTCTTAGGCCATACTGTATTAGATTAGCTATATTTATTTCAATGTAGTGCTAGTACAGTTAACTAGAAAATTCATCACTGTCTACGCAGAACTTAAAGTCAATACTGTGAAAATAGATCCAGTAAACTAGATTTATGTTTTGTCTTTATGGATGAACATCATTTATTCCATTTGAATTTCTGACTGAGATCACTATTTTCCCAGTACTTCATACAGTCTGTAAATTAAACAGATGTGCAGTGCAGACAGATGTAGCTACAGTAGTGGTTATGATAGGTATTTGATTGCTTGGGATATTTTCCTACCTGTATCTATTGTACGTCCTTATGTGTACATTCTGATTTAAATATTGTATATAACAGAATTTGTGAAGACAAACGGGAAAAATTCACAGCATGGGTCAGATCCCACATAAGCAACTGCTTCAGTTTGTACAAATAAATCAGATCTTCAAATCAAAAAGTAAATTTATTTAGTGGGCACCGTCTTAAAGAGGATAGATTTCATTTTAAATATGACAACAAAGGGACAACCATGCACCAACAGAAGAGGATTAACAGCTTCGACCAGGAACCATCTATTTCTTCATCCACTCCTCTCTTTCTTTCCTCTCACGGATCACCTCCTCTAGATATGGTACCAGGTAAGGGACATCCTAAAAAAGGGAAGAGGAAATATATATGAGGTTAGCAAAGGAAATCATTATACATCAATATCACAACTTCAGTCTAGATTCTAACATTTTTGGTGACACCAGGTAGGTAGAAGTAGGCACTATGATCAAAGATCATCCAAAATTCATGTATTTATGTTTCTTCCTTGACTTGAAATTTTTTAATTTTGTATTGTGGCAACAATTTTGTTCTGAGTCAGAAATCTGGCTGCAAAATTATGTAGTGTGTCAATCAGTTAAGAGTAAGCTTGTAATGTGAAATGATAATAAGAAAATGTGACTATCAACATGTACTATTTAATTCTACATTCTGTGTAAATATACATTTAAATTACTTTGATGTACCTCTTCAAATTTCGTCCACTGGTCTTTAGGAAGGATCTGTTGTTTCATGGAGAGATCCAGGGCTCTCTTAACCCTGAACATCCGGTCGTTGTAGTCCTTGTCTGGAAGCCTCCTCAGGGCCTCTTTCACATCTGGATTTTCATAGACTGTATCATCGCGCAATAGACCTGAAGCAGAAAACATGCAATGCTGAAGATGCTAAATGGAAAAAAATCAATTACACATTCATATAATAATATATATGAAATACAATATTCATTGTAAACAATATTTTCTCCCTATATTTATACTTTAATATGTAGTCTTGACATATTGTAGTTACAAAACCAGTAGCATGGTCGGGTTTTAAATACTTTGACCATCACATCAGTCTTTGAACTCACCCAGCTTGTTGAAGCCACACATGCTGAAGTACCATTTGCGGAATCCAAGCAGGAGCTTGCCCGTCGCTGTTAAGGACATAAGAAAGAGACACAGACAGGATCAGGAAAGCAGCACAAACTTGATTTCAGAGAAAAGCAAATTCTGCATGAAGGAAGGAGTTATAGAGATACACTACTACTACTACTCATGTATAAAATGTATTTTTAGTGCAAAATGTATTTTTTCTGCCCATTAACCACTCAGATTACCCATTTTTTGGATAGTATACAGCAGCTTGCTATCTGATAAACAGAAATCTATCAAACATGTCTCAGGCGACTCAGGACCAGGTTGGCAATGGGTCTTGACTATAATTAAATAACTTGGGATCTTTTAACAGCAGTGTTTTCTAATCCAGGCCCACTTCCCTGTGTGTCTGGACGTTTGGGATACACCGTTTTAACGCATTGGAAAGACAGACGAAGCAGCATAACAGTGGACTGTCATGAGAAGGAGCTAACATTGGATGACCCCCCGACTGCAGTCAGATATTACGGCACAACATGACACGCTAACAGCTGTTTAGTAATACATTAAGACAGTTTCGATAATTAAAGGGACAGCAGAGCGACTGTCTGGCGATATCATAGATATTGTGCTGTTATACAGTTACTGCTAAGCTAACGTTAGCTAACTAGCAACATTAGCACCAGTTAGCACGGGGACACTAGAGGACACAAACAAGTCAAATGCACTAAAATATATATTCAACCGGACTAAATCTATACGACACAACATTGTGTGTTCCGACATAACCTGTGTCACTCTACACCAGTAAAACGCAGAACTTAGCAAGATAATTTTAAACTGAAGATGTCAGAGAAGAGGGATATTCATTACCTGGTGCCCTCGACGCCATTTTTATCACTCCAAACGACCGCGGTGTATCATGGGTAAGAAGCATTCAGGTCAGGGGGATATTGCGCAACTTTAAACTACGTGTTTACAGCTTACTTCGAAATGTCTGGAATAATATATATCTACAAAACAAAGAAACATCTTTGAAAACTCTCTGACAGGTCAAAGTATCCGTAAACTATGTGAACACTGAATTAATTTGATGATTTCATGTGAAGATAGAACAATCACCATGGAAGTCTATCAAAAAGTGCAATAAGTACTCAGATCCTTCACAATTAGCAATGCAAGATTGTAAAAATTTCCCTTTACTGGGAAGTTCTTCTTACTTTCATATAAGTAATTGCATCAAAACAAGCCTAAGATATTTAAAGTAAAAGTACTGACAGTGTTTACATTTTATTTGTACTCCTGATGCACTCAAATGGAAGCAGTATTTGAAATGATTTCAGCAACTATATTGGATCGTTAAGATCTATAGAATAACTGTATACGTTATAGGATGGCTATGATTAAACTATTGCTTAACAAATGTAGTGGAGCAAAGTACAATATTTCACATTGAAATGTTGTGGAGCAGAAGTATCAGGTAACATATGACATGCAAATACTCAGGTAAAAGTACAAATACTTTGAATCTTTAAGTAAGTACAGTATTTGAGTAAATCCTCTTAATTACAGGTAGTTTCCAATACATGAGCAATGTTTATTTTGTTCACAGGCCCTAAAAGTGAAGCAAATGTTTGGACTGAACCGAAAATAACTTATCACATTTATGGTCTCTTTGGATAGATAGTTGTGGTGAATAGGAGCTGTAATACAACAAATGAGCTGATATACATTGAGTACATTTATTAAACAACACATTTACAAAGCAAACGTTGCATTGACCACTTTTTAATGTCCCCTCATGACGAATCAAAGTGTCTTTTGGAACAAATAAAAATCATTCAATGCGGCCAAAGCCACTTCAGTGCAAAAAGTCTCATCGGGCACAGACACCAGGCGGTCCAGGGAAATGTAGTTGGGCAGGGTTGGGTCATATTGAGCCTTTCCAAGGTACTCAAGGAACAGGTGCCGTTCTCTAACACGCAAAAACTTGGTATTGAGGACCTACAGGAGGATATATCAAATGCTCAAGTTATAATTCTGAATATGGACAAAATATAAAATGAAGTTTGTTCACATTGACCCTAAATTGGTATAAACATGACCAACCAACAGCAGTCAATCTACCTGTGGGAACTTTGCAATCAGCTGGTGGGGCACCTTCATGGTATTGTGGAGGAAGTCAAATATCTGGGTTAGCTTCCTTTTATTGGCAGTCAGCACTTTTGGGACAGCAATAACCATGTGCTGGATCTCATTTTGCTTAAAGCCGAGCTCTATTTCACACACCTGTGGAACACATTCACAAAAAACATTTAAGCACAGCACCTCAAGGACACTCAGTGTTTCTTAAATATGTATTGTCATTTAGTACCTTCAAATTTTCTTTGACAGGCTCCAAACTGCTGCACAGTAATCTGGGGAGCCGAGCTAAGACGTTCCGTGTCTGAAGACAGAAAGAAAACTAGCTATGACTTTTTTTTTTTTTTTTTTAAACCAACAAAGTCACTCTCAGCTAGATAATATAATATACTTCATTAATTGCTAAGACAAAAACATGTCTCAGCTCCTCAATGTGACGTCCTGCATCAGTTAAAGCTGCTTACATTAGAAGCACTGAGGTTGAGTTGCTGCTGGTAGAACCCCAGTCTGTTGTCCAGCCTCTTCACGCTGAAGTTGAGCAGATACGGTGCTCTGGACACCATGGATGCAACAGTCTCAGAACTGAACTTCTTCAACTTGAGATAGTTCACCCTTTGAAACCAAACAAAAATGGAGAACATGAAGGCAGTCTCATTGCAGGCGCAACTGCAGAAAAAGAGCAGGACCCGACCTTTCACTCCTACAGTATCCAGTGTGTAGGCTTATATTGTGGTTAACTTCTCCATGTTTCTTGGGTAGGTGGGAGGGTCGGTGTTATGTTAAGCTCATTTTGTGTGTGTATATATATAAAAAAAAATGGAAATGTCAGTGATGGTACATACTCATTGTACTCTTATGTCTGTCAACATTTCTAAATAAAAAGAATATTAAAAAAAAAAAAAAATTGAATAAAAAAAACATAGTTTTGTGTGGTTTATTTAATCTGACTAATAGAGAAGACCTTTGGTAAATATAAAATAAATCTAATGTGTCAGTTTCTGAGATCTCCTAATGTCACCTGGCCTGTAAGTTTTCCACACTCTCCGTGAGAATGAAGGGGTTGTGTGTGATGATGTAGCCAAAGCGAGAGTCCTCCACCCCGATCTCTTTAAGAAACAGCAGCCTTGGGGCCACATCTGTGTTGAAGTTGAGCCTCAGCAGCATGGAGCCCACGTTGGGCCTTTGTTCAAGCTTCCAGAGGTTTACACCTGCAATGGGAGGATAAATGACCACAAATGTTTAGCCACCAAAGAGATTTGGGTTAGGCCACCATTTTAAGGCCAATACGTTTCCAAACTACAAGTCTGAGGTTTAATTACCTAGCTGTACCAGTTTGCTGAGTGTCTCAGACTTGTCGACATAGTCTCTAAGAGAGGTGGAGGCTGGAGGCATGGCAGAAGGTACAGTTATGCTTACAGCCTCTTTATCATCAATCTCCTCTACTGCTGATAATTCAGCAGCAGCATCTAGATCTGCAAAATAGAGGAAATAAAGACAGAACAACTTATTAAAATCATTTGGAGGTAAAAAATAACATTCAATTCAAATGTTAAATTAAATGTTTATATTGTCAGCAACAGCAAACCAATACGTACCTAACGCCATCTGGCTTTCAGACACTGGCACAGCATCTCTGATTGGCAACAGGGAGCTCTTGTATGCTACAACATTAACTTCTGACAATTCTTCAGTACCCTTGTCTTCCTTGTCTGCCTCGGTTGACAGATGTTTAGCAGTTATGTGATTGTAATAGAACATCTGTTGTTTCCACCTCTGTCTTGTCTGAGACGTTGTATGATTTGCCTTGATTATCGTGGATCCATTTAAGAATTTGGTGGATAACCTTGTAACTGTGGAGCAATGGCGAACTTGAGAGGAATACTGCCAGGTACTCGCCACTGTCTTGGAGAGAAGAAGACTTCTGCACTGTAGACACAGCTGTGTAGAGGAGGAAGCCATGGCAATTCTGCAAGAAAAATAACATTATAATAGCTTAAAGGGCATGCTAAACAATATACAAATAGCTTTTTTTTTTAGTATCTCTAGTCAAGTACAGCTCACACTGTCTGAACAGTATTTTCTTAGAGCTGCATAGCATCACAACAAGAGTTTGTGGTTAGATCACATTACAACTATACACAGTTTATACAATTGCAAAGAATGCTGGAATAAATTATTATTATGGATAACACGTTACTTTACATACAGAGGTCGTTTCATGTGCATATATTGAGAGTGCAGTATACTGTGTGCTTATTATGTTTTATTCTATACATACTGTGTATTTTTATCTGCGAGACAAGACCTTGTTGAGGTCAATAAAGCTTCCCTGATTCTGATCATGTATGAATAATGCGTATGTTACAGTACAATAAGATGATGTAGTAATGCAGTACTATTTCAAGTGGACTGTTTTAGTCCTCTACCGGCTAATTTAGCTGGTCATGAGTTTCACAATAAGTGTTATTATTATTTACACAGAGACATTGCTTTAGTGACAAATGATCTAGCTTCCCATTTGTTATTTATTAACGCAGGTAAGGTATAAAACAAGTTTGAAAGCGAACTGTTGATCTGGAACAAGCTAGCTGGAGCCACATGCATCGTTAAATGCTAGCAAGAATTAACAAGCTTCTCTGAGCCAGGAAACAAAGCGGCCAAAGCCAACACATCATTCAAAATGATAACTTTTTACTCACAAATTATGAATCAAAACATTTACTCCTTAACTCAGCTCCGTCTACCAAGCAGCCGGGCAATGTCATCTGTTTTCACGTGTGCATTCACGGAAGGACATCACGGAAATCAGTCAATGTGGGATGTACCACAGCGATATATTTGTGGGTAAATAAAATGCATATAATAAATTCTTGACGATATAAGATTTAAAATGCTGAATCTAATTAAATAAGTGTATTGTATTTAATGTTACAATTATATTTTTGTATAATCTGTTTATATTTTTAGGTTTTCTAAATACTAGAAGCTGTATTGTAATATATAAAGACCCCTATTACCTCCGTGGTTCAGTCCGCCTTCAGGGTTAGTCCCTGAGTGGCATCTAGTCTTTCTGCCTTTGTGACTTTCTGTTTAAGACGCTAAAACTCATGAACTAAACTTTTTTTAAAAAAAGGACTCTACAACATGGCAGTCACTGTGGCTCCCCGAACACGTCGGAGGGACGATGTCAACTATAAGTTACATTTCCGAATGATAAACGACCAACCAGTGGATGATATCTGCATTGACTTCTTCTATAAGCCACACACCATCTCACTCCTGACAGCTACTGTGCTCTGCCTAATGTACTTTGCGTTTACCAGGTAAAATACACTCTGAAAATGTAACTTTTCCTGCCCTGTTTTCAAAGCTACCAGTACAAAAAACATTCCTGTCCAATATCTAGCTGCCTGTAAGTGAATGTTATAATCACAGTGCTGAATATTTGGGAACATAAGCTGCCCTTTGTCAACATGTGATTCTGCATTGTTACAGGGATGATGAGCACTCTGACAACAACCTCCGGGTTGGTCTGTTGGTGGTTGTGTCTTTCTTCTTGGTCATCAGTGTCCTGGCCTTTCCTAATGGTAAGCTACTTAACCAAACGTGCCTTTGCTGCATCATTAAATGGTGTGTGATTAAGCACATGCTATTTTCTTAGTCACCTGACAAGAATCAGGAACAAGTTTGACCACTAGTGAAAAGTTTGTGTAATCTTTCAGGTACAAATAGTTGATATTCTCTCTTTCTAGCTGGTGAAGTGTGAGGATTTGTGCTCTTCTTTATCTTATGTAATAATAGATTTAATGCTTGGGGGATTCAGACTTAAGGTTATAGGAGTCAAGCAATTTGAAGATGTCATTGTGGGCTTTAGGAAACCGTGAAGGCCATTTTCACTATTTTCTGACATTCTATATACCAAGAGATTATTCACTTTGTCAAGAGGATAAGAGTCATATAAGATTATTTTAACTTTTCAAAGCTTTCAACCACATTTTGACATAATGTGATATCAAATGGTCGCATAAAGAGAGCTACATATTGTGTCTCCATTGAGAAAGAGATGTTAGATGTGGGTGGAAAGAAGAACCAAGTAAGTGGACCTTTACTTTGTCCCCACTGTGATTAGTGCAAACCCACCAAAAGTCACTCACCAATATAATGCTTTCTTCATCAGGACCTTTTACCAGACCACACCCAGCAATATGGCGGATGGTGTTTGGTGAGCATTCATCCACACCGGTTTCACTCACGTTGCATCATTTACATTAGCTTCATTTTTCTGCTTGGATCCAGTTTTCATTTTTCTTTATCCTCACTCACTTTCTCCCGGCCCGGATAGGTCTCAGCGTCTTGTACTTCCTGTTTCTCGTCTTTCTCATCTTCCTCAACTGGGACCAAGTAAAGGTGCTGTTGTACTGGCTGGACCCAAATCTGCGCTATGCCACACGGGAAGCCGATATCATGGTAAGTCAAGTCCACGTCACGGCTAACACTGTGTGTTGGAAGATATGTGAGAATGAATGAATGAATGAATGAATGCATAGAAAAGGCTTCTCTGTGTCGGTTCTCTGTCCCAGACAAATTTTCTCACTTTGTTAAGACAAATGTACATATGTAAAGATGATCACACACAGATCTCTTATTATGAGAGACTAGATCAATATACAGGCTTGGTTATATTAATATAACGGTTATTTAGGTAATTTTATGGAGTTTCTGCTCTTGTGCATGTGGTGTGTGTTGTACAGATTTTGAAGCCCTCTGAGACAACAGTTTACTTTGGCCTACATTTATAAAACTGTTTATATAATGCATAGGATCTCAAAACTAATTTTCTTTTAACTAAATATTTAAAAGTAAAAGTAATATGAGAAGTAAATTAAGATGAGAACACTCCTTCTCTTTAGCTGTAAAACTGTTTTCTTTATTTGCATGCCATTGTGTTTCTTATGATCCAGTCACCTTTTCCCTGACAGGAATATGCTGTAAACTGTACAGTGATAACATGGGAGCGGATCCTGAGCCACTTCGACATCTTTGCCTTCGGCCACTTCGCAGGCTGGGCCATGAAGGCTCTGCTCATCCGCAGCTACGGCCTCTGTTGGACCATCAGCATCACCTGGGAACTCACTGAGGTAGCAAGATATTCAAGAGGGGGTCAGGCTTGATCTGCTCGTGTTAAAATCTCTTACATGAATTTGAGCTGTCATGGACCTAAACAGAAAGTCAGTCTATATGGCCATGAAAGAAAGTCATTACTTGTAATTTTGCTTCAGCTCAGTCTGTGCAGGCAACAAGGATTGTTTGTTTGGAAGAAGCTCATCATGACAAAGCAGTGCTATGAGTTTATGCACACAGCAAGTGCTGTTGCCTAGCCTAACTAGCCTAATACCAGATTTACCCATCACTGAATTGACTGTGTGACACATACCGAGGCCAACAAAGGTGCTAGAATCATTCAAATAACAGACGACGAACAGAATGTAGTCCTTTGATGGAAAAAGCTTTTTTTTAAATCTCTTTTACCACATAAATAAATTCTATCTTCACTCTTCTTTCCATTGTTTTTCACAGCTGTTCTTCATGCACCTGCTGCCAAACTTTGCGGAGTGCTGGTGGGACCAGGTGATACTCGACATACTGTTGTGCAATGGAGGAGGCATCTGGTTGGGGATGACTGCCTGCAGGTTTTTGGAGATGAGGACCTACCACTGGGCCAGCATCAAGTCAGTGAAGCTATTTTTTCTTTTCTTTTCTTTATGATTCTAGAGCTTTGGATACTTTGCATGTGTGTGCGTATCTCAGTAATCTCAAAAGCGTTTATACTCTGTTTTCAGGGAAATCCACACCACCACAGGGAAACTAAAGCGAGCCGTGCTCCAGTTCACCCCGGCCAGCTGGACTTATGTGCGCTGGTTCGACCCAAAGTCCTCCTTTCAGCGGGTAGCAGGCATCTATCTGTTTATGATCCTTTGGCAGGTACTGTGTTCTTTGACCTTTTGATACTTGCTCATACTTGTCAGCATATAGATATATAACATATCCACAAGAAATCTGTTAAAATCTTGTCTGCCTTACATCCTTTATCTTCACAGCTGACAGAGTTGAACACATTTTTCCTGAAGCACATCTTCGTCTTTCAGGCGTCGCACCCTCTCAGCTGGGGTCGTATCCTCCTCGTTGGAGTCATCACTGCGCCCACTGTACGGTATGTTACACCTTGGAAATGACATCTTTACACTGTGTCTATGAGCAACAATAAATCTGATAGACTAAATATAACAAATACAGCCTTTAGCATTTAATCATGGTATTACAAATTGTTTTGGGGATTAGATAGTGGTGGCTGTACAAATTTCAAATTTCCTATTTTCTCCAACCTCTTTCAGACAATATTATGCGTACCTGACAGACACTCAGTGTAAACGAGTTGGCACACAGTGCTGGGTGTTTGGGTAAGTATCCTCTGTCCGGTCATTTTATCTTTTTCATTGTCTCGAAACAAGTTTGGAAGCTGCCTTAATGGTGGTTTTTCAATTTTCTTTTTTCATTGCACTCATCATATTTTGGGTCAGATTTGCTTGTATCCACCTGTCAGTTAAATTGCAGCATTGTTGTTTTAGCATTGATAGCAGGAATCTGGTGAGCAAGGTGACACTGAACTTTGTCCAGAGTCTGGTAGGTCTTGTCTGTATTTATCACAAAGAAAGCTGGGTGGCTATCCCTGTTTTTAATAAAACAAAATCACAACAGCAGCTTAAGGACTATGCCATGAATTAACACTGTCACGTGTTACTGATCTACTGCTGATAATGGTTCAAATATATTGGCAGATGAGGGATGTTGTAGATTTATATGTGACAACCAATGAAACTTCTCACACACATACAACTTAACTGTGAGCTTATACTTTGCACAAGTGGCAACAGTTCAGCCAAAGTTACAGTAGTTAACACTGAAACCACTATTGTGTTGGCCTCTTACTGACTTGTGTGAAATTCTTTGGCTGGGAGCTCCGTTACAGAGAGATAAATATAAAAGAAAAAAATATAAGAATGAAATAAAGAGATTTTCCAGGTCCTACAAGCTGTTTTAGTGTAGTTGAATGAAGTGTGAATGAAATTAATAACGTAATGTTGTCATTGACCTCATCTCAGACACAAAGCTACTAATGCCCTCAGTCTGGCTCTAGTTTCCATAGCAACGAGACAGGCCGTCTCCATCTGAATGAAATACTCAACATCGAGGACACTCTCTTGTCTGAGGTTTACCCCTGCAGCGTAACCTTCAAAATAGAGAGAAGCGTTTCCCACAGCACTGTGGCGAGTGAATATTATTATGGGTGTGAATGGCTGTGGAACAATAATATAGAGCACATGCATTTGGACTCACATACAAGTGATGTGCGTCCAAATAGAAGCTCCAGTGCAATGAAATGACATTTCCTAAAGAGGGGGCAATTGTTAAATGCAAAAACCTGCATTCAGGATTTCTATAGAAACCACAACATTTATCTAACATTGTCCTATTTCCTTTCAGGGCCATTGCTTTCCTTGAGGCTCTCGTTTGTGTGAAATTTGGTCAAGACTTGTTTTCCAAGACACAAATTCGCTATGTACTCCTGTGGCTGCTCTGCCTGGTAAGAAAACACAAGTGTGCATCTGTGTGGACTAATAGAGGATTTGTTTCACTTCAGTCAGTCCAGAACAAACACATCAGTATTATGCAACTATTGTTCTCATGTAAATATAATAACACTACCATACCCTTATGTACCCTTAAAAAAGGGATACCAAGCACCATCAAAGTATGCTACACACCTCCATAACAGGAGGCAGTCTGTACACAACTGCCCAAGGTTAACAGGTGAATGTTCCTTTGTTAGGATGTTGCTTTTCAGTCTATATTAATGGTGTTTATTCTTTTTTGCATCTCTCATTTTTAGGCACTCATCACACTTCTGTGTTTATATGGGATGGTGTGGTTTGAGCAACATAAAATGAAGGTGAGATGTTACTTTGGTTCTTGATTAAATTACTAAATTATATTTTAATCATTAATCTACGCAGTGTTTCACAAGTAACTTACGACCAGCTGAAAATCTTGCTTTACTGACTTGTTCTTGTCTAAGTTAAAGCAACAACAGGCCTTTTTAATAGCAGACATTTTGAGTTGTCATAGTAGGAAAAGCACAGGTGTTAACTCATAACTCTGTTCTGTTAGTGTCCCAGAAAGCCGTGACAGTGTGACATTGAGCCAGCAGGCATAATAACAGGAATCTGAAGCTGAAGTATCATTCATTTTATTCATTTGCACCGCTGCTTTTCCTACTGTAACATGTCAAAATGTCTCCTGTGATAAAGGCCTATAGACTTGAATTACTGTGTAATCACTCTTTAGAGATGCGCATCTTTTTTATTGCTGGTCAGAAATGCCATTCACTCTGAGTTTCTCTGTTAACAGAGCATTTCTATGCAAATTGAGGAGTGTGATGACAGCAATGTTGTCAAATCATGTGGGTTGGTCCCAGATGGTGTTGCAGGTTAGTCTCATGACAAGCAAATCTCCATAAACTCCCATCCTACATGTTGACCATTGTTCTCTCTTTTTCCTCCACAGCTCAGAGGAACTCCTCACATCCTACAAAACGAAGGAAAAGATTTGTGAACGGCCTTGAAGGAAAGAGACAATAAATAACAGTGACACTAAGTATTCACATCCTCTGTGAAGGAGTGACGAATTCACTCTAGGAAGCACCCAACAAGTGGAAACCATTTGCACTTAAATTTACTGAATACTTGTTTAAGTTGCATCAAGGTTTACTGAATCCTAGAGGACAGGAAGAAGACAAACTCACATCAACAAGCCTTGATGTACTATATAGAGTTACAATAACTGTGGGAGTCGGAGGTAAAACACGTGGACAAAATTGCTTTTGTATTTCAGGTCAAATATTTTTTTAAACTGAGCTAAATAACCAAGGAATATACACTGGATTTTGGAGGAGAAGACTGCCTTATTTGCACTGTAAAAACCAGCATGTGAGTTTTTTTTTTTTTGCACATAACCTCTTTTATACCTCTTTGTTTTTGATATTTCTGTTCACTAAATGTAATGTCTTCACTACGGAGCTAAATATCACAATTATTGGTGTTTGTACATCCTTTGAATTTGTGGTGATTCTTTGTTGAATTAATATATTTGTGTTTATATAATAATTGCCAAAAGTGACCACATTAGTTCTGTATGCTTTTCTTCAATCCAAATCACATCATCTGGACACATGTTTTTGTTTACTTTAAATGAGAGGAGAAACCAAGCATTACTGAACCATCTGCACCTTTCACAGGTTATTCTTAACCCTTTTTAATTTTCATCAATGTTGACTTTGGAACTGTCGGAACTGTTGAGATGTTATTTTTGCCATGTGTGTGTTTGTCATGATAGAAGTGAGTGTGAATTGGATATCTGTATGGACAGAAAACACTGTGACATTCAAAGCAAAAGCACTGTGCTGACATTCAATAGCAGAGGATAATCACTGGTGTGAATTGGTGTTTTTAGTGATCCAAATAAATTAAATGTGATGTTTACACTACACAATAAGTGACTGGTTGGCATTAGCTGTTCTTAATATTGTTGATTGATGTAGTTTAGTTTCATATTCAGTGTTTAACAGCATCCTATTTGCTCGACCAACATTAGTCTATTTATGTGTGCTCATTGAATTTGTTGAATTAAACTCTTTTTAGAACTACCTTGCCTCAGTGATTGCAGTCCTATGATTACAGTGCTTTAAGCATAAGACTATTCTGTTTCTTTTTTTTCTAATTTTAAATTCATGATTTTTTTTTAAACCTACAATATAACAAAGAATTGAAAGTGTTTATGGATTAATATAAAGAGAAAATTCCCATCATTGGAAAATGGAAAATCTCCTGGGGTATGTATTTTTTGTTTATACAGAAAGAGTCATAATACGAAGATTGTTAAAGATTGATAAAATGTGTGGTATAGCTTGATTTCATCAGATTTTGACGTGATGTACAAATACTTAAGGATACATACAACACACTAAACTGCAGTAGTTCTGCAGGTATGCCAAATTAAGCTCTACAGAAATAACGGTGCTGCTCACCTGTGATGAAATTCTGCAAATCACCACAATGACCTCCTGGATGCTCAATATTGTAATTATACGCACTGATGTTATAATTCACCAAAGGTCTGACTACAGTGGATAAAAAAAGTGGATTAAAATTCAACCAATCTATTATTTGGTCTATAAAATGTCAGAAAGTACTGAAAAATGCCACAAAGTCACGAGTTTTCAGAGCTAATGGTCACATCCTTATTTCTCTGACCAACAGTCTGAAACCCAAAGAAATTTAATTTAAAATCATGTAAAAAAAAAAAAAAGAAATGAAAAAACATTAAATCCTCACATTGACATTAGCACCTATGACGTCTTTGCTTGACCTTTTACTAATTATCAATGACTACCTATTAATTGATTATCAGAATCTTTGCAGGTCAGCCTAATTGCTTATTGACTGTCTAATGAATTAATTGACTAATCATTCCAGCTTTCCTAAAATGGCAAAATTATGCTTCAAATCAGAAGTGGAATCAGAACCGGTTTACTGCCAAGTAAGAATAGAGATATAATAAGAGACATAATATTGAGTTTTTAAAAAATGACAATAAATATATTGAAAATATGTCTGCTTTTAAAAAAGGATTAGCTGTACTTTTTGCGCAGGAGTGTGTAAAATATATATATTATACAAACAATAACACATTTAACCGTAGCTATAGAAATTGTTGCCACAAAATGACCCCATCTTCAAGCCATACAGCACATTTGTCAAACCCCTTTGTTATGTTCAGCTACTACATTTCCCATGGTGCCTCTGTGAGTGGCCGCTGTACTGGATGACAGCTATCCGGCGCCGAAACACCGATAGACACTCAGACGAAAGAGCCATGGCGGCCACGGGTGGAGGGAAAATTAGAAGCAGGAGATATCACATCGCCTCTAAACCTTACGCCAAGAGCAAACAGGTAAATGGACTAAAATTTCTCGCGTTAAAAGCCCCTTTCGAGGGCGCTGAGGTGACTGCAGTGCCACAATCTCTCAGCGCTTGTTATTGTTTTGTAGGAGACATTTTATGGCCTGCCGTTAGCGCTCGTGGCCTCCACGCGCTGCTAGCATGTCCAGGACACGCTAGTGAGCTAACGTTACCAATCTGGCTTACAGGGTTAGCCAAATCAGACGGAGCTGACAGGTTAATTCACTGCACAGGGACTCGTTAAGACCAGTTTACCAGTACTTGTTGCACACATGACACGTTGATATAACCCTCCCTGTCTCCTTTAGTAAGTTCTTAGCTGCTAGCTTGTTAGCGGAAAGTGAGGAAGTACATTTCTAGCTAAGTATTAGCTAATGCAGCTAATGCCTGCTAGCAGGCTAGCATTAGCGAGCAACGCATTGTTGTCTTCCGTTCTTAAGTTTGGAGACATTACACCGTCTGCCGTTGAAGGGACGTGATCGTTTGGCTCTAGGTTGCATCTGCCCACAGCTATAGGTTGCCCCCATTCATGCTGATGCATTTTAAGATTGTGCTGCTGGCCTGTCTGGGATCATTTTGGATGTGAGGCTAGCTAACGTTAGCCAAATCTCAGCCAGTTGGATTGCGCAGGAAGCATTGACTGATAGGGAACCCACATGGTTGCCTGAGTGGGTTCACTTGCAGCCTGGATATCAATTAATGTTGGTTTTAAAACCACTCTGCAATTTTAACAATTGGACAAGAAGTACCTCGATGAAAGGCAGATTCATTGACCTATTTCATCATTGTGATCATGTACAATATTTTGGTAAACTTCTAATTAGTTTGTTTGTATAGTTGTTCGTCTACCAGGACGTTATCTGACTGGAGAGGCAACTTAACTGGAATTCTTCCTTAAGTTATTCACATTTGTGTTGCCTTCAACAATTTTGTTTCATAGAGAAATCAGACAAACGTATAGTGTTATATGATGTGAACAGTGAGAGATGAATCATGCAGCACTTTATACACACAAATATCACCATTGAAAGTGTTTGTTTAACAAATTTATTTGTTGGACATTGTTGGTTTTGGCATGAATGCATCATGTCACATTCTGGTCTGTTTTCATTGATGTAAATGGAGTGAAAACATATTACAAATATCTCTCAGTATAACTCTAATACAGTTTAACAGCAGCGCAAACTAAAGCTTCCAAAAGGCGAATCACCACCACAAAACCTAATGTTATGATTTAGGGCAGGAGTCATTCATTTTGATTTTAGTGTCGTTTTTTTGCAGATCATCAAAGTCATGTAATTTCTCTCAGCAATGCTGCTGACTTGGCATGAAGTATCAGCATCATGCCATATCCCACTTAAACAACCAAAGTATTTGATCCATAGACGTTACCTTTATGGATACATATTTGAGTGCTTAAATGAAGACTGCAAACATTCATGCCCAACAACAAATATGAGTTGAACATTGGCTCAGTCATGCCATATGGGAGTTATAATTACACCTTTTTAATGCTCATTCATGTGATTAAATGTTTAATAATGTGGATGGGTCGGAAGTTCATACAAATGTGTCTGGACTTAAGTCTGTTTATTATCCAAATCTTTAGTCCAAATCAAAGGTGGGTTTAGCTTTTCCTTAATGGCTTGATTTATTCAGCACTGATCCTTACATATCTAACATGCACCTACTCCTTTTTAACCAGCAGAGTCCATCTCACAACTTGTGGGATTGCTTACAGGTTGTAAATATTGATGTAATTCTCCTCAATACTTACATAATGTAACAATACATCTGTCTCAATGATGTTAACAGGTTTAAGGGTTTGACTTTATTTTGCTTGAAAAGTTAGTAGCACTGAGCCATTTAAGTAGTGGTGCATTCAATGAAAATCACTGTGTTTGACATGATAGCTTCCAGAGAGAGCACTGGCAGTCTACTACGGATCACTTAGTCACATGACCTTGTCCACAGCAGAAATGTGGCACCCTTAAATCCTTATAACAATAGCTAATGTAGTGCTAAGTAAACGAACACTGTGGTGGGTTTTACACTCATTCTTGACTGGTTAAAATTGTGTACATTTGCACAAAGGTTAAAGTGCACAGTGGCCCACAGGTGTATTGTGTTGATAAGCAGAATGCAAGAGGCCCATATGGCTCTTATCGGGAGTTGAAAGCAAACTTGGGTAAGGCTGCATGCACATGGAGTGATGCACCTGGTAGCTAGCTCTTTTTCTCAACCATCCCCTTTGCCATCTACTCTACATCACAAGAACATGCAACAACCTAGCCATAATCTAAAAACATCCCAGTACGGTCTTGGCAGCAATCTAAGAGCAATAGAAATCATTTAGGTCTGACACATTGACAAAGAGAAGAGGCACCAAACTTGGCTGGCTAGCCAAACCTGTCAAAAGTTTTAAACAGCATAGTTCGCTTTTCTCCAAAACACCTGTCTCGTTACAGATTTTAGGTTTTTATCTCTAGCTTTATCGTCCTCTCCTACTGCACCATATGCACCATTTTATATGGATGTCTAATCAGCGTTGATGGTGAATTTATTAATTGAAACAATAAGTACCTCAGTGCTTGCTATATTGTCTGAGAAAGTGGAGTTCTCCTGCTACAAAATCTCCTGTTGCCACCAGTGACTCATTTTTGACGTGTTCAGTGACGTGGTTAGGGAGAAAGAACTACAGGGTATTTCAGCTTATACTTGAGTTACATATCCAACAGTGAAAATGGGATCCCAAAATATAATCAAATGCAAGATTATGGACAGTATTTTGGCTGACTTGGATATTCAGCCATGTTTATTCAAGCCAGAGTATACGGCCAAAGAAATGCAGTGGAGAGATGTTGCAGCTGCATTACCTTTTGCGCAGTGCATCCTGGTACATGTAGGCACTGCAGACACAGCTCTATGAGCAGGAGAACTCAGTCAATATTGCACACACTGAGGTATTTATTGCTTCAAGTGACTACATTTACCATCAAAACTGATTGGACAGCCACATTAAACATGGTAAAATTTCCCTTTTAAGACCATAAACATGCCCTAACTGTAGATGAGATTTAGTTTTTTAGATTTTTTTGTGTGTTGCTTCAGCTTTTACATTTAACATACATACGTATAACAAATATTATATTCACATTTATTCCTATATTCAATTGTTACTTTCTAAGCATAGCCTCGGAGATAAGACTCGTCCTTATCAACTGGAATTCGTCTGATACTCAACCTCAATACAGGTCAGACCAGCGTCACTTGCTCACTGCTTCACAGAAGCATACACAGTGCCTGACCCAGTTTCTGGCATACTGAGCTTGTGTTTTGCTTTGCACTGGGGAGGATGAATGGCTCTTCATTGCAAGTGGAGCTGTGCAGCTGATTCAAATAATAAAATGCTGCAATGATTGCTGCATTTTGTAAACTGCAAGCATAAAACAGTTTTTTGAATATGATTTGCAAAAGGACTTGCCAACAAAACTGGAGTTGCTTTGGCACATTGTTTTTTTTAAGCACCATAAATACGGGCATCAGTGTTTTATCTGGCAAAACCGTTTTATATGCAGTAAAATTTTACCTGTATTGGATTTTATCCGATGATGACTGTCAAGGGAAATTTCTAATGCGTAAGCTGCACATAATCACCTGAGTTGGTGGCAGTTTGTTTTGTCTATGTGTGTTTGTTTCTACCTCTCACATTTCATCCCTCTGTTCACACCTTCGTCTCCTCTGGTGTTTTTATCAGCAGCAGTCAGGCCTCATCAGTCGAGTGACAGACACAGTAAAGAGCATCGTTCCCTCCTGGCTCGGGAAATACTTCAAGAATGGAGATACTCCTGTAGGAGGAGGGGCTGTGCCCGCGACAGACCAGAACTGCCAGCCACCGCAGCCTCCTCCGAATGGCAGCGAAGAAGGGCCTCCTCCCCTTGATGGACGCGACTCCCCAGAGCCAAGCACCAGTAACACAGGTGAGGCACTTAGTCAGTATCTTAGGTCACCAGAAAGATAAACTGGGGAATTTCCCCTCACATGAGAATTGAGTTCTAATATGCCAGTTCTTTTGTGTTGTGTACCACAATGCTCACCTGTGGCTTCTTTCTCTCTGGCACAGAGCCCTCGACCAGCCGGGCATCCCTGAACTTTCAAGAGTATGTGCTTTCTCGGCCTCCTCTGAGTCGCTCACATCTCCACTTTCCTCCACTGGACGCCTCATCCCCAACCCTGGGGGCTTCCAGCAGCCTCTTCTCCCAACCATCCACCTCCTCAGCCCCTGGACCTTTTTCCACAGGCTTCTCCTTGGTCAAAGAAATCAAGGACAACCTCTCGCAGCATGAAGACGATAACATCTCCACCACTAGCGGTTTCTCTTCTCGCGCCTCTGACAAAGGTAAGGCACAGCACTCCTGTACCTGCGTGTTTGTCAGCCGCTTTAGCGATGCACCCAGCCTGTTGATACATACTGTATTTCTGCACAGTTAGCACCAAAGTTATCTACCAAAACACTGCAAATTTGTTGCTACTTGAGTCGACGTTAATGCAACTCTGCCTGTGTTTGACACAACATGCAGCTCTCTACCATATCTGCCAATTTGTGATGTTAACTCAAGAGTTTGTGGTTTTTCTTTTAATTATGGCGTCATTGGCAGACGAGCTTTGTTTAAATACCTCCAACAGAAGCTTTAAATGTAAAAAAAAAAAAAAGTGGATTTCGGTACAGTTCTACTGTATTTGAATTTGCCAAAGCGAAAACTAGAAATATGTTGAAAATAAATAACACGTCACCAACTATTGTGTAGTATTACACTAATCTAGGGGAGGCCAGCCATTTGTCGTTGAGAACCAACAGTCTTTTTCTTTGTGATGATAAAGTTTCTTTCTTTTTTTTGCTTTTTTAAAAAAAATCTCATTTACAGATGTCCCCACTTCCAAAACTGCATCGCTTCCCCAACTTTGGTCCCCAGAGACGGACAGAATGAACTCTGGGCCTCAGCCTGCCCAGTCCAGTCTGAAAAGGCCTGCTTTCAACCTGTCTGTATTCGGGACTTCCTCCAATGTGAGTACCTGTGTGTCTGCCCATGAAGATACTCTGTGACGCTCACTGAAAGAACAGATCGGGCCCCAAAGCTCGGCATTTTGGTGTGTCAGGGTTGAATCTAGGGCTTCCACTGGAGCAGTGACCCACTTAGAGATAAAATGTCTCTCTGGAATGTGGTCAGTGCAGGTCTGAGCTTGGTGCGTCTGATGTTGTTAGCATTACTTAAACATCACAGGAGCTCTTATCCCATATTATACCCCACTGGACGGTAATATGTTTATATTTTAGATACAAAAGTATTTGACTTAACTATCAGCAGAATAAATATTGATGAATATTGAAGAAATTGCAGAATGTATTCGCAGTTTTACTCATGACACGTTTGTTTACTTAAGTGTTTTGTCCCTTATTTCATACATTCAATAAGAATTGCCATTTAGTATTACAATGAAGTAATTTGACTTGACCCCTCTCTTCCAGTCGACATTCAACAACACAGTGCTAAACTCCAGCCAGCTTGGAGATTCACCCTTCTACCCCGGGAAGACCACGTATGGTGGGGCAGCTGCAGTCAGGAGCGCTCGCACTCGTCCTGGAACACCGTACCAGGTGAGCTACTGAAAACCATATAGTGAAAAAATAATCTAGAAACTGACAACAGCTGTAAACATTTTTGATGAATAGATTAATGTGGAGAAGTAGCACACTAGGTTTAACACAGTAGTTTTGTTCACTGAGTGCTTTTAGTGTTACAGGCTGTGTAAGTTTAACAGCCATCAGTAGGTGAATAGTTAATTTCTGACACTGACATCATAGGATCAGTGTGAATGAAGTGTGAAAATTATTTATTTAATTGGAGACTAAATTAGCTCATCTGATTTGTAGGCTCCTGTGAGGAGACAGATCAAGGCCAAGCCTGCTGGAGCTCAGCCCTGTGGGGTGACGAGCGCCACAGCCAGACGCATACTACAGTCCTTGGAGCGCATGTCAAGCCCTCTGGCTGTGAGTATACACACACATACACACAGACCATCATCTCCTCTGTTATGTATTTCATCGAAAAGTGTGACAGTGGTTAGACATTTGATATTTGCCAGTGAGCATGTTATTGTGAACTTTGTGTCATGTTTTCAGCAATAAAGCTCCTATTAGATAACTATATTTCTCTAAAACGAACACATTTTGGTTTTCTTCTGCAGGATGCCAGAAGAATCCCTGCATCAGTCTCATCCCCCCTGTCAGCAGTAAGAGCTTTTAATATATTTACATATATGTAAGCATTAGTTTGCAGTGACTTATTTTAAAATAAAATGATCATAAAAGCCCCAAAACATGAGAAAAGCAGAGAAATATTCTGTTACATTAAGTATTTTGTTGAATGCTCATCCTGAAATACTGACATCATAATTGCCTGCAAACATCTTATTGATTTTGTCTAACAATAAAATATGGTTTTCTCACACAAGTTGTTTTTTTTTTCTTTGCAGTCAATGGATGGCACAAATCTAGATGTTTCACCTTTCCAGTCCAAAAAGAAACGAGTGAGTAAAGATTTTTAAATTCTTTTGACAGTATCCTCTTATTCCTGGTTTGTCAATAAATGCATTTGTGTAAAGATGTCCACATTAAGCCTTTCTGGCTCAATACTAACTTTATGTTAGATGTCCCTGTATGAACTAAAGCCTCTGTATGCACAACAGCAAACAATCTTTTGTCTTCTGTCTGCTGTGATTGTAGCTTAGCACAAGGCTCAGGGATATGAACAGGGAAATCATTGTACACAGCCAGCAGCACTTGTTATGGTTTGTCCTCCTGTCACTTCCTGTCCTGCTGCCTGTTGGCCTCCTTTACACCAGTTAACAGGATTCTCCTCGGCTGGGACACAGCTGTTCACCACTGTGTGTGTGCGTCAGTAAAAGTGTGCTACAGTCCATGATTTATTTGGCTCTTGAAGGTGTGTGTGCAGTGTGTTAAGTGTTGTTTGTTGTTAAATTGTGCCAGCTCTGGAGTGGACTTGTCCTCAGTGATAACTGTCAGGCATTCCCAGCTGTGACAGCTGCTTTGTAAACGCCAACAGTGGTGTATTGATCCTTTTGAGGTCCAAAACAAGAAAGCCCACTATCTGACTGGGCCTGTCTGGTTTTACCCCAGAAGGGTCCAAAATCTAGTCTGCTGTACTAGATTTTTGTAAGGCTATAACTGATGTTGATACTTGGGCTCAAAATGTATTGGCTATACTATTTGCTCAGATTTGTTTATTTAAGGAATTGTGACTAAGACACAAAACCTAAAGGACTTTTAACAATTAAAAGTCAACTTGTCAGGTTGACATTTGGCATTTCTGTTCTGCAATTTTTTGTAACTTATCTGCCAACATTTACACTTATACCGCTCTATTTGCAATAAGCTAATATCACTAATGTATCAGTCAAGCTTTAGTCCAATACGAAGATAACACTGTCATTTTTAGTTATTTTTTATTATGGGAAGCAACTTGCAGAATTTACCCTGCTATCGAGCCCGGTTGATGTTACCACAGCTTGATAACTTCAATACTTCAAGAAACTGTGTAGTTGGTTCTAATCTAAAGATGTTACCTTTCATGTGCCGTTACATTGTTTCTTGTTGGATCAGTTGAGAGGAGTAAATTACTGGCCATGTTATTCATGCACCCATTGTGTTCAGGGACATGGAGGGGTAAGATGGAAAATGAAGTGATGCCACCATAGCTTGTTCTTATTCTGATCTTGTGTCTGTATCTTCCCACCCCTTTAACTCAGATGGATTCCCCCCTCCCACCGGTGCAGAAGCTGGTGGTTCCTGCTGCAGCGTCGGTGTCAGGAAACCGCTCCGTGTCCTTCAGGCCAACTCTGACTCCTGGAGGAGTGAGCCGACCTCTGGACAGGACACCAAGAGAGACGGTCAGAAACGCAGTGCTGCGTTATATTACAATACACTGATCCTATATTTTAAATGCAGACAAAGACAGTTTAATACAAACTGAATGCTAAATTTGTTGCTGTTTTCTTCTTTCAGCCTACAAGACAATCACCACAACTACCTGATGCAACCCCAGGTCCATCTCAAAGGTAAAACAGGGTCATTTTGATTGATTTAAATTTAACTCAAAGCCTGAGTTTTTATTTAAATGGGTGTGAACTGTTTTTCTGGCTTTTTCATTAATAACTTTACTGCACATTCTTGTTGTTCAATTACCTTTATCTCCTCCTTCACAATCTTAAAAACAAAATAATTAAAACTAAGTATTCCAAGTAAAAAGAGCAAGTTGATATAATCTAATCACATCGTTCTGAGTTATTGTCAAAGAATTATTTCTGCTTTGATGCCTAATTGTTTGCTGTATGTAGTCTCTTTTACTTACTACTCCTGTTTCTCTGTGTACTCCTTTACTATTAGCACAATGGGTTTCAGTGGCCCAGCCTATCCTCTGTCCAGCACCCCTGCAGCCAGCAGCGTGAGCTCTGGAGGGGGAAAGATGAAGAGGGAGAGGACCACAGCACGGCCTTCCTCTAAACGCCCTGATGAAGAAGAGGTAAAGGCTTTGCATAAAAAAAAAAATCTCTGTTTCTGAAAATGCTATGTGTTTTAAAGAAAACAATATTTATGAATTAATTATATTTAACTTTTTCACTTTGACACGACAGGTTTTTGTATGAAAGTGGTAAGAATCATTTTTGATATCTATTTGAATGCATCAAATGGATATTAAACATGGTCTTATCTTATTTCACCATCAGTCTGAAATATGCTCTATTCAGAAATGGCAGAAGCATTTAATGGTTTGTATTTATCACAAAAAAATGTACTAATGCTTGTTTTCTCACTTAAGGTGGCTGTGGTACCGAACCTTCCGACCATTTCACTTCCCATCGGCACCTCCGCCTTGCCCTCCTTCAGCTTCACCTCCCCTCTTCCACCTGTCCCCACGATCAGCAGCACCACCACCACCTCTAATGTCACGTCCGTGACTCCAACTAAGGAAATGGTCACAAATAAGGTTTGTTTTAGAACTCATTCCACTACAATACTACTGTAGGTCTCATGGTTATCAACATTATTTATGCTTCCTGACAATTTTTTTTTCCAGGAGCCACCAATGGCCTCGACACCTCCCTGTGTACCTTTTACATTTTCCTCCCCTATTGTCAAAGCAACTGCTGCTAGTCCCCCTTCATTTTCCCCCTCAGTAAGTAAATGGTTTTTCTCTAAATGATTAGATGGACAAGATTTTCAACAGCAACATTGATAACAATTATTTGCTTTTCCTGTTTGCAGGCTGGATTCACTTTTAGTGCACCTGTAGCAAAGTTAGGTCCCTCAATGTTAAATGGGAAGCTCGCCACTCCCATAGCGGCAACAGGTAAGATTTTTTTTTTACTAATATCATGATGCTGATTCATTGCCTCTTCTGTGAACACTGGAACCCAAGTTTGAATTTTGTGTTTTTCATGTTTTCTACAGGGAAGCCAGCAACAAGCAAAAGCACAGAAGAGTTTGAAGGACCTTTCAAACCAGCAAAGACCCTGAAGCAGGGCAGCGTGCTGGATCTTCTTAAAGCACCTGGTTAGAATCAGTAACTCATTACACATCAGCAGTGTTAGTTTTGCATGGTTATGTTTTACAAGGTCGTTCACAGTTTTAATGCTTTACTTGTTGTGTTTAGGCTTCGCCTCTCCTGCTGCTCAGACTTCCACAAGCCCAGACGACACACCGCAGCAGACCTCCACACAATCCACTGCCCCTTCCTCCACCTCCACAACCACCTCCTCCCTCTCTTCTTCAACAGGGTTGGGCGACTTGCTGAAAGCCCCACCTGGCTGGAGCTGCGATGTATGCTTGGTGCAGAACAAGTTATCAGACACCAAGTGCGTTTGCTGTATGGCGCCACAGCCCAATTCCTCCTCATCCAAATCTATGGACAGTAAACCTGCAACCGTGACCTCTGTTGGGCTCGAGAGCAGCAGCACGAACACCACCTCCACCACTACAACCACAGCAGGTTTTGGCACAATGTTCTCCAAACCTGCAGGAACCTGGGACTGTGATACGTGTCTCGTTCTAAACAAACCTGATGCAGTAAAGTGTGTGGCCTGCGAAACGGCCAAACCAGGGACGGGGCTTAAACCCTCACTGACTCTCCCCTCTGCCTTCTCAGCTGTTAAGACTGTATCCACCCCCACAGCCCCCGTTACGACAGGGTTCATCGGCTTTGGAGACAAGTTCAAAAAACCTGAGGGTGCTTGGGAATGTGATACATGTATGGTAGAAAACAAGGCAGAGGACACAAAGTGTGTGGCCTGCATGAGCCCTAAACCAGGTAGAGTAAAACCATGGTAATATTGGTATTTGAAATTTACAGAGTGTTTGTACAAAGTGTTTTTTTCATGAATGTAATAATCCATTAACTGTGTCACTGACTAAAAGGCAGTTGTTAGGTAGTGAAGCATCTTCCTTTCCTCTTCCTCACAACAGGAGCATCTGCAGGAGCCTCCTCAGCCAGTACTGCTCCAGTGTTTGGTTTAGGAGAGGCGTTCAAGAAGCCAGAGGGAGCCTGGGACTGTGATGTCTGTCTTGTACAGAATAAGGCTGCTGATGTACAGTGTGTTGCCTGTCAGACAGCCAAACCTGGAGCTAACGTGGAGCCCAAAGGTAACAGAAATGACATGTTTTTAGTTTAGCAGCATGTTAGGGGTAAAGTAATTTCCAAAGTCAGTCAAAACGCCCCTCTTAGCAATGATAGAGCAAAGTGTGTGGGAGGCAAAGTGTTTCTTGATGCATAATATTTATATGTATTCTGATTTCTGTGCATTAGGGGAATATATCATTGTTGGCACTTTCATGGCGTGTTGCTGAATCTGCTTTTTTACTTCAAAATAAACTGTTTAGAAAACCATATCAAGTGTAGTAAAAGTATTAACAAATATAACTGCACCTAAACCACACTTGACTTTGACTATTTGTCACCCGTTTCTCCTCAGCTTTTGGTTCAACTTTTGGTTCATCAGCTGTTGGGGCTTCAGGCTCCTCTGCGTTCAGCTCCTCTACCTCTAGTTCTGGAGGTTTTAAGTTTGGCACATCAGACAGTACATCGGGAACAGGATCTGGGGGTTTCAAGTTTGGAGGCTCATTGTCAGAGTCCTCTTCTTCATCGTCAGGTGGATTCAAATTTGGAGTCCCATTTGGAAACTCTTCATCAGAAACCACTTCTAAAGACACTACTTCCTCATCAGGGTTCAAATTTGGCAGCTCATCGGAGGGCTTTAAATTTGGGGTTGCCTCTAGTGATGACAAAAAGTCAGACCAACCTGCCGTAGGTTCTGGGTTTAAGTTTGGAACCAGCGGAGGGATAGTGTTTGGAACTGGATCATCTAACACAGAAAGTAACACCTCTAATAGCGGCTTCACCTTTGGACTGTCAAAACCTGAAGAGAAAACATCAGACACCACCACCACCTCATCCTCTGTTAGTTTCACTCCTCCTGCTTCCTCTCAAGAAAAGAGTGACACTGTGGCATCATCAATTGACACCACATCAACAGACAGCAACTCAACCACCACCACAACTACCACCACTGGGTCTGTATTTGACAGATTGGGCAAGCCCACTTTGGCGACCGCTGCACCACAAGGGGGCTCTACGTTTGGATCCTTACAGGCAGACAAAGAGCCAGTTGCCCCCTCGTTTCCTTTTGGGAAGCCAGAGGAGAAGAAGGAAGCCGCGGCTCCATCTGCCTTCGTCTTCGGTGCTGCTAGTAAAGATACAGATGCTGCACCGGCTGCTACGGCGGGCTTTTCCTTCAGCAAACCCAGCGCTCCAACAGACCAACCTCCACCCACGTTCACTTTTGGCAAGCCAGCAGACAAGAGTGAAGCAACTACTGCAGAGGCCCCGAAGCCCTCTTTTAATTTTGGACAAACTGCTACAGGTGAGAAAGTTTGGACTCTAATGTGGTTGTAATTCTTTTCTCAATGTTATGCTTCCTGCTGATATGTAATATCTTGATGACTTATCTATTCTACAAGTTTTATTTTCTGATTTCTGTGAAGAAAAATCTGGTGTTGTAGTTTTATAACAGTTTTATGTTCCCTGTTATCCTCAAGCTTAAGCCAACATAACTTTGGTGACCTCGTCAGAGATATTCCCTCAGGCTATAGAGAGCTCACCAAAGAAGACGACATTCTAGCATTTCCACAGACTGAGTATTCGCAGTCTGATTTTCATTTGTAAGATCAGTGGACGGCCTCTGTAAGAACGGCACTATAGTACACATCATAATCAACCATTTGTTCCCCCACAGATTCTTCTGCTGCTGCTCCAAAACAACCATTTTCCTTTATGGCTAGTAACCCCACCAGTACCACCAATTCAACCACCTCGTCATCCACCCCGACCCCCAGTCTGTTTGGCACCACCACCAGCACCAGCAGTAGCTCCGCTCAGGCTCCAGCTCCAGCTCCAGCTCCTTCTGCAGCTCCTAGCACTTTCATCTTCGGTCAGCCTGCTGTATCCACCAGTGACGCTCCTCCAGCTAAAGCAGCCTTTGTCTTCGGCCAGAATCAGGACAGCCAGCCGCCTGCCCCGTCAGCTGCTGCTCTTAACTCTACTCCAGTCCCAGCTTCATCTCAGCCCTTCATCTTTGGTGCTCCTGCCACTGCTGCTCCACCTGCTGCTGCTCCTCCGGCCTTCAATTTTGGAGCAGCAGCACCCTCTGCTGCTTCATCTTCAGGTCTGCATGTGCTCGGTGCTTCAGATAATAACAATTAAACAATTTACCTTGACATTATAATATTTTTCACATTTAACTATTTTAGTATGTACCATATGTACATGTGTTGACATCTTCAATCTTGTCTTTTTCAATAACAGCTCCATCTGCAGCTCCCTCCCCATTTGTATTCAGCTCGGCCCCGTCTGGTGGATTCGGGGCCAACCAGACTCCCTCATTCGGCTCATCCTTCGGATCCCCTTTCACAGCCACACCATCCCAGCCCCCGGCCTTCGGAGCCAAACCCAACTCCGCCCCTGTCTTTGGACAACAGGCCAACTCCACACCTGTATTTGGGACTACTACTAATTCTGCACCAGGTGGGTGAATCTAATGGTTTAACCAGTTTTGCTTTCAGGTCGTCTGTAGTACGATGTGCCACAGATCCTCACAACGTGAAGCTATATTTATCATGAGTATATGAGTTATCATATATTTATCATGAATTATAGTTTCAATTTGTAAATGTGTCAATTTGTAAATGTGCATTATACTTAGCAGGTGGAGGCTTTCAGTTTGGAGGAGCCAGCGCGTTTGGAGCTACAAACAACTCCTCAGGTGTGTTTACTTTTGGAGCAGGATCACCAGCATCTCCTGCCCCACCTGCCAACCCCTCCATCGCACCCCAGTCAGGAGCACCTGGAGGTGGATTCAACTTTGCACAACCCTCCACATTCAATTTTGGGTATGTTGCAGTTCCTCAGTTAACATGCATGCTGCTAATGTCACAATATGTAAACACTAAAACATAGATATGTTCAGTGTGTTTTAGGCCACAATAAAGGCATAGTGTGGAACACCAAATACTGGAATTGGGCATTTACAACAATGAATACAGAACTGACAATCAGGACTTTGTGATTTACGTTGTTTACAAATGCTCGTGCTGTTCTGCACTGCTTCATTTCCTTTTAAAGATTTCCCATTGATATTGCCTGATAATTATCAGTGAAGTAATGAAGTCTGTACATATTTTACAGCTTTGTCTGATGGTGGTGTTTGTTGTGCTTATGATAATAGGAATTTCATTTGTTCCTCCAGGTCCGTGAAATCCTTACCCGCCTCTCCTGCTGGACAGCCAGCGATTGCTGGACGCAAGATCAAGACAGCGGTGCGGCGCAGAAAGTAGAGCCCTGTGGACTCGACTATAAAGTAGACTTGACTTCGACTTGACTTTATCCCCACTGAAGGCTGAGTAAAGTCCTGGAAGGTCTTAACTGGAGAAACACTGAAATAACTTATGAAGAAGGGCCGACGCCTGGGGCCGCTGTGCGCTCGGGCTGGATGGGTGGGCATGTTTTAGCTGTAGGCCAGGCTGGTTAATCAGAGGTTTTCACATGTAGTCACTAATATGTGAGACCATCCCACAGGACTTCCCATTCAAATAAAACTGTTGACTGAACAATGACACTGACTTATAATACAACAATCAAGCAAGGACCCTGGCTGAACAAGACGAAAAACAAGCAAGACGGTCATATCTATATTTTCAACACCGGCAAATGTCTGCTAGACTTAAGGCATGACTTTTTGTAATAAAATTACAAAGGCAAAAACTGCAAATCTAAAGAGTTGCGAGTGTACACAAAATCTTATTAATTAGTATGGTTGATCAGGTAATGAGATGTGATATGCAGAAAGGTAGTGTGAGCTGTGCGGCAAATCTCCAGCGGTTTTCCTAAAAACTATTTAGACTGCTCCTACTCCAGGAATCAGGGAGCCGCTGGAGACGTAGCCATGGTGTCAGTGCGGTGTGCTGTATGTACAGGGATGAGCGTGTAATCTTTGTGGTGAATGCAGCGTGCTTGTTTTTTTTCCCCCCTTACCCCTCTTATGTACAGACTTGAGGTGTGTTTGGTTTCTTTGTACATGCTGAGGTTTGCGTGTCAGTGTGCGTATGAAAACTGAACGTCAGAGTCATCGCCTGGGCCGCCACAGGTGAGCAAGCAAATGAATGTTTAAAACAAAACCAAGGGGAGGAAGGAAGGAGGGGTCGGGAGAGGGGAAACCGTATCCATGCACTGTGGAGGATGGACTGGGCCGGAAGCTTACGCCCCTTTTCAGCTCCTTTAGGACTTTGTAAATGCATAGTTTCAAAACTCTGTTACTGGTTTAATTCGTTGAACTCTCTGGTTCGCTCCACTACTCTGCTTTTTGTGCCCTCTTGTCTCTCTCTCTTTCCCTCTCTCCTCCTCAGTCCTTACACTCTCCCTTTACCTCTTTCTGCCTCTCCCTCTCTCTTAATTGGCCTTTGAATATTATTATAAAAACTGTAAATAGTGATGTTTTTTTTATCTGTGAAGTTGAATTTTTGTGTTACCAACTCCGCATTCAGCATTTTTGTCTTTAGAATTTATTATGTAAATTCCTATATTCAAAGTTGCCCGAATCCATTTAAAAGGAGCTTAAATGCAAATTGGAGAGCCTTTGACTAAAGGTATATTGGCTTTTCTGATCCACTTTTGTTTGGACCAAAACCAGTATTGTACAAAGTATTAAGTATATATTTTTCTATTGCGTGTTTAAATGGACGAGGGCGACTTTGGATGATAAGGAAGTCAGTTTAATTTTAAAGCCATGATTATTACTGGATGAGTGATAAAATTAAAAACCATGGGTAATTACCATCAATAAAACTATAAAAAGAATTCATGTTTTCTGTTGATCTTTTCATAGAGGACCTACAGTATGTATTAGACCAACAGATGAATTGGCTGACTAGCATAACAGATACTGTATGTCTGTATTGGCATATATTTGTCAAAAATGCAAAGTATTCATTAAAAAACAAATATCAGCTGGTTTCTCATTAATATGAATATAGACGTTAAGTAAAACTAATGCAGCCTGACACTAAATCCTACCTTCTTTAAAGGGTATATTGTCTAGAGGTGGTGATTCACCCAGTATGGTTGTTCTGAGGGCTCTAGTTTTTGCTGCTGCTGAGTTGTGTTTTGTCATACTGAGAGGTGTTTCTAATATTTTGTCCACCCTCATTAAATGTGGGACTTTTACTTCAGTTTGAATATTTTTACACTGGATTTGTTATAAGAACATTAACACTTTTTTTTTTTTTTTAAAAAAAAGGAAACTTCTCCAAAGGAGTGAACAACAGTTTTGTTCTGTGGCGACCAGAACAACATTTTCCTTTTAGGCACTTTTTGTGCCCCCCTCCTCTCTCAAGCCCCATGTTCATTATCATGGTGAAAAATAGTCTTTTGTATCATTTATAGTCCGAAATTAAAGCTCTATTCCCATCACTGTGATGGATCGTCGTCATACTAAACTCTCAAAAAATGAAAAATATCTCAAAATAAAGGCTTAGTATGTCAATATAATAAGAAACTATCTCAAAATAATTTAGTTAGTTAGTATAATGAAAAAATATTTTGAAATGAGAGAATTTAAGACACTAAGTCATTTTGGCAAAGTTTTACATTATAATGACTTATATGATCTTTTCTTTTCCATCACAGTAGCAGAAATGGGCCTCTATGGTATTTATTTTGTATTTCTTTCCTTACTGGATTTGTTTATAGTTTTTTGGGAAGTATATATTTATATATGAATAGTTGTATATCCATGAAGAGGACATGAGGGCTCCGTGTTCTAATTTATGCTTATGCATGTTGGTTGCCATGAATTCCAGAAGCTGGTGTCACAGTGAGCACATTCTTAAGGTTTGTTCACTTTCTGAAACACACCTCACTTCTGTTCTGTGACTTGAACTGAAAGCAAGTGTTTCAGCAACCTCGTTCGCTCGATTTATCGCATCCCTTTACCGGATTCATTAAAAAAAAGAAATGTGGTAAGTAGATCTCTTCTGTTTCCGAAGATTTTGTCTTGTTGAAGTGTAGTCTTAAACAAAACTAGCCTGGCGTTTGGTCCAATACAGAATATTTTGGATAAATCAAGAAATGTTTTAAGACCCACACTTTTTGTGGCTCTGTTAGGCAGCATCGTGCTCGTAAAGAGGACCAGCAGAGGGCGGGGGTCAGATTCACTCTGCCTGTCCTGTCCAACAAAACCCTGCTGACCAGCAGACCACAGCTTCAGGCAAACAAACTGCTGAAGCTTGACGAGGAAATTATCTGTACCCTGGGAGAAGATATTTCACGGGTAAGAAACACCAGCCGATGCTCACGCCATATTTTATAGTTAATAATCAGACTTATGTTCTTATCTGTGTGACCGGAGAAAGTCATACAGTTGTTGGGTTAATGCCATTTGTTTGGCAGTTTTCTGTTTCTGTGATTCTTAAGTGTGTCCCTTTGTGTGAGATCATGTTTGTCTACAACTATCACCATCTTATATCTTCTAATATGATGCACTTGTTATGGATTATCTTAACCACCTCTATATGAAGTAGTTAAAATCAGCTCAAACTGGACATTGTCTCATTTTTTTGTAGTTCCCCTCTGCCACCTGTTGCACCATGAGGCACCTCAACTCTCGGCATACTGAGGTCAGCCAGTGGCAGGCCCAGATATCCGAGAGCATCGGGCAAGTGGACCGGGAAATCAGTGCCATGGAGCTGGTAAATACATACAGTATATCTACTGAAGCAACAAATCAAATTCACTGCAGTTCTCAGTCTGCATCATTGCTCTTGTGTGTCCCTGTGTTGGAAATGCCACGTGTTCAGGTGAAACACACCACTGAGTGCTGTCTCCAGGAGAAGCAGCTGTACAGTCAGCTCATGAGCGACTGCGTGGCGCTCAGCAACATTTTGAGCCCAGCAGTCCAGAGACAAGACCGCGTCCTCACTGAGTTGAAAAAGGAAGAGCAGCTGACCAATGACATCAGAGAACTGCTCCAGAAGCAGATCTGCACGGCGCTCGGCAAACTCAGGTCCAACAGGCAGATTCAGAGTCACTTTTGAGTTATTTGTATTTTTTTGTTATGTTATTATGCCACTTAGTACCTGGCTTTCCTGAACGGTATCTTTGCGTGATGTTTTTAAATTGCACTCTTAAGAAATTACAGCTTCAGTCTGGATATGTTCCCGCAGTGACACTATACATTTTAAACATTATCTCAAATCTGCTTCGGTTGTGTCTCTCCAGCTCTCTGAGGGAGATCCGCGCTCAACTGCTGGCAGATTTTAAGGACAAGGGTGAGGCCATCAAGCTCACTACCAAATGCATCACCTATGATCTCAACACCCCAAGCTCCCGGCTCCCTGCTGGCCAGTACAAGCCCAAACATGTGGGCTATGACAAGTGGCTGTCCCACTGCAAGAACCTGAAGCAGACAGCTGATAACCTGATCAAGGACTCCTCCGCCTTCAGGGGAAACTTGCGCTTTACTGTGGCCAATGTAAGACACCGCTGAGCAGACCTCAAAGCCTAAGACTCCTGACCTGAATTCAAGAGTTCAGGGCAAAGTACAATCTCTAATAACCTTGCTGATATGTGTGACTGTTATAGCTGAAACATGCCCAGGAGCGCCAGTGCCACAGCACAGACGAGGCCTTGAGGAAGAAGATCAATGAGCTGAACAAGATCCAGGAAACACTGATCTGGGAGAGGCAGAGGGTGAGTCCACTGGAGTGTTTTATCTCTATCTACCATCCACAAAACAATTGTGTTTTCTGAGGTGTTCGCTCATTGTTCTATGGCTTTCTGTGATCTCCAGGTAAAGGATGAGATTTGTGATCTGACCAGTGATACACAGAAAGTGATGGGTCAGATCAGGAACTGCGATTCCAAGCTGCATCAGGCCACCCACCGCCTGGACATCCTCAACCAGAGACCCAGACACGAGCTCTGTCTGGACAAGGTAAATGTGTTGCCCAGCTGTCATGTAGATGCAATCAGAGACACAGACAGCCTTAAATGGCCTGCTGTTACCGCTGTGGAAATACGATGGCTTTGACCCTCCCTATCTGCTCTTCCTTTAGCCTCATTTCAGCCTCACGCTGGAGAGACATGACCTGGCAAAGATGGCAACTGGTCTTCGCCCAGTACTGATGCACTCTCAGTAAGTTTGTCCATTCACTGAGGTCCAACCTTCACCTCTGAAATGAGACCAAAGCAGCTGTTGTTTTAGCCATCTTCTAAACAATATCCTCAACATACTCGTTTGTAGGCAGGACCTGGAGATCACACGCAGGCGTCTGATGGTTCTGGAGGACAAACTGGCCCAAAATGCTCGAGCCCTGGAGGTGGAGCAGAAGTGCCAGAGCCTGCACCAGAGTTTCCTGCCTGCGCTCGACACCACTGTGATTCTTGTCAACAAGCCCTGGGTCCGCACGGCCTCGGGCCACTGCAGCTCTCACTTACAGTAGAGCATGGTAGAGTGCATTAGCACTCTACTGCACCCCTGTGGTCTTTTCCATGTGGTGTTTAATAAAATATTTCAAAGCATAATTACACTGGCTCATCTAGAATCAATACGCACCTCTACTTGGTTTTATGGGGAGTTTGAAAGGATGCAAGTTTTCAGGATAGCAGAATTTTGCTTTGTATCCTCAACCAAACTGCTAAAAAAAAATTACATGCAAGCTTCTTAAACATCTTATACTTTGGGTGACATTCATTTAGTATTTTGGATAGTGTTTGGCCACCCTCTTTATATCTGCAGGCATAAATATCAGCTATTCCAAAGGGACTAAGGGGAGTTTACATCCTATAATAAAGATTTTACACCTGGTGGTCTTTCTCTGGGTTGATTATTGTCCAGATTAATCTACCAGGGAGCCCTTCTGTGTGTAGTAATTTGGTTAAAGACAATTTATTTATTAATATGCAATGCAATAATTAAATATTTGAAGCAGGTTACCTCGGCAAGACAGGTAGAGAAGTCAGGGAATAACGTGATCCCCATGATTTCTGTCACAAACCAAATAAAAGTGTATCTAAGACTTTTTTTAAAATGATCTTACCACAGACTAGCTGACACCCTAGAAAAGAGCCTGAGCGTTTGGGGGGGGTCGTGGACTCAGTTTGACCTCAGACAGTAGTCAGCTGTGGCTGAGAGGCTACAGTGTCAGTGGGACATCTGATAAAGCGGATCGGTGCAGTAACATAAGAGTGAGGAGGGTGTTTTGTAGTGTCCTGACTCTGACACCCGCAGCTTGTCCCTGGGTGTCTCCTCTTTGACCGGGTCAGATTTATTGTAGCAACGGCCCCTAGCAACGCGCCATGGTTACCGTCTCTATCTGTGAATGTAGGAATGCGAGACTACGCGGGTCAAATAAGACAGAAGAAAAAACACACACACGGCGGGGTGTAATTAAAAGTCACATTTATTAGTTTTATGGACGAGCTTCACATCGTTGCTTTGAGGTGAATATGGGATGCGGCAACTCCACGAGCACCGCGGTCCAACAGCTGAGACCGGAAGAGGTGAACGGAGACGAGGTAGGCTCCGTCTCACTGGACCCGCCAGTCTCAGCTAACAGTTAGCAAAAACTGTAAACATTTAGTCACATAAAACTGTAAAAAAATAAGTCTCTCACAACTGTGGAGTTTAGATAAAACCATGTTTGGTTAGGTAAAACTATGTTTGGTTTGCTAAAACTGTGTTTGGTTAGCAAAAACTGTGTTTATCTAAAACTAGTTAATTTAGCTAATAATTCGGGGCAGCTATTGAAGCGGCCGTAACAGGTGTTAATTAGTTAAATTTAATTACCCCTCAGTGAGATTTGACCAAATATTAACTAACTTTACTGTCACTAGTTTATGTATCTTACCACTGAGACTCTGTTTGTGGTAAAAGCTATAAAAATATAGCATGTGACAGTGTTTACTGTGGCCCTTTACCACAGTACAAGTAGCAACACCACTCTAATAATACTTCTTGTAAAAGTCCTGCCAAATGTACTTAAAGTAAAAAGTGTCCATTATGCTGATGCCATAAAGCTGAATAAATGTTTGAAATTATAGTTCCATTAATGAGGATATACTTGAGATATTTTAATGGCATTTTAAACTAATGGATTGCAATACATTATCGTATTTGTAGTGGATTTCCAGGTTGAAGGGTTTATACTAGGTAAAACACCCCCCAGCACTGACCTGAATGTAAGAAAAACATTCTTAAATTTTCACCTTTATTTTAAGATGAACGCTGGTCGATTGGTTTTCAATATTTCTTGGTCAATTTTAAGGTATTACCTATTAAACTCTTTATACAAAGCATTAAAAATACATCTTGATATGTTCTCCATTAATCTCTCTATTGATTATCTAAATACAGTATTTGGGTTGAACCTTTGAATTTACACCTTAACTGAGAAATATTCATGTACATTCAAAACCCTTGTTAAGTTAAAGTACAGAGATAGTGTAAGCAAAACGTACTGAAAGTGTCAAAACTAAAAATGTAAATGTGCCATTTTCTGCATTTATTTTGTGTCCCTGTGTCGTCAGGACGAGAAAGGAAGTAAACTCGATGGTCGTGGCGATTCAGCCGTGTCAAAGGGCACCGCAGACAGCGGTGTGGTGATGGAGAGCAGGGAGATCCCTGTGTTACCTGGCACAGTGCCCAGAGAGCTCCCTCCTCTACCAACACAAGACGGTGAGTCAATGTGCCCCACACATGCTGATAAAACAGACTGCGTCGTACCGCAGAGACCAGTCAGTGCACTCAACATAAAGTGTTTTTATTTATTGTGTGTCCCAGGCTTGCTGCAGCAGGAGAGCACAGTGCAGGAGCGCCCAAAGTCCAGTGACATCCTGGAGGAGCTTCTGAACCAGGGCATCATACCAGTAGGACAGAGCAGAGAGAGGGGCGGCAGGGGTGGAGAGGCCTATAGCATCATGGTGGGTTCACACTCGTCTGGTGAAACATCCTAACACGCCACTTATCTTCCTTCTGTCATCTTTCTACAGGTCGAGTGTCATTTGGGTAGAACTGAAGAACATAATATCAATATTGTAAGATGGTAACTTCACTTTGATACAAAGTTTTTATCATGGCCTTGAAAGCTGAGCTAGCTTTCTCTGAGCAGATTTATATGTTCTAGCTGAGTTAAATGAGAAAAGGTTGCCTCTTCTTTAGTGTTAGTGCTTCTTGTGTATACGTACATACAGTATATTTCGAAGGCACCAACAGTCACCAGAAAACCATTGATATCAAAGTATTCAAAAATATTGAGATTGAAATTCATTACAGTTGTCTAAGTTAATGCTCAAGCTTAACAAGTATCAGAACAGACTATGACCCTTAGATGACTGAGGTCATTGAATTTACCTGTACATCTGATATTAGCAAGGCTACGAAATTACTTAAAACTGCAATAATCAATTGACCACCAAGAGTGGTCGGAGTGAACCAAAACAGTAAAGTATAAGAATTAATCAAGTAATAATTTCCCCAGAGTTCATCACTATGAGTGACCACTTTCACATACAAGAAGAAGAATATATTCATTATTAACTTTCTCTAAATATGGTGTGGTCTACTAAGACTTCAATATGTTAATGACAAGTGGTAGGTGCACAAATAACAACAGAATATGAAAAGATAATCAATGGCTGGGCCAAGAGTACAGCTCGGCCACCACACAGGAGTGAGGGTCACATAGAGGAGAAGCCCATAATATATCGTTTCTAATAGCTTTTTTTTTTTTACCACATACATTTTGACTTGTCACAGCCAAACAAGCCCAGGTGTTACTAATAACATTAATCATGCCTCTTTTCTGTTTAAATATCAGTTGAATGCAGCTGTTTTTAATGTTTCTCTCTTGACCTGTTTTCCCACAGAGACACATCAAAACATCTGAGGTTAAAAAGACTTTTGGTGTACTAGACTGACAAGCACTGGTCTTTAACTGCCCACACATATGGACACTGATTGGCTCCACAGTCCTGGAGGAATACACACCGAAAGAATAGATTAGACAGTTCATAATAGTGGAAGTTCATGCTCCTGTAATTATTGAGATTGTCTGTCCTCTGTCTCCCCCTGCTGTGTGTGTGTGTGTGTGTTGTGTGTGTTGTGTATCAGCTGGATGACAGGGAGGGGGTCAGTCGAAGACCTCCTGCCAGACTGGAGTCCCTGAAGGCCAAGAAGGCGCTAAATCTCCTCAGCAGAGATGAGATTGAGGAGAGGATAAGACTTGCTGAGGAGAGACGCAAGGTACAGTGTGTGTGTGTGTGTGTGTGTGTGTGTCTGTCTCGTCATGTACCTGAACACCTCATAGGTTGTCTTATTTTATCTCTTTCTCTCTGTCTCTCTCTCTCTCTCCATCTCTCAGTTAAGGGAAGACGAGCTCAAGACACGTTTGAGGAGCAAGACGGCCCGTGTTCGAACCCGTGTCCCCTCCTCCAGCCCGGGGGACAATGGGGACGCCGCCCTCACCCTTGTGGAGCCGCTACAGTCACCCTTCACACCGGACCCCCTAGATCCACCGCCTCATAGTCAGGTCACACGCCAGGCAGCCGAGGGCGGAGAGTGTGAGAGAGAGGCTGGAGGTGACGGCAGGGAGTGTAAAGAAGAAATGGGCAGGAGAGAAAGGAGAGAGGAGGGAGGAGAGAGGAGAGATAACAGAGGGGAAGGTGCAGAGAGGGTCAATGAGGATGGTGACGGGGAAGAAGAGGAAGAGTTGATCCAGGTGGAGGAGCTCAACAAGGATCAGCTCCTCACAGCCTTGGAGGAGCTGGAGAATGACTATAGCTTTCAACGTACAGACGATAAAGATGAGATATTTTAATTTATTATAAAAACAAGCCATGAATCAGCACTGAGGGGGGGTGGAGCCAAAATAATTCCTTTTGCACAGGCAAAAGGCCTGTTTAAGGAAAGATGTAGAGGATCTTTACAGTATATATTGTTTTGGAAGGAATGAACAGATGTCATTATGCTTTGATTGGCCCTAAACTGGAAAATACTTTTTGTTATGTCATGAAAAAGCACTATTTCCACTGCAGGGGAGTGCATTGGCCCATAAAGTAAAATAATACTAAGGAATGTGAGGGTTTTCTTTCCAGAACTATATAATTTACCTCAGTGAATGCTTTAATAAACATGACTGAGACTTACTGTTCTTGCCAACACGTGAAACTAATTTAAATTAGATTTATTTTTTGCCTTTAATTGTAAAATTTGATATTGTTGAGTGTCACTGTGCAGATGGAGGGTGCACGATGGGCAGTTGTTCTGTTGGACATAAGATGGCGCTGTTTCAGTGGCCTAAAGCTCCCTGAATTCACTGCAGCTACAGGAAGAGTTACTGGTGGGGGTTTGTGGCAACATGTAAAGAAGTGCCTTGTGCGAAAAGAGTGTGAGGTGCAGTTGTTATTGATCAGTAAAGTTCACAGTTTCCCCTAAAAGCTGTGGGTGTTCAGTGCTCTGTCAGAAATAAGCCAGAGTGAATTTTAAAATGTATTTGTCTGAGAGGTTCAGGGGTGTTGAGCTCAGTGTGGCTGAGCTGTGGGTATTCAGCTGCTCCTCTGACCTTTGACCTTTAGCATTTCTATGCCTGACAGCTGTGAGCTACAGTCAAAGTTAACAGGTAATAGCAGAAAGCTGCAGTTTCAGCTCTACAGCCTTTGTCTTGATTGAAGAACAAAATCTATTTTGATATGTTATGGTATAAAATATTTGGATTATCTTACAGGTCCAGTTGAGATGGAAAATTAAAGTATAATTAAAGCTTTCAAAGGGGCCACTGTGTGTTATTGTCACAGAATAAGAGGATTCAGACTAGTCAGCATGCTGCACATGAACAGAAAACAACAATTGGACGCAACCTGACCGGATCCCCATTGTTGAGCCTGGGAAACTCGATACTGGTCCCCTTTTTCACGACTCCACTCGGACTTTAAAGCGCGTGTGGCTGCATGAATAAAATAGCGAGTGAACAGAGACACCGCAGAAAGACTTTCTATCAGGTTGCAATTCTTTGTGATCTGGGGTCCTGTGGTGGCAGTTCACTTTCAGATGGATGTGACAGCTTATGTGGGCCCTCATCCTACTTCTTCCTTTAAGAAAACAGATTTCTTTTTCATGATTATTAACCCATAAAGGGGAAATTTAAGCCGAACATTTCTTTGCACTCTTGAAAAACAGATTTTGAGTGCTGTTTGGATTAAGTGACCTCATTCAATTGTCAGTGCAGGGTTTAATTGACATTATACATTTGTTTTCTCACCACATATGACACATAATGACGTCTCCACATCCCAGTATGTCAGTTCACCGTGTTACATGCGGAGACATGTATGTGGACATGATAAGAGCAGGAGGGAATAGAGAGAGCCGGAGCCGCCATGAATGATTTACAGCAGAGCTGCCTCTCACATTACTGGAGGTGAATTACTCACCATGACTGTTCAAAAGGACATCCATCCAGCAGACAGGGAGCCAAGCTTCACAAGTCATTTTAATCATTGATGTTCAGAGACTCTTGATTGAATTGATCTCTGGCTGTTCTACTTGATCCTTCCTGATCATAATAGCTGTGCGTAAGTCTGTGGCGCACGGCCTTTTGTCACTTTGAGACTTTGAGATTTTCTCTCTTTGATTTAATTATTGAAGTGTAATCGCCATCTTTTTCAAGATAAATTAAGAAAAGCAAAACTTTATGATGCCTTTGGATGCCCACTTGTTAAAATACTGTCAGATAGGGCTTTTTAAAACCCATTGTAGGCTCATTATAACAGTAGGAACAGTGGAGCCTTTGTGGTGACTTTATTTCCTTACCGTGAAACAACCATTAAAAACAGAAACAGTTTAAGCCAGTTTCATCATACATTAAAATGTAAGCCTCATGGCTGCCTGCAAGGACACAGAAACTTGCCAAAACTCTGTCAACCCCCCACAAATGGACGAGCCTTGAGAGCTGATCCCTCCAGTGGAGCCTGAAAGCTGCACCTGTCTGTCTGCTGCTGCTGCTGCTGCTGCTGCTGCTGCTGCTGCTGCTGCTGCTGTGGTGTGTCCAGCCCCTGTCTGACTGTCTTAGCAGGAAGCCTGAACCATGCAAACCTATAGAGAGACAGATCGGACCTCGAGTCCATTTGTGATCCGTGTTTCATCTCACAAGAGAGAGAAAAAAGGGGCTAAAATCAACAGATGTTTATCTAGAAGGGGGTGAAAACCACACAAACAGTCACTCTGTTTGATTAATTTCTCACATTAACCACATTGCAAGTCCCCGGTCAGTCCTTGCCTCCAACTTATCATCAGTGGAGTCAGGTTTTGCTGGCCCCTGATGGTTAATTAAACGTGATTCTAGTTCAGACAGCCCGGATCTTTTTTCGTGGAGGAGCTCCAGTGTTTGACACAGTGCCTGCAGGTTTCCCAGCTGTTTGTGCGCGCTGGTGGGCGGGCAGAGATGGACCCAAAGCTGGGTGGAGTTAGGAGCAGCGCTTTTAGGAATGGGTCCCAAACCTATTTAGTTAGACAGCAGAGTTACCAAGAAGAGCTGGAAACACCTGATGGTCTCTGTGGGACAATCCGCTCCATATAACTCCCATCTTAACTGTCGGAAGATAAATCTACCTCCACGCTTCATTTTTGTCGAGTTTTTGTTTTGTTTTCTCTTCTGAATAAGTTACAGAGCCAGCTGATCTCTCTTTCTCTCTCCCTCTCTCTTCATCCAAAGAATTATTGATAAGGAGACATTGCACTACTCTTTTTTTTAATTGTTCCTATTTATTGTATTTTGCACTAACGATGCACACCACGCAAAAGGACACGACCTATACGAAGATTTTTGTCGGGGGTCTTCCCTACCACACCACGGATTCAAGTCTCAGGAAATATTTTGAGGTGTTTGGTGAGATTGAAGAAGCGGTGGTCATTACCGACAGGCAGACCGGCAAGTCTAGGGGATATGGATTCGTAAGTATCACTTTATAGTAACACTTTTATCAGCTGTTCGCAGGATTTAACTCTTAACTTCACACTTTTTACGCACGTAGGGAAACATCCTGCCATTACACGCCTCACGTTGAAGTGCGCGGCTGCGGCTGTCTGTCACAACATCATGACTAACATGGACATATCTGCAGTCATGGGGTGTTTATGTTTTGATAAGCAGGCCCTGATTAAATTTGTCACTGGTTTATGTTGCAATCTTGCACCCACCAACTTGTTGCGCTCTGGTATGCGCCCTGACACGTTTTTTTTTTCTCGCTCTGACAGCTCTGGTGGGCAGAGAAAAACCTCACGCTGATGTCTTGATATTACAGAGCAGTTTTCATTCTGGTTTCATCATCTCAGAAGTTGTTTACAACTTTGCCCATAAAGTTGGTTAATCATTTTTGCTCCCACTTGCCATAAAACCTGACAGACAAAAGCCATTTCAGACGCAGTTGTGGAGACATCAAGTAACCAGCTTTAAAATATCTCTTTTTACTGACTTATTTAGCCTCTTTAGAGACTATTCAATAATATGAGAGGTGTAGGTGATGTACAAAGTTGCTCTGTCACCCTTGATATGCACAAAAATCTGTATTAGTATGTCGAAACTAACATTTCTAGCATGTAAAACTCCCTTTTTTTTGTTGCTTCAATCCTTTCTTTGCCACATGGCATTCATGCATGATTCATCCTGGTTTTCTTTATTAAGAGGCTTCTGACCAGGTCAGTGAGGTGCAGCTCAGTTGCAAAAGAGTGTAAAAAGAGAGATGCAGGCTTGAGTAATGTGGTCGTTGTAATGGGAGCGATAATGGAGCCATGTTCAGTCAGTCATCTCAGCCTGGCTCCCATTCAGGGCTGATAGTTTCAACACATCCGCATGAGGGTGATGGATGTGTGTGTGCTGCCAGATACTTGCTGGCCACACACACAGACAAAAGTTGAGCATGCACACACACCTGTAAAGCAAAATGATGTTTTCTCTTGTGATTCTTATTCTCTCTTTCTTACAAACACACATGCGCTCTCAAGATGCTTCAGACTTTGGACAGGACTGTATGTGTGCTGTTAAGACAACCTGTTGAATCTGCAGGAAAAGGAAGCTCACTTACACACTTGCTTCAGTTATCCACATCCTCCTCACGCCCTGTTCTTTTTTCCTCCTCTGTCAGGTAACAATGGCGGACCGCTCGGCTGCAGACCGGGCCTGTAAGGACCCCAACCCAATTATTGACGGCAGGAAGGCCAACGTCAACTTGGCCTATCTGGGGGCCAAGCCGCGGGTGATGCAGCCAGGTAAAGACACAAATGAGTGAACATACATACATTTTAATTCTCCTCTACTAGCCACAGAAATGTGTTGTTTTCTATCAAACATGAGCTGATGTGATTGTTGGAAGAGCAAATTTTCTTTGCGAATCGATCAATCAGTGAGTTTAATCCACATAGCGAATGAGTGGTTGTTTGGGAGAGAGGAGTTGGTTTTACTGGCAAAGCAGCAAACAAGAAAATCAAACCAATCCTTCCTGATTTTCGCCTCAGGGTTCGCTTGTCTTTTAGGAAGCCGCAGCAGATGTAAGAACACGTTAGCAGGCTGTTAAGTTATTGATATTCAGCTGATGTTATTCACTGAACTAATGGATAATAAATGTTTTTGATGCTGAAGTCACTTTTTTCCCCGTTCTTTCCTCTGTTTGGTAGGTTTTACCTTTGGTGTGCCCCAAATTCACCCTGCGTTCATCCAAAGGCCTTATGGGTAAGTACTGTTGAGTCTAAGAGTGTTTTAGAGCAATGTTGGGATGTGAACATTGCTTATGTAGAGACTAATCATTCAAACATATTTTATTTTGAGCCTTTGTCATTTTAATGATAATTGATTCTATCAGTCTGATTGTCTTTTATCCCCTTTTCTCCCCAAACATAATTGATGTCTGATTATTAAGAGGTGGACGATAAATTGTATGTAGCTTTGTCCTTTAACAGTGTCCACCAAACAGCCAGTCAAACTGCCTTTTCTAGGTTTGCCTGTTTATAGAAATGTGTGTGAGTGTGTATACATACTCGTATGTGTGTGTGTGCTAAGTGGACAATGATGGAAACTTCCAGCCTGACTCAATGTTATCTATCTTTCTCTGGTTCGACAGGCTCGCTCTCAGTTAAGCTAACTGTGCTGGTTTGTGGAATAGTTCTGCGAACATAATCACAGATCAGAGAAAGGAATTACCTGTAGACTCAAACACACACAAACAAGCTCTCAAAATGGTGATTATAGATGCATGTACGTGGGTTTTCTGACCTTTTTTATTTTATTTGAATAGAATTTAGAGCTTTGTGTGCGGTTATGAAGTGGTGTTGTTAGCTAAACCGTGTGCTTTCTCACTTTAATGACAAAAAAAAAAAAAAAAAAAAAAAAAAAGCTGGATTGATTGAATTTTTGGGGTGCTCTTTTTCCTTTTTTGTGGAAGCGTGTTAACTTTGCCAAGGAAGAGCAAAGTTTTTTATTGTTTTGATTTAATTTTTTTATTGCTTTTAGCTTGTGGTTGACCTGTTTTGTTTAACAGGATGTGCTGTTTCACGTGTTTTTTGGCTGTCTTGTTGGAGTGAGTGGTGGATTTTCTGTGTGATTTCATGTTTTTCCCCCAGTTACCTCTTTACTTCCATGACTTCCCCAAAATAACAAAACCCATCACTGCTTGTGTGTGCTTATAGCATCGTCCTGGTGTCACTAGCACTTTCTTACATTAACATAACGTAGCAGCAACAGATTCGCCAAGAATCTCTCTTTGCCATATTACTGCTGGTTCACTCTGTCAAATCATTACAACTCTCCTGTCTTCCTTCCTGTCTCTATCTCTTTTTGTCTTTGCTTATCTCTACACCCCACATGGGAAATCTGTGGTCCTGTAGCTCCATTTACCAGTCAGACATGTGCATGTGGTTGTCTAATGAGTGAATGACAAGCCTATCAGTTATGATGTGAGCTCTTGTCATAGCAGTATGTGTATATGTGTGTGCACATGTCTGGTTCCATTGGTACATATGAGTGTATGCTCTTATTGTGTTTGTATATGCGTGTGTGAGATTGTGTGTACGTTCACATGCACGCTCATTTTCAGCTCAGCTCAGCTCAGCTCACCAAAGTCTCCAGTGTGACACAAACAAATGTCTGGATGTCTCTCTCCCTCCTTCTCCCTCTCTCTCTCTCTCTCTCCCTCTCTCCCTCTCTCCCTCTGTCTCTCCCTCTCTCTCTATCTCTCTCTCTCATTCTCTTGGAGCGAGCTTTCGTCACATGGGCTCGTGGTGTTAAGGAAAACAAGCGCGCCCATTGTGCCACACAAAGCCCCGAATGCTGACGGTGCAGTCGCATGAAGCTCTGTGTTATATGTGTGTGAGTGTGTGTGTGTCTGTGTGTGTGTGTGTGTGTGTGTGTGTGTGTGTGTGTGTGTGTGTGTGTGTGTGTGTGTGTGTGTGTCTGTGTATGTGTGCGTGTGTGTGTGTGTTGGGGCAGTCTGGTGACGGTGCGGGAACGTCTCTCTCTGTCATCTAACAGCAGAGCAGAGCAGGGGCCATTTAAACAGGGTCATGGTGGGTGTTTTAGGGGCCACATATACATACATGTGTATGTCATATCAGATCATATCATATCACATATGGAGGTTAATTACTAACAGAAGTATTGACCAGGTACAAAACATTAGTTTGAGCACTAATCAATCAATCCCAACATGCTGAAGGCAAAACGGATAAGTGGAGAACAAGTTTTGAGAGCGAGGATACAATCATGAAGACAAGGAGAGACAAATTGTCCAGCTAGATTAATAGGGCGTCCTTTGAAGGTCCACAGGAGCCCAAAATCACTGATCACAAACTTGCCTCTTATAATAGGTTTATAATCTGTACAGCAATAAAGAAAAATAATAAATAAGGAAGAAATCCCCAAAAAAGTAATAATGTTTCCACTCTTACGTCTTCGTCGGGAAAAGTTCATGTAGTCAAATAGCACTGACATCATTAATATATAAATCTCTAAGAGTTCACCAATCCAGGCACGTCTAGGCTTCCATACAAATGATGGTCAAAGAGCTTGTCTGACAACGCTGTATATTTATGGATGTCGCAAGACAAACTAAGCAGGTACATCTTATTAAAAAGAGAAAAGCATACATAGATAATATTATGTCTAAAAGACTTTGACTGTATGACGATATGATGCTAACAGCTGCATAAAGTGTCCTGTTTTTATAGATTTGCTGCTAATCCTCAGAAACTAAAACAACCTGTTCAAACTTTCCATCTTCATGTCACGTTTAAAACTTCTTAAAACATATGAAACTCCAAGCTTGTCTTTGTTAAAGCTTGAACTTGTTTTGTACTTGGTCCTTAGTTTTGCCGTTACTAAACTTTTCTACACAGCGACTGGTGAAGAGTCCACCAAACTAATCTGATCCGAGTAGCTTTCTATATGTGGAGTGTGACTCAAATCTCATTCTACTTTATGTGAAACTGGACACCAGTTCCATGTGTGTCTCATTTATGATAACAAAAGTCTTATGAGCAACTCTTTGGAGGCAGGACATGTGTGTACTCCCAACCTCTCACACATTCATGGTCCACAAACACACAACCACTGAGGACAAACACATCACACCACACACACGTCAGATCCTCTCACCTCAGTGTATGTTTGTACTTGTCGTCTCTCTCTCAGCAGACGGCATGCACGATGGCAGAGAACCTTTATTTAGCCTTGAACTTTAATGACCACGGGGTTACATGAACACGACATTCCAGTAAAGACACACACGCAGAATGAGTCATCAAAAACAGGTAGCATGGCTTCACGAAACAGTCAATGAAATAATATTTATTTTTGTTTTTTATTGGGGGGCTGCGTTGGCCAAAACCTCTGCTAATGCTGTGTGTGTGTGTGTGTGTGTGTGTGTGTGTGTGTGTGTGTGTGTGTGTGTGTGTGTGTGTGTGTGTGTGTGACCCTCACATAGATACAGTGGTAGTGGGGAATCAGAGACAGCAAAGTTACAAACCAAAATGCACTGAGCTTGGAGCTTGATTTCAAGAGCAGAGGAGATGAGAACATACCGCTGGAGGGCCTTTTTTAACATGTTAGACTAAAATAGTGACCGTCTGACCTTCAGCCTCTTCACTCTGTCAAATACAGTAGCTGTTTGGGGTAATGTTAAATGTTTCTCGGATGACCTTTAAGACATAAATGGTTCATGAAATACACAAGCAGCTCTGTTGTCTTCTATAAAATTTTTCAATATATATATATAATATATATATATATAAATCGACGTAGCAGCAGAGATATTGTCTTTTTTATTCCACACATTCTTCTTCTTTTTCAAAACTTGTGCCTACATTACCCACAATGCAACTCGACTGCTGAAAGTTCAGTCAGTAGTAGCAAGCAGCATTGAAGAGCATCGATCTGCAAGCACAGGAAGTAAGAAAATACCAAAAGATGGAATATTCATGGTTTGGCACCAATAAGAAATGTTGTAACCTGATCAGTGATCCTCACAGTCCATCGCTGGTTCACCACAAATAAATGTTTAAGTAGTTAAATTGCAGCTATTAAAGTGCAGTGTTCTTGGGTGTGTGAGAGAAAACCCAGACAATGTGTAACAATGACAGTAGCAGTTAAAGTGTGAGGCTAATATTAGCTTGTCATTACATATTGGGTAATGGCCTGTCAGTGTGTCATCCACCTACAGTGTGAGTTTCCTCGTCTGACGGTGGTGAATAACTCAGTGATTTAACTCTTTACCCCAGATAACGGACAGGAAACGTCTCTCCTTCGTTTTCTGTGGGAGTTTCTTCATCAGCATCCTCTAAAATCATCCTGCCTTACCCTGCTGAGTTTCATTAGTGCAGGTGTCACATGGTGATGCAGACACTGTTTATGAGTATGTAGAATAAAGCTCCCAGTATTTTCAATGCAGACATTTTGTTAATGATTTAGTGACCTTTGCCCTTTACGGACAGCCACACCAAACCCAGTTACATCCAGCTACACTTACTCAGTTTATACCTTTCCTTTTCTTTGTTTGTCTTTTCAGTGGAGTGATTGTGCTGTGCCCTTGTTGTCGTCGTCATTGTTTCTGTAATCAGTCTAGTTGAGGTGGACTTTTTTTTTTTTACACATTTCTTCCTTTCTGACGCCTTGCTGTTGTTTTGTTTTTCCTGTTTTTCTCCTGGCGCACTGTTTTTCGGTTGAGATGTGGGTTGGATTGGATAATGGAGTGCTGACAATAGGGTTGCCACGATAGATCCTGCCTTTCAACCTTTAACATTTTCTGCACCTCCTCTCTTCTCTCCCAGTCCAGACTCAAAAAAGTGACCACCTGATGTTCATTTATCCAGAGTCAGCTGATCATATTTGGTTTCCTTCATTTTCTCTCAACAGATTTTTGACCCACCTTCATTCAAACTCCCTGACAGTCACATAGCTGTTGCTGGAGCCTTGTGCATCAATTATCAAATTGTTTCTGTCGAGCCTGATGCTTCTCATTCCATTTTAATTGACGTGAGATTGAATTTGACTCTTTTATGTTTTATCTCTGAAGTAGAGGGAGTATTTTTTTCCGGACATCAAATACCCAAAGCTTTCAAGTTTTTCCTTCTTGCTTCCACCTACAGTACAGTCCAAAGTTAACACTGTAAAAATTTCGAAAGCTTCCCTCACGCCCGCCGTCCAACTGAGTTTCCAGACCTTATAGAGTCTGGGGGGGCGGGATAAGGCTATGTCATGGAGGGCAGAATGTGCTCATTGTTCATAACTGTTTATTTAATCGAAACATCCCTCTGGGTGCGGAGCCTAGTCCCGGCTCCCCCCGCTGCCTCCCCGGCTCTTTGTCCTGACACAGAGGGGGAAATGGCCAGCAGCGTCCCTTTTTGAAAACTGTCCAGCTGTCAAAGTGGCAGTGACATTTTCACAATGCTTCCCTGGGCTCATCTCCTCTGTCCGCACCCCCGCCCCCGGCACTGTAAGCCTCCCCTCCCTCTCCTCCCCACCCGCTCGCCCTCCAGCAGGCAGGGGGACGGCACCAGAGCCAAATCCACATGTGACGGACAAACAAGCAGCAGGTTACACATCCTAAACTTTTTTTTTTTTTTCATCTCGCCTCCCTCTGCCACTCTGTAGTTGTGCCTCCACAACCACTCAAAGCTGAACAAAACAGACAATATGAAACCTCCTCCCGTTACGTTTTATCCCATAAAGAACGCTGCATCATCACCTCCTCCACATGCAATCATACAAATGTGATTTTTCAGTAGATTCAAGTGACCCAGAGGGTAAACACCTCTGGGTGTTCAAAGTTTTCTTCACCTTCCACTCTTCTGTTCACAGAGATTTCTATTTTGGCAACCCTATCTTGTTCTAATCCCTACTAGCAGGCATTTCCTTGGTGTTCTTGACTGGTGGATTGGACTGGGGCTGGGTGGTGGGTGGTGGGAGGGCGCTTGGCCGCAGTGTGATGGAGTTGGGTTTGGGTTTTAGGGTGGGTGCTATTCCTCTTAGGCTGGGCAAATCAAACTTACCTGTCACATGTCTGTTTGTTTCACAGCATCCCGGCCCACTATGTGTACCCTCAGGCCTTCGTTCAGCCTAGTGTGGTCATCCCTCATGTGCAACCCGCAGCCGCTGCACCTGCCACCGCTTCCTCCCCCTACATCGATTACACTGGAGCTGCCTACGCCCAGTATTCTGCAGCTGCAGCCAGTGCCGCTGCCGCCGCTGCATATGAGCAGTATCCTTACGCTGCATCCCCTGCCGCTGCAGGCTACGTGGCCACTGCCGGGTACGGCTACGCAGTCCAGCAGCCTTTAGCCACCGCTGCCCCGGGCTCAGCCGCCGCCGCAGCCGCAGCCGCAGCCTTCGGTCAGTACCAGCCTCAGCAGCTGCAAGCCGACCGCATGCAATAGCAGCCACTGACACCACTGGACATGCAGAACGAGGAGGCCGCCCCCAGCCACAGCTGACAGGTCACGAGAAGGAGCATTGAAGGAAAAGGAAGAGGGAGTGGCCTTAAGGGTGGGCGTGTCAGCGACTCAGAGGCAGAGTTGCTTTAAAAAGGTGATGATGATGATGATGGTGATGATGGTGGTAGTGATGATGAGGGTGAGGTGGGAACTTTTTACAGTAACTTTCCAACTTGCTGTGCTTCAACCAAAAAACTAGAAAATGAAAAAAAGTCGCAGAACAAATAATGGAAAGTGATTGACGATTATTATTGTTGTTGTAATTACTATTACTATTATTATCATTACTATTATCATTGTAGTAGAGTACTTATTTCTAGAGAAGAAATGCAGGAACTAATCCCTGTGGTTGGTATAGGTGTTAAACTAAGCCTTTAAGTCCTATTGCTGTCTTTAACGTTAGTTTAGGAATCTGTTCTCTTTTTTTCACTTGTGGGTTTCCACAAGTTTTCGGTTAATTGATGCCCTCATAACATTTATATTTATTATTGTTATTGTTACACATTGGGGGCTTTTCTTGTTCTTTTTGTCTTTTCAAGTGCATTTTTGGAGTTAATATTTTCTGATAATCAGGGAAATGGAACCGTTTCCAATGTGTTAGCTATTATTATGTGACCTCTGTCAGGAAGTCGAAGAGTCGTAACTCGTCGTGTCACACATATTTGAAGAACTACCTTTTTATCTTCCTGATGCTGAATGTCCCTTTTTTTTACTCGGTGTCTCGACCTCTTGACCTATGCAAAGCAAACAAATCACCAGGAGACAAAACAACAAAAAGAAAGAAACAAAAAACTGAAAATGTCATCAACTCTGACTTGATTCTTGGACTAAAGGGGGACTTGGCAAACAAAACAAACGCACTGACAAAAGGAAAGAGGTTGAAAATGGCTTCAGACAATGAGAAACACTAAATCAGTTGCTTTTCCACATGTTTCACTCACACGTACACCGACACATGCATCCAGAGTTGCACACATAGCAGTCAAAGACAAAGGCAGCACAGTTGTGTTTCTCTCTGGCTCTGGGATGGAGAGAAAGAAAAAGAGAAAGAAAGAGGGAGAGGGAGCAGCTGCTGGTGGGGGTGGACAGAGCTGCTCCAGCGCCACACAGACAGATCACTCTGGAAAGAACGCATCACTTGTGCTCGTTTGTTGAGCTGTCACATTTTAATCCCCGGCCGGGCCCATTTGGGAACCAACTTCACACCCCTCCACCCAGAGCCCCACAGCAGAGCCCCCCAGTCATTCAGCCCTGCAGCTGTCAGCACTTCCACCTCTGTGCTGCTGTAGTCTGGTGTCAGGTACACACTCACCAACACACACACACACACACACACACACTCACACTGACACACACTTTCACCAAAGCCACCCCAACAACTGGCCTGCCTCATGTCTGTCAAGAACACCAGGTGGGGTGGCGAGGACGGGGGGTTTGACTCTTTGACGTTATGTTGGTCTGTGTGCCTTACATTTTTACTGCTATTTAAGAGAAAAAACAGAAAAAAAGAGAGAAATCTACTATTTAAGATATTTATTTTTGAGAGTTGACTATGTTGACGCTCTGAGAGTAGAGAGACTTAGTGGCGGTACTGTATTAATATCATTATGTACTCATCTCAAGGCATATATAAGTTATTGATTAGTTTTAGTAGTAATATTATTATAATTATTATTATTATTAACATACTCAACCAAAAATGTTGATGTAGGAGTTATTTAAGATACTGTTATGTGCACTGTACTTTTATTTTTTATCTTTTTGATTCTTTAGAACATATTAGCTTAATGCCTTTATGCCTTTTGTAGGGAAGAAACTTTATTTAAATGCAGGCCTGTTTGCATGCAGATTGTACTCTGCCTCTTCTGTGTTTAGATAAGAGGAAAAAATAATAATAATTTTGACAAAAACAAGCGAAAATGCTGCTTTCTCCACTAGAATGTATAGTCGTCGTCGAGGTTTCAGTAGCTGTGCTTCTTTTGCTTAATATTCATCAGATGGGCTATTTTACACTGTTGGGAATTTTTATACTTGAACTATTTCTTACAAGGGAAATATGAAAAATAAATGACAAAAAAACTTTTTAAGGAAGCTTTTCATTGTCACTGGATGAAGGCATGTAAAGTGTTACTATTTAAATGCAAAGGTCCTGTTGATATTAAAACCTTTACTTCAGAATTTCAACACCATTTACTCAAAATTGGAATAAAATGTTCTATATTTAAAAAGCTTGGTGAAATTTCTTTTCATGAAAACTGCAATTATACTGAGGCTCCATTTCAGGTTAATTGAATGTGGTATATGATTAACTTTCTACACGTATCCAGGTCCACGTCTTAAATCCATCTATACAATATAATTATTACATTTCCCTTGTGGCTGCAATATACGGTAGCATTCAACATCGAATTAACACAAAACATATTTGCAGAAAAAATGGAAATTTATTCAAACTCAACTCAAGAGTTGAATTGGATATCATTTTGATTTGATTTTAGACATTTCAATCTAATTTTGTTTCATATAGTCTCTTTTCATGACAGGAAGCAAGCTCAACAAATGCTACCAGATTTAGCCAGTTAGTTCCTGTTAGCTCAAGCGACAACAAGAAGCAGGCAGCCTGTGATAACATGTAACCACGCTGCCGTCCTGAAAAGTGACATCATGAAATATGGAGACATGAAATAAATTGAGAGAAAATGCCACAATGAAATAAAACCAGACTTTCTACACATCACAACATTATACATTTTCTCATGAAATAAAATGAACTTCGATGAAACGGTTATGAAAGTAAGAATGATCAAGTATTGCTTCATTATCATAATACATTTTAATAATCTCATATCACTGCACAAATTCATCATTTTATTCCTATATTTTACACAGTTTATTCATCTAGTTATTCCCTATTTATTTAATATTGAACACTATGGGACCCCATGGCCTGCATGTATTTGTGAGTTTGAATGTGTGTGTATGTCTTATGTGTGTCTAACCCCTGACAAATGTATCACACATACCAGATGCTCCTCCTCACTGTGAAGACGTTATCTGAAGCGCTCTCACCTTACAGTCGCGCCCACAGTTTACTTGTATACGACTGACACATAATAAAGTCTCTCAGGACTCAGCCTATCAATGATTCAGTCGCTCTCTAATCAATAAGTGATGTTATAAAGAGCGTCCTGCCGTGTCTCTGTCCTCTTTTGTTCACCTCTGGGGAGTATTTCTGTCGCTGGTGAAACTTGAAACAGGCCAACAGTCTGTAGGTGGGTGATCATGACACGGCATGGACGCAGCATGGTCTTATGGGTGAAATCAGCTGCTATCATAGCTTCTGACCTCATGGTGAAGTAAAATTAAAGGTGTAACTTTATCAAAGTGATGGTCTAGAGCTTATTATAGAGTCCTGATGAGACTTAAAGGAGCACTCTGGGTGGCTTTGGAGGTGCTTTCTAAAGGCAGCACCACTTTTTTGTAAGGCACTTTTCTTAAAGGGTTTTTATGTGGCTTAGTTACCAAATAGGAAAGTATCTGATGAGGCTTTAGAGGTCGGTTATTAACCATTACTAAGAGCAACATTTAGTTACCAGGTTGCGACAAGTCCCCTTGAGTGTTAAACTGTCTGACCACTTTTTCAGACCAAAATCCATTTATTAGTCTGCAGAATTATTTATTAAAAACCCTTTATTAGTCACTTATAAAAGGTGCACTCCACATCAAGATCAGTGTACTTGAGGAGTGTCAGTCGGCCTGTGAAAACAGATTTATAACGTGTTCTGTAGTTCATGTCTTAAAATAACTGATGATTTCAACAGTGTTAAATTGACTTGGGATTTAATTACAAATTCTGAGACGGACATATCTGGGATTTCTGGAGGCCATGATATCTCCAACTTGGTGAGCAGAGTGTAAAGTGTCAACACACCTCTGGCAACATGCCAGAAGTCTCCATTGCTGTTGCATATAAACAAAACCCGATATTAACACGAATACAATCAATTCAGCTCATTTAAAGGAAACAGCTTGTTTTAATTGTCAATAAACCCAAACAAATACATAACACAGTAAGAATGGCACATTTCATGGCTCCCTGCTGTCCAAGAGGTTGAGGGGGTCCCAAGTTCACGTCCAGCAGGAGACGGTTCACGTCTGACCGGGGACCTTTGCTGCGTGTCAATTCCTGGTCCTCTCTTCTCATCTTTTGACTTAATACATAAAAATGCCCAAACAATCGTTTAAAAAAGCTAACATGCCTGATTATCTGGTGTGACTACAAGGCTGGCAGCTGGAGTGGTGGTAATGAAAAAAATCCATGAACACAGTTGCATTATGGGTAGGATCCAGTGTTTAAAGAGACTTAATGTCAAAATATTTTGGACTCTGGTGCATCGATTTAGACCAAACTTTTAAAATCTGTTAATCTGAAATCGCAGAAGTCAATGAAAGTGCAACGCTAAATTGGTGGAGTGCCCCTTTAAACTTGATCATTGGAGTGCCTGTTGACTTGTTAAAGGCTCTCAGCATCCAAACCTACACAAGCACTTTATTTAATACTACAGTTCTCATGTTTAAGGTGGGGATTTCCAAGTTGGTGGTCAAGTCTTGGCCCGGGTTCACTCTCATGGCCTCGCTGAGGATGATAATGAGTCCCCCCTGCCAGCACAGGTCCGCTCCCCCAGGACAGGCCGGTGCAGGCACAGCCACGGCGTCATGGACACCCGTTTATTTTTAGCAGGGCCCACTGTGGCTGCCATGTTGCCTGCGAGGGAGAAGGGCCGTCCGCCCCAGAGGAGACACTGCGGCACTGAGTCACGGTCCGGGTCTCTGCTCTCAGGTTCGCCGTGTTGCTTAATTAGGACATCCCGGAAGAGTCCCGGTCCTGTGCGCAGCTGAGTGACGGGGCAGGGAGGCAGGAGGGGACCGCGCGGCAGCAGCAGCACGAAGCCACCAAACCGTCCAGGGATACTGACAACCCCAACAAAACAAGACAAAACAGACATTTACCGCGGACCAGAGGAGGGAGGTAAGCTGTTTCTGTACCCACGGGTTTCTGACTGAATGTCCAGTTTGGTTGATTCTCGGGGTGGGGGCGGAGGGATCAAGTCCCGCAGTGGGGGTGTCCGACAGAGATGTGCGCGTCTTTGCGCGGACATGTCCCATCAGAGTCATCCTCACCTGCTTCCTGTGCGCCACGGTTTCTTATATAGCAGCGATATGGTGCAATATAAGCGCACACTGGTTTGATATTTCACTGATCTTGCCTGCGGTGATAGTGGTGATATTATGCCGCGGAGCACAAAGCGTCAGATTGACGGTGAGAGCTTGTCAGCATGCCAGAGCCATGTCATGTTTTATTATGAAGCCTGATCATCTCTGGGTGATGAGCACCTGCAATCAGCCTCCAACTCAGATTGTATCACATCTCCTCCATGTTGGCGTAAAAGCTGAGTCAAACTTTAGCTCAACTTTTACATGTTAACCCAACTTTAACTGGACCACATTGACAAGAAGTCCTCAAGTGTTTATCTGCTGATGAAGATCATGTGATATGATCAAAAGTTCCAGCTACTAAATGGACCCCGAGGTGACTTTGTTTCATCTCATAACCCTATAAGCACATTTGCAGGTCTTATTCAAATTTTCTATTATGTTGCATTGATTTTATAGCTTCTCTCTCTTTTTTTTTTTATTGATTTTACGATTTAACAAGCACAAACATCAACATCAGTGACAGAAACAAAAAAAACTCAAAACAACAGCAACAGCAGCATTGTAGAAAAAGTGAATTACATGTACCAGACTATGACAGGATATAGATAAATAAAAAAGTACAAAAAGATGGCCAAAGCCTTCGCAGTCGCAGTATTTTGACTGTAAGGCTGTAAAGGTGCCCAGAGTCTCCAGAATCTGTCCAGTTTATGAAGGAGGTCATAGCTCCCCTTTAGTGATTGTTAACCACAGATCATTTATACAGATTTAGTGACTGTATAACTAAAACTCACTTTTATTTCACTCAAATTAAACCATTAAATTGTTACTTTGAGCTACGTTCAAATCAACAACAAGCAGCACAGCAGTTTTTCTTTCTTTTTCTTGTGAACTGAAGATTGTAGGGTTAGATTGTACTCAATCTTTTATCTCTCAGATCAGTGCAGTGCAACACTGAGGCATACATTAGTAAGTAAAGTTTATTTAGTCTAGCACTTTTCACAGAACAACTTCTCAAAGTGCTTTGCAGGAGTAAAAGAAAAAAAAAATTAGAAAGTCTTACAGTCGACCTGTAGCAGCACAAAGCAGGCTGAGGCCCAATATAGCCCCAAAGATCAGATACCAGGTCAGAGGGTTCAGGAGACTCATGCAGGTCAGGGAGAAGTCGCTGATATCTTTGCATTGCAGGAACATGTGTGCTTCCTCAGCTGTTGTTGGGGTCTTTATGTGGCAGACGCTGTGGCCCACCTGTCTGCAGGAACAGAGGGAGGAATGTGTTCATTTACTGGGAGCTGAAGTCCAGATCGGTGCCTGCTCAGTACGACAGCTGGGAATTGTTGAGAGTTGAGTTTCATTGACAGAAACATTTTGCTGTTAGTCTGGTGTTTAACGCTCTTTGTGCCACTGATGGTTTGAACCCACTCTGGCTGTTTCCCATTTAGTTTCTGTGACGTATATGAAAAACTAAAAGAGCATCATTGGCCTTGTCTTTGCGTTGCCATGGAGAATTTGGCTGGTTGACAGTACAGTCGGTGCAGACGCCTGCTGATTCTGTCTCATTGTGCTTTGAGCAAAGTTTGACAGTGATTAAGTGAAGTGTTTTGGACTTGAGCAAGCACAGCAGTTGATTCTTTGTCTTTAATGTACAGAATTCAACCGTATTGCTGCAACAAATGATTATTTTCGTTATTTTGTCCATTAATTAATTTATCGTTTTGTCTAGAAAACGTCAGAAAATGAAAACTGTCCACCACGATTCCTCAGAGCCCCAGGTGACGTCTTTAAAGAGTAACTTTACATGTTTGCTGACCTTCCTTCTCACCTTACTGTAGTGATGTACAGGTGTACTGAAGGACCCTGTGACATCACCGATGGGTGTGGTTACAGGTGCAACGGACGACACCCATCTACCTCACATTTGAGAGGCGGAAACCAACAAATGCTTCCACTTTTGATTTAAAATTTTCTGTGTTACTAATATTACAATTTCAAAAACATTGAAGAATACAGCTTTATCTGAGCCCAAAGTACCGCAGAGTACCACCATACCGCTTTATCAGAAAGGGTTCATAAGTTGTAGCTAATTGATTTATAAATGATTGATTAAACACTCACTAATTAATGAATCACTTACTTTATCGATCAGTTATTCATAAGAACAACTTCCAGTCCATCCAAGTCATTAATAAAGAGTCACGGGTTTCTCACTTTCTGTAGTGTATATACATTAGTTGTCAATAAAGAGTTATTACAATCGTCAATTATGCCTGGAGATGTTAATGTTAATAAACTGCTAATAAAATGGATTATATTCCAGGATGTTAGTGGTCAAACACTCTATTGGAGCAGAAGATTTACCACCAGCCAAAGAGGACTTTTCACAACCTGGCACCCCTGAAGTTTATCTTATTAGTGCTTATAACTGAACTATAACTTTTTTTTTTCTTACATTAACACATTATCTGAAATTCTGTGTTTTTCTTGTGTTTTTCTAAAAATGCTCGTGCTAATGTTTTACATACATAGGGATGTATTGTAATCACAAACTAATTGTAAATCTTATATTAACAGCCTGACAGGAAGTGTTACCAAAAAGCCAAATACTAATAAAACCACATTGACATTGTAGCTTCTTATCTGACTCTGTGCACATGATCAAACCTGCACTGAGCTCTCCAGGTTCTGACAGAGATGTTGTGACCCAGAGAGCAGAAATAGTAGCTGAGTCCCGCGACAGGCATCTGGCACCGCCGAGAGGTTTCTCCAGGACGTGTTTGCTGCTCACAGCACATAATTACTAGACATAATTTACAAAGATTACAGACAGGGACCACAATCCACATAGCTGCCATATTAATGCAGAGCCCACTGGCGTTTCTCTTAAACAGATTATAACTCACACCATCGGACTGTGTGTTGGACATGAAGGTAGCAGGTGTCACATCAGGAAGTGCGTGTTACCTAGCAGTAGTTTGTGTAAACATGCAGCATGTTGCTGGATTGAGTTCCACTCTTGACTAATAAATGCTGGAAATAGGCCTGCATTGCCTCACGATGATGCATATGGTTGGTCAGTGTTAAAGACTGGGACATAATATGGTCTGTGCTGCTACCTCCAGAGCGTTTCAGTGGCGTTTGATTACAGCTGGAGATTTGTTTACCTCTTTGCAGTAAAGTAAACTTGAATTTGTGTGCAGGATAATCATGTGTGTTGTATAAATTATGTGGCAGAACATTTATTCCATCAGTCAAATCAGAGTTCTTCCAAGAGTGTTGTTAGTGATTATGAAATATGATCAGAGAACAATCCAGGGTAACTGAGGCTGCTCTTTCTCGATGACCTGATAGTTACTCTGATACAGTAACATGTGGATTGTTGGCCAGAGGTTTGAACCTGTCGGGAGCCAGACAATTGAATGGCAGGGATGTATTTTTGTGATAAAACTTACCTGGGACATTTAAGGTGTTCATTATCAAATAAATAATCATATGAATAAAGCTAATACAGCCAAATAACACAAGCATAACATTGTGAAATCATCCATTAATGTTTTTAAAAGTCTCTTCATTATTTTTTTTTTATGTAATTTTTTCCACCTTCTTTCCCCATGTTTTATTTCATGATGCCACTTTTCCACAGAAAGTCAGCGGGCAGAGACAGTCACATGATTGTCTGTTCACATATTCAACCCAAACCAACAGCTCGCTATACTCTGATTTATATTTATTTTGGATTATTTCACAATGTACGGTTATACGAATATTTTATCAGAATAAATTCATGTGATTATTCAATTCATCTAACTTTCCTCTGTTTGGGACTCCATGGGCAAAACATAAATCATGTCTTCTTTTTGTTTGTATTTGAACAAACTGTATATTTCACCAGGTATTTTCCCAGCATTTCTGTCATTTTTGCTACTGCACTAAATCCTCTGACTTTCCTCTCAGACAGTCTCCGTCCCTCCGTAATCCAATTATGTGATATGTTCATAAGGCTGTGACTGTGGCAGAGGGCCAGACAGCTCGAACAGACACAGTGTTCATATAAACGCTGCTGCAATGGCTACGTGTAGTTTCACTCTGTAGTCACACGAGCCAGCTTTGTGAAATCAGGGAGGAGCAGGGTGGAGAAGCTGAATAGTGATTCTGCCACTTAGTATTTAGTACTGACTACTTCTGGGATCAATAAAGTGAAACACGGTTCTGTATCACAAGACTAATCATGGCTCTAAAATCAGGGAAATCCCAGTACAGCTCAAGAAAGCATTGCTGCTTTCGTTTCTAGGTTTGTCACCATGGAAGGTTTAATGGAGCGGCTGGAGCGAGCTGTGACTCGCCTGGAGAAGATGTCCATCAATATGCAGGCGTCCAGCGACATGACGAACAGGGGCTTTGTCAACGGCATCGATGAAGGTAAGTCTGTGTTGCAGTGACGCTCAGCCCCGTGGTTTGGGAGACAGAGAAAATGGCTTTATTCTCAAGTTAAATAGCCACATTTACATCTAAGTGAAAGCTCAACATGAGCGCAGTGATTTGTCCCTGTGTTTCCAGGTTTGTCTCAGTGCATCGAGACCTTTGACGTCATACTGAAAGGCCCAGTGTCAGAATACCTGAACAACAGCCGAGCTATAGGCAGCGAGGTGGAGAAACATGTGAGTTGTGTTTCACTGCAGTCAAAAACCTGATGTGAGAAGTTAATCAAAATGGTTATAGGCTCATGAGTTGCCTTCAATCAATTAAATTCATTTACTTCAATTGAATTTCGCCCTGGCTTTGGCCTCTGAGCTCAACACACAAGCTGCTGGCTTGTGGCAGCATACAGCCTGAGAGGAAGATGGCGGACACTACTCAGGGTTCAAAGGGTTCCCACAATCTGCTTTTATTTGCATATCATTCTCCAAAAAAAAGACACCAAACAAAGAAAGTACAGTAAAGGACGAAGATGGAAACACAACATACTTTTTTTTAACATTGGAGGTCGTAGTTTAAACTAGTTTCAGAACTAATGTCATCACAGTTTGTTATGTATAAATGTAAATAAATACAGGAAACATAATTTATTTGCCTTTTAAGTTTTCATTGTGCCCTCATGTCCCTTCTATAACTAAATCTGCACCCCTGACACACACTCAGCCCACATGTTCAGAGTATAAACTCTCACCGTCCCACAAATGTTAAGTGAGGATGATAAACCAGACAAACGCCTGCCCATGCACACACTCAGACACACTCAGCAGCAGGCAGATGTCACCGCAGCTGCTGTTCTAACAGTCAGTCATTACAGGACAGGTTTGTCAGTCTACTGTGTGCAAAAACAACTATTAATCATCTTTTAAAGCAGCTCTCTGCCAAGTTCAGTTAACTCTTCATGAGGAGTACTACTGTATCACCCACTGATCTCTAATAACTGTAATAACAAGACTTTCAGACTTTCAAGGGGAAATGTTACTTCTTTCTTCTTTTGAGAAATCCTCAGTTTGAAATGTTTTTCTTACTAAATAACTTGAATTTCTATTACTTTTGAATTAAAGTAGATAGTGCAGAGGAATGAAAGCTCTTCATAATGAGATTCATAATGGGAGCACCAGTGGAGCAACTAGTGCAGTCTCTCTGTGCCAACCTTTATCTTATTTTATTGTCCTGTTTTAGATCCCACTTAGACATCCAAGGCTCTGGGAAGCTGAAGCACAGGCATGTGTTTGTATAGGACGTCCATAGTCCGAAAGTTGTCCACCAGGATTGTGGTGTGTTTTCTGTGAGACAGAAAAGGTTTCCTGACCTCTGCAAAGCCAAGGATGGGAGTATGATTGTCCTTACATTTATTTATCAAACTGCTAAGGGAGAATCTCATCCTATTTGGTAATGGCCTGTACTCCCACTAGGACTCTAAGTGTGTTTTGTGGTTAGCCAGTTGGCAATAATAGCAGTGTTATGTCCTTGGAATAAATCCAAAGCAACAAGGAGTGCTCCAAAACAGAAGAGTAAAGGCAGGCAGAGAGAAATTAAAGCAAAATGTAAAAACAAAAGACTGGATTTCCTCCTCTGTACCTTGAGAGAAGCTTTGTATCTCTGTGTCCCATCACTGAAGGAGGAGGGGGAGTATGTGAGTGAGAGCCAGAGGTACTTTCTTTAAGTTTTGCAGAGCTCCTTTTATGGGCAAAGCCTCCCTGGTGGTTCCCTTGGCCCGCAACTGGAGGTCTCAAACACACACAGGACACAGCTGGCTGGGACTAACCCTAACTCTGTGTGTGTATGTGTGTGCGTGTGTGTGTGTGTGTGTTACTGTACTTTCTTTTTTATGTCTAAGACAGACAAATTCACTGCCTTGAATTTCAGGCGCGAGAGAATTAAAGAATGTCAATGTTCTGTAAGATTGTCTACATTCTGTGTGCACAATAAAGTAACATGCTGCATGTTAGCTTCCTTAAAAGGTGTCATGTAACACAATCATAACCTATCTAACTTTGGTCCTTTATGATCAACAGGCGGAGATGGTGAAAAACGCCCTGCAGACTCAGAGAACTTTCCTCAAGATGGCTGCCACACACCAGGAACCTGCACAGGTAAAACATACTGATGGTGCGGCCACTGGTGATCCACTTTATTAGACTAATTGCTTAATTAGCAGTCAGGTCAATATATCTGTATTTTGTTGAAATGTCATTGATAGGATGAAAGGGAGCTATGTAATGCTTTGTAATGCAGTTTTTTTTTTACATGTTTTGGGTTCAAAATGGCTGGTAAGTACAAAGTTTTGTAATTGGTTGAGTAGACCAGCCGCTACAGTGGCTGCAATGTAATCCGCTAGGGCAACTGCGCCAGTCAAAGTACGTCCACGAAAAGTGCGTTTGTTGCCGGTTAAACAAAAAGGATTTTATCAGTCTCTCTCTGAAGAGATTCATTCTGTAATGTTGACAACAATCTGAGCCTTTGACCGGCGCGGTTGCCCCTAAGAATTACATTGCAGCCATTGTTGCCTGTTGCAGCCTGTTTGCGGCTGCTAGATGAGGCGATCGACTGGACCAATTCCAAAACCTTTTGTACCTACCAGTCATTATGAAACCAAAATGTGTAAAAAATAGAGACGGCCTTTAAGACAACATCACTGTGTTTACAGTGCACTATTTTATTGAAACCCAGTTGAAAGTGGTGGAATCACAACCATTTCCCCATTTTTATTGGCTGTACAAAAAAAAGTTCAGTTAACTAGCAGGTGATGCACCGTGCAACTCTCATGACTCTCAGTTACAAATTGCATCAGGTCACATTTACCAGCAGCCTGACATAGAAACGAGCTGTATCTGAGCGCTGTGTGTCAGTCTGCGTCCTCCCCTCCTGTGTTCCCTGGCAGGCCGGGCAGTTCACAGAGGGATTACGCTGCTCTTTGACTAAGAAAACGCTAATACAACACATTCCCAACATGTTCACGTATAGAGAAAGGGGGGTGGGAGAGAAAGCTGTCTGTGTGTGTGAGAGAGCTGATATGATATCATCCCATTGGCCTTCTGTTTGTGTTGTGTGTGTGTGTGAGTGTGTATGTGTACGTGTGTGTGTGTTACAGCGGCCGCAGAGCCCACCAGGAAGTGATTACTCCGTATCTGTCAGGTCATTGGCTGAGAAGCGGTGAAAAGAGTGTTCAGTGATTGTCAGAAATGCAAACAAGTGGAGAGTGAGGGTTTTAGAGAGGGACAGACCCAAGAGAGGGGTGGGGTGACAGATATAAGGGAAGGGAGGATGAAATTCAGCCAAATAAATTCAAAACCAAACACGGAAAAAGAGCAGAACAAAAAAAATCTTCATGAACTTTTTACCCTTTAAGTCTCGTCCTCTTTCCATGTATGTAAGTGTCATAAAGCGCTTCTTTCATCTCTATTTGAACAAACACAAAAGGTTTTCTGTCCATTTTCTGAACTAAAAACGTAGAATTAAGTCACAAAAATGAGGACTTAAGTAGGGCTTGATTACTGTGAGAATTACTGTGATGAGCACTTTACAGGAGTAGCACTTCACATCTCGTTACATGGTTTTTAACGATGCAATGACAATAAAAAGCCATTCATTCATTCATTCATTCAGAAACTTAATTTGAGACTTAAATGGTAAAAACATTCAAGTCATTTTTGAAGTTTTACTTTGTTAAGTCCTGGAATGGGCATTTGAATAGTTGGCCTGTGCTTTGAAATGACTTGATGTGAGCTGTAAAAAACACCTCTGAGAGGTGTCATGTAATTCTTATGGTCAGTATTCAGCTTTTCCAGCATTTCAAGCTGAAAAACTTGAGGTTGGTAGTTTGCTTAAAGACCATGAGTAGGATAGAGTCATTTCCCAAAAGACTTAAAACAGCTCAGTATCTGATCATACAACTGTAACAGCATTCACAGCAACATATACCACAAGTCTTATTCTTATGTTCATGTCACGTGGGAGGTATTGATGGCGAAGTCTTCGTATCATTGGCCCACTAAACACGGATGTATGAATGCAGGCTTGGTCATGTGAGGGTTAAAAATTATGTGCACTGACAATATAGCACTTTATCCTTTGAATTTGGTTTTAATTACAGACAGAACAACAGACAGTGGGTGATGTGAGGCATCCGTGTTAGTTTGACTTTTAAGGCACGTCTGCATTAGTCCCAGTAGCACAGTCACAGTTGAAGAAAGCTGAGGCTGCAGGTGGAGGAACTGAGGTTACTGTAGCTTAACAAGGTTGGGACATCAGTTCTCTAGACGCACTCAACATGACCCACAAATCCTTCAGTGAACACACACACACACACACACACACACACACACCAGTACAAACCACCACTATAAACCCTCAAAAACCTTCACTAACACACACACATCTGTCGACGTCATTCATTCGTGTCTATATTTGTAGTCCTCAATGCAGAGGGAGAAAAGTGTGTGCGACTCTGGCCAGTGCACCCTTTCTCCACACACACACACACACACACACACACACACACATCTTACAAACTTCTGGCCTTTCTCTGCAGCACAGCCCTGTTGTGCTCTCTGACTTTTTATGGGCATGTTCTATATTTGAGCCTGTTGTCAGTAAGTGTGTGTGTGTGTGTGTGTGTGTGTGTGTGTGTGTGTGTGTGTGTGTGTGTGAAAGAGAAAGAGAGAGAGTTAGATAAAGTGTGAGACAGAGAGCAAAAGAAAGTAAGCCTCTCTCTCATGTGACCTGGCCTGTTAACTTGAAGTGTGTGTGTGTGTGTATGTGTGTGTTTGTCTGTGTTGCTGGCTCTGGCAGTTCACACACACACACTGTAGACATTCACAGTTTTAAAGATAAACCCTCCTACAGCTGTCGCCCTCCACTCTCTACCTTTGATCCGCTGCTTATATAGGAAGTCAAGGCTCGGACACTGCGCTGTTGTAACACACTGAACACATTCGCTGCCCACCAAATAATGTGAGCCGACGCTTTTGATCCTTTTGTCGGCTCATTCTCTTTCTGTATGTATTCATGTCTATAGTTCACATCTCTGCTTCAGTTGGCTTCTTATCCACGAAGTCACGTGTACATTTGCATTTGGAGAAAAAAAAAAAGTTTGATTTGGTAGACTGAGATATGTCTGATTGACAGTGGAAATTATTAATTGCTTCGCTGACTCAAACTGTTTTATTCAGAGATTATCATTGACTGTGTAGTTCAAAGACACATCAGTTAGTAATCACATTTCATGACTGAGCTGTTTTAGTTCAGTCTGTGGTTCTAATTAAGTTCTGCTGAGATGATCGATACTGATCTCATACATGAACAGTAAATATGATATCTTTGTGCTAATCTAGCCAAAACATTTTGGATTATTTCTTTAAACTGTTTTGTTCAGTTCAGTACTGACTAGCATTGTCCACATTATCAGATCGTGATTGTTTCTGTAACGTACAGACTTGTACTTGTGTAGACTCGTCGAGGTGAAGAAAGCGAATGAGTGATTTTCCCACAATGCATTGCTGTGAGATATTCAACTCTCCACCGGCACATGGACTATCTGAGACGTGCTTTCTGTAACAACACCATATGTAGGACGGTGTAGATTTATTTGTGCTCAGGAATGTAGCTGTTTTTGTTGGCAAATTGCTAAACGGTCTTAGATGGAAAATTGACCCTCGCTCCTGTTCTGATGTGATGCCAATAAATGCAATAATTACATTTTCCATATCGTTTGCTGGTTAAAGTGCACTTGGGAATACAGCTAGCAGCAGCTTTTCTTTTTGAATGAGTCCTGTCTGCATCTCACTCCACCTCAGCCCATATATCTGTCTCTCACTGGACAGCGTGATTTAGTAAGGGGAAGTACATACTCTAACTTATGCACTGAGCCACAGAATACAAGTCATGCTTTCAGTATGAGCCATGTTGTTGTTGTTGTGCCATTGCCTCTTTAATGCTTTTCCTTGTCCTATGTGATAGTAAATTTAATATTCTTTAGGTTTTGGATCATTGATTGGGCATTTAAAGACATCTCCTCAGGCTGTTGGAATCCATGATGGGCATTTTAGACATTTTAGAGACAAAACAACTAATTAGACAGAATAATCTATGATGAAAATAATCGTTGGCTGCAGAAATGGTGGAGAAAAATGTAACAGTGTGAGTCACCTAATATGTTTTTTGTGATTCTTGATTTGCACTAAAATTCGTGTTACCTCAAATCATCCGTCCTGTACATTCTTGTTTAGCAAACACAGTACATCCCTATTTGCAGTACAGTATTTTAGTTGGATTTAGTGAGGAGCCCGAGGAAGGGTGAAAGGAGTGTCTATCTCAGCTTATGGAGATCATGTGCATCTCATTGGGAGGAGAATTTATTTAGAAAAAAATTAAGGAACTTACTCCTGTTTTTTACTGCTCACTCACACGCGAGCATACATTTGCAGAAGCAGACATCCACAAATTTTATGTAGAGCATCTCCTCACATCTACACAAAAGCAAAAAGAGATATGTGCGCGCACACACACACACACACACACACACACACACACACACACACACACACACTAATGGACTGTGGGCTGTAGAACAAACTGACAATACTTAACGATACATCACGTAATTGTAATTTACATAAACTAATATTATCAAAGCAACTACTTCTTCTACTTCAACAACAGCCATGTTCTGCAGTGTGTTCATCCACTCCTTCATAAAGAAACTGTTTTGTCACAGCTCATTAACAGTAAATGTTTTACACAGCACATCAGAACAAGAAAGCTGTCACAGCAATTCACCAATGAAACGTTGTGTTCCTGAATCTGTGTGTGCAGGCGCATGATAGGTAAACTGTAAACACTGGAGGAGCGGTATGCCTTACAAGGCCAGAGGGTTCTCCCCATGAACCGAGGAATGTTTGTAAGAACGGAGCGATGGGGAGGGGCGCTGAGAGCTGGGAGACGAGCTATACTGTAGCTGAGATCTGGAAAATCCAATGGAAAAAGGCTCCCGCTAATAAAATTAGTTACTGTCCTGTAGCCCACTTAAGGAATAACTGCCTGGCACCAAGAGCAGTGGGCAGAGAGACAAGGCTGGGGTTGTGAAATCAAAAGTATCTGAGGCATGTTATCTACTGTGGTTCTCTAGCTATCAGGACTTCTTGTGATTTGATTTAAATGTAATAAGTTGTTTACAAGACTCCTTCTGCAAACACATTTTTGTGCATTCTGCTCTTACATTTCTTCCTCTTGCCCTGCATCCTACCTACCTAACGTAGCTCTTCTTCTTCTTCTTCTTCTTCTTCTGCAGATGGAGTTGCACGATCTGCTGAAGCCAATTTCAGATCACATCCAGGAGATCCAGAGCTTCCGAGAACGAAACCGCGGCAGCAGCCTCTTCAACCACCTGTCGGCCGTCAGCGAGAGCATCCCCGCTCTAGGGTGGGTGGCTGTGGTAAGGACGAACACGGTGACTCACACACAAGCATAACGCATGTATACAGGAAAACCATGTAAGAAGATGTTTATCAGTCTATAGAAACTTGAATATAAGCAGACAGCACAATGGATGCTATAAATTGAAAGGATTCCTTTACTGTTAAAAGGAAAAAGATGACAATGCACTGTGTCCATGCAAAACCATCAATAAAAACAACTAATAATAAAAACTACTACCACAAATTCAAATCTAATTGTTCAGTGCAATCACACAAATTCAAATTAAATATATAAAAATTAAGTATAGATAAACTAAGCCACGTTTTTCCTCTTCCTCCAACAACATACAGTATTTGTCCCTCTATGTGTTTGTTTCGTTGGTCTCTGTTTCCCATCAGAATAAAATCTCTTCCTCTGAATTCAGGAATGAATATCATTTAGATCAAGATCAAAGCTTTTCTGAAAAACCTCTGGAGCTGGCTCTGGTCAGTGCTGGTTGCAGTCAGGAAGGCACTTTTCCCCACAAAGACTTCACTTTTCACTGTCAGATTAGTTAGTGTATCTGTCTATAATCTGCTGGTAGTCGGATAGTTTCTCAGAGGTCTGTTTGGACCTCACAGTGCTTCTGTCACACTGGCAGCGACGTAAGTGTTTTTTTGTGAACTTTCATCTCTCTCAGAGTCAGAAGCCGGGTCCGTATGTGAAGGAGATGAATGATGCTGCCACCTTCTACACCAACAGAGTGCTCAAGGACTACAAGGAGACGTAAGTACTGTGTATCTCACAACATAAGTGCTCGCGTCAGTAGCTGAGGTTACAGCCGCAACATTTCTTCAATCCAATTACTGTTTACATGGATGCTGAGTGAAGTGATTAGTAAATAGAGCTGATGAGATGTGCGGTTACCTTCCCCAAAGCAGAGCGGTTCGGCCTGCTGTGACGTGTCTAATGTGCTGGAAATATAACAGTAGAAGAAGATGTCACCTTTAGCCCCACGTGGGGCAAACATGCACTTAAAGAATAAATGTATTCCAACCAGAGAGCAATAACTAAGTGTTTACATAGTTATTTAGGTGCTAATATCTTCCCATCAAATTGGTTATGAAAGGTTTACAGCACCCTTCTCAACCCGATTGAAAATGACTTCAGATTGGGGTGACTTGGGCCAGTCCTTTCCAATGGAGGCAGTTACATGAGGCAATTTTATTCTAAATGGGCTATTATTTTGTTTATTAGTGGAATATTAGGATCCATGTGAGCACAGATACTGAAGGATAATCTCAAAATTGCACTGTCACTGTGCCCTTGTTTTTCTGGAAACGGTTGAATTAGAAAGTTAGAACCGGAGTACTTCAGCATCATTTCCTTTCTTGACAATGTTCTGCTCCACTTCATTTCCCCGTGCTCCCTCCTACCGTACTGCTGACCTCATCCTCCTCTCCGTTTTCATATCACATCCTCGTCTCTCTCTCGAATGTTTCTCTCAGCGACAGACGTCACGTAGACTGGGTGCGTTCCTACCTGTCAATCTGGACCGAGATGCAGTCCTTCATCAAACAGCACCACACTACAGGACTGGTGTGGAGCAAGAGTGTGAGTACAACACACACACACACACACACACACACACACACACACACACACACGTTATCCATTCATTCATATCTTTTACAATAAACTGCTCTGTTCTGTTATTAGCTGCTCCTGTTCTTCTCTATAGCAGCAGGACACTTGCCTGAAAAAGAAGAATTACTCCTGAAACAACTTGTTTATTATCTTTGCTGTGTTTTCATCTACTTTCCATTCGCAGGCCTTGATATATTTATATCTGAGCTTAACTCCTACTTTTTTTGGGTACACTTCCATTTTTAGTTATGGAGCAGCCGGTTACATAAACCACTGCAGAGAGCATGAATGAATGAATGAGTTTCTCTCCAGTGGCTGCACCCCGCAGTTCTCCATAGAGATCACGAAACCTCTGTCACTCCCACACACACACACTTCTGTTTATGGATGTCTGCTCAGGGACTCCACGGCACTCACACTCACTAGATCCCAGAGATTATGATGGCTCGAAACCAAATCCTTCACCGCACACTTGACCTCTTTCCGTGTTAGCTAGAGGGGTTTCTCATCTTTATTCGCTGAAGGGAAGCTGACTGTAGCTTCTCTGCATTTTGGCATCTAGTTCTAATAAAAGCCATGCAATTTATTTCTCAAAGTGGTCAGTCACACAGAATAGTTTGCCATTTTGGGAAAGACACTTGTTTGGTTTTATCTTATTTCATTTTACCCCCGCTGAGTTCGATGAGAGGATCAGTACCACTCTCATGTCTGCATTAAAGATATAAAGCTACAACCGGGAGAGTTAGCATAGTTTAGCAGAGCATAACAACAGGGGGAAGCACCTAGCATACAGCTAGTGTAGCTAAGGTAACAAAATCCAGCTACGCACACCTGGAAAGCACACTAGCTATGTGATTCTATACAAAAACTGACGTGGAAAAGCAGCAAGTTGGGGTTTTACAAGGGAGCAATGACTTCCTGAACTGCTGGTTGGAGTCTTTTAGCTATTTCCAACCTTTAAGCTAAGCTAAGTACAGCTGCTAGCTGTAGCTTCATTTTTACCTCTGTGAGAATCTTCTCATTTCAGAAAGATACAAAATAAAAGAGAATACATGAATTTCCCAAACTGTTCATTTAACCTCAAATGATTACAAATTCTAGGTGAAGCTGATGCTCAACAACTGTGTATGCATGTGGGTTTTCTACATGCAGAAACTTGAGAGCTGTGTGTGTCAGCTGTTGTCCCTGATGTGAGAAGACAGAGCTGAAGTGTGCGTGTGTGTGTGTGTGTATATGTAGGTGTGTGTGTGTGTGTGTGTGTGTGTGTGTGTGTACAAGGCCGGGAGTGTGTGGTACTAACAGGTGGTCCTCAGGGTTCACTTGAATGGAGTTTTTCTTTACAGGAGAACCCCGACAAAGAGTCTGTGTGCACACATACAGCCTGCACCGTAACCTAAACTGCAGGGCTGGGCCCCCTTCGACGCAGCCGTCATCTGCTGCTCAGATAGACACACTTGTACTCTGACATGAACAGGCTGACATATGGAGGTGGCTCTACACACACACACATCTCATTAGTTCCTGTGCTTCAGGCTCATGACAAAAAGGAATCTTAAATTTCACTGAAAAAATTAGAAAAACAAGAGCCCAAATTGCCTCTGCAAATAAAGATCATTTTTATAGAGGACCGTGCTGTTAACAATTTGTGACACTGAGTTGTTATATCATATGTTGTTATAAATATTTGTTCAGACTGTCCTCTGTGTTTTTCTGTAAGCAAAGTAACTTGTAATGTAACTTCTGACCAGTTAAGAACATTCTGGTTGAGAAAACTGGGATGACTTTGGACCAAAAAGTAATGAACACAGTCTAAAACAGGTGCAAATAGTGATTTTCATTATCCATCAATCTGACACTTTCAATCTCTTAATCTTTTTTTCTGACTCTAATAATCTCAATTAACTGAAAGACTGTTTGGTCTGTAAAATGTCAGAAAGTGATGAAAATAGCCATCAGAACTTCACATACCTTAATCCGAAACCCAAAAATATTCAGGGTGCTGTCACATAACTCTAAGAAAAGCAGCAAATTCTCACATTTGAGAAGCTGGAACCAGAGAAAGTTTGGTATTTAAACTTAAAAAATGACTTAAATTATTAGTTGATTCATCGCCAGTAGAAGATTTCTGATTGTTACTGTTTCTGCAAGTAAAGATTTAAAATGAAATTCAATTTGTCAGACAAAACAAGGATGAAACTGACCAAAAGCCCTGCGGAATCTAACAAAACAGGACCGAAATACCACCTAACAAAAACATCAACGAGCACGTTTGCGTACACCCATACACGCACAAACATACAAGCAGGCATGAACACAAAGAAGCAGTCAGACAGTTTTACAGCCATGCATGAACACACACACACTGGTTCTAATCCAGTGGTATGCGCTGAGCTGTTTAGTGTAACAGGTCAGCATTGTTCAGCTATGACATTCGCGACACATGTGCCTCGTGTCAAAGGTCAAGTAGTCTCAGATGCACTGAGAAGCGTGTAAAGTGACAGTTCAAACCCTATGATAGGTGTGTGTATCTGTTTCTGGCAGCTGTGCACGGTCTTCAGACTGTCTGTATTCGTGTGTGTGTGTGTGTGTGTGTGTCTCTGCTTCTCCTCACTGTAGTAGTTAACAGACGGCTGTACTCTACTACTGTGCACAACTCGACTGTCAAGGCAAAGACAGGACCTGATTAGAGTAATTGCAAACTCGTACTGCTCAGCCAAACATTGTTCAAAGCCACTGAATTTTATTTTAAAATCTAATTTAGATCTTAAAGTTAGATACTAATTAGTTATTAGTTAGATATTAGTAAAAGATACTAAATATGTCAGGTTGAGTTTTTGTGTGAAATGTGTTTAAAATAATGCACAAGATATCTAGAATATTTCCATTTTGAATTGGTGTTGCCATTTAATGCATGGAGTTGTGGGTCTGAACATGTCAATTAGTGTAAAAACCATATAGCTTCAATGAAGTATTGATGTGTTACTGTAATTATATAGCTACTTAAAGGGAAATAAAGGTATTTCCCAATAACCTACGTATCTCTTGGTGCTATAATCCACACAGTCCACAGTCTCTCACATCCCAGGTGGTATAATTACAGATGAACAGACGTGAATTATTCCCACAGAGTTTTGAAATATTTCTTGTGCAATACTCCCCCTGCTGCAGGAATTTGTTACTACAGGGTAAACTCACAAAAAGCAATTCTACAATCAAACATTTACCTTCCTCCTTCCCTCAGGGCCCCATTGCTCCTCCGTCTCTCTGTGACCCCACCACCATCCCCAGTGCTCCCTGTCCCCCACCACCTCCTCCTCCCCCCGGCCCTCCTCCAGTCTTCACTGATGATGACTCCCAGCCCCCAGCAGGCAGTGGGACGGCCCAGCACTCAGCACTGTTTGCCCAGCTCAACCAGGGCATGGAAATCACTAAAGGTGGGTTGAATCTCCCTCTTGCCTCTTCCTGCTGTTATATACAATGGCACATTAAGTAAGTCATAATTGTAATGGAAAAAAAATTTGCTCAATGTTTTCTTTCTTTAAATAAAAAAGAGTTTGGTTGGTGGCTAGCTGAACATTTCTCACGTGGTTGTGGTAGTGCTGAGGGACGTCAGACTCTCATCCTGCCAAAAATCCTTACGTCTCTGAATGTGCAAAAATATTTTCTCCTGTTTCGCTTCTGTAGGTCTGAAACATGTATCAGATGCCCAGAAGACCTATAAGAACCCCAATCTGCGTTTGCAAGCAGCACCCACCAAAACAAAGACCCCAGCAGCTGTGAACTCACCCAGAGCAGCCATCCAGAACAGACCCCCTCTGCTGGAGCTGGACGGGAAGAAATGGAGAGTGGTGCGTGAAATGTTTACTTTCCCCTTAAGGAATTATTTTTCAGCCAATGTCACAGATTATAGAAATTTAATCTGTTCCCTTGTTGTTGCAGGAGAACTTTGAGCAGAAACACGACCTGATGATTGAGGAGACGGAGCTGAAACAAGTGGCCTACGTCTTCAGCTGTAATAACTGCACCTTGCAAGTGAAGGGCAAAATTAACTCAATCATCGTAGGTGAGCTGCCTTAACACAGACTGAAAATACTGGTTTCGTGATTAAATTCATAATTTCGGACGATGATTTTTCCTCACTCATTGTGTGCGGACTCTCTGCAGACAACTGTAAGAAGCTGGGTTTGGTGTTTGAGAACGTGGTCGGGATTGTGGAGATCATCAACTCCAAGGCAGTTAAGTTACAGGTGAGACAAACATTTACAGAATGGGTATACATCGACTTCAAAAGACACACAATATGTTATATTCTCATTTAGGGGTCAGGTGTCTCACATTTTTCTGTTAAAACATCTTTGAAATCAGTTTATATTTGTTGTTTTTTTATTTCTTTAAGTGCCAATTGTGCCACACGTACCTGTCAGTGATTGCGACATGTCTCCCTCTGTAGGTGTTGGGAAAAGTTCCCACAATTTCCATCAACAAGACAGAGGGCTGCCAGGTCTACCTGAGCAAGGACTCCCTCAACTGTGACATCGTCAGCGCCACGAGCTCTGAGATGAACATCATGATACCACAAGGAGATGACGACTATGTGAGTGTCTGAGATCAGGGACAGAGAGTCTGCGTTACCTCTGTTTCTGTTCGTCTCAGAGTGTTTTCCCGAATCTTTCTTGTCTTTTTTTTCACGCTTACATTCTTGGTTGTTTTACAGAGGGAGTTTCCAGTACCGGAGCAGTTCAAGACTGTTTGGGACGGATCCAAACTGATGACAGAGCCCACTGAGATCGCCGGCTGATTGAGGCTTCTCCGCCATCAGCACACCAATCATCATCATCATCACCACCACCACTTATTTTTAAGAGAAAAACCTCTCTGTCCTCCTGATTTTATTGGGTTTCAGGGATATAAAAAGAGATGTTATACACAGGCACCACAACAGATTAACGTTTGGTCACTTCTGGCACTTTGAAAATGATGAACCAGTAGGGTCATTATCCATCTCTACAAATGAATATCTCAAGTTTCAGCCCCACAAATCCAATATTTGTACCTTTTCTTACATTTCTGTGCCCTACCAATAAAGACATCTATGTAAGAATAGGTATCTATTGAAATATAAGCACTCATAAGGTTTTACCATTTTCAAAAACTCATACCTTCAAAATGTTTTCTCAGATTTTTCCCAGGTTACCTTTATTGCGACTGTACTCTACCTGCATTCATTGTTGTTTCATTGTGTTGAAGCATAATTTAGAAAACAGCAGTGACACATCATTTTACAGAAAAGACTCAGAGTCAAGTGTAGGATTATTTGGTATGTTTTCTATCTAATGAAGTGTAGCTTAGTTGCCTCTTTAAATGTGTATAGAGCATGGTAGTCATGTAGTACTGTTTCACTTAGTGAGTGAGGTTTATGCAGCATCGACAGCAGATGTCACTGTCTTGCTTTTGCAGAAAACTGTATGTAAAGTATATTTACATACAGTTGGATGTGCATATGGACGTAACAATGTCGGGTGCTCTGGAGGAGCAACGTAATTAACTAAATACGGGGCAACTGATTTCTCTGAATATCTAGAAATCAAGTTACAGGCACATCTGTACACCTTAAAGTCCTGACAGTAGTGGTAGCCTTCAAACATGAGCACTTCCTAGTCTCTGTATTACCTTCTCTTTTGTACTAAGATGTATCAAATGGCACCACCATAGGGGAGAAGATAGCGTACACCACTGATGTGTTCCAAAACTTTTAAGTTACATGAAAACAATTTGATGTAACTGTGTTTAATTTTTCAAATAAAATCAAAACCCTCAGTTCTTGCTTGTATAGGTCATTGCAAAAGAGAGTTGTGCAACATTTCAGCAGACACCAAAACAGGAACCAAAAATAATACTAAACAAAAGATGTAGATGAAAAAAGGTAAGAAATCACATTTTAAAAAAAAGATAATTTTCAGGTATAATGGAGCTAAAAGTTAAGTCAATATGGAAACAAACAAGAGATTTCAGTTTAGGGAAACATAAAACTGCTGCTACTGTATTTCAGAGGCTCCATTCAGTGTTTTATCACCATATTTCCCTGTGAGTCTTGAGTAAAGAGCATCTCGTCTTCCTCGTCCTCTTGGATCACAGATTCATAAGCACTAGTTCTCACAACCCCTGTGTTTCTGCTGCTCTGATCTTTGAGTGGACTCCTGACTTGCAAACCTCTGTGTGCGATCACCCTGAAGCCTTCAGAGTCCTGTGTGAACAACCTGGCCAGACTGGCCTCATCCACCGCTCTACATGACTGCTGTGGCGCTGTTTTTTTAAGTGGAGAGCATGATGGTTTTGCCCTCTTGAACTGTGAGTCAAAGCTCTCTTCTTTATCAGCCTTTTTCCACAGGTTTGCTGGGATATGTTTTCGAGGTGATGCAGTTTTTGGTTCTGTCCATTTATGATTAGCAGTTTCACGATGAGAGAGAGTTGAGCACTTACTTGGGGATTTAGAGGACCAAAACATGCCGTTTTCTTTGTCATCATCCATCTGAGAAGAATCAAAATGTTTAAAGGGTTTTTGAGTTGAGGTTCTCCTTTCCACATCCATCCACATACCAAAGGCCTCCTCACTTTGTATAGTGTTGAGGAAACTTGGCTCAGAATTACTAGAGTTCTTTTCTGTGGTGTTTTTCTGGTTAGTCAGGTCAAATTCATCTTCAGAATATTGGCTAAAGGTGAACAGTGGGTCCTGACTCCATGCCAGTGGAACAGGTTGACTGTCACATACCAATGGAGAAGTTGCAGTGAGCCTCCTCTTACTCTGTGGTGAATTTATCTCCTCAAACCCCTCTTCTTCAAATTCAGATTGCAAGTTTTGTAAAAGTGTGTAGCTTGCCGCCTGCTCCTGCCACACTGATGCTTCCGGCTCATGATCCACACCAGGCTGAGCGTTATACAAGTCAAGATCTGTTTCACGTCTTCGTTTTGTCCCCGATGCTGCAGATGTGGGTGCAGTTGAGGCAAATTTGGATGAGGTTGATGATGAAGGCTTTACAGGCTCCATATTTGGTACTTCAGAAGTAGCCATCTTATTGAGAACTTTTTGAGAGCAGAGATATAAAAAAAAAAAAAAGCATTGTGTTAACACAAAAAGAAATGGACTGTCACTTACTATACAAGCAAGTCTGCTGTGGCTTTATAAGCCTTTGACTGATTTAGCTGAAGATAATAATCCTAAGAAAATATCTTGAAACCTGATGACAGCAGAGTTTGTTCAACTTACCTCTGCGCTGAGGTGTGAAGAATGTTGATATAGAGCTCTGTTTGGTCTTTGGCACTTCAAGTTTGGTCTGAGTAAAGTTGAGTGCCACAGACACACTGTATCCTCCACCTCCAATCAATGGATTCAGCAGTTTAGAAATGGGACGGAGGAGGCGTTTCTGAAACATAATAAAACATGATCTTACTAAGACGCTTAAGTGCAATAACAGACTAAGAGGCCACTGGTAACATGATGTTGCTTACTGATAATGTTACACCGTCAGTGGTAGTGTGTACAGCTTATTAAACATATCAATTGACTGCTTTATTGAGAGATAACGAAACTGTCAGAAATGAAAGCTAGTTTCCAGTTACCTCTTTAGCTTTTCCTTTCAGTTGCACAGTGTCCAGCCAAACACCACACTCTCCCTGGGCAGAGGTCTGCGGGACAGGTTTGTGGGTCTTCATGGTGGACAGATCTGCAATACATTAGATGATTAAATGAATACTTTCCTTATTATTAATTCAGCATATTTTTAAGTTACGAAGACTGGAGTCGGCAATCAGTTAGCCAACTTCGCTAACAGCTAACCTCGGTGTATTTGATAATCGCAGCATTACTTATTTTCCCAAACCCGTTGGTTCGCCCTATAACGCAAATTATCATATCTTATGTGAACTGACCTCATGAAATCGCAAAGGAACGTTTTCAGCTTTCCTTGACGCTTATTTAAACTTATTTGACTGAATTGATTACCTTTTTGTTCAGAAATTCACCCTTGTCGTTCCGTTTTGATTCTGGCGCCTCGACGGTGGGCTGCCGCTGATGTTTGACTGAGTGAAAACGGTCAAAAAATCTCAAGCCGTAAAAATCGACTTTTTTTTTTACTGCAACAGCTCCTTTGAAATGTAACATACGAACCAGCCAAAAGATAAAGTATATTTATTTATATATCAGTATCTATCCTAAAAATAACTTTTTTAGTCAGGCACAAGGGACACCTCATATTTTGACGTCTGATGGTCTTCACAGGAGGGTGTGTTTACATTGACGTCACAGCAGTTTGCCGAAAGGGTGAGTGAAGTGTCTTTTAATTTCGCTGATTAAACACTGATATTATAAAACTGCTGGTATTTTGCTGTTACCTCATCTGTTTTCACAACAATGGTCACTGATACGAACTTTAATGTGACCAAACAGCTATGTGTACGTCCCAGTTATAGTAAATCATGGAGGAAGTGCTTACGAGCTAGCCTCGACAGCTAAGTTCGGGCTAGCTAGGTCGGTAAACCAAGATATTAGAGACAGGTGATCGGCTTTCTTCAGCAGGAGCATCGTCCTCTAAGTTAATTCTCAGTGAATCAGCACGTTATTTGTGTGAATGTTAATGCTTAGCGAAACAAAGTTTTTAAACTCTACGAGGCAGCTTTACAAGCGTATGTATTGTTTTATTACTGCAGCCAGCCTGGACTCATTGGACTAATGTTGTGAGCAGTGCACTGCTGTCTTTTCATGAATATGGCACAATAATTATTCGGTATTCAGCAGCCCCTCGCCTCATCTGTATATACAATAATCTAAGGTTGAGAATTATTTCTAATATGCTTAAAACCATTAACACATAATATGAACCTGGTCCGTGTTGCCATTGATCCAGTGGAATTTTATTACACTGCAGTGCCATTAATACTTCATTACACATGATCGTATTTCCCCCAGGAAATTATTTTGCCGAGGTGACGAAGCCACCTGAATCCTGATCCATCACATGTGGCCTAAACAATATCCACAGGTTTTAAATATTTGGCGTTTGCTGTGTAAAATTGTGCCTGTGGTCTCAGATGAAGGTTGATGTTTCACTGCATAAAAGGCGGAGGCAAAGGAACAAGTGTGTCAAAAAGAAACCTCAATACTAACAATCAGAATACCTTGTTCACAATCTGCGGCTTTTCAGCTCAATGTTGTATTAACAGTGTTTCCATCTAACAGCGCTCTCCTTACATCTTGTTCACATAAAATGCTAAAAGTGCCAGAAATGCCTTAAATTCTCTCTAAAAGCCCTTGAAGGCTGGTTTTGTTGTTACACTCGCCTGCAGTATTCAAAGAGTAGTTTCTGCATTGATCAATGAGCTATCAATAATACTTTGAGAGAAACTTGCTCGTAATTAAGTCCAAGTTACGGAAAACAAAATTTAAGATATGATTTGATTATAGTTGATTGTGAAAACAACTTGTATCGATTGATAGTGGGAAACTGTTTTGCTAGTTTTCAGTTCAGTTAGATTTGGCTGAATGTTTTTGGTCACAATTATCTTTCACTAATTTGACAAATTGTAACGTAAATCTTTTTCAGATCACGTTCTGATACATCAGCATCATGTTTCATGGGATACCAGTTACAGGAGGAGTAGGAGGAGGTAAGATATTCAAATAGTCTAATATTTAAAATTTAGGTATTTAAGTTGTGCAGTCTTTATCCTTTCTAGAGTAAGCAGACAATTATCATCACTCAAAGCGTATAACTGTTCTTTTCCCACAGCTCCGGCCAATAAACCCGAGTTATATGAGGTAAATGTACCTACTTTATATGCTGTAAATGCTTTTTTTTAATCTATGTAAACCTTTTAAGAAACATTATATGATTGTTTTTCTCAAATTCTCTACTGAAATTGACTTGGAAGAAAAATAAATTTGACATTTTTATGGATTTTTCCTTCTACAAGTAATTTTTCATTAAAACTGAACAAAAACCAGGGATGAAATCAGATATATGGTGATATTCTCTTTGTTAGTCAAAGCAAGGTATTTACCACACGTCATGTCTTTTCAGGAGGTGAAATTATACAAAAATGCAAGAGAACGAGAGAAGTAAGTGTCATGCATACATACACACCAAGTACCATCCTAATATGAACACACAGTAACTCAGGGATTTATAATCTTGCCAGTGTTTTAACACCTCATTATTTACCTTGTTTCTGAAGGTATGATAACATGGCAGAGTTGTTTGCTGTCGTCAAGACCCTTCAGGCCCTAGAGAAGGCTTACATCAAAGACTGCGTCACACCTAATGAGTGCGTTATACTTGAATTTATGTATTGTGTTCACTGTAATTGACAAAAATACCACCTGTGACTATGTATGTTTTTATTAATGTGTAGGAGTTGTCTGTTTCAGATACACTGCTTCCTGTTCCAGACTGCTGGTTCAGTATAAGGCTGCTTTCAAACAGGTGCAGGGCTCTGATGTGGGCTCCATCGATGATTTCTGCAGGAAGTACAGAGTGAGTTTAGATGAGTTTATGATCCACTTCACTTTGTTGTGTGTGTGTGTGTGTGTGTGTGTGTGTGTGTGTGTGTGTGTGTGTGTGTGTGTGTGTGTGTGTGTGTGTGTGTGTGTGTGTGTGTGTGTGTGTGTGTGTGTGTGTGTGTGTACACTACTCACAAAAAGTTAGGGATATTCGGCTTTCAGGTGAAATTTCAGGATGAACCTAAAATGCATTCTAACCTTTCCAGGTGAACTTAATGTGACCTTTTGAATGCACATGTCCAACTGTTCAGTGTTTCAGTACTTTTTGCACAAGTTGCTGTTCTCTAACAAGAAGCTTAACAGCAACATTCACAACAGGTTTGATCCATGAATCGACCAATACATTTCCTGCTTCAGTTAGAATTGGTATTTAAACAGTCCTCCTCATCGTGCTGTTCACATTCTGACATCATGAGACCAAGACGACACCTAACAGTTGATCAGCAGCACCTCAACACTGGAGGCTTCAAACAGGAAGTCCTCAGACGGAGGTGTTCACTGAGCTTAGAGGGTCACAGAGTGTCATCAGCAGGTTGTAACAGTGATACAGAGACTGGAAGAGTCACAGAAAGGGGAGGAGTGGACGTCCTTTGGCCACATCCCAATTTATTGAGACACTGAAAATGTTTTGTTGTGGTATACCTACCACTGTTGTTAGATTTTCTTTCAATAAATTGTTTAAAATGAAGAAATCACCATTGCATGCTTCTACTTAAATGCCCTACTTTCATGATATAATATCACTGTCGCATTAACTTTTTACATTTTCCATATATTTCACCTGAAAGTCGAATATCCCTAACTTTTTGTGAGTACTGTATGTGTATATATAGTGTTTTCTAAGTAAGGATGTTACTCTCTTGTTTCCTAGCTCGACTGCCCACTCGCCATGGAAAGGATCAAGGAGGATCGGCCAATCACCATCAAGGATGACAAGGGCAACCTGAACCGCTGCATTGCAGACATAGTTTCTGTACGTCCTCTCTCTCCTCCATCATATTAAACAGTCAGATCAAAATGGACGTTTATTGTACATGTGCCAGAATACAAATTGTTGCAGTGGTATTTTTTTTTTTTTATAAAATGATTTAGTGTGTCCAGTTCAAGTTCTAAGTGGCTTAAGTGGTTTCACTTAATTTGGCTCATCCTCTGCTCAGTCACTGAAGAATGTGAATGGATGCTGCCAGCTGTATCCACTGCCAACTTTGATCTCAACTCATAAAATCAGACAAAGTGGTAAAACCCGCGGATGGACAGTGTCATACTGGCAAAGACTGTGTTCCCTGTTTGCGTTACTGTCAGTGGAAGTTGGAAAATACATTTCCCAGCATTGTCTCATTGTCTGTCACTTTCTCTCACCTTCTTTAACCTTCAGCTCTTCATCACTGTGATGGACAAGCTGAGACTGGAGATCAGAGCCATGGATGAGGTAAATATGATAAAGTATAAATCTCTAATAAAAGACAGACTCAAAACAGTTGTTTAACTGATTCTTTTCCATTGGTCCAGATCCAGCCAGACCTGAGAGAACTGATGGAAACCATGAACAGAATGAGCAACATGCCTCCAGACTCGGAGGCTAAGGACAAAGTCAGCCTCTGGTTAGTTCCACCAGTTTATATTGTTAAGTCTCATGCCAGTCTTTCCTTCTCCATATTACATATGCAAAGACAACTTTTTAAAAGTTGGAAACCATCATTGTTTGTATCCACCCAACACACAATAATCCATAAAACACATAAAATGGTGACCATAATGTAACAACGTTGCTCCGTAGCTTCAATTATATTCTGTATTACACACACACACACACGCACACACACACAGCCTGGCTTCTCTATAGGTCAAGAACTTTCCTTAGAATATTATAATGAAAATCAAGAGGTGGACCATGACTTTTCCTTGACAGCATGCATACGTTAAACTACTTTACCATTAAGTTGCTACACTGATCCCTAGTAGTAGATCTCTAACAGAAGTCTAAATGGATTTGTCATAACTGTCATCTACCTTGATTTTTTTTTTTTTTTTTTCATTGCTTCTCATCAGGTTGACCACCCTCAGCAGCATGTCAGCCTCAGACGAGTTGGATGATAATCAGGTCCGCCAGATGCTGTTTGATCTGGAGTCGGCCTACAATGCCTTCAACCGTTTCCTCCACTCCTCCTAAAGCACCTGTCCACCATCGATCCCGTCTCTGACTCTGATATCTCCTATGTTAGAAAAGAAACACTCTAATTTCTCCTTTGGCTATTAGTAAGGAGTGGAGTTATGTCTGGACAGGCTTTCTGTCTCATACCTCTCCAGGTCTTTCCTTGCATTTGTTTCCTATGTCCTTTATTCATGTTCTGTACTATTCAAACTTCACCGCCTTGTATACTCCACTATGTCTGGTACATCATGCTGTCTGCAGCCTTGCCCACCAGGCTCGTCCTGTGCTGTTAGATGATCCATTGGCCTCTTTTCCAGCTAAACCTGTGTGATAAATCCTTTAACATTGGCTGTTTATTCTACCCTTGACAAAATAGTGTACTTCTAACTTTGTACTGTAATATCAAAAAGGTCTAATTTTATACTTAAGTTTTGCAGAGCACTAACAAATAGGAATGATACGATAATATTGGGCAAAGTCTGCACACGAAGAAAAGGTTGCAACAGCCAAAGCCTTTGTATTATTGGGAAGATGAATATATATTTTTTTCATTTTGGTACCCTAATTCTATCCACTACCTGCCACCCAGGGTCAGATTAGCATTTATTGTTCTGTATACCATGTTTGTTTTTCTATCACACGTTTTTACTGTAGAATCCTACAATAGTTTTTGTTGATAGAGCAAAAGAAGTTGACATAGGTTGTCATTTCATGGAAAATAAATGCAGCTGAAATAATTGTTTGGACTTTAAGATAATTAGACTGCACTTCAAAATGATGATTATATTGAGACTATGGTTGAAGGAGTTATTTGTGTCCATTTTCTAGCCCTGTTTTCTGTTAGCATACCTAATCCATATTTCCTTTAGAGGTGAGGGTTTGGCCACATTGAGTGGGCAAAAGTGAGGTGGACACACCCCCCTCCTTATTTTGCTTGCTAAATATGTTTCAACCCTCAGACATCATTAGGGAGAACATATTTATTAAGATTTATCATTGTAAATAATTGATTTTTAAATAAGAGCATGTAACACCTTTTTAGAAATAAAGATGAAAAATCTACCTCCAGTTTCATGTATGTTGTGTGTGAATATAAAGATAAAATTTGTTCATATGTTTTTTTCTTTGCATTGCCTGAAATTGTTACACTTCTGGTGTGATATTCAGAAACAAATGAAGCGGATCAAGCAACAGTGACGGTTGTTTTGGATGCCTTTTTGATGTGGTTGTGTCATGGTTTTATTTTTGCTGCAACATAATCAATAGCCTAATGATCTGTGGTCAGATTAACCTGTTTGTCTCAGGGCAAAAAATTTGCTGTTGCACCCCTGTTGACCATCCATCCCAACTCCCTCTGTGCACTGTGTGTGTTCTGTTGCCTCCAAGTTCACATTAAGTGCAGGGTACAAAGCAGATGTTTTTTTCAAAAATATTTTTTATATTCTCAGCAACCCAGCGTTCAACCAGTGCGTTTCACTAGCGGTACCAAAACAATATGTCATTCTACACCAAGAAACGCTCCCAGATTTAAGAGAGGAAATATCTGACCAAACAAGTGAACAAGCTCCGACCCAGGATTCAGTTCCATGTTCAAACTGTGCTGACTTTAAGTATGTGTAGCCTACTGGCTGGGCGCTCAGTACTCAGCCCTACGACTAACTGGCCACAGGATGTTTCTGTGCTTAATTTATTAGTTATTTGATAGACAGTCTTTAGAAGTGTTGTGTCTGTCCTGACTATAATCTTACTGCCTTGATTGCCTTTTTTCTTGCATGCCTGTCGGTGGTACTCTCCCAGGTGAATCATTTACTTTAGCTGCTCTTTCTTCCCCAAAGTTAAATTTAATATTCATGAGTTAGCCAGTGCTGATCACTGACAGAGGCCATAGTTATTTGGCTTATGTTATCATATGTGCGCTCTATACTGTATAGTTGCACTCTTTCATACTTTGTAGTGCAATTGCTGCACAACAATTTTCCTTGAAACTAATTGAATGCTTGCATTTTATTTTAACTATTTGTTGGTCATATTTTGCATTATTATTCTGACTCCACAAAGCCACTAGTAGCTGAATGTAACGGAGTAAAAAGCACAATATTTCCCTCAGTGTTGTGGTGGAGTACAAAGTATAAAGTAGCAGAAAATGGAAATACTCAAGTAAAGTACATGTACCTCAAAATTTACTGGTATTTACAGTACTTAAATATAATAAATCTATACTTCAACTTTTTCGACGGAAGCCATGATGCGAAAACCTTTAGTGTGTGTGTATAATTAATAAATTTAGATCCTCTTATAACGCCATAATGCTCTCCCATCGCCTGCAGCGCTAATCTCCTTGACAACACACAGTGCCCGCCATATGAATGAGTATACCCGGAAGTGTGTGCGTGTTTACGGCGGTCCCTTTAAGAAGCAGAGTACTCGTTACCAGGACGACAGGTAATGACAAAAGTCTACGGTTCGTCTGAGCAGCGGTGTGGGAGTATCGAAACTTAGCTTGACAAACAACATCAGTGTGTCCAGTGCGGATGAAACAGAGAGTGTTTTTTCAGTTTCTAAATGGAGTTTAAACCTGCTGCGTCTCCACCGACTGACTTGAATAGCAAGCAACGCTGACCGCAAGCAGAGACACGGGGTCGCATGGAGGTTGCCAGATAATCAACGGAAATACTCGACTATCGCCTCCATTCATTTGTTTTTAACTGTGCGAATTGTTATTCAGTTTCATGCTGCAGCTCCGGACCTGCTGCTGAACGTTTTGACAGCAGTTTTCCGGATATTCAACACCGAGCTGTTTCGGGAGTATGGTGGTGTTTTCTGCATAAACAAAATGAGCAAAACATATGAATCAACAAACGTGTCTGAGGTGGAGGAACACATTTCTCTCAAGTATGAAATCAAGAAGAGACTTGGAAAAGGGGTGAGTGACTTTTTGTGTCTCTGCTGGAGAAATGAAAGTTAATTTACTCCACACTATTCAATGCAAGGCAAAACTCCTTGTTGCACCTTTGGCATGGATCCAATTTTGGATTCAATCCATTTACAAAAAAAAAACCACCCAACACTTTAAATGCTGTTTCAGATTGCACCCCTATTAACATCAATCTGCTCTGTACCTGCACATCCATTTTAAGCCGCCTCTGTACTTTAGCCTTAAGAGAAATTCCTAAAATGATCCAGACTTAAGGTCCTCAGTGAATACCAGTGTTGTAAGCAAGGGGTTTATTTACTTTGGCAGGACAAATTCTTACTCTGCAGATCAGCTGATGTGTGAGGATACTTGTTCCCATTAGACTCCAAGCCCTTTTGTTTTTCTCTCCACTGGCATGGTTGCCACATAACTAAGAACAGCCTGCTTTCTTTCCATAAGCTGTCCACAGAGAGTCACAAATTGCTGCTGTGCCTCAGATGGCCAGGTGGTAACTGCCACGTCATATTGACTAACTAGACATACCTGAGGCCGGCCGGTTGTGACTCATGTTACACAGCTGTTGAACCTGTTTACAGCTGACAAGTAAAGAAGTGGTATGCTGCACAGTGATGCTTCAGGGAGCAAAAACAATAGTGAGGTGCACTGTGCCAATTATCTTCAGTGAGTCAGAGATTACTTTTACAGCTGGAGAAGTTGGTTTAAATTGTTCTGACCTAAACTGTGTCCCCTTCCCACAGTGACAGTGCTACTCCTTGTGCCTCTACAATAGGAGCGTGCTCTGATCTCCGGCCTCACTGCTGCCTCTGTTATGCTTGACTTCACAACCTTTGACCTACATCAGGCCATTCTCAGGGCTGTAGCTTCCTTTGAGGTCATGTCCTTACCCTATTCCTTTCAAGGAATATAATGATCAGAAGTGCAGTTTATGTTTTCTGAATAAAAGTTACACATAGTGGGTTTTTAAAAGGCAGAAACCCACATTTTTAGAACTTGCGTTGTGCCCTTAATTTTGACATATTTTGGGACCAATAGAGAGAAAAGTGTTTTAGACCATAATAAAATATATATGATATAACAGCTAAATGAATTAAACAACATATAATCAAAATGAACAGAAACTTATGCAGGGTTTTCAGGTATCTATTGTCTGAAGATGGAAGAGCTGCGTGGATCTTTTGTAGCTACAGCCTTGACCACTGTGTTTCCCGAACTTACTTCTCCATAAATCTGCAGTTGAAACCTTGTTCAAGTTTGACTTGGTACAGAGTGTAAGCCGCCTCCTGCACGCAGAAGAGGTGACCAGATGTTGTGTTAACAGTGTTTTGTATCTGTCTCAGGCTTATGGGATTGTCTGGAAAGCAGTTGACAGACAAACAGGCGAGATTGTGGCTGTGAAGAAGATCTTTGATGCCTTCAGGAACAGAACAGATGCCCAGGTGTTTGACAAGCCATTATCTTAACCTGTTAACTTTATTCATACCTTCAGCCTAATGTTCCCAACCTTTTTTTCACTAATGTAGTCGCTCTGTATAAATTGGCTCCCTTGCTTGTTTCAATAGAAAGACAAGAGATGGAACAGGAAACATTGGTGTGCCCTGTTTATGGCTGCACATTGTATATAGACTTCATATCCTAACTGTAATTTATTTTCTCTCCTTTTGCAGCGGACATTCAGGGAAATCATGTTCTTACAGGTAACAATAGTACTTGTATTTGAGTTTAAGTGTCACAAAGTCCCAACGACTGAAGGATTATTCATCTCAGACCAAACTCTTCACATTTGTTTCCATTATTTCTTTCTTTCTGAATAAGTGAAATGTACAAAATATTAGATACTCCCAATTGCTTGAAAAATATGCACACATGACAACAGGGATATTCCTTTTACATTCCTTTTATCCAAACATTTTATAAGTAAATTATTTATAGTTGGTTTCAATGATATTACTACAGTAGTTGCACCATGCCCTTCCTACTCTGGCATAGGACTGCTAATTCTTCCATCTGCTAATGTTTCATCATAATTTATTACTTTATAGGTCGAAACATGCTGTAAAGGTTTCAAAACTAATATTGCAGGTGTTTACTGTGTGAAAACCACTGAGCCATGACATTGTGTGGATACTCATATGTGGACCAATGCTGGTATAGCATGGTAAAAATTGCACAGTGGCAAAAATCAGCTGAAAACTTTTGCTTTAATGTAAAGTCACTATAAATCAGTAAAACTTGTACCAAGAATGATAAAAGTGTGGCAACGGATACGCTCAGCTTGAAGTAGCACCTGTCAGTTTTAAGTGCATCAAAATATCTTCAACTTTATTATTATACTTGTGTAACATTCCTGTTTTGCTCTTTATCTGCTGACCTACATTCATGTGACCTTCAGCTGTACCGCTGCCCCCTAATCAGCTGTTGTCATCTTCCAGCAAGACCAATCATGGGGTTTATAGTGACCGTTATGTAACCTCTGTCGAAACGTTTGTTTACACAACGTTGACACAATACCTGCCAGTTATTAGGGGTCAAACAGTAGCCAGAGTGGGCTTTCTGTGTATGTTTGTGCGGTGTCTTTAACAAAATGTTTCTGTGTTGTGTGCAGGAGTTTGGAGATCATCCCAACATCGTCAAACTTCTAAATGTCATCAGAGCGCAAAATGATAAAGACATTTATCTCATCTTTGAATATATGGGTGAGTGTTGGAGGTTATAGTGCTGCACACAAGCATAGCTTCGACAAATAATCGTCATTATGACTTGTCAACATGGGGAAGAGTGAAGGCTACAGTGGTTCATGGCTGTTAAACTTGGCACTGAAAATAAATGCCTGTGTGTGTGTGTGTGTGTGTGTGTGCGTATGTGTGGAAGGACCTCTGCTTCTCTTGGCTGACTGCGCTGTCTTACTGCTGAGTTCACAGATTGGCCTCCGCCTCTCTGCAGTCTAATCCATGACTGTACACCAGCATCCCAGCACAGTCCCCCACTGTTTCTCTTGTCCATTTTCAGAACGCTGCTTGGTTGAAATCATTGTCTCTGTGATTGTGGAGGAGCATGTGTTTAGTAACTCAATGCTGAAATCACAGTTGATAATGATCATGATAGTATAATTGAGGATGATTACAATCTGATCATTGGTCGTATTATCATCAGCTTTTGTTCTCTGCTTTGTACCAGATACTGACCTGCATGCAGTGATAAAGAAAGGCACCCTGCTGAAAGACATCCACAAACGTTATGTGATCTACCAGCTCCTCAAAGCCATCAAATACTTGCATTCAGGAAATGTTATCCACAGGGACCAGAAGGTAATGTTAAGCAGTAGTCATAGATTAATTCATACAGACGGTAACATGACAGTTATTTAAACATATCAGTAACAAACTTATTATTTTTGCTTGTTTTGATTGTATCACATAGGCCTGTTAGTGTTTTCCTTTATCACTGTTTTGTGGTGCTCTTAAATGTTGTTCAGTGGAACATTTGGAATATGGTATTTATGTATTTACTGTAGAGCTGCAACTGAAGATCACTTTCTTTATTGATAAATGTCCGAAATACTTTCTCAAGTAATCATTTAATAATTTGGTCTATGACATGTCTGAAAATAGTTTTAAAAAAAACCTGTCAATTTGCTCCACATTGCTTGTTTTGTGTGACCACAGATATACACCGACAAAAAAAACAGAAAAGCAGAAATTCACAATTAAGAAGCTGGAACCAGTGAATTGAGCTGGTATTTTTGCTAGACAAATTACTTGAGTTATTAATAGATTGTAAAAGTTGTCAAAAAATCAGCTAAAATCTAAGCTATATTGTCCAAAATATTGTGTTTTTGTAATCACATTTGCAAAACAGCAATACAAGTCTGCAGGAAATCTGCTGACATGGCAACATAAAATGGCTCTAACACTAGAGGCTTTTTTTTTTGCTACTCCTATTTTCTCGCCGTGTGTGATTTCTGTTTTCATACCTTGGCCCTGACCTCTCTGTAGACAAGTGAAAATCAAACCATCATTGTCCTCGTGAGTAATGTTTCTCTTGTCCGCGTTTCCCACAGCCATCCAACGTGCTGCTGGACAGTGACTGCGTTGTCAAGCTGTGTGATTTCGGCTTGGCCAGATCACTCAACCAGGTCCAAGAGGACAGTGGGAATCCAGCACTGACGGAGTATGTGGCGACGCGGTGGTACCGAGCTCCCGAGATCCTGCTGGGATCCACAAGGTATCAGCTGTGATGAGCATCTGTTGTCAGTATCTTCTGCTTTTTCTTCACAACAGTTGATTTAACACTGATGAAAGATGAAGATAACATAGCATTTTAACTGAAGGGACAGAGGACTTCTTTGGAAAGTGGGGCAGAGCCTATCTGACTGTAAAAGGAGTGCATCTTGTCCACAGGTACACAAAAGGTGTGGACATGTGGAGTCTTGGCTGTATCCTGGGAGAGATGCTGCTGGGAAAAGCCCTGTTCCCAGGGACATCCACCATCAACCAAATAGAGAAGATCATGAGTGCCATACCACACCCCAGCCCAGAAGGTGATTTAAGTATTAAATTCATTTAAACCCCACACAGTTTGTTTTAGCAATGGGCAGTATTCATTACTATGAGTTAATTCAATGCAATTTAATTTTCAGATATTCTCGCAATCAAGTCTGAATATGGATCCTCTGTCATTCAGAGAATGTTACTGAAGTAAGAAAAATCTTTTCTTTTGTTTTATTTATGTTGTGAACGCAGATCATGTTAACATTGGTGGGCGGGGGGGGTCATTTCATGTACATGGAAATATAAATAACCAACAATGCACCTGTTGCATTTTAATTCACACGGATTAGAATATTTATATGTGAATACAGAGCGTGCAGAATTGATGCGTGGCGACTTTCTGACCTTGTCACCCCAGGCGCATAGCTAATTTAGGGAGTGATGATAACAAATTTCCTCCCCTCCACTGGGAGGACAGTGATCAGAGCCTACAGGTATACAGGTGGTGGAGGTGATTACATGCTGAGAGAGCACGAGCAGTGGTTAATGCAGAGATGCAATGACACAGCAGTGACAAAGCAAAATCATGAACTAAGCAATGACAGCTTAAATAGCCCACCATGTGGATTTATGAGGTGTGATGGACATGTGTTGCAGAGAATGATGAGATGTTTGAGTCAGTAGGAAGAATCAACTTGTCTCCCAGCTATATTTCTGACCTCTGCACAGGACAGGATTATTAAAGGAACGGCAACAGTTCCGTTAAAAACACATACACACACCTGATTATCTTCCTCCTGCTGCTTATTTGTATTTGAAGTTAAACACCTATTTTACACATCAAAGTCTGTCTCTATAAAGCCGTTCCAGACGGAGCTGCATGAAGTCTAATGAACTGCCAAGTGGCTGAGTCAGCATCAGTCAGGGCTGAAGACTACCAGCTCTGGGGGTGTGGAGTAAGAATGAAGAGAGCTTACCAGACCTCTGCAGCCCACTCCTCATCTCTGATTAGTGGCTTGAGGCTGCTTTGCATTGCGGGCAACGTAGGCGTCATGTTTTCACAAGGAAGACAATTGCATTGAATAATATCTGTGCAACTAATTTCATTGTTGAAAGCGGGAAAGTGCAACATAGTCAATTACATATCACCAAAGTTTGTTCTAACTATACCTACAATATCGCAACTCTGGAAGTTGTAAAGACAAAAACAAATAAACAAACCTAGACCAAACAGCAACATAAGGAAAACAAGAGGAGGGCAAAGGGAGACACTTCAGGGAGGTAAACGTTGTTATTTAGTGGAGTGAATGGGATAGAGTGGCAGGTTAAATAAGTACCTACATACTTAATAGACCAAATTATACTACATACAACAGTGCTGTAGGCGTGCAATGCTAAACCACTGGAGTATTCTCTGAAACATTACTCCTCTGTCACCAGGCCACAGGTGCCTTTGGAGGATCTTCTCCAGCCATCTGTGCCTTCTGATGCTTTGGACCTGTTGAAAGGTTTACTAGTTTTCAACCCAGACAAGCGGCTGACTGCTGAACAAGCCCTCCAACACCCCTATGTAGCCAGGTATTAAGGATCACCAATTGTTTTTCCTCTCTGCTCTTTTGTTTGCTGAACAGTTAGAATCAATAAGTTATTCTGAATGCTATGCTGCCTGTGCTAGATCGAGACTACAGAAATCAATATTTGTATCATTATGTTTGCGTTATTACCATAAAGTGCTATCTTTTATCCATAACTATATTTTCTGTCCCTGGAGGTTTCACAGTCCAGCCAAGGAGCCAGCTCTCAACTATGATGTAGTGCTGGCAGTGGATGATGATGTTCAATTATCTGTGGTTCAGTACCGAAACAAACTTTATGAGGTACAAAATAGATCATTAATGTTCAGAAGGCAGCATTACATTTCATTTTTATACAGTAGACCATATACAAGCACACTTTCCAAAATACAGTTGTTTTTTTTATCTGACACTGATTAAACCTAATTTTCCTTTCCTTTACCTGCAGATGATGCTGGAGAGGAGAACTAATCAGGGGATGGTAAAGCTCATCCAGCCAAAGGACAGAGGTTGCGTCAGCAGTGGGGAGAAGCACAGTGTGAAGGATAAAGTAGAGAAGGGCCCAGGAGCAGTGAAGAGCAGTGACGATGATGACAATGAGGGCAAAATGCAACATGAAAAGACTGAGACAAGCCACGTGCCTTCACATACAGGCATCACCAAACCTGTGAATGTGCCAGCCCCCCCTGCTGTGGAGAGTCCATTAGCAAGCCCAGACTTGGGAAAAGTCACATATAACCCCATCACACATGCCCCAAGTATGTCTGCATTTATCTGTCCTACACAGGGCTGCCCATCAGATCTCTGTACCTTTTTGGTGCTGACCAAAACATGTTTACTGCATAGAGTATTAAAAACTGAAAGTACTGTACGCACTCTGTTCAGATTTGTAATAATATACTGGTCAGATAGCTCATGATTTAAATTAATCAATTTTAGACTGGATTTTAGTCCTTGAAAGATTTTCAGTGTTTAGACATTTTTCATTTGACGTCTTTGGTTAAATCAAAAGTCCACACAGTCACAGTCTTCTTTTCTTAATTCAGATGGTTTTGTCCGGGGTCCAGCTCATCACTACCGCTCCACTGCAGCCAGCAGGAAACAAGTGGAGCAGGCCAGTAATGGAAGTGCAACAACATCACCAACAGAGGGCACCAACTGTAATGTGGTAAGCAACAGACCGAAGTCCACTTAACATTCAGTTTTGTTTTCTCTTGCTGTGTTATAATCTTGTTTTCTTGATTTCTTTCTGTCTCTTATCACCACCCTAACTAGTCCATGGACCAGATTCTCCACCGTGGTCGCTCAGCCCCTGTAGCCCATAACCGGTCTTTCTCCTTGACCCTAAACCAAACCCAGAACAACCCATTGGTTCGCAAGGATGAGCCATCGCTGTCCTCTGGGCTTTATGTCACATCTGCACGCCTGGTATTTAAAAAATATATATATTTTACAGCTTGGTGGCTTTAATATGGTATAGCTAGAATGTCTGTCATGTCTACCTATATTTTTCTTCCCATCCAGAACCAGCGTTCAAATTCTCAGGTTCGCGAGACTCGGCCACTGCCACGGTTCAGCAAAAAAGTATTTCAGAGTAACTGTAATGTGTCAGCTGCAGGCGACCCTCGAGCCAAACTGGGCAGCTATTCCCAGGCCTACGGCACCATCAACAAGACTGACCTGGACAATCTGCTTCAAAGCCGCCCTTACAACCAGTAACTGCTGTCATGTCCCTGGTTACACACTGTGGGGGCAATGTGTGGTTGGAAACACAATAAAGTTTGCCTTGTACTAGGACAGTAGGCATGTGGACTGAAAGAGAACTTGTAAAAAGAAACTGATTAGACTGTTAGGTCAAACACCTCTTTTTTTACTGTGTAGATTGAAGCCATCAGTGACATTGTACACATATTGTAAAATCCAGTTTGACTTCATATTACATGTATCACACTGTATCAGCAATTCATGAAAATGTGTACATATGTGTATTTTCTTTCAGCAAGTTACAGCATTTCTCACAATGCTGAATTACCAACTGGGCAAAGAGAGTGAAGACCTCAGGGATTCAGGAGGTCTTCATGGGCCTTCACTCCTGAAAGCCCACATTAGCTGTGTCAATAAGTTTGTCATCATTTCCAGATTTCTTTGGGAATATGTATATTTTCAGCATATTATCAGCAGAAATGTTGAGTTGTCTACCTGTCCATTTGTAGAGAGACCATTTGTCAACAATCACATGCTAAATATTCCTAAATACATTTGTGTTTTAACCAAGTATCACAAACAGGGGGTCAATAGAAGTCTGCGAATACTTTCTGATCTCTACAACATTAAACCAGCCAGGATTTTTCATGTTGATCTATGTAGCTAATGAACTATAGCTTTAATGTCTTATGCACATTAAGCCAGTTGGCTTCAGATGGACACAGAATAACTGTAAAATATGCAAATAATTGTTAAAATTGATTATATGCACACAAAAAAACAACTTTTCATGTGAATATAGAAGCAACAAGCAGCGTTCCTCTAATGTGTACAGAAATAAAAAGATTTGTCTTTCCTGAACACAGTTTATAATGTTTAACAGACACGGATGACTGGCAGCAAACCACCGTAATGTTTAATTATAAACAGACATGGAAATACTCACTCAGATTTTTGCCTTTCATCAATGCAAGGCAAGTTTATTTGTATAGCACCATTCGAATGAACAATCATGTAACCCATTACAAGTGAAACTCCTGCATTCAGAATCTTACATTAGTGCAAAAAAAGATGTAGTCCTATTATGCCTCACAAGAAACACAAGCTAAATCTGAGGGGTCATGATATGATTAATGGGAAAGGAAAGAAAAAACAACTTACTTTTTACTCCACAAGTTTGTATTCATTTTCAAATGTTTCACTGATCTTGCTCTTTTTTTTAATTATCTCTTTGGGCCTCAAACGCGTATTCTTTCCCCTTTTAAGTCTACAGGGGAAATAACTCTTTGCTGGATAGTTTCCTATGTGATTTTTTAATTTGATAAGTGACTAGTAACTGTCAGATAAATACAATGGAGTAAAAAGTAGGCAACAATATTTCCCACTGAAATTAAGGGTTTTTTTAGGAGAAAGTGACACAAAAAGAAAAGTTTCGAACAAAGTGTAAGAACCTCAAATTTGTACTGTAAGTTTGGTGGCTGAGTAAAATATGGGTACTTAAATTTTAGTTGCATTCAACGTCTGCATACAGAAGTACCTCCAAACTACACTTGAGCACGAGTCTTTATTTAGGCATCTCTCCAGCAGTGTGTAGATGTTCCTATTGCGGTATTTTAGTGGCTAGTACAGACCTTTAACTTATTCATGGACCCGCACGTCCTTATATAAGAACACACTGCGTCATTATAGCAGCGGGACGTTGCGGAGGTTCCCATAAGTCACGTGATGACGTCGTGCGGTAACGTCAACTGCTCTCTGCCGACCCAGTTGGTCAGTCTGAGTCCAGAGCGTCGGAGGAGGAGGAGGGAGACTTGATGTCGGCAGCTACCCCGAAATAATCACATAAAAAAAGGTAAGAGCGTCAGACTTTGGCTCGGATATGTTAACCGTGTGTGCGGTTTGTTTAAATCAGTTATTTTCGGTGAGTAGGGTGGTCGTGCGGCTCTCCGTCAGCATCACTGCCTGCCGCCAACTGTCAGTCACCGACTGCAGAGATAGAAAGCGGTAAATTAATCAAACAGATGGCGATAACACACAGCAAATATTTAGTTATAAACAGTGAGCCACACACTGGGAGACAGAAATGTGGCTTTAACAGGAGCCGACAGCTCGGCACTGTAAACGTGGGGGCGCGGCGTGTGGTCGTCGAGCTAAACAATTATTATTGTTTAGCATCCTTATTTTAAGGATTCATCATGGCGACCAGGAATACCGGATATCAGTCGCCCGATCAATAGCATTTTATTAGTGTTCCTCTGCAGTGACAGTCTGGATACCTTGGGGCTATTATTTGTGACTTTGATGTAACAGATGATCGCAGTGTCGCATTTATCTGCGGTGGTGAGGCCTAGATGGAGGTGCGCCCGCTGCAGGTGCAGCATGAAAACGAGGCTCACTGTTTATATTGGCCTCATGGTTCTGTTTTGGTTTCATAACCTCTAAATACAGGACCAGACTGCTGTTTTAGTTCAGTCTACTTTGTGTTTAGAAGTCACTGTACATCACATATAGGACATATCTGTGGTGCTTTTCTACTGATTACCCTTCCACCTTATCTAGCACATGTCGGCGGCAACATTTGTTACAACGTATCACGCTGAAACAGAAACTGAGGCGAACTGAGTTGAGTTGAGATATTTTTGAGACAAAAATGTCAAATATTTACTGGTTCCAGTTTCTCAAATCTAAGAATTTGCTGCCTTTCTCTCCCTTATTTCATTGTAAACGTAATTTCTATGATAACAGTAAACTACATACATGTATACACATTTAAAGTTTTTAATTTTTGGTTGGACAAAACAAAACATTTACTGTATTGATATCTCCCTGGGCTTCCCCCCATATTCTGTCATTTAAGAGATCAAATCAATTTCAATGAATTTGTTTTTATTTTACCAAACATGATTTGTAATGTGGATTTGATCACAGATAGCAGGTCATATTCGTTTCACCTGCCTACAGAGGATAATATGGGTAAAATCCTCTATTGCGATCATTTTATGTCATGATATTGATATCTATCAAAGTTAAAGCAATTATTCTATTAGTTGATTAGTTAATTGGCTACTGTTTTTATAATTGATGTAATCATTTAAGTCATATTTTAAGTAATAAATAGTGAATATTACCAAGTTCCAGCATCTCAAATGTCAAGAGTTGCAGCTTTCCTATGATGTCTTGGACATTTCAAGATGTTTAAAGATGTCACTTTGTACTGTGAGGGACAGCTTTAACAATTGTATTATTTTTTATAGAAATGGTTAATAGATGCACCGTGAAAAGTAATGTGCTCAATAATCTGTAATGAAAATTGGCAGTTGCAGACCTAATATATTTTGTGTAGTAGTACATTTTAGAGCAATCAACTGAAAAACCATCCTCAGCTCTTTACAGCCTAGATCTTATGCTGTCTTTATCAACTCTCCTATGAATGTTTTTTATTCAGAGGTTGACAGAGTTATAGGTTGAGGTTCTCAATCGACAGTCTGGCTGTCCAGTGCTGACTGAAGCTAAGGCAGTACACCTAAACATGACGCTCATCAGCTCACACAAACAGCCTCTCTGTTATTCCCTGACAGCTTATTACCAGGACATGCATGATGCCATGTGAGCAAATTAGTTTGCTCTTCTTATTGTCCTGTTTTAAATTGATTTGCTGGACTCAACTGGCTTGTTGAGGGATTGTGAGGGAACTTTTTTTCTGTAATGTTGGTGGTTACATTAAAACTGTTGCCTGTGGATAATCATTTAGTGGAGAAACAATGTGAGGAGACTTGTAATAAGTGAGGCTAATGGATGTTTCTGCTGTTGTGTCACCACCTGACTGTGAAATAGACTTAAACTAAGAAACTGCCTCATTCTGAAAAAAGCATTTATGTGCCATTCAGTTTTCCTGTGGATTGATTGATATTGGGAGGGGGTATATTTATTCATTTGGATGAGTCTGTTTTGCTTACTCTTGAGTTCTGTTTGGCAAGATTTGGATTTTCAAAGATCAGCTGGCTTATATATTGACCAGAGCAATAGAGCGGAGCCATCTTGCCAACACCGCCTCCTGAAAATTGCCAACTGCTTACACACTGTAGGAAGTGAAAAGTCGTCTCACCACTAAGCTAGTGATAAATTAGCCATGCTTTGTTAGAGCTATGGCTATGCTACGTTGATGTGTTGCTGCCACCAGGAAAAAAGCATTTTCTTCTTACCTAAAGATACTATTAATTTGTGGGGGTGGTTCAGCGGTACCGCAGCGGCACAAGTTTGAATCAAACTCCAGCCCTTTGCTGCTTGTCATCCTCTCTCCCCCTTCCCCTCCCATCTTCACTGTCCCACCATTTAAAAAAATAGATAAATAAAAAAAAGTTGAAATGCCCCAAAAATAGTCTAAAAAAAAAATAGAAGATAATTTCAATTTATTACAACATGTTTTTCCTGTTTTTACGACATGTCAGTACTGGAAAATGTTGTTATAGTGCATGAAATGTTGATGTCATAATGACTAATCTGAGGTTTTCATGTCGATACACAATAACAAATAAAACATTGTTATAACAATTGATATTAACTGCTTTTATCACTTATAAAGAGAAATAGAGCTTTCTTTCACGGTGGCAGCAGGATGTTGTCATACTATGCTAACCTTCCTAAAGTGCTGCCATCTGTCACAAGGCCAAGTGTCTGCAGGTTTGACATAACCAGAGCTGCTGCTGACACGGCGGGTCACGATGACAATATCTTACCAGACTGCTGCATCTGTCGACAGATAGACAGACAGCAACACAGTGCAGGATTTATCTACCAGGTGGTCCAAGGGACTCCAATTTCATAACATCATATCATCGTATCAGTGTGCACTGAGCTCTTTGGGGAGTTTGACTGAAGTTCAGCCGTTTCAGCGGTTGGTTGATTGCGTCAAACAACCATGTGACCACACAGTCAGTCAGTCATGCTGCTATGAAACAGCATTTTATTTATTTGGTCTAATTATGTAGTTCAATGATATCACTCTTTGAAGCCCTGTGTGGCTTTTAGACAGGATTGCATGTTCAAAAATTGTATACTTAGCCTTTAAAATGAGTGGTATTTTCATTTTATTTTCCCTCCATCTGATATGTCCTCCCACTCCTTTTAACATGCTGACCTTGGTATAGGCCCCACTGCTTTGTGGGGCCCTTCCTGTTTTGTCACTGTGTTTCCTGGCATTGCTCGGGCATGCACATAGCATGTTGTAAATGGGTTTGTCGAGGTATTGTGCTAGCTTAATTGTGTTAATGTGGCTCTCTGGCTATCTCTCTGAATCCCTCCCTTTAACCCAATTCCCCTAGCAATAGCTATCAGCGGAGGCCATAGGGATAGCAGCACTGTCTTTATCCACAGCATTGGGGCGTCTCTCCTAAGAGGATTTGAAATCTCCCACGTAATGCTTGTAAAGCCCTTCATACAGTGCCTCAAACTGACTCACCATGAGAAAAAAAATACAAATAAAAACTATATTGTTTGACCACTTCTCAGACATGGAAGTGAAACTGTTGAGGTTAATGGATTGAAACTACTGTGGTTTTTGACTGTGTGTTCTTGTGAGATGAGTGGCTTGCAGAGAGGGGACTAACTTTTAATGGCCATTACTCAAGTGCCTTTAACCTTTCTTCTTTTAAAAACAGTGATATTTGTTTACAGTTTTTGACATCAGTCTAGTATTTTTTTAGTCATAGCATCCACACACATCAATGTCATTAGACAAATATATTTGCTATCAAAATATCTACTGAACTAGCTGTTGACACTTCATGCTTCATGTTTCAGACATCAGTGTCTCATTCTCTTCACTGCATGGTGTGTCACTGACGTTAATCCATCATACACAGTCAAAATACAGACAGATCAGAGCGGTGTGTGAAGCGACTTAATAATTCAGATAGTGTTTGTTGAGGTTCTGCAAAATCATACTTGGATGATATAATTTTATCATCTTATCATTCTATACATTTCTGTTGTCCAAACTCCTGATTCAGAAGAAGCTGTAATTATAGATTAACACTCTTAGTTACTGAAGTGTTCCCTTGTTACAACTTCTCGATTATGAGATTTTTCTGCTTGTCTTTGTGCTTTGTGATAATAAACTGAATATCTTTTGGTACTTGGACTGTTGGTCTGCCAAAAAGCAATTTGATGACATCACCTTGGCCTTAAGGAAATCATGATGGGCCTTTTTCACTTGATTTCTGACATTTTGTGGCCCTATAAGATTATTTTATTGATGGAAAAATTGTTTCATTGTTTCTTACCTCAAAATGATTATCCTGAATGTGATTTCAGTCTCAACCCTGATGTGGAAGTCAGGTCCTGAGTCACAGACCTAAATGCTTTACATGGACATTGGACAGGGAGATCATCACATGCTCTGACTGTTTGTGTCACATGATGAGTTAAGGACTCTTGGGCCATTCAGTTACATTTCTGGTTTCGTTCAGTCGACAGATGCTCTGTGTTGTGTGACGCAAGCAGACAAAACCTTTGATGTGTTACACAATCATAGGTAAAGTCTTTTTCAATTCAAAACCAGAAAGTGATTCTTTACAGTAAACCAAAATTGACTACAGTACAAACATTTTACTGATATGGCAGATGAATGGATTTTTCATGTAATTCAGCAAAACTGCTGCGCTCAGAGTACAAATGCCCCCCTTACACAACCATTGTTGTCCGGAAAAGCCGCGAGGGATTTGGCTCCTCAGATAATGATTGTAATCTGTTATGATCTAAATGGAGACTGTCAGTATGAAGCAGAGCCAGCACTTGCCATGTTTGTCTGCAGTCTCTCACTGCACTGTCCTGGTGATGGACAGACAGGGATCATGAGGACACACACTGGAGTCTGGGTGTGTTTGGCAGGGCGAAATAGAGCAGTGTTGCATAACACTCACAGTTAATTCAGTGTGGCCTGGGTAGAGAGGAGGAGAAGGATAGGGGGAGTATGAGAAACATGATTTTTAGCTGTCTGATCTGCCAGTCAATGGATATTTTTGCACACCTGTATATTTCTTTGATTGCTGTGTGTGTGTGGGGGGGAAATAGCATAAGGAGTGTGTTTTCTTGTGTTGTAGCTGTACTGTATACAAACGGTAGCTGCAGTTTAAACAGCCCCAGTCTATGCACCACTGTGAAGTCAGTCTGAGCTTCTCTTTTGAAGTCAGCAATCAGGGGAATGGCTTTTGGCTCCCATCCTGCTCAGCACAAGTTTTCCTCTGGGGGCTGTGGGCCATTTCAGCAAACCTGCACAGCTCAAGTGAAATCACCAATCAGCCATGTAAATCTGACCTCACTTACGGAGAGATTTCTGTTTTCCAGTGTGCAGCTCTGTGTCGCATGTGTCAATGCTTCATTAGCATTATAGATTGCAATGTAAATAGCACAGAGACCTGTTGGCTGTGCAGGGGCCTGGTGGGGGGAGGGGAGGTACACTGCAGTATTGGCCAGTATGTCCGGTCTCTTCCTGAGGCCAATCAAATTAATAATACATTTGGTTACCAAGGCACCACCTGCGTCCATAGTAACTAGGGTGAACAGTGTTTGCAGTCTCCTCATTTCTCTCGCAGCGTCCATCCCTGCTCCGCGTTCTCTGCTAGCTAAGCCCATAAAGCCAGTGTATGAGAGTGACAGTTTTATGTAGGTGTGACATCTGGTTAATTCACAGGAATCCACCATTCTCACTGCTGTAAAAGGGATCCAGCCGACCTCTGGTTGAATCTTGTCATTGGGAAAGTTTCAGATCAACAAAATAATTTTTCCGGTGTTTATTCACTACTGCCACCAAATTCCCCCATCACGACCCCCACCTGGCTGAGTAAAACTGACTGAAACGTAATTGTGAAAATAACCAGAAAATTAACTGATAATGAAAAAATTCACAACATAAATTCAAGTCAATTTGGTAGCACTAATTACATTCACCCAATGTGAACCATTAGATAGTGGGGTCACCCAAATAAGATTAAAGTGTGGGTGCATTATTTCATTGCGGTGGTTTATAATCTGTCACACATTAAATTCACACTGTCAAGGTAAAGTAACACATTTCTCTCAGAGCACAGTGACGCAGGTGTCTTATCTGGTGTTGATAGTAACTTGTGGCCTATTTTCCAACAAAAAATCACTTGCTGCTGCCCACCGCTCTTCAGTGAAACACTACAGGATTATAGGAGTGTGGACTTAGAAATAGTTTTCTTCTCCTCCCTCATCAGCAGAAAGCCTTACATTATTATCAACATTTTATGTGCATCATTTATTCATAAAGTTTGTTCATCAGGGCAAAAAAACCAAAAACATAATACCACACTTAAAGACATAATAATTCACACAGTGAAGTACTCTCTGTTTCTTGATGTGTCTTGTAGTTAAGTGCTCTGCCTCTTTCTCATGAAATCACTCAAAGTAAACGGAGCTGATTAATGACCACGTTCAGAAATAAACACATTTTCTCCTTAAAGTACTTCAGTCATCAGAATCCATGAAGTGAGCAGTGAGGCTGATCCCACTACAGCAGATAAAATAGAAGCATATTGGGCAACAGGTGACATGCTCGTCTGCATGACCTCAATGTTTACTTAATCATGTGTTCTTCTCCTTGATGCCCTGGTTGCTGAACTTGCTGAACCATTTCAAGGCCTTCAAGGCCTTGATTACAGCCAGTTGCTCTTCATCCCCTGTAGCCCCGGTCTCCTCCTGGGCCTCTGTGCTCTCCTCTACTGCAGGCGTCGCAACAGTCTCTGTCGTTAAAAAGAGCTGTATTGACTCCTCTCTTTTCCTCGTGATCACCCATAGGGTGGTTTTCCAAAAAGTAAGGTAAAATGGCACAAAATGATAGTATGCTGCAGCTCTGCTCTATACCGCTATCCTGTTTGATTGCCTGTCACCATTTTAATCAAGCAGATGCAGTGTTTGTGTCTTTGCCAATTTGGCTTAGGTAGTGTACTGTCATTACTTTTTCTCTGCTTCCATGTGGGACTTTTGAGATGTATTAAAGATGTTGAAATTGTATGAATGGTCATAGATTTAAATGTGCTTAGCTGGATTGTGCTGGATACAGATGATTTTGTAAGCAAACCTAATTCTACGTCCCTTCATATAGATTGTTCCAGCAGCAGAGTGAGCCTTCCCCCACACAATGTCCCAGGACAAGAGTGGATACCCTGTTATGGGTGAGACCAACCCACTTCATAACAACGTCTATGGACCCCCTCAGCCAGGTTTCGGCATGCCACCTCCCAACTACAGCCAAGCCCCAGGGGGACCGTACCCACCAGCAGCCGGCTACGGACAGCCGGGCTTCCCCCAGGCTGGCCCAGGTTTCGCCCCTGGCCCCTACCCTCAGATGCCTTATCCTCAGATGCCCTACCCACAGGGACCCTACCCTCAGGGGCCTTATCAGCAAGGACATGCACAGCCAGGCTTTCCTGGTGACCCCATAGGTGAGTGGTTAAACTAATTTGTAACATTTACGACTGGACCTTACTCTTGGTTTATCGCCTTGGTGACACATTCAGAGGTCTAATAACAAGCTGTACCTCCAAGAAAGTGAGCACATCATGTCATTTGACAGAAACCAGCGTGCTCAGTTTAAGTCATGCTCATTTATTGCTTTATTGCTTTGATAGAGTTTTCTCTGTAAACGGATTCATCACATTTATATCATTGCTGGCTCCACTCTCGACTAAACGCACATAAGTTGGCAATCAATGAGAAGATCAATGCTGCAACCACAGTGTACTGAAAACACCACAGCCATGTGTCCATTTCTCCAGCCTTTTTTAAAATAAATGTTGTGGATATTCACCAGCACCTGCCGGCAGCCCGGGTTACCATGGTGATGGGCCTCCATCTTACTACGACAATGAGGAATTCACCAACTCTGGCTTTGAGGACAAGACCATCCGACAAGCCTTCATCAGAAAAGTAGGTCTTTAACTGTGTTGTATGGGTCTAATAAAGGAGCAAATACAGAACATATAACTCAATATGAAAGAACACAAAAAAATGTTCATCTCACCAAAAATTGCATCATTTCCCTTTCCCACCAGGTCTTCATGGTCCTCACAGTGCAGCTCCTGGTCACTTTCTCCTTCGTTGCTGTCTTTACCTTCGTCGATGATGCCAAGTTGTTTGTGCGACATAATCCATGGACATACTATGTGTCCTATGCAGTCTTCTTTGTGGCTCTGATCGTCCTCAGCTGCTGTGGAGACTTCCGCCGCAAGCACCCCTGGAATTTGGTTGCACTGGTAAGGACTTGATCGAATACAAAATCATAAAGTGTAAAGCGCCCACATTTAAATTCTGTTTACATAATAAACAGATTCATGTCCTCTGATATGCACACAATGTGTGAACCATTTCTACAACGATGAAAATGTTTAGATGAACGCAAAGCTGTAGATGCTCCTGAGAATCAAATGCAATCAGAAGATAAATATACGATATGAGCTGTATTCCCATCACAACTCACAACTGTTGTAATTAAGTATGAGCAGGTTTGAGTACAGCTTGATGAACTGTCAGACACAAAATGCTTTCGACTGTCAGACAGTGGCTTTTTATACTTCCAGAGAGTGAGTGAAGGGTTGAGCAGAGAGGAGACAGAAGTAAGGGAGGAGCTGAAACTGCAACAGTAGAAACAGAAACATGAAGAAAGCGAATAAGAAGCAGCTGATGAGGAAAATATTCTGAAAGTGATTCAGAACGAGGCCAACAGTCAGAAGATGGAGAGAAATAGAATGAAGGGACAAATACTGTATAACAACTATATTCATGTATTGTTTAAGGGAAGTACATCTATGGTGTTTGTACACAGCACAGTCAAATTTTCATACACAGTAATTTCAGTTCTGATCAGCTGACAAACACATTTTTTTCATCTGTTGATCAAACTGTTCACTTCTGTGTGTGATTTTAAGTCAAATAAATTACTTCCACATCAGTCAGTTATTGTTATTCTGTTATACTCCAGAATAACATATCTATAATGAAGATGATGTCCTTGATGTGAGCCAGGCCAAAGGGTTTTCACCTTCTATTTTCCCGCTGCAGCTTTGACGTAAAGCAGGGAGTGCAGTTGGAAGGCTTTTATTGTGATTCAGCTGCAGAAAGTACCTGTACTTTCTGGCTAGTTTTGCCTGCACTGGTGTAGGGAGGTGGATTAAAACACGCCACAAAAGTGTAAAGGTTTTTTTTTTGTTGTTTTTTTTTCCACACTGTCACGACTTACTTGGACACTGGAAGTCAAACTATGCCTATGCCATCTCCACATTGCACCAAGTTGTACTTAAACACTGTGCCTGTCAGTGTACAGATTACATCAATTTAAGATTTCTAGAGAAGCCCTAAAGGCCGGTGTTACTTATCAAACAGTTAAATATAAAGGTAGGAAAGTGCTTCCTTGTAAAAGGGTGCTCTGAAATTGTCACCTGAATCTACAACATGTGAAGTGCATCATCATTTGTGTGTTTTCTGTGTCTTGCAGTCCATCCTGACCCTAAGCCTCTCCTACATGGTGGGCATGATCGCCAGCTTCTATGACACAGAGACTGTCATCATGGCCGTGGGCATCACTGCAGTGGTCTGCTTCACTGTCGTCCTCTTCTCACTACAGGTCAGCACACACAAACAGCTCCTTCAATACATGTCTTTATATCCACACACACACACACACACACACACACACACATATACATATATATATATATACACACATACACATACACACACACACACACACACACACACAGACAAAGGTCGTCTCTCCACTTCGTTATCTGAGTTGTTCAATTGTTTCCCAATGAGGTGTGCAACCCTGTTAATCTCACACTGTCCACTGAGGTCACACTTTTCTATGGGAATATTGTTATTTTAGCATTATAGCTGCTCTTCATCCCTCTGGAGTCCGCCTGCTAATCAGTGATTACACTGAGCATGTTTTATTTACAGTAGCAACTTTACTTGTATATCGTGTAGAAACAAGCTGAGAAAACCAGTTTAAAGTCCTGATGTGCTGGTTTTCACACAGTGCCTCATTTTTGTCTCAAGACCATTAAATATTTTCAACAGTAAATTATCAATATTTTAGTGATTTACAATGATATGCACACTTTGAATGCAAGAGACACAATAACAGTTTTAAATAAAATCACTTTACATGCAGATATACTGTAATATAATTTGGTTTCTTATATTTCTCTGCTCTATAGGTGTGTTTCACAACATAGAACTATTCTACAATAATATTGTAGTATTGTTGAGTAAATTAGAATTTTTATAGGTGTCTGTCATTTTTTTGGGTTCCTATTAGCTTTTTACTTTGTTAAACTGACTAAATGAGACATCAGGCTGATACCTGAGGTGCAGAAAAAATATTCTTTTCATGTGGGGTAAGCAGAGTTTGAAAGGTGCTAAACAAAGACAGAAATAAATACATAGAAAGTCTACAAAATAAAATCAAAATCAACCTGGACTCCAGAAGATTAATACATATATAAAAATATATGAGAAATATTAAAACCAGCTTTTTATGTTTTATTATTCTGCATTTGAATAAAATTTCTGTGAGTCTCATGTTTCATCACAGCTCATATTTCCCAACATCTTGTCTTTTCTCTCCTTCTTCACCACAGAGCAAGTATGACTTCACTTCCTGTCGGGGCGTCCTGTTTGTGTGCCTGATCGTACTGTTGCTCTTCTCCATCCTCTGCATCTTCATCCGCCACAGGATCTTGCACATCGTCTACGCCTCACTGGGGGCCCTGCTCTTCACCTGCGTACGTTTCACACTCATGTCTTTAAAAAATGTCATCCCCTCTTCCAGTTTTAGTGACTGCAGCTTGGTTTTTGCTTTTATGTTGAAAATTTTGCATTTAGTGCAACAGTAATGATCATCAGTAATGATGTCATTATTTACAAGGGCAGTTAATTTATCTGTAAATAAATTCTCCAGATGGGTAATTTGATGTTTGTGGGGTAATGGTGTCCCGTCGTCTGGATACAGTTATGAGACCAGTGGCATAGACGGTTTCCCACCTTCCAGTGAACTCTATCCTGCTCAATAAGGGATCATTACATCTGCAGAACGTTACAGACCAATTCACAAACAGGGTAGGAAAAAGATTCATGCTTAGCAGGAAAGTGGGACACTAACTTTGCTATTCAGATCTGAATATATGACCATGTATTATAAGAGCCAAACTCAACCAAAACAGCAGTTAAAACACTTACAATATTTTATTATCTAGAGGGTAAAAACTGTTTGGGGCCAACAAAAGAAGTAGACAACTTATCAAAGAGTAGGATTCAATCAGTCGGTCCAGGGGGTCAATACGTCCATGGGTTTAAAGGTTACTGAGGTGTCAAAACACTGTAAAATGGGGGCAGGGATTTACTGCTTTGGAAAGATCGCAGGGTAAACAGTAGAAATACAGAATCAACGTTACTAAGTAATCAACCAGGAATGTGCGCCCACACGTGTTTGGTTGACCACTGCAGGCCAAATGACATCGCATTGCTTTTCCAGCAAAAGTGGAGCCTTAAACTTCAACTCGCCGCCTGCATTGGCACCGTCACTGCATCAAAACAGTGGCTCCAGTCAAATAAAAGCGGGGCTGTGTTTTCTCTCACAGTATGAGGCCTGAGTGTCATAATACGTCCAACACTTATAAGATTTAGATATGTATGACAATATGATCTTTAATGCAAATAGACATGTACGGTATATCATGGTCACCCAGTGGCGGGCCGTTCATTTTACACCTGGGCTTTCAGTGGCGTCCTACCTGAATCAAACCACCTCTTAATACCATCATTATGACGTCATGGCTATAGAAACCATCAATATTATACAGAAAGGCAGTAATAACAGGACGTTGCATTGCAGACAGGTATCTCATGTTACGAGAATGAATGACGTCACTAAAGCAAGAAACCCAATTAGAAGAATTCAACAAGTCACCAAACACTCTAACCACCGACTCTGCATTAAACACAGAGTCGTTCAGTTGCCAATACCAGACATTCTCAGCAACACAATTTGCTCCTCGGAGCCTGTAAGCCGAGGGTACCGCTCGTAGTTGCTGACCTGAAAGTGGCGGACGAACCCTTTTCCCGGCTGGGACAGGCTTGCTAGCTTCGGGGTGGGCCGGCATTTCCTCAAAATGTCCAGCTTTTCTTGGAAAGTCCGCCTTGAAAATGGATTTCTAAGTAGATCTGCGACCAAATTAACATCTTCTCCTCCGTCAGCCATTGTGGGTTAAAAAAACTGCTATTAATACTTACGATTATGATAAAGTTTTAGCTTGTGCAGGTCGCTACAGATAAGAATCGCTAGCTTTGGCTAAGCTCTCTGACCAGCCAAAGAGAGGACGTGAAAATACTAACATCATCGTACGCCTGCTAGGAGGCCCTGGGGTCACCAACTCGAAATCTGATTGGTTAGAGCAACAGTTTCAGTGCGATGTATTTTAAGCTACGGGCGCCTGCACTTTTGATTCTGAAGGCCTCAGGGCAGATTTCTTTGACCCTGGCAACACATGATGGCTGAAATATGATTGGATAAAAGCTCTAATATAGACATACACTGCTGGAAGCACCCCAGCCCAGAGACACAGAGACACACTATGAAATGAAGAGAATAGACTGTTAGGAATAATCTAAAATGATTAATGGGAAAATATTAAAACGTAAATCAGTGATTCTGAGTTTAGGCCACAGAGAAGGCCTTGCTGGCCCTGACGGCCCACCACTGTGGTCACCATATATGAACATGCGCCGCAAAAACAATGGCGATGGCGAGGTGGATTTAGGAGGTTGTCAGTGGGCCGGGACAGTCAGCCGGGGGAGGTCACATGATCAACAGATGCCTTTATAACATCTATGACATCATAAAGAGAGCCAAATCTAACTGCTCTATCTATTTCATAACTATCTCATAAAATACATTTTTACATCATTTATCTTGGAAGTGTAGAACACTTGTGAAACGACTAATACCGTCCTTTCTCTGCAGTTTTTGGCTGTGGACACTCAGCTTCTCCTGGGCAACAAGAAGCTGGCCCTGAGTCCAGAGGAGTACATTTTTGCTGCCCTCAACCTCTACACCGACATCATCAACATTTTCCTCTACATCCTGGCTATCGTGGGACGCTCCCGTGAATGAGGCTGCACGCTAACAGGAGGGAGATAGAGAATGCCTCCCTTTATTGTCAAATGTTACTAACATGCCCTTTTCTCTCCAACTCCTTCAAGTTTTCTTCACTTTTTTCACACAGTACTCCTCCTCTCCTCTCCAGTCACACACCCACAGTTCTTTTTTTTAAACTGGTGGTTGGGCTGAGGAGGAGATGCAACCTGTTAATAAATGCAGCTGAGAGGGACACTATTTATTTAATACAAATCTTGCCATTAACGAGAGAACATAGCGATTTGTCCTTTCCTCAGTTTCAACCACTCCGCTTGCTGTAACTGTCCTCTGCCTCTACTAACACAGATGGCTACATTATGTCTACATTACTTATAGTAACGCCCAACTTCCACTTTGGCTCGGCACATAAAACATGTTATTCCGTGGGTGCTTGGCACTCAGCCTCGCCTTTCTGCAGAGTTTTAACAGAAAAAGAGCGGGGAAGGTATCAGTAGCGCTTAATATTGATGTAAACCAGCTTTGCCTGAAGAGAAGAAATTAGTGCTAGAAATACCCCCATCCTTCGGTCTGTTTCCCCAAACTTCTCTCTCCCTTCCAGCCTGCTGATGTAAAGTAACTCTGCATGGCAACACTGGAAACACAACTAAAGATGTGTTATGATTCTTCACAACTACCAGAGGAATACCTCTAGCTTGCTTCTCACAGCTGTAAATAGTTAAGTGTATTACTGTTGATGACCCCCCACATTCCCCTACTCATAACTTATCTATTTATTGAGATTGATGTAGATATCTGGGTTGCTCTGACGTTGCTTTAAGCTGGTGTTGAGGAAAACAAACTGACTGTTGTTTGGAAATTTAATAAGTTTAATAAGTTCATTATGAAACCATGACACACTGGTCACTCTTACTCAACAAAGTGAAACAGGCAAAAGAAATTAACATGCACTGGAAGCCAAAAATACTCACACACAACTTGAATGATATATTTAACATGAACAAAAAATTTTTTATTCTGTGCTTTCTGTTTTTATTTTTCACCTCGTGCATGACCCTCTCCTCTCATTTGCATGTGCTGATAATGCACACTGTACAGGTATTCCTGTTTTGGGGAGACAGTGTTGTTTGGCAGCCCTGTTAGACTTTTTTTTAACTCTTGTGTTTGTATCTAACTAACGTATATGTGTATATAGAACTCCCTAGTGGTTTGACGTGTATAGATAAAGTAATTCTGGGCTTTGTAGATCTGTTTGCATTGTATATTTGCATTAAATCAAAGTGGAACCACATTCCTCTACACTGCTGTTCGCTTTTCATTAAAACTAATACAGTGTAAAGCTGTTGCACTCTGTGTGGTCATTTATGTTGGAACAGTGAATTCTGTTAACAATTCTCATAACAAACCGGATGTGTTGTTTAGTACTTGAGCCTGACCAATGAATCAGCAATTTTTATCTGATCACAGATATGATATCAGCATTTAGCTGTAGTCTGAGAAAGAACAAGAAGTTAGTTTAGGTTGGCTGTCAACCATAGAGCTGAAACTATTTTTCAGTTATAAAACTTCAAACTCAGTGGCTATCTTTGTCACATTTCTTAACCAAAGGGAATACAAAATCACATTAACCAAAATAAGGGTTAAGGAGTCCTTATTTAACTTTTTGACAAGTAATGTGTTTGTTTTAAAATATCAGCCAATTCATCATGATTGATTTTTACCTCTTTAATATTGGCATTGCCCACAAAAATGTAGTATAGGTCAGGTTTAAGGCTTTTGAATGACAACATGGCTGATTTTTCCCCCAGTCATTGGCGACAGGAAGTCTCTGGCATGGTTTGCTTTCCCACCACAATCTTTAACTGTAACTCTAACTCTTCAGCTGGAAATAAATAAATAAAGACAGAAAGAAATAGGATAGTCTGCCACTGTGGTGCACGCGCACTTTTTACACGTTTGGGCCAAACGTCGCGTTCCGTGCTCGTGCGCACGTGCCTTTAGAACTCAGAGGGACAAACTGAGGACTTCAGTCACCTGGATAGTTCACTAAAAGACTCACCTGGCAGGATAAAGATGAGCGAACCGGCAGGTTGGACGGTGTAAACTTTGGTTGAACTTTAAATCTCTACAGTGGCAAATGTAATACGGATTTTAGAAACCAAAACTACAAGAAACCTGATGGACTACAGTTGTTGTTTTAACTGGTACCGCTAGCTAACAGCTACTAGCTAACGCTTTCAATTAAAGATTGATAACTGCATTGTAGTAATGCCGAATAGAAAGACTGGCTAAATGTTCAGTATCTTCCCTTATATAAAGCTTTTTAATCACTCCGTTACTTCAATTTTTCTAAGGTTATTCTTGTTAGCTAAAGGAGAAATGGCACGTTAAAGAGCACTTCGGCACATCCGGGAACTTCAGTTTACAACACGCCACACCCGCCCTCTCTGGGGGTAAATAAACGACACCCAGTAATCTTTGATGTGAAATAGCGGAACAAAATTACACCAACAGAAAACCATCTGATAAACAGTCTAGATCAGGCTGATGTCAGTCATTAACTCCACTCAGTGGTCAGAGGTCTGTTTTTTTTTTTTTTTTTTTTACCTTACTGAGTCTCCAGTTTAGCTAATTAACGGTGATATATTTTACTTTCAGCCCTGCTCCACTAACAGTGTGCTAGCTAACATTAGCACTGTGCCCTGACAGCTGACCAAGTTAACACTACCTTACAGCCTTTAAGTCAAGGTTAGCTTATGTTAACCCGGTCAGTGTAGCCGTTAACTAAACGTTAATCAGCAGTTGACTGTTGGTAGCCTTTAAACAACATGGGTCCAACTACGAGTTATTCTTTAACAAACTACGGTTTTATGCAATTATTGGCTACCTTGATTCTGCGGAGGATGAGCGCTCACAGGCTCTCTGTCGCAGTCCTGCTTGTGTTAGTAACACAGCTACAGCTGTTATTGTAAGTTCATGCAAGTAAAATTAGTTTGGCTCTGCGGCCCTTAAATAAGCTAAACTGGTTCAGGGTGAAGAAGCACTTGGAGCCCTAAAACCTTTCTATCAGGATCTTTTTCAGGACATGTCAGGGGAAGAAATCAGAGATCAGCAAAAGCTAAAGGGGGCTCTGGTTGATGTGTTGCCGAAGTGATCTATTCCCAGTTAGCTAAAAACTCAACTATCCTCATGTTAACTTATGTGTTCAGTCCGCTCTTACAGGCGTGGATAATGTGCAGAGATGTTGTTAAAGTTTAACCCCCAAAGTTGTAACATTGTGATGTTTGCTAAAGTTAGAGCAACCTGAAGCTATCTGTTAGTTACACTTTTAGGTAGCTAACACTTGGGAGTAGGCACAGTGAAACATGATGGGAAAACAAAATACTTTTAGATGATCTAATACTTCTTTTTATTTGAATAGCACGACTCAACATTGAGGACTTGGTCAGTGGCGCACCACTGAAAGGAGGTAAAATGGTCAAAGCTGCACAAATTAATGAAACATGTTGTGAAGCCCCAAATCAGGCTGAATAATTTGTATGTCGTCAGATGGAGGCACACAGGAGCTCAAAGTTGAACAGTTGCTGGGAAAATTAAGGAAGCTGCAACAAGGTAGGGTTTGGCTGTTTAAATAATTGGTAAAGGAGATCCTTTGAATTGTATGTAAGAAGTAAGAAGAGTTAGTTGACATGGACGGTATGTGTTTGTTTAGACCCAATAGCGACATCTTTTGAACAAATGTGGGATGAGTTTTGTTTTCTGGTGCACAATTTACACACCTCCATGTATTTTACATTTAGAACTTTTTTTTTTACATCCATCACTTGGACTGATGTAGTACAAAAAACTAAAAGCAATGTTAGAAGGCTTCACATTAAGGTTTAACAGCTTTTAATTTATATGTTGTAACCGTTTTGCTGTTTAATATTGAACCGAATTAATCACCTGAACTGGTTTCGTTCTACCATTGTATCTATGTAAAATATTTTTATTATCAAAGTTTTAATCGACTGTGAGGCAAAAAGTACAAGTGAAGTCGGAGAAGCCGCTGCATGGGTGGATAAATTGAGGATGTTTAAAGTCGCCGTCGCGTCCATCCGTCTTCGAGTTGAATTACGGTCTCCTTTGCGCATGCGTGACGCTGCCCTTGGATAAATCGACTATTAGGTTATTTAGCTGTCTTGTTAGGATACTATTCACGTGATAAGAATGAACAATAATCTAACGATAATCAATAGTTTGCTATTTTGCACACGCAAGCACGAACTTCGACTCTTAACCTAGCAAGAGCAGGATATGAAGTAACTATCTTGACATTTTAGATAGTCTTTGTCAAGCCACACTTCCGCTTCCGCTGGTTAGTCTCGTTGTTTTTGCTTTAATTACATCAAAAGCAGTTAAAATGACAATGTGAACCACGTGTAGCGTGTCTTAAAGAAGTATACTGCTCGTACAATGTGAAAACACCAAAACACGGAGCTCCGAGAGCTACTGAAAGCTTTGTGGATGTTCACCAATGAGAAGGCGAGTAGTGCTGGCTATCTGCATATGAACACGCGTTTCCTTTTAGTTTCAATATAAAAAGTTGTGGAAAGAACGAAAACCTTTATTTATGAACAAAGTAAGGATCGTAGGTTAATGAAAGGTATATTTGACCGCATCTAAGAAGTATAAATTGAACACAACCACGTCAACCCTGAGTTAGACAGCTGTACGTACTGATCATAACGGATCTGTTGACGGTTTAAAGACATCTTCAGTGAGGTATATCCTTACCTGTTACTCCTTCCGAGGAGTATCAGAAAATGATGAATGGAGCTTATGAGATATGATTATTATCTCCATCTTGTAGGGAACTGCAACACCCTGCAAGACCATTCTGACAATTGTGTTCAATGAAAACATCTCTCAGAAAGACATTTAAATGCTTTATGAACATAACTTTGTTCTTGAACATTTTAATTGTAATAGTTTAAATACTCTGGACATTTTTATGTATAGATGTGTATCTCATGTCACTCTGTTATATTTGATGATATTTCATGGTTTATATTAAGTGACTGAATGTTTCTGTATAACAGTCACAATGTAACAATCAGAACAGTGATCATGTTTTAGCTACACTGTGTGTGTTTAATCAAGGAAAAAGAGCCCTGGAAGGAGAAGTACAGGAGGTCAAATCAGTCTGTGACTCTTTGCAGAAAGAACTGGAAACTTGTAAGACACAAAATTATCACTAAAAAATGTATTTGATCCCATACAATATACGTATTTTACTTATTAGTTTTAGGCTGTCATTTACATCATGTGTTATTGACTATGTTTTAATGTACATTGTTGTTTTTTTTCACAGTACAAGCTGAAGCTTACCAACTGGAAAGAGTCCATAAAGAAAAAGATGGTACAAACACAGTCTAACAATCAGTTGTAAGGTGATTTATTGAGGCCCAATCAGTACTAAGACTTGATGCCAGGCAGAGTTATGGTTTTGGTTGGGTGTGTTAAATACTCTTCTAAATTGACTCTTTTAAATACACAGACAGTAATTATGGATAACCTGATTAGCATAATTATTGTGATGTTTTTCTCCAGAGTTGTGCAGGAAGCTGCAGTTCCAGTGTGAGGAGTCTGAGCAGGACTGCGCTGGGTGAGAATAACATTGTCCTCATCTATCATCTATCTGTTTCAGTGCTTTGCTGATGTTCAGACATCATGGACCTTCAACATCTCTCTTTCAGATCTCAGCTGTGTGTTTGTGATATGTGACACTAGATGGCAGCAAACCCTCTATTTTTTCTCAGATAAATTGGCTGAAGTCAGACTAATTGTATTTTTTAGATGTACTGAGAAAAATTGGACTTGGTTACTTCAGTCACAATGTTGCCATTTTCCATTTTTACTATTTAGATTTTCCTTTTAAACTTTTAAAATAATGCACAATTTACAGTACAATAATTTACCTATTTAATGCTAAACTTTTATTCAGCAGCATAGATTGACAAGAGTCACCTCCACTGAGATGGATTTAAATTATTGAACTATGTATATGTTGAATTTGCAGTTTTTGTAAAGCCCTGAAGAAATCTTAGTCATAGCATCAAGGCTTATGAGTGTTTGACTGTATTTCTGCCATCCTGGACATCACCCGTAGATTTGTCGGTGGCAGAAAAAAGACTTTTGAGTTTGTCAGCTGTTCACTCTTTTAGTTTTATGCGTTTATATGTTGTCTGTTTAGTTAAATTTCATTGCTCTATTCATTCCGTACATGCAAGTCATTTACATGCACATTTTCTAGTATATGATCATAATAGACTATTTAAATGATGTGTGCTTCACTCTGTATTTATACCACATCTCGTATTAAGAGATGCGTCGTGTGTGTTTTGCAGGCAGGTAAAGCAGAACAAGGAAAGTGACGAACTGCTGGAACAGTACAGATGTGAAATCCAGGAATTCAAGCTTAAACACAGAAAGCAGCGGTACTTGTTTAACATCCAATGATTTATTACATTAAACAAACAACCTTGTAAATGCCGTAAATAAATGTCAGCCTTGTTTTTGCAGGATGAAGTTTGAAAACCAACTGCATCAACTGATTGAGCAGCATAAGAATTTGCACTCCATCTTTGTGAGTTTGTGTATTTTGTATAAAAACATGTGAGACTTAGTTCCCATCTTTGTTTTTCCCACATCGCTGAAACAGAACGATGAAAATGTGACTTGTTCATATTACTGATGACCGTTGTCCTTCAAACTTAGACTCCAGAAAGACTCCCAGATGAAATAGAGAGTGCTGAGACGACAAAAAGTCAGCTGTTATCTGCTGGTAAGTATCTATGCACATTCTGCAAGCATGCACGCAGCAAAACATTGTTGTATATGTGTGAATGTGGTGTTTGTTGTCCATATCGAACCTCCTTCATCTGGACTTGATCCTCATAGAACAAATGAAGTTGGCTCAGCTGCAGCACCTCAGTGACGAGCTGGAGGAGGTGATGAAACAGACGCAGCCAGAGACAACAGCTGCAGAGACTCAGGAGGAGTAAAAATACACATTTGTAGAACTGGAGGTAATAATCTTGTCTGGTAAAAAGCTTATATGTGTCAAATGTCAGTCTCTGGATTCCAGGAGTCCAAGGGTTGAAGAATCCTGTCAGACTTTAAGAGAGAAAAACTAAAAGGCGACCTCAAAATAAAATGATAATAACCAGAACTTAAGTCACGACAGTTTGATTTACACCAGCGATATTTAGCTTAAAGGTTGGCTTACTAAATCTTTAATATTACTGTGTCCTTGGCTGTTGTTCTTGTACTTGATATCTTATATTGTTCTGTGAGGCATTAGCTTGTTTGCTGGAATTTATGCTAAATTTGATGTATTCATAACACCTGAAATATTTTGCATTGTGAGTGGTAGATACCAGTGGTAGTATGCTACATGGTGCCGTGTTCATCTTGCTTTAATATTGTGTATTTATATTATACAAAGGTGTTCGTATATTTAGAAATATTAAGTTTTTATAGTGTTGTGACATTGTCAAATGGGTTTTACTTTATGAATCTTATAGAACCTTTAATTCACTGAAATATACACACGTTCTGTATATAAATAGATACATGTGCACACAGCTGCATTCAACTTCTGTTTCAAAAAGATTTAATAAAAGACTTTTGTTTTCAAATACAATTGTAATACTATCTGAGGTTTAAAAAACAGAGCACATTTACCCTGTGCAACTGATTTCCCCCTAATTAGTGCCAAATAGTATTTCCAGCCAAGACCACATACTTGCATATTAATCAATAATAAACACATGGCACTTTGATAGCACAGTGAAGGTGTTCATGATCTGTTACTTCGAATATCACCAAACAGTTTCTTTATATAAATATGTACAATATAATCCAGCATAGAAAACAGTGTAACCCCTGAAGTGTCGTATAACAATAGATCCTCCGATCTTTTGACTCACTGTACAAAAACACACTAAACACTCAATTGTGTGATGCCCAGCCAAGCTGTCAGGCAGCCTGGGAACTGTACCATATAACTAAATCTTTGGTTTAATGGTGTTTACAGAACAACAAAGGAGTTAGGAGTCCTGCGTAGGGCGTAGGTCTCAGAAGTTAGTTGACTTATGCAAGGCGGCATGGCCCTGGTCCAGTACTGCTGAATGTAGCCATCCTTTTTCTCTTCCTTTCCTTCAGAGGTGAAGACTACATGAAAAGTCCAGGAAGGAAAGAGAAACGGGCACATTTTTTCTACAGTCATTCAGGGCAACTGTAGCTGCTTTACACTTTTATTTACATTACATAAGACAAAGACTAGTTCATTTTTTTTAAACTTCTCTCCTCTAACAATGAAAGCTTGTAGGCTGCCTTTCTGAGCGGTTATTTGACATCTTGAACCCTGAGAAGTGGTCCACGCCTTGATAGAAAGGTACATAACGCACTCATGAGAGGGTAAAGTTCACCTCAGGGTCTGCTTTTTATCAAAACTCAACTGCTGCTGCGTCAACATTAGAAAACACATTTTCTGTTTTCTCACTTTTCTGATTCTTATTGTGCCTCACTCTTTATTCTTCTATAATCTCATAGACTTGCCTCTAAATTTCCCCCCTTTATCAGTTCATCTCATTCTGTTCCTCTTCATATTCTCATCTTTGCTTTCCAGTTTGGGTTTATTGCAGTCCTCCTCGCTGCAGTGAAACCCTTGAATCCACAAGGACACTTTTCTCCCACTGAGTTTCAAACAAGCTCGAGCGACACAGACACACAGAAACACTGATACCACACACGTGCAGTCGTATACCGCCATGTTTAACTGGCATGCAGCTATTTTTTTCTCCCTTGGGTGAAATTTGTACTGTCCTTCTCATATAATCTCTAACTCCCTCAGTCACGTTCATACAAGCTTGTTCATAGGTAATTGCCCTACCTCTTTCTGTTTGGTGAAACATTAGCCCATGCAACCAGTGTACGAGTAGAGTCACTCTTCTTTCTCTCAGTCACCATATAAGGTAAAAGTAGTACCAGGTCTTGGCAAACAGGCGCATTCCAACCTCAATCACTTTAGTTTGTTTTCAGCATTTTCGTATATTGTCTTTTCAAGTTTTATTACTTCGTGTGAAAATCCAGGAAAGGCTGCAGTGTTGAGCCACAGAGGTACTTTGATAGTGTTGTTGGCACATATGGTCAATGGGTCTTTTTGATCAGCTTGCATAAATAGGCTCCATATAAAAGGTCGCTCCTCCATCTTTCGTTATCCCAGGCTATTCCCCATCTGTTAACAGAACAACAGGGATTAACAATGAATGCAACAGTGAAGCGTGTACAGCGATCTGCGTATCTCAGTGACACTTAAATATAACCAGCATACCAACGAGGTTAAAACCTGTTGAGTTGTATTTAAAATGAAATAATATTCGATAACAATCATATAGTTCTACTAAACTTCTAGTGTATCTATGAGGCAATGAACATTAGCTTATCCACCAAAATTTATTTTCACAGCTTACAAGCAGACACTCAAACATTAATCTGTCATTAAAAACTACTTCCAATTATACAAACAACATAATTATTCCAGCAATTATGCAGATTATTTGTACAAAATTATCACTTAAAACTTCCCCAAACACATGCTGGTTTATGTACATTTCATGACTTATTTCCACTTTTAAACTGACTGAGGAAAATCTTTATGCAAAATCAAAAATTTGGAAATACCATAACAGTTTATGGCTCAGAAAGTTGCAAAGATTGATTTCTCACATTTTGTAATTGTACAGGATGCTGCTGCATCTCAGTAAGTCAAACAATGTAGAATTTGGTCTTTATATTTGAAATAGCTGACTTCATGTCATATTATTTAGTCTAAACCCCTGATTCTACTAATGCATGTCTACTTTTGTTGTTTACACCTAAAACAAAATTTAGGTTAGTTCTAGGCTTTTGTTCATATCGCTTTCCCATCCACGCTGCAGACATCATCCTTGCAGTGATAGACTACCTCAAAGCGGCTGTAGACCTTCTTCTCCTTCCTCAAACTCTCTATCCTCTTCAGTAATCCCTCCCGCTCCTGGACGTTGCCCTGCGGTCGCAGGAATCGATTCTTTTTTAAGGAGTTTTGTCTTTCCAGCCCCTTCTCTCCGGCATCACTAGCCCCTCCTGTTTCTTCTCGCTCCTGTCGGTTCTTCTGGCTGTTGGCCGAGATCTGCTCTAAAATTACTTTGGTGTCATCTCGAAGGTTGCTACTGAACAGAACGGAGCTGCCCTGGGCCTGGTATCGAGATGGGCCTGACGTGCTGGTTAGTGTCTTGTGATTGGCTGTAGTTTGGTCACTAGTGGTGGATCCTGTATCTTTAGCTGATGAACTCTGCTTTTTGCTTGAATCTTCAGTGATCTCTATCACCTTTTGCACGCTTCTCTCATCTACTGACGATTTCCGTTCTTTATCCTTGGGCCCCAGGAATCCCTTTAGCCTCTGAGTCTGCTTTTTTAAGAAGTCAAGTGTCTTACCCTCACCCTTTCCTTCACCAAGTGTGTTGATGGATGTATTAGATCCCATAACTTTTTGCAGTCCTTCCTTTGATTCATCTCGTGGCAGCGTTGAAGAACTGTGAGAGCGGCTCTTTTTCAGTTCACTCTTCTCTGCATCTGTAGCGTCTGTGGTCAGAACCTCCTCTCCACAGGAGATGCGCCGAGGATTCAGTCCTTTAAGCTTCAGTGGATCCTTTTTGAAGATCTTAGGTGAAGGAAGGGGCTTTAGAGACTTGAATATATCCTTCTTTTGACCCTCTGACGCATTCTCCTCTTTATTAGGTTGAGTTGTCTCTGACAGCTTCAGGGAGCTTGAGGCAGGCTTGACAGCCATTATGGGTGGTTTTGAGGAGCTAACTGAAGGTCTGCGAGTGAGCTCTGCCAGTTTTGCAGCGATGTCTGTCTTCTTTGGTTCAGGTTGTGCTAAACTAATAGAGACGGTTGGGATCTTTGAACTTGTTGCATTGTTTAGGGGCGGTTTATCAGAAAGGTCTGGCTTTTTTTCAGCAGGCACTGAGGCTTGTGACGACGACTCTGTCTCCATTTTTGAGGCTTTTCTCTTGGCAGCAAGGTCTTTGAAATACTGGAGTCGACTGGCTGGATCATTCATGTTCAGAGAGGACGATGCTATGACTTCAGATTTCTCGACAGTTGGTGTCGTTTTTACCTCTTCGTTAGTTTTCTGAGGCTCCTCTTTTGCTTTAATCTCTGCTCTCAGTTGAATCTCCTTTTCCTCCTGCTGTTGAGCTTTCTCTTTCTGTTTCTCTTTTTCTTCTTTCTCTCTCTCCTTTTCCTTTTGTTTCTCCTTTTCTTTTTCCTGAGCTTGCTTTCTCCACTCAAAAGGCTCACGAGACAAGGACCTCCTCTTCTCTAGTATCTGGGCCACAATCGAGGAGGTGCGCACTGAGTCTAACTCCTCCTCTTCCTCTGTGGCTGGCTTAAGGCCCAGGCTACTACTGTGGATCTCCTTGGATGAGGAGAATATAAGCGAGGAACGGAGACGAGAGCTACGTTGAAGGAGTGGGTTAACGCGTGTGCGGAATGATTCATGTTTGGACAGGAAGAGTTCTGGAGCCTCTTTCACCTCCACATCCACACCCACCTCCCTTGCTGCACCTCTCTCTGTCTCTCTCTCCCTGTCCTTCGCTGCCTCCCTCTCTTTTTTCTCAAGTACAAATGACTTATAGTCACTGACTGATGGAAGCAGATCCTTGGTTGTTGTTGTTGTTGAGTCTTTATTGCTGCTCTCAGGTAAGACTGGCTTTCCAAAGCGTGGTCTCAGGATATCTGGTCTGGATTTAGGGGGAACGTTTGGTGGCTCCTTTATTCCAAAGCGAGGAGCTGAACTTTCTGTGGCAATTGGCTGCTGAGACAGTGGAGGATCTTCAAATGCATCAGGTCCCATAGGTTGAACCAGGCCTTCTTCTCCACTGTCCTCATAAGTGCTAAGATAGGAGTGGATTCTCCAGCTCCTTAGGCCTTGCTTAGCATCTGCATCTTGATCACAGTCTTGATCAGATTGTCTGGGAAACGGTTTCTTCTCTGGTGGATGGAGCTGCGTGGGTGAGCTCTGACAGGCATAAGCCTGACCTATGGTTGGCCTTCTATGGGAGGACCCTCCTCCATACCTCCCAGCCAATGGAGGTACCTGGTGCCCCTCAGGTCCTCTCAAGTCTTCAGATGAAAAGTAGTCTCTGGTATGGCTTCCAGATGGAGCCTCCAGGTCTGAGCGAAAGCTTGAGTCTGAATACTGGTCAATGGAGAGATGTGGAGGACGACCCCGAAGTCTGTCAAATTGTCCGTGGCCAGACCCTGGCCCGGGCCCTTCACTGTAGTAATGGCTACTTTGGGTCTGCTCCCTGTAAAGAAAAAAAAACAGTGGTTCTCATTTGTTTGATTAGAAATTCATTGTTATGTGTAAAGACATGTGCTCATATGAGACAGTGATACTGTGATGATTCTGAAAAAAAGTTGTACAGTTGTAGGTATTAAAGGGTTAACTACCTGTGGAAGTCTGTCTCGTCCAGATTATTCATGACTCTGTGCTTCATGTATTGTCTTGAAGATGTGTAGTTTTCCTGGGTGCCCTCTGCGTAGCTGTGCCTCTTGAAAACACTGGAATTCATCTCCATCTGCCTGGAAACTATGGACCTTCCCTGCTCCAGGAACGACTGCTGCAGACGAAACTGTTGCTGGGAATACTTCCCAATTGTAATTCCTGCCCCAGGTTCAAGGGTGTGACGAAATGGATCGTTTCTCCGGAAAGGAAGTCCGAGGTTTCGATCAGAGTCTCCATAGGGGAAGGCAGAGGGAATCTCAGGCTGTCTGCGGTAACCTATGGGGTTACGCAAAGACTGGGTCCTCTTCAGACCGAACTGGCTGCTTAAGTAGCTGCTGGTGCTGCTGGTTTCTGAAAGAGCAAGTGCTCCATCGGATGATTCAATGACGAGAGGCTCCGACTGAGCGAACAGAATGCGAAACTCTTCATCAAAAGTGGCAACCAGCTCCCCCAGGAAGAGGTGGGCAATGCAGCGGTGAATCTTCTCATAGGACCACATGAAACTATTAAGAATTAAGGAAAAAGCAATGGGGGAAATTTAAGTACTTGTGTTTGTAGAATGAATGGCAAGTTTTGGCAATTTAATAACACTGAAAAGGCTCACCTATAGTTGCCACTGAGTACAGCCCTGCAGTCAGCCAGTAGGAAACGATCTTTCACCTGCCCCTTAAATGATTTCCCAGTCCGGGAATAATATGTTATTCCTGCCACAGTCCTGACACGCATCATCTGTAAAACCAAATTTCAGTCATGTTATGGATACATGCCTTAGTGGAAGTCATGGGTTACAAATAAGAAAATAACAGAATAAATGCCACAGTGCAGCCAGCCAGTTGTTAGCCCAGTCTTTTCAGGAATGTACTGAAAAGACAAGACTCACAGGAATTAGGTCCAAGTTGACTTTGCAGTTGATGACCATAGAGACGAAGTGATGGGCTTCCTGCTCGTCCAGTAGGATGTAAACAGGAACGTGGCGTGCTGCTGCATCCAAGAGGTCAGAAAAAATGTCAACATCTGTGAACGTGTCCATCACCACAGCAATGACCTGGAGAACAAGAGCAAACACAAGAAAAAGGTTTGGTCAGTACGTGTGCTGTTTGTCTAGTTTTATAATGTTTACCTTGTTTCAGTTGATTAAGTGAATAGGTTGTTTAAAATTGCAACTCCTTGACATTTACACAGTTTGAAGGAACTTTGGCAGTGGCAGCTGTTCATTGTGTCTATCAGCAATAGAGGATAAGGTATATGAGCGTCCTTCCTATGAAAGTCCTGTACACAATATGTACATGTTAATGGTACATTTGAGGGGATTGGTAAAGGTTTCTCCTGGAAGTGTGAAAAATAAGTAGGATTAAATAGGACCAATTTATTTACTATAGATTCTACAGTACAAAAATTAAACTTTATTGAAATATTGGAAATATTGAGCACACCACAATGAAATTAAATATCACACAGTTGAAGAGAGGTTACGTTTGTGTTCCTCACTCAACTGCAAAATTACCAAGCCTATTTCAGGTTCTATAATTAACACATGCACATTATATAGTAACACAAATAACCGACAAAATGAGCATTTAACTGCACTAAGTGCATCAGCAACACTATACAAAAAGTTAATTTCTACTAAATGTATGTAAGAAATGTGAAAAACATGATATAGGAAGATTAATGACTTCTCTCCTAGAACCTCAATCAATCAATCTTTATTTATATAGCGCCAATTCATAACAAGTGTTCTCACACGACGCTTTCCATAAAGAGCTGTCTGTCTTCTACTGAATGTGCACATTGGAGGTAAGAACACTGAAGAGTCACATGTGTAAAGTTTATGGCAGTAAAAGAAACAAACATGTGCTCTGTAAACACACAGACAAATGGTGGACAGACACAGCCCACCACACCAACAGGTCTGACCACTTGTGACATTTGTCGTATACATTTTGTATCAATTATATATTTAATTTAGCCAAAGGCCAGCAAGTAGGACTTTCACCTGAAAGGGAGTGGTGGCAAAGTTGGCAGTGGCAGATAAAAAGATTTAACCAACAATGATATAGCATGACCCATACATACACTAGTTACTGGCAGCCCTTTATCTCTGAGGAGATTATGTTTAATTTGTACAGTACATACTGATAAGACAGGAAAAAAATATCTGTTTTAAGATATAGTGTGTTAATGTATTACATCATAGTTGTTTCCCAGTATAGCCACATTTAGATCAGATATCAAAAAGTACTGCATGTTCATGGAGGCAAAAACATATTAAGCATATTTGCCATGCACACTGAATGAATGTAAATTTATGAACGTGGAATGTCTTGATCTCATCTTCAGATACTGACTCTTCAGAAATACCTGCTGAAAGCAAACCGGATATTCAAGTTTAACTCATCCCCGTGTTTCCCATCCCTCCCTTTTACTTACTTGGCATGCGTTCTTGATGAGCCTCCTGGCCTGCTCCTTGATGCTTGGCATGTCTGGGTCGGAGGGGTTAACCAGAGTGGTGACCTCTGTGGGCCCGATGATGCTGTGCTGTGGCAGCGGCCACCCCAGGTCCAGCCCCGGGGCGGCCAGGTCGGACTGCATCGGCCAGTAGGTGTCAGAGGAGCCATCAGCCTCTTGACCTCCCTCGTGGTATGTCAGCTCTGGGACGTTGGACGTCTGGTTGGGCACCTGGATTTTGGACTTGATTAATTCAATTTCCGGCTGCGCCAGGAAACCAACCACATCTGCAGTCTGGAGGAACTCATAGTAGCCCTGGTGCGACATGAGACAACACACAAATTAATTACTTTATTTATTATATACACGTAGTTCTACTTTATTAGAACTACATGTATATATTTTTTGGAGCATTTTAAAGAACTATTTAGTAGAAAACTGCAGTTTTCTTACCTGTATGTCATTTTCTATCAGCGCATCAATAGCTAGCCGGTACTCCTCACGGTAATGTGGGGGCAGGTAGTTTGGGTCGAGGGGGTTATCACCAACCGATGAACTCTGAGATCGGTGTGCCATGTTTGGGGTGAGAGGTTGGGTCAAAGGTCAGGGCTCAGGTATGATGAGAGAGACAAAGGAGGAAGAATTTGACCCTGTGCAAAAAAGCCAAAAAGAAAGAGCAGGTCAGTGCACAGAGAAATTATGTAACCTTATTATTCATATTTGTTCTGACATATAAATCTCAGAGCAAGCAGAATAGTATGCAGGTACACAAAACAATTAAATATTATCACATGTTCAGTCACATTGCCTTTGGAGCAACTTAGATAACACACCGCTCCTCCATCTGTGATATATAATACCCATAATTCACCTAAATATTCCTTAGGGTGATGAGAGGAAGAATGCTTTGTGTCAGGATACACAGGCAGACATATTACCTGTAACCTCTTACACAAAGCGTCTATTGTTGCTAAGTTAAAGCCAGTGCAATAAGTTTAACAAGTACACCTTTAGTTTCATATTAACACACCTTTACCGGCACACAATACCACAATGTTATTCTTCTCAGCCAAGGTGACTTTTGTGATTCGCCATAGTTTGTGATAAAAAGTTCACAAGATTTCATTCTCACTTGTGGCATCACACACCCTGTTTAACGTAACATTACTTTAATATTCAGCAACAAAATATCCTGCTTGTGATAGCGTCGATGTTAAAGTGAAATTCAGTCTGGCTTGTGAAACTACTTGAAACTTGAAACTACATAAAGGTAAGAACAGAAGAACAGCTTATGGAAAATACAATGAGAGTGACAAAGAAGTCAAGAAGTCAAGTGAGAGAAAAGGGAGGTAGAAGGGAGAGGTTGGAGAGGTATGAGGAGGTGTATAGACAGGTTCTCTCTGCTTGGTAAATATTCATGTGGGTGCTTCACGCTTCAAGTTGCTACTCAGACGTCATCTTGAAAAATCTGTCGGTAATAACACACACATTGATTTAGGAGAGCGTGATGAGTAAGCCATTAGCTATGTCACGACTTGAACAGACTCAAACTTAATTTAAGGCAGTGAAAGGAGCATTGTTGCGTAACATGTGTGATTGTTTAATGAGACAGAAAAGGTGGATAATACTAGGATTTACCTCGCAGACTTTACAAGCCAAGTTCAACATTATTCACATACTTCAGTCCTCAAGTAGTTCTCTCACTCCAAGCCCAAAAGAGACAAAACATTAAGTCACCATTAAGAAACGAGAAACAGAAGACACAGAAAACTAAACAACACAAATAGACGCTTTACGACAACTAAAGACAAGAAGTCTGGACATAATAATAATTAAAGCTGCAGCTGACATTTATTTGAATTATCATTTATAATTACACAGATGCTGCAGATGACTTTCAAGATTATTTGCTTATTTATTTGGTAAACACAACGCTAGAAACAGTGAAAGATGCCTGTCTGAATTACAATAAAGCTAAAGGCGATGCCATCAAATAGCTTGTTTTGTCTGACCGACACACTAAAATCTAAAGATATTCAATTTACTATCACATAAGAAAATACCATCCCTTTCCACCAGTGACAGCAGACAATCACTGCCACTTTTGACTTTTTGTTTGGCATTAGATAAAGGAGGAAAGAAGATGAACATGTGGCAGGTCACAGGCTGGAATCCAACCCACAACACGGTTATGTGTTATGTATCATCAACTGAGCCAACCAGGACACCCCCTCATTAGTATTTAATGTGGTCCTGACAGCTGCGCGCTGGATGGGTCGTCTGATGGTGGAGATCTGGGTTAACAACCACTAAACACTTCAAGCACACAGAAAGTAAGCTGGTAAAAGACTTAAATCTCAGGAATATACACGGGTTGCTTTTGCACAAAGCAACGTGGTTTAAACAGGAAGTGTTTTCGACTGTGTGGATGTATCACCATGGTAATGGACAGCCTTAGCCTTATGGCTGATTGACAGTCTGGGTACATGATCAGGGTGTGTGTGTGTGTGTGTGTGTGTGTGTGTGTGTGTGTGTGTGTGTGTGTAACGTGGGGTGAGTAGGTAGTTTGTAAGGTTGTACCTGCTTGAGAAATGTGTGTCATGTGTTTTCTGTAAACTTCCATGCACACTTAGAGATCAGATAGCGAATGGCCCCAGGCCCACCCCGCAATCACAGGGAGAAGCCGGTTTACTCAGAGGCCTGGTGAGTCACTGGGTAGCCTGTCCCGGCCTAGCCTGCAGATAACTCGCTGTTCTGTGGTGATTCATCCACTGGTAAAATGGCTGACATCCTGTTTCCGTGCTCCCTTCTGGTCATAGATATTTGGCATTTGTGGTGAGCTGTTCCCATTTAAGAGTTCCATGGTGGGCAGGGAGGCGTGTTAGGCGCACATACTGCTTGTATGGAAACTTTTTTCTCTGCCAAGTTTCTAAAATGGAAGAATGCTTGTTGAAACTACTTTGATCTGTTTTGTTCAGTTCTTGATTTTAAAGAAATCTTGCAGCCTGAGGCTTGTTCTGTATAAGAGTGAACTGTGCTGAGACAGCAACTGATTGCATACCTGAGGGCTTGTGATGACAGCAGTAAACTGAGAGATACACACAACAGCAACCACAGTACTATTGTAATTGTCTGTAAGTAATTATTAGTTTCATTACAAATAAAGATTTTATGCATTTTCATAATTAATGTAAATGGCAGAAAATGGTGAAGATTGTGAGAGGTGGTGTCACAATCACATAAGACAAAGAAAAACAGCAGATTCTCACAATTGAGGATCTGGAAGTAGGTAATGTTCAGCATTTTTAGCACTGATTGACTAATTATCAGGATTGATGACAAATAAAACACTCCTCATAATCGACCCTGAGGTGGATATGAGGTAAGTGCATGATTTAAGAACACAGTAGCACTAAACAGAGCCGGGAGCAGTTCTTATTCACTTTCCTGAACTCTGGCTCACTGCAGAATGAAGCAACAGATGATTAAGGCAATGTAAGAATGACAGACTTTCTCTAACCCACCTGGCCGACTGGTAGGACATTCAAACAAATAGTACTGCTTTGTTTGTTGTTATAGCAACTGCCGTACGTATCAAACTGTAGGTAGTGACACATGATGATAGGGATCTTTCTCTCTCTTGTCTCACTCTCCGTTCCTCCCTTGGTTAAAAAGCTTTCCGTTGCCCACACAAGGACGAGCCTGCTCTAAATGTACCATTAACAAAGCCAGTTTGAAACACTAAACCACCACTGGGTAAGCAGGCGGCAACCGACTGCAGCTCCTCTAGGCTGATAAACCCAATATTCAGATGTGCCCGATGTTTGCTCACCAAGCGTGTAAATGCTTCACTCTCAGCATTCCTGCATGGGCATTGACATGAGAGGAGGGAGAGGAGGGAGAGGGAAGAGCAAGTGAAGAGCTGAGGGGGAGAAAACATCGAATCTGTCTCAGCATGTGAACCAGACTATTGACAGCAAACTCCAAAATGATACATTTTCTCTCCAACTCACACACACACACACACACACACACACACACACACACACACACACACACACACACACACACACACACCTGAACACGCCTCACTAAACAAACACTATGATTGATCCGGCGTACCTCTTCAGTCAGTTCATTTCGTGTGATTATTCGGTGTGAATGGAGCAAGAAAACCACCTGAAAACAGGTTTGGAGGGATGAGCCAGCTCCTGTCAGTCCCTTTCAGTGCCACATTTGTCAGATAAACACACGCAAACAGAGATAAGACTCATCTGTCTGTCTGTGTATCATCACACCTCAGCGCAACTGCTGAATGCCACAAAAAAAAAAGACAGCTAAATGTCAAGTGAATGTATACAGTATGTAAGAACACAAGGCAACACCTATCCTCCCTTTTTCGAAACGTGTTCAACACGACAGCACTGCTAGAAAAACAGGTCCTCAGAGGTTCTCGTCATCTGTTCCAATTGCCTTAATGTCTGTGGTCACCTCGAGTGGAAAACCCAACAATAAAAGCATAAAAATATCTCTACTTTGCTTCCCGTCTCCCCCAAAAAGCCTAATATTGCTCACACATGATTTACAACACCTACACAAGTAGACAATGACCCCTTGTAACACATACAATGCAAACAAAGCTATGAATGGGATGCGGCCTCGGCCATATGGCGAATGTGACAAGAGGGACTCTGTAATAAGAGGCAAACAGGCAGACGCACCAGTAAAAACTGGCACCACAAACTTTTTTTTCCCCACAAATTACAACCACATGCTGGACTTTTCCTTCCCAGTGACTCACTGTGAATGAATCAAGAAAGAAATGCCTGTAATGGTGAAGTTTCAAACTTGTTTGGGTCAAACAGAATTGCGTGATAAGATGGAGCCTATAGATCAAAGTGTGAGGGAAGTCTCTCTTGCTCAACAGACGAGCCTGTGAAGTATTATTAAAGGGCAAGGATGCTGTACTGTCCCACCATTTACCTCTAAATTAGAGGGATGTCAGGTCTGCCTAATGATATGACATGCAGTGCTCGCATAGCATTGTGCAACCAAGGCATTAGCCATGCTTGTAAATGTCCCTCTGCCTTTTCAAGCATTATTTATAACCTGCAGTTCCTTACAAAACAGTCCAGAAAAACCTCTGCACGGGCCGAAAGAGGTAGCTGTGTTAGTCTCTCTCTTGAATGTCTTCAGTCTGTCAGAGGCAGCCAAAGCGGAGCCTTCTGTGTACTTAAACTATACCAACAATACTGTTCAGGTTTTGCAATGCAGTGCAGCTACCTGGATGACTTCATCCTCTGTGAAGGCAGCTGATGGGGAATCCAACAGCATTTCACTTTTTGATTTCATCCACATTAATTAGAATAAAACAAATGTAACTAGGGTGTAGTTGGGAGATATTAAACCAGGAAGATAGCATTAGAGTAGAATAATAGAGCAGAACAGAGACAGGAAAGTCTAGTCTAGAAATAGGATATATTCAAGTGGTGATACAATTAGAAATAGAATAGACCCTCTGTACAAATGGTTCTTTTGCCCCACTTTGCACTTGCAAACTATGTCCATGTTTCCACTCCGTACCTCCTCACTTTGCTGCAGAACTCGTTCGTCCTCCTCTTATCTATGGACCGACAGACGGGTATCGCTCCCCCCCCAGATGAGTCCACCGATGTGCGTCTCCTTCCTGGCCGAGGGTCACATTCCTCAGATCGGGCAAGAACTCCACCCAAACCCCCGGTGCGCACCGACCAGCCAAGACAGGCGAGGGCGAGGCTACACGGACTCCAGGCCCGGGCTCTGCGCTTCCCTCGGCGGTGTGTGAGCCTCCAGAGCCGCCGCCACTTCGGCACAGGGCAGCGCGGTGAATGAGGAAGGAGCGGGGCCGCTCCTGTGAGGCAGGGCTTCCCCACCGGTGTGACTCCTCCCAGACCCGCCGAGCACAGGGAGCCATTGGAAGTTCACTCCAAGTGGCATAATTCAAAAGTCTGGCCTTCATGTAGTGGATCCTAATTGGTCTTCATGACACAGAGGACGTTTCTCCAAAAGTTTTTTAGCTTCTGTTTTTTGTGTTATGTGGATAATTTGAATAAGTGAATTAGTGTCTGTTTCATCCTGGATAGTTTTTTTTATCTGTCTGTGGCACTTGTGTCTTGCCACCTTTGACTTTCTGCACTTCATGTTGCACTGATTATGTGTTATTCATATTAGATGTAGCACCATTGTCCAAGGGTTAGGGCTAAATTGTATTAGATTTGTATATCGACAACAAAGTTTCACAAGTCTTGAGTCCCTGGAAGATTAACAGTTAGTGGAACCAGTTTAAAGCTGCAGCTTGTAATTTCTGGAGGAAGAAATAATGCAATTGTTGTTGTACAAATGAAAAGTTGAATTCACAGTCAATTAAATGCTCCATTTCTCAATTGGTGGCTAATATAACCAGACAAGTAGATGTATACTGTGTAAATGCCTTTACTGTTTCAGTTTGCTGCTTTTCTGCTCTATGACTCTTTTCTTTTTGTACCTATAGTGAGGGAAAATACAACAACATATGATGCCTCACTTTGGTTTCTTTGGAGACCATATTCCTCACTGAAACATTGCGTAAATGAGTCACATGCTGTTTTTCTTCAAGGCTAAACAACTTGTGCTGAATCAGCAAACTTCCCTTTTCTATACGAAATCCTCTGTATGACCTCCCCGCCCCAGGCTGTACCGCTCCGTTCCTCCTTTTATAATGTGTCCTGGATTTGGGACTCCTGTCTTTCTAAAGGCCATACAGTTGCAGCGCAGGTCAGGTAACCAAACTCAGATCCAGTGACACGGTTTGTCTTGGATGTCCCTGTGTACGTATGTAAACCAGAAATAGGTGCAACTGGATTGTTTTCACACTTTTGGCCAAAAGGTGATTGATTATTTAGTGTGTTAAAACATTTTAATTTTGACAGTTATTCATAGTGTAATATGAAGAACTTTCAAAACATTTATTTATATCTCTCTTTGTTTTGGTCTTTTTTACTTTTCACCACTTTTTTAATCCTCGGTCATCTACTCTGTGTGTCACTCGCTCTCAGCAAACATGACATTTAAACATGGCATAAAAATATGCATGCTGCATGTGTGTGTGTGTGTGTGTGTGTGTGCTTTATATGGGCCGTCCTTTGTCCTGAAACGTATCTGTCAGACAGGACACACCTTGTTTCATGGCCCTCTGATAGCAGCACACTTATGGGTATGATTGTTTGCTCAGCGCTGCTCCTAAGGGTGTGCCTCCTGTTGATAGTCTGCCTCAGCACCCAGTAGGCTGTGACACCCTCACCTTGTAGGAGCCATGTTTCTGAGCTCTTACTTTGCCTGTTTCCTCTTTTTTTTTAATCCATGCAAATGTGCAACTCTCAGCATGCCAGAGATATGGAATGAGAGCTGAGTGTTTGCATACAGCTGTGTGAGTGTTGCAGGTAGACTACGACAGTGTGCAATGAAAAAAAAGGGGGAATTCTGTGTGTGAAATGATATAAAATGATGTTGATATTAATGCCAAGAGAGAAAGCAACACAAGTGTCTGCTTACATGAACAAGCTCTGATAAACACTTGTGGGTACACACAGTCGCTGAAATGTAAGGCGCGGCCGTTCTAAGGAATGTGCTCAAGGCATCTTACCACACCCAGTGTCCTTCTCTCTCTTTCTCTCTCTTTTCCTCCCTCTCTCTCCTCCCTCTCTCACTCACCTGGCAGCCACAGGTGTGCAGGTCCAGGCAGAGCCCAGGCAGCAGTTAAATCCTGGCCTGCATCTCAACTCACCTGACAGAGGAGTCTGCGTCATCGGAGACTATTTGAAACAAACTTTATCGACGTGTCTGTTCAAGCACAACGTCGACAGTGTGGTTTTATACATGCAGAGCATAGTGTTTATTACCAAGGTGTTAAGCCACCACAAGCCTCTGAAACAGCCTCAGAATCTCAGATCTGGTGACTCCAAACAGCCACAGTATATTGTAGGATTTAATTAACTTTCATCAAATTGTTCACTGACCTCATTCCCTGTGTGGAGGCATCTGTAATCATGTTTCTCAACTCATTTATTTGGGTTTTTCCTTTAATTTCCCCCCCTTCTATGTATATAATTATGTAGACAAAAAATGAAGCAGGTTCTGCAATGTGGCAATGAGTATTAAAGGCAAAGTTTGACCTCTAAAACTCTCTAATTAACATGTTTTATCTCCTTTGTTTTGTCTGCACAAAAAGCCAAATGTAAAAAACAAGATGTGTCACTGTGAGGCTGCCAGGGAACATCCAGACACTCTCAGAAAACCACTGTAACAAATAATCCTGCACATAATCACTCTTAAAGCCACAATGTGTCATTTTTACACCGTTTTTGTTGAGATAAAATAAAGGAGCCATTATTTGTTAATTAGTGAGTGACTGCTTGTAGGTGAATGTTACATTTGAACAGTTTCCCCCTTGTCTAGTCTTGATGCAAAACTAAGTTAACCAGCTGTAGCTTCATATTTACCATACAGACATGACAGTGGCATCAAGCTTCTCATCTAATTCTCTGCAAGAAAGCAAATAAGTGCATATTACAGAATGTTTCTTTAACGATAATGGTTTCTTATCAAATCATAGAAATTGAATATGGGATTGACTTGATAGAATACATTTTTTTTTAAATGAAATAAAATGTAATATTTTTCCAGAACAGCTACTGATGAAACTTGTGGTGAGATTGTTTTGTCTGCTGTTTGCAAGGTCAGCAAGAAGCTTTCACTCTCAAGTCATATGTTTATACCATCATGGTGTCAGTTTAATGCTGGTGCACCAGTTTGTTAGGTTCACCTACCTGGTACTAATACTTTTATCGTTAAGTTTTGAATGTATCATACAATATAATTCAACAGCACCACAAACTGCAGCCTCCAATATCTTCTCTAATATCTTCATGAAGGGAGACTTTATTTCAGGGACATGTTTAGCTGTCTTAGTTTTAGCAAGGTGTTCCTAAGGTGTATTATAATAAGTGTTAAGCATGGTATCATCCTCCTCTTTCAAAGAATTAATTTAAAAAAATATACATGTTTTCAAAGATAGATGAGAGATGTGAAACAAAAACAATACTTCTGTATCTCTGGAAATGGAGAGTAACTCAGTGGATCTGGAGTCAGACAACATCTACTCTTCACAGGTTGCAACTCATTATTATTTCAGGTCTTTTTCAAACCGAGCCAGACATGTTTTTTTGTCAGATTGGTATTTGCTATTTGATCATTTTCTCCTCGACCTGACTTTACTTAAAGACAGCTAATGTAGATTCTAATGTAACTTCAGTGCTGTAGAAAGTTAATACAGAGAGGTTTCACTGTGAATCTGTTCTTGTTTTGTCTCTCTCTTTCTCTCTCTGTCTGCTTCTTTGTGGCCCTGTGAGCTTTCCCAGCATGCTTTTCTCACGCTGTAATGTCACACCTGAGTATAAGGTGACTCTCTGGAGCCTGGGGCTTTGAGGTCATCTTTACACCACCGTGCCGGGAGGAAAGGTGCACACACGTGTCCACTTCGACGCTACACAGTGTAGGGGTTGCTATGTGTGTGTGTGTTGGGGGTGGCAGTGTGCACATGGACTGTCAGTCCAATGAGACGACACTACATTCCCATTACCACCCACCATATAATGATAGCTCCTTTTCTCTCCACAGAACAAGATCCTGCAAAATGATTCTTCTGTAACTAGTTGTTACTGAGTAAGAGACAAAAACATGATCCTCAAAATGTAAAACAACACTGTTCCAATGTATATCTGTGGGTGTGTGTGTGTGTGTGTGTGTGTGTGTGTGTGTGTGTGTGTGTGTGTGTGTGTGTGTGTGTATATGTGTGTAACCAAGAGACCTGATTACGTAATTGCCATTATGTTGTTACGACAGATAACACCTAAATAATCACTGTCAAGTCCTTCTAAATTAGATATGTCTTATGAGCCTGCCAAACCTGCATGTGTGTCTTATCGCGTGCGCGCGTGTGTGTGTGTGTGTGTGTGTGTGTGTGTGTGTGTCCCTGGTTTGGAGACTGACATTATGCATTATAAGTATTTCTTATTTCTAGGTGGGGCCTCATTGTGAACCATAAACAACTCAGGTAGAAGGAAAGTCCCCACAGTGTGTGCAATGTTTTTCATTTCTGCTAACGGAGTGTGTGCGAACTGGCTGCGTCCCTGCATACCTGTGAGAGGTGTTGTCATTTTTGATTTGAATGTTACGGTCATGAAGTGATGGTAATGGTTATTGAGGAAACACCACACATAGCTTTACAGAAAGCATATAAACCAGTTTAACACCATTGCTCCTGCTACTACAGATGCCACAACCTTTATTGCTGCTGCTGCTAGTTAACACTAAGGAGCTTGAAATAGCAGCGAATATTTCATGAGCATAAGAACTAACATGCAGACTATGCGAAAAAGGAAGAGGTCAAAACAAGTTTTACCATATTTCCGAGTAGAGGGGTGACACAGATTAGTGTTTACACCAATACCTCTCAGTTTTCCAAAAATGTCATATGTGGGTTTAAAGAAAAACACGGTAGATCAACAGGTTGACAGGACAGATGGAGGCACCAACGTGAGGTAATGCAGCGATGGATATCAGCCACAAAACTGACAAAGCAGTTAAAAATCAGCACGATGGGGGGAACTGGTGCCTTTTCAGTACGAAGAGCAGGATACATCTTAATTTCTTCACAATGTGTGGATATAAATTATTAGTTTAATACATCTGAGGGTACACGTACATGTATGTAAACTGGTGAAACTTTAACTTGTTTGTTTCTGGTTCTTTCCAGCTGGATAATTGGTTACACAACAGGTGTTTTAATATTAATGACACTGTTTTAACCTACATATTTTTCCTTTTTTTTTTAATACCCTAGCAAAGCCGGTTCCTCTGTGCTACAGGGGATAAGTTAAAGATCACATTTTGACTCATGTGTGATGGATCTAAGCATGTCCTGGCGAAGGCTCCTGCAGCAGCTGCTGTATTGAGAACTGATGAAAATTGACCCAGTTTGCCTACTCTGGGGAAACAGCAATGGCTTGTAGGAAATCCCAGAACTCCTTAAAATACTTATTTCCACCGTGTACCAAAGGATGCCACCCTTATGTTGAAATGGACTGCAATTATGTTCAGTTCAGCATGAGCGCTTATAGAAAACAATCAACTGTGTTATACTGCTCCCTGCTGGACTGGACTTTAATGTGCTGGCTGCAATCTGTTGCATCACACTCGCAATGATGTTACTGTGAATTAAACAAAAACTACACTAATTACTGAAATATAATTATGGATTAACATACAAGCATGAGGAAAAAGATAAATGTAGGTTGGGGTGAACATGAAATTAACCACAAAATAAGAAAAAAAAGTGCTGAAAATTAATTAATTAATCAATAAAATAGAATACTTGAAAATTTAAAAAAATGAATAAAGATTTAGATTTTACACTATTATTTGTTTTTTTTTTAAACAATATCTTTATTGGGCTTTATATTATGAACTAATTAACAATATATTCAACATAAAACAAACAAAAAGCAACATAGTCCCCCCAAATAAATAAAAGAATGAAAAAATAAAATAAATAATTAAAAATAAATATAAACACACAGCATACAGCTCAGCAATTCAGCACCACTGTCAAAATTAATTGGCCTTGTAACATCTGAGAAACTCAGTTAAAGGTGACCATATTCTCTCAAAATCCCCTCCTCTTCCTCTGACAATATAAGTAAGTTGTTCCAGTACAACACAAGATGCCATCTCCCCCACCCACATATGTATTGAGGGTACGTCCATTTCCTTCCAGTATAAAGATATCAACCTCCTGGCCTGCAGGAGTCCAAAGTCGATGAGTGTTGACTGACTTGAAGTGAAAATACAGTTCTCTGCAAATATACCCAACACACACATCCTTGCGTGAAGAGGCACCCTCACAGCCTCAATCATAGACAAAGTTTGTATGACTGATTTCCAGAACTTCTGTAATTTGGGACAGCTCCAAACACAGTGAGACAGAATACCCTTCCCTTCCAGACATTTGCTGCAGGTATCTGGGATGTTGGGCGACCAACGATTCAGCTTGGTCGGAGTGATGTAAGTTCTCATCAACCATTTATATTGGAGGAGTTTCATCCTTGTATTGATTGATTGAGTTTGGGCTTTTAAACATGCACTTTCCCAATCTACTTCATGTATATCCTCTTGAGGATCGGATCTCCATGCATCCAGCCTGTCAGTGGTGGTTTCCTTATCATGTGCCAATAGAGCTGCATAAAATAAAGAAATGTGACCTTTCTCCTCTAAGTTTTGGATGTGAGACTCTCCAGATGTGATAGCGGAGGTTCAGATATAATGTGTTTGTATTTTGATATGATGAAATGTTTTACTTGTAAATATTTAAAAAAAGGTTTCTTTGGAATGCCATATGTTTGACATAGTTGGTCAAATGTGAGAAGACTACCATCCTCATAGAGGTCTGCCACCTTCTGTACACCTTTATGTGCCCACATTTTGAAACCTCCATCTGCTCTTCCTGCCTTGAAGCACACGTTGCCCCATATACGGGAAAGACGTGAGATAGGAGGAAGATCACTAACCTATACCAAATATCTATGGTATTTTTAAGAAAAGGGTTGTTTGTTATTTTCTTTAAACGTTTGGGATTTGCAGAGTAAAAACACAATTTTAATGCAAGGTTCAGTACTGATGTTTGTTCAATATTTACCCAGGCTGGGGGTGTCTCAGTTGAAAAGTAAAACATGGCTGAGCCTAACTGCACAGACCAGTAATACCATTTCAGGTTTGGAAGTTTTAGCCCTCCTCTTTCATGTGGCAAGTACAGCAAGTGAAGTCTCAGCCTGGACTTTTTGTTATTCCAGATGAACGCATTAAAGATACTGTTTACTTCATCAAAGAATAGTTTTCGTGGCGGTAGAGGGAGTGACTGAAAGAGGTATAAGAACCTTGGTAACACGCTCATCTTAATCATGTTTATTCGGCCAGTTATTGATATGGGCATTGTCATCCATCTATCCAGAGTTGCCTTCACTTCTCTGATCAAAGGGTCAAAGTTTCTTGCAACAGTGGTTTCAACGTCAGGGGTAATTTTAATTCCAAGATACACAAATCCCTCGTATGCATTAATAAACGGGGTTTGTATGATTGGTTTTAGCCTTTCGTCCTTATTTAAAAATAGTATAGAAGATTTTGAGTCGTTTATAGTATATCCAGAGAATCGTCCAAATAATTCAATTTGTTGCATTAAGGCTTGGTATGCTGGTAGACAGCTTTGTTAAAAAAACTATCAAATCATCAGCATATAGAGCCACTCTGTGTTCTTGTTCTCCTAAACGGATGCCAGACAAGTCTGTCTGTGTTCGTATTGCCATAGCCAAGGGTTCTATAGCCAGTATGAATAGCATTGGTGATAGTGGGCATCCCTGGCGCGTGGAGCGTTCTAATGTAATTGGTTTTGAAACTATGTTGTTTGTTAAAATACTGGCCGTGGGTCCTGTATACAAAATCTGAATCCATTTAAGAAAGTTGCAAAAAGTTCCAAATCCGAATCTTGGCAGAACATTAAATAAATATGGCCATTCTATCCTATCGAAGGCCTTTGTCTTGTTTGTTAATCTATTCAGTCAGGTTTGGAGTTCCTCGAGTGATGCAATGTCTGACTATGAACTTTTTATTATCATTTTCATTTTCTGTGGTCAGTAAGGAAAGAAATCCCCCAACATGTATACCAACTTGTTATTAGATTTGGTTGCATGATGCTGCCTCCTCCCCTCATCACAAGGAGCACAATGGATGGAAAATGAAAGTATGATGTTAAGTTTCGTTTTCCAGAGTAAAGGCTGCTGTCAGGTGATGAATAGAGTCCCAGCAGCAGCAGCAGCAGCAGCAGCAGCAGGACAACACATAAACAAGTTGAACGTTGTTTCCTTTCTTCTACCGGAGAGTCATCAAACATCATGAGCAGATCTACAGGTAACAACTCATATTTTTGTGTAGTGCGTTAATATACTGTTTAGTTTGGTGCTTAAAATATATATACTTTGATCCATTTGGTGCCACCTCAGCATTTCTAGTGTTTGTTATTGTTTTATTGATAGCGTTGCTTTTACATTTTCACGCGATGTTAATTCCTACTGTACTTTCCAAAAGGCGAATGTGACTAAAAGAAATCTTTTTGGGGCTCAGAACAATCTCTTTAAAGGTGCAATGTGTAAATTATAGCCATCATTTTAGCTTTACGCATTCAAAAATAATCACCAATGTCACCAAAGTGTGTAGAGATATCTGAATCAACATGTCATAGATGTCAAGTGCTGCAGAGATATGAATTAGCATGCTGACCAGCTGGCCTGTGCTGTCCTTTCATTTAATGCTTTGTCCCTGATGGTTGATACTGAGTTACTGTAGCGTCCCAGATGAAGACATAGTGCCGCCCCAGCTAGTTGCCGTAACTTCCTTCAAACTTCGCTGCATTTTAGTTTCAAGCTGATATTTTTTTGATTTCGATTAAGACCAGCAGACTTTGAACGATCACTTACTTCGTGGCAGCAGGTGGTGTGTCAAAAATACACTCAAAGGCATTGGTAAGGAAGTGTGGTTTCAATTAATTCAATTCAATTCAATCTTTTTATTGTCATATGTACAGATAGAAAGAAGTTTCACCGCACAATTCTGGCTTTGCCCTTTTGCTTTCAATGCAGCTTCAGGATTTAAAAAAAATATAATGATAAATAGATAAATAGAAAAAGAAAGGAGATAAATAAACAGTAGCTATACAAGAAAAGCTATATACAATTCAAGTTATATATACAATTGAAGTAATAAGAGCAGTGGACCTAACACCCGCTGCCCATAGACTCATACAACTACCAGCTAGACCAAACCTGGACCAGCTGCTCCTGGCTAAAGTCCACTGGTGGGAGTGGATTAAATCTATGATTATGACTATGGGAATCAGACTCTGTTTGTGCCCACATCTTTACACAGACCTGATCCACATCTTTACACAGACCTGATCCACATCTTTACACAGACCTGATCCACATCGTTTCACAGACCTGATCCACATCTTTACACAGACCTGGCTCTATTTCTAAACCCTAGATCAGGCTACTGCTCCTGACGGACCACTCGGAGCAGACAGACAACAGGACTTGGTGCAAGTTGATGGACAATTTTCCCCCACATGTCGACCTTTTATTGTGAAGATGAAGACCGTATCATCATCTCTATCCTGTTGTTGTCATTGCAGAAATTTCAGAAATTCCCTACAGAATTATTTCCTGCATACACAGTTCTTATTTTATTCTATATTTATTCCTGAGCTACTCTAAATGTAAGTGTCTTTATAATGAATGCTCTATGTGTGTGTAGCACGAAAGGGATACAACTTTAATTTCGTCGTTCAACCCTGCGTTGTAAATGACAAATACATTAATCTTGAATGAGATGAGGCAACAGCTATACATTTTCAGGACATTACAGGGTGTACTAATGGAGGAGGAGAAATGCTATCCTCCACTTGTGTGGAGCAGGTGGCATAGCTCCATACGTGGCTCCTTTAAGCAGCAGCAGTGTTTGTTATTTCTTTCAGTGTTGTGGCATGGAGACCTATATTTTTCTGACTGTAAAGTGGTAAAGCCTTGACTTTTTTGGCACTGTCTTTTCTCATTGTTTTTTTTGTTTCAATTCATGCAGACTGGACTCCTGGGTTGTGGACGGAGATCTTTACGGAGCTGCTGGATGAAGACAATGAGCTGGACTATGGAGACCAGTGGACTCTCAACTTTAGCTACAGCCAGACAGACACAGTCACCACGGAGGAAAGGAAGAGGGGCTGGAAGATCTGCTGCCACTATGCATACGGAAAGTATGTACTGTATCAAAATGTACAACTTTAAACTACGGACAGAATTAGACATTTAGGTCATGGAAGATGCAAATGTGCTTGTATGAGTGCAGGTCAAATATACAACTTTATCAGAATTTCCTCATGCAACATGTAATATGATCATGAAATTATTTTGTGATGGCGTGAAGGATATGTGCAGGATTAAAACAGTGTCGTTCTGTGGAAAAACCTGGTCCTGCACCCTGGGCAAAGAGGGCAAATCATACTAGTTATTCAGAGGAGCACAGGTTGTGATTTAATCAACAAAGTTATGGGAATACTCACCCTTTTTAGATAGTAATGTTATTCAGACAGCTCATTTCAAAAACATTCACAACTTAAAAGAATAGGAGCTGAGCTGAGATTACCTGAGAAGCTCTGTGTCTCTAACTCCTATTTGCTGTCTTCTCATTTCACAGTTTCCGGTGTGCATCCTGCAGCAAGACCTGGCCCTCAGCGCGGGTGGTGGTGTTGTTCCGCTACCGGCTGCGTGGTGAGCGGGGGACAGTGATCATGCGGCCCTTTGGACAGGCCTGTCGCAGTTGCCAAAACAATGAGTTTGAACTCCCTGGTTTTTCCGAGGATGTGGTAAGAGAGGCCCTGCTCAAGCTGTTCCGCAAAATCCGGAAGAATTGCTACGGAGATGATGATGATGATGACGGTGATGATGGATCAACAAGCTCTGCCAAAGTGTGGACCAAACCTCATGAGGCTTCCCTGTGTCAGGCCTGCATTATGGGCATTTGCTGCCAAGAAGATGAGTAGAAGTGTGTGTCTGTGTGTGTGACATTCTTTGGTACTTTGCACAAGTGTGCTGAGTATTCCCATTTTTTATTCAGCTCTAAATTTGGCTAATTCAGCTAGCTAATTGTGTCAATAATATGCCACGGTATCATTGTTTCTACAGTAGATCTAAGGTGTATCTTTTTGTGGCTGCTAATAAAATCTTTAGTCTGACCATATTTTGTTTTGGTTGTAATGATTATTTAATGGGTTTATGTATGGAGGACAAGTGGTGGAGATTTAATTATCTTCTATACTTCTTTTTTTATTTTGTTCTACATTCCAGACTCAAATATTGTACTTTTTACTCCACAACATCTTTTTAATAGCTCTAATAACCAATCACTTTACAGATTAAGTTTTTACATACCAAACAGAACAACAGCTATAACAACAATCCAATCACCCAAGGGGTTGCTGGATCAGTGATTACGAGCCAAAAATGTTGGGAACTGATGTCATCTCATAATGGCCATTCATTATACACTGTTGCCCATAAAGTTGGAATAAAATGATTTTTTACCTCTTCTCATGAAATGATTGTGACAATGTGATTTATTCCTGATAAATAAAGTGTATATCTTCTCAACTTTATTTATCAAACTCTTCCAAACATATCACAGTGAAACTTAAACCACAATTAACCTTTAACTGTGTATTCAGGCTTTAACAAAATTGGGGGTATTGAACAATTATTTCAACTTCATGGGCAACAGTGTATTTTCACTCTGAGTATATCTTACTTAAAATATTTAAGTAAAAATGTAAAATCAGGTTTCCCTTTAGGGAGTATTCTTACATTGTGGTATTGCTGCTTTTGCTCAGTTACTGGATCTGAATACAGATTACACACAACTACAGGCACAGAAACCGATAAACTATCGATTATAGATAGATAGAGTTTAATATACAGTACATCAGGTACGGCCAACTCTTTATTGAAGTTATATGATTTTAGGGTAAAAACAAATAAATATGAACATCTATTTTAAAGTCAGTTTCCCAAACTTATGAAGTGTATGTCCAAACATAAACGTATTAAAAAGCAGGTAAAATATGATTTTATAACAAGCTAACAGAGAGAACACAATAAACCAAACAAACCACCCAGCCAACCCAGACAGCCGACCAATCAGGTGACCGCTCTCCGTGTGACAGTTGGAGCCGCGCATGCGCAGTCCGCTTTTCTCTCTGGCAGCCACAACAACACAGTGAGGCGCTCCGGTCAGTCTCGCCCCTCCGCGCTCACCAACACCAGCAGCAGCAGCAGCAGCAGCAGCATCGTCCCCGCCGGGTCCGGTGGCAGAGGAGAGGATGGTCCAGCGGAAAATGAGCCGGGGATGCGAATGACAGCGAGAAGATAATGGCCCTCGATTTACGAAGGTTCCCGAAGGTGCGAGTAGTGACCAAGTGAAGCGACCGTGTGAGTACCGTTAAATCGGCGGAGGTTTGGTGGAGGCTAACGTTAACACAGCGCGCTAATGTAAACCTCGGAGGGGGGAGAGCTAGCGTCGGCAGCGGCAGGAGGGTAAGGCTGCCTTGGGTGTTAACATTTTCCCGAGCAGCCGCGGGGGACCCGTTAACACCCGTGGTAAGAGCGGTTTTATCGGGCGAGCTGTGCACCTAACTAACACGGCGGCTCCCCGGCTGTGTCGGTGATTCACACAGACTGTCAGTGTGCCGAACAAAGGAGCTTTAACCGAGGGGCCGCATGGACAGAAACATGCAGAGAGAAGTCGGCTGCTGTTTGTTTTGTGCTCCATTTCGTGCTGACACACTTCTTCAGGGGTAACCACACGAGGTCTGACCTGAATATTTAGCTGATACACGGTGACCTAGCTAATTTTGGTGAATGCCGAAGACGAGTGCATTTGAAGTAACTTGCACTGTTACTCGTTATGTGGCTCTTCCCTGACTTTGGCTCCCTTATATAAGTTTTATGTCTCTGTCTCTGCAATCTGACATTGGTTTACACAGCAATATGATCCACCCATTCTTTGACTGAGGTGTTTGGGGTGATGTGTATTAGCTGACAGTAAGTTTTCATAGCTGTAATGGCACCATGGTGGGTGGTGTTTGTTTTAAAGTCTGCAGTAGTTATTGTATCAGAGCAGTAACTGTGGGTCTGACTTTAAGGTGCTGGCAGGTAGGGCTAAAATGCTGTGTTGTGAGTTTATGACCAATCATAGCTGGACTGTCATACATATCAGTGTATTATTGATATCTTGATATCAATAAGTCACCACCTCTGGAGGGACTGCTACCGGTAATTCTTTTAATTAGCTCTAAAAGGATTAGTCAAAAGCAATTTCAGTCTCAAAAGTGTGGATTTGCTGCTTTTCTCTGAAACTGGATGTCTTTGGGTTTTGAATGGTTGCTCAAGCAGAGCAAGGCTTTTTTAGACATCATCTTTGGCTTAAGGACATTTCATTGACCAAACAAGTAAGACGGTTTGAAAGTAATTGTTGTTCTTCTACAAGAAGAAATGGACATTTACACCATTAATCTGACTAAATCTATTTTCTTGATCACTTTGTGCCAGAAAACGCTGCCCAACACAGTTCAAATGTCTTGATATGTTCAACCAGCAGGCCAAAGATTGTCAATTTTAAATGACATAAACAAAGACAAGCAGCAAATCTTAATGATTGGTGTTGTTGCTTGGAAAGTTATTGAATAGCTGCAGATTGATTTTTCTGTCTTCTGTGTTATTGACAAACCATTTAAGCTCTAACCCCTTGTGTGTAATATATATATATAAATATATATATATATATATAAATAAAGAAAAGCACTGAAACAGTCACAACCAAAATATCATTATAAACTGTGGCATTTCTTGTAAAACTTTGTGATGTTTCATGGATGTATTGCTGGCTGGGTTTACAAGAAACCAAGAGGGCAGTGACTCAAGTTCTTGTCAATGGGGTTCATCAGACAGGATTTCCAGACAAGATTCATGTGTTTGGGATTCTTGAGCTCATGAGTCATAAAGTCTGGATTATCACATTGCCTAAAATGGAGAATACCATATGCATTAGAGGCCTGCTTTGTGTAGACCTGTGATATAAGTGTAACTTAAAATTGTTCAGTTTTAAACATACTTTTGTCCCTGGCTGGATTTAAGGCTAATAGGAAGATTGTCTTGTCAGCAAGGAGTGAAACACTTCCTCAGCCTCCCTCCACCTGACCACTGAATGACATGTAGGCTCAAAGAGCTTTCGTAATAGTGGGTAATTGCACCGTCACTGCCAAGTGCAAATAGCCTGCTACTTGCGATCCCTGAAATTCCAAAGTTCCTCCATGTCCCGACTTCCTGTCCTTATTTAGTATGAGAGACAGAGAGAGACTGGTGGAGATACACAGAGAAGTGAAGTGAACTGGAAGTAAACCAGGGTGCACAAAACAGAGAGCCAAGCAGACAGACTGACCTATTAACTATAGTTACCCCCCCTCCAGATACACACACACACGGACACACACGGACACACACGGACACACAAGGTCCGGTCTACTGCATGCATCACAGGAGCAGAACTTATAAGATGCTGGTTATTATTCGCCAGTGGTGGCAGCTTCTGCACAGCCTGTATGTCTCCGTCTGTCAGTGTGTGTTTTCCCTGTCTGTGTCCCTGTCTGTCACTGCATAGAAATGGGAGGCATAAGAGGGGAGGCAGCCAGCCACGTTATTCAAATGTTCCAGAGCCCGGCCAGCCAGCGGCCAACTGTAGCCGGGCTAAAAGAGGCTCTTTGTGAGGGCCAGACAGATGGCCATAGAATGAAGACTGTAATGATACCCTCAACGGCCCAATACACACACAGACACATGCACTCACATACAGACTGCACTCATTACGGCATGTATTGGCGTGTGTTTGTGTGTCGAAGTCAGGACAAACTGTGTATGTGTTTCTGTGTGTGTGAGAGAGCGAAAGACGGAGAGGTGGGAAGGATGAGGAAGGAAATCAAGCAGAACACATTGATGAAATGGTGATTATGTACAATATGTGACAAGAAAGACTGTTTGCTTGTTTCCCATATCTGTTCTTTTTCACTACACTGTTATTACTCTTGTTTTATTATATTTTGTGATATTGAAAATTCTTGTCATGCCAATGAAGAAAAGTGAAAATTGAGAGGAAGATAATGAAATGATCACGGTAACTTGTAATCTACAGGAGGTTTATAAGCTGTTGCTGGGAGAGTAAACTGTCGCAGCCATAGCTGTGATTCTTTGGTTTAGCGCCTGAGAGGGAAAGTAAAACTGGTTTTGGCCCAGGGTATTAGTGCTGCATGGTTTAACACACACTCAGACTCTCATATCTCCAGTAGCAGACAAGCATGTAAACAGCCCTAAAATATGCAAATTCCTCACAAATGCAGGCTAACTGGACTGGCAGTGGCCAGCTGTGGTAATATTGACCATGCCTTTCATCAACTGACTAACAAATCGATGGCTTGGATATCATTAACCTTCCCCTCTCGCCTGCCCTCTTTATAATCATCTCTCTGTCTTTCTAGCTTCTTTCTCTTGTCCCTCCATTTTTCCTTCTATTTCCGGTAAGATAACATCCTCGCTGCAGCACATCAACTGATCGATGGATGGACTGATTGATTGAGCGGCTCTCTGTGTCTCTTGTGTTCTATCTGTCTCCTTACTTCTTCACTGTCCGACATTCTTTTCTCCCCTTTATCCTAGCTTCACCAGCCTTTTTCCCCACATTTATTCAAATTCTTTCCTCTTCTCACATCCCTCTGTCCACCATCCTTTTCCTTTAATCAATCTTCCCCTCTTTCTGTTTAACTTACAGGGCAGGAAAACACTGAGCCATGTTGCTCTAAGTTGTGACCTGTGGTGAACGGGGGAGGAGGAAGAAGAGGAGGAGGAGGAGGAGGAGGAGGAGGGAGGCGCAGGCAGGTAGACAGGCAGACAGGCATCAGCCAGAGCTCCCATTAGGTGGCCCTTTGCAAGCTTGAAGCCATGGGCAACACAGCCACTAAGTTTCGCAAGGCCCTGGTGGGTGGAGACGAGGCCCTGGCCTGGCAGCTGTATGAGGGCAACCCTCAGTTCAGGGACGGCTTGGACCCGAATGCATCGTACGGAGAGCAGTACCAGCACAATACGCCCCTGCACTATGTCTGCCGCCACGCCATGACGCGTCTCCTCAGGTAAAAAACATGTTTTTCTGGTTTTGATTTGGTTGAGAATGTCAGAGATGCTTTGATTGAATCAGACAGTCATTTTTGAGGCTGCGGCTTGTCGTGTTGTTAAGCAGTTATCCAGTACAGTTACAAAGGCAGTTATGCAAGTGAGTCATATTAAATTGAATAACAATTAGCCGCATGTCAGCTTTAATAGATTTCAGAGTCACCATTTTCGTAATTGTGCTTTTAAGGCAAGTAATATGACTCCGCAGATAGTCGCAAATACTGTCAAATTATGTAAATGATGTTACAAGGTAAAAAGTCTCATTGACATATGTTAGACACAGAAAAAGTGCATTAGCCATGAGGAACATTGGCAATCAGGTGCAGTTAGACCCAACCAACACTGATTAACAAAATGGCAAATCACAGCCTCAAAATTGGCCAATTATTGCAATAAGCAACCAGGAGAGTCTCAACAAAAAAGCAAACATGAAAGGGACACTTCACCAATATTAAACATGAAATTCAGTGTTCTTGTCATGAGGAGTGCTACTCAGCCTGCAAAAACAGCTGTACACTGGTCTGCTGTGGTTCTGGAGGAGGCTCTCTGTAGTCTGAGTAAACAACGCTATGATGCCGTCAGAGTTATACTCAAATTTATATCAAAGCATGTGTTACAAACTCAGGACGCAGAGTTTGTAATCCCGCATTTGTTTAGACCTGGCCATGTCTTGAGCAGAGAGGGTCTAATGAAAAACACTAGTAGCACTGGGGACTAAAAGTCAGGATACTTCTGCCTCTGCTGTGTAGATGATGTTGACCGTTATTTTTAATCTCTTTCTTGCGAGTCCTTGAACTCGGTGAAAGTGCAGTTTTCAATCATTGCAGGGCCACTTTAGGCATGTGAACACATTTGAATTCACTGCGTGGTTACTGTGCTGTAAGGACTTTCTTTGCATGCATACTTGGTGTAAACAGGTGTACACACATGTACCAGCACCCTTCCCTTGGATAATGTCTCAAGAGGAAGAATAAAGGGGGAGTCACTGAGTCTGACACAACCTAAAAGCAAGGGGTCAAACTAAAGAAAAACAAAAAACAGAGAGAGCGAGACACCAGTGTGTCTTTTTACCCCCTGCAGGGATAATCAGGCTGCTGGCCATGACCAAGACAGCTGATTCAATGACTCAAAAGCGGTCCTCACCTCCTCCTCCTCCTCCCCCCCCCCCCTCCTCCCCCTTCTCCTCCTTGCACTCTTCCTCTCTCTTGCCCTTTCTTTCCATGATTATAGGGGGGAGGTCAGAGGAAGCTGTTTGAAAAGGCCAGTCAATTATCTGTGCATCTGCATGTGTGCACACACCACATATGTGTGTGTGTGTGTGTGTGCGTTATAAGGGGGGGAAACTGTGACTCCACAACTGCTTAATGTGTCCGAGTCTGTGAATGTAACACAGTGAATCACGGTGTGCTATTTGTGTCCCTTCCCACTAACCTATAATGGACCAGAGAGGCGTGCTGAACGCAGCGCTCTGCTCCTGATAAGTATCAGAGGAAATGCTTCTTTGTTCCAAGAGCTCGATTGGACAGAGGCAAGCAGATAGACGACCGAGAAATCTCAGACAAAATAAAGACTCACAGAGGACAAGCGTGGGATGGTAGATGCAGAGTCTGTTTTTTAGATTATTTTTAACATGTGTCTGCTTCATGTTTATTCTCCTCTAGTTGCCTCCATGGGTTGGATTGGCTAGTAACCCCATGAGATGTGCAAACTGCGAAATCACAAGTAGACCGATTACTGGAAAAAATGGGGTGTAGTTCAGGAAGTGTAACCCTTCCCCCCACAACAACAGAACACAGTCTCAGAAAAATGTAAATAACAACTGTGACTTTGTTACTTATTGTGGACAACTGATTTTCTGTTGTTTGGAGAAGGCCAAGATGTACAGCAGATTTATTTGTCAGCATAAAACAACTATCTTCACGCTATAGGGCGTGTTTGGTTCTTTTTTGGTCACACACGACAAGCGAACTCAAAATTTTAGAGTTAATTGTACCCCCCCTTTGAGGTCTCCTGTTGTCATCGAATCGCCATACGGTCTGAACAGCTTTGGTGCTCCACAACTGCGGCAAAACATGTGCCCCAAGTGGCCTGTTGTTTCTAGTAGACTGATATTAGTGCCATCCATCCTCAACATGGGTCTTTGTGGGTGTGTGTGTAGAAGTGGGGGGTGCTGGGTTGTAGTTGAGAGGGGAATAATTAGTGATTATTGCTGTGTGGGTGAATTGGCAGTGCACTGTCATTAGTGGGAGGCTGCAGGGGTTTGTGGCTGACAGGATAAAAAGGTCAAAAGTGGAAGAGCCGGACAGCAGTGGAAGAATAGGCTGAAAGGCTGCACAATAAGGAAACATTCAAACACTAATTCAATAGTGGCTGCCGCTGTGCCCAAATTGCAGACGGAGCAGAGAGGGAGAGGTTTTACAACATTTTTTGTATGTATTCAATCAGTGGAAATCCAATGACATCCTATTATTTTCTTCTGTTTTGTTGAATTTGCATTAGTGAGAGGGCTTCTTTCAATTGCACCGCTATTCATGTTATACCACTGAGTAAAAACAGAAACCGAGTTTTGTCCACAGTTTAATATGCAGCCACCATAGGGTAATGTAGAAAACTATGTCAAATGGGAGAAAGACAATAGACAATGCAAAAGGGGCATTGTGAGGGGGTGGGGGTGGGGGGGGACAAGTTTAGGATACAACAAGGAGAGATGGAAGTTTTAATGGAAACGCAGAAAGAAACCAGAAAGAGGAAAAAACAGAACAGGTGGAGCCAAATGAAAGAGCAGAACGCTAATCAGTAAATGGAGGTTTTGACAGACAAAGAGCAGAGAAACTATTTACTAAACAGAACTGCAACCACAGCCTGACTTCCAGTGCAACTGGCACATCCATCATCGTGTGTGTGTGTGTGTGTGTGTGTGTGTGTGTGTGTGTGTGTGTGTGTGTGTGTGTGTGTGTGTGTGTGTGTGTGTGTGTGTGTGTGTGTGTGTGTGTGTGTGTGTGTGTGTGTGTGTGTGTGTGTGTGTGTGTGTGTGTGTGTGTGTGTGTGTGTGTGTATACACCCGCCAGCCAGCATGTCCATTATCTCAGAGATGTTAAACAGAAGTAGTCAATATTCTGCCATCTCTCTTCTCCTCCCTCTCTTTGCTCCTCTTCTTACCCACCAGCACTCATCTCACAATCCACCTCACCATCATACTTTATCCTCATGTCATCTCCACTCATCCCTCCATCTACCCCCTCCTCCACATATGTCTCTCTTAAGTATGCTTCACTCTGCGTCTGATTTAAGCTGTCTTCGCGTTACAGCTCTTTCTTCTCTTTCCATCTCACTTCTGAGCTCCTCTGAATTTGTTTTGTCCTTATTCCTCCTTCTGTTCTGTTCAATCCCTTCGCTCTCTCCTGCATCGTATAGGTCCTTCCTGTTCAGTAAAGAGGGGAACCCCAACAAGCGCAATGTCCACAACGAAACGTGCCTCCACGTGCTGTGCCAAGGCCCGCAGATCCTGCTGCTGTCAGAGGGAGCGCTGTCGCCACGACTGGCCCGACCCCAGAGGGACGAGCAGCGTCGTGCAGACTGCCTGCAGGTACAAACACCTAGAGAGAGTAGTTCAGAGTACAAGCTCGCATAAAAAAGTGTATTGTGTAGTTGTTGCCTTCGACAAAGTTGACTTACAAATAATGTTGTGGTTGTGCGTTTGTGGGTTTCCCCGTTGCCAGATGATCCTGAGCTGGACCGGAGCCAGGCTGGAGGGAGGCCAGTATGAGAAGGCCAATGTCAATGCCACCGACAATCACCACAGCACCTGTCTGCACTATGCCGCCGCCGCAGGCATGAAGAGCTGCGTGGAGGTGAGCGCGCCAACCACCAAACTCACCCGAGGATGAACTTTTGTTTTCTGCATGGCAGATCTATCTGTGAGGCTGGATTTTACAGCCAGTAAAATCTGTAGACAATATTATGCCAGCCCTTGAAGCAGGAGCATCTGCTTTGTGTTTTATTACTGTCAGATCCAAGTAGTGCTTCCTCTCTTGATTTTCATGTTTGTTTGTTTTTTCAGTTTAGGAATTAGGAAGTAAATCCAATTCTTGAATCGAAAGAAAGGCTAAATTCATATTACGGGCAGACTGGGGGAAAAATAACCCAGATATCATGTTTTCAGATAAGACGTTTGAACACATTTCTCTTCACCTCTTCAATCCCACTCCTTTTCCCCGCTTCTATTCACCTCTTTCATAACTAAAATCTGTCCACACCTCATCTTTCTCCATTTTACTAAACATCCTATTGACTTTTGTTGTGTTTGCTCCCTTGCCATTTCTTTTTTTTTTTCTCCCTCTCCCTTTGTTGTCACTGTCTACTTCCCTTTCTCATATTTCTTTTCCATTTTTACAATCACATCTTTGTTTTCTCTTTCTCTCCTCTCTCCTTCCTCCTGTTTTCTCTTTGTCTGCTCCACTTGCTCTTGCCTCTCGCTTCCTTTGTTGTCTTTTGTTGCAAGTTCCTTCAATTTCTTGTTCCTCTCCATTATCCATTCCTGTCTTTTTTTTTTTTTCTTCTCCCATTCCTTTTGTTCTCCCCTCTCTCCCTCCTCGTCCCTCCCTATAGCTGCTAATCCAGAGCGAGGCGGACCTTTTTGTGGAGGACGAGGACAAGTTGACGCCATGTGACCATGCCGAGCGGCATCACCACACCGAGCTGGCCCTCAGCCTGGAGTCACAGATGGTTTTCTCCTCCTCTTCAGCTCAGCAGTCAAACACAGACACACATGGCGAAACCAACCTGCTGCAATATAAGGAGGTGAGACCACAGTTATGAGATCTGGGAGTTTCTTGCTGGCCGAACTCTTAAAATTAATGTGCTATTTTTATGTTGTTTCAAGTGAACGCATCTCAGTAGGTCAGTGTTGCAACTTTGAAACAATGAGTCCTCTGTTTTACTGGTGATGTAACTTTTCTGATTTCTGTTTTGCTATTTTACGTAGAATGATTTTATAATGATAATTCAGGTATTTATCATGCTAATTTCATCTTTACTCTCTTTACAACAAGGACCACAATGGACGGTTGTGACTATGTTAGTGTTAATGTTCCCCCCCATCATGTCAAATACACTAATCTTAAATCTATGTCAGGTGGCTACAATTTCATGTAGAAAAAGCCAAGAATATTAAAATTAATTAAATTTAAACTTTTAAGGTCACGGAAGCTGTTCTAAATAGTCATGATAAAACTATGTGTGCCAGGCATCAGCTTGTGTTTACAGAGGGAAATGTGATACAGGCATAACTATTAACACAGTTAACACCTGCTGTTTCTTAAACACTCTCACATACGGAGAAGCAGATAGAAAAAATCATGTGAAGATGTAAAGGTAGATGATAGCACTTCTCAAAGACTCAGAGCCTGATTCTTACCATTCTTACCATTCACCTTCAAATGTCACCAATTTGTTGTCAATATATCTTCTTTTTCTCACAAAGTTATCTCATCACAACTTGCACTGCTTTCTACCAGTCTAGCGGTACAACTATACACATGTACACACGCCGTCTCGTGTTTCTCGGGGTTCTAGTCAAATAGAGGGCGCCAGCACAGGCTTCCAGCAGCGGCTGCTGCCAACTGATAGCGGTTTGATCTTACATCCTGCAGCCAAATCTATGCTAATACTTAATCTCTTTTCCACCACCACCAACCCCTGCTCTCTGTCCTTTTTCATTTTTCTTACACTATCTTTTTCATTTCCTCAAACATATCTCAATCTCATACTTTTCTCATTTTTGCTAAATAACGTTGTCCTCTTTCTCTGTCTGTCTTAACATTTCTTGGCCTCACCTTCCCTTTCTCTACCTCATCACTTCCTCTTTCTGTCTTTCATTTCTCCCTCCTCCGTTTCTCTGTCTGTATCCTCCTAACATTTCTCCCACTCTATCCTTTCAGCCCTATGAGGGACTGAAGCTTCAGGACCTGCGCAGGCTGAAGGACATGTTGATCGTAGAGACGGCAGACATGCTGCAAGCCCCCCTCTTCACTGCTGAGGCCTTGCTCCGGGCGCATGGTGCGTGTTTGTCTGTCATTCACTAGACCTTCACAAACCCTCACAGCACCATTGTGTTTGCAACGTTTAGAGAAAATTCAAAACTCGAAACTAATGTGTGCAACCTCTCTAGACTGGGACAGAGAAAAGCTCCTGGAAGCCTGGATGTCAGACGCTGAGGGCTGCTGCCAGCGCTCAGGTGTGGCCATGCCCACCCCGCCACCCAGCGGATACAATGCCTGGGACACCCTACCCTCACCCCGCACTCCCAGGACCCCACGCTCACCCCTCACGCTCACCCTCACCTCCCCAACCGACAGCTGCCTCACACCTGGAGAGGAGAGCCTGTCAATGGTAAGGAGTGACCTTTTTATCTGGCATCAGTGTTTAAATTAACTCTTGAAAATCTAATACAATGACTGTGGTAATCGTGACTTTTATTGGTTTGCTTCATATTTTACAGACATTGATGTCATTTTGTCCATTCCCTCCCTGTGTGGCATTATGAATAAAAATATCAGCATATACAGTATATTGTAATTTGTTAGGTACTATTGAGGCACTGTTAAGTGCCAGGTAACCTCTGAATATTATGTGATGTGTTTTATCCTCTGTCTCCGTGCAGTGTGGAATCTGTCTCTGCTCTATCTCGGTGTTTGAGGATCCAGTGGACGTGTCCTGTGGACACGAGTTCTGCCGAGCTTGCTGGGAAGGGTACGCGCCTGTGTTTGTTTGTGTAAATGTTCCTGCATATTTCAGTATGTTTAAACATTTATGCATCAATTTTCCTGTGTGTTTTTCTCAGGTTCCTCAATGTAAAGATTCAGGAGGGGGACGCACACAATATCTTCTGCCCGGCCTATGAGTGCTACCAGTTGGTGCCGGTGCATGTGATCGAGAGTGTGGTCTCTAGAGAGATGGACCAGAGATATCTACAGTTTGACATCAAGGTAATAAAAAAAACATACAGATGCAGTATATTGATTCTCGTGACGACTCACCACAGCTAAAGGAGTGCTTTTCTGCCAACTGTAAATTTAAGTCGTGTGTTTCTGATATATGTCCATTTTTTGGTGCCAAAGATAATGAAATTTTCTTACTTTCTGTGTGTTATTCCTGTATTGTGTTCACTTCTGCTCTTTGCATTCCCTCCTGTCTTCTGTCCTGTTCTTCCTCTTTTGCTTCTATATCCTCTCTCATTAATCTGTGTCTTCTGTTTCTCTCCCATCTGTCTCCCCCCTCCTCCCTCTCTCCCTATTGCAGGCATTTGTGGAGAACAATCCTGCCATCCGCTGGTGTCCTGCTGCCCGTTGTGAGCGGGCTGTGCGGCTCACCCGACCAGGCCCCGGGGACAGTGACTCACAGAGTTTCCCCCTGCTGCCCTCCCCAGCTGTCGATTGTGGAAAGGGTCACCTGTTCTGCTGGTAGACATCATCATTTTTCAGCCATATGCACACGTACATCACTACATAAATACAAACATTTAACACACAAAAGTGACCTGAAAACTTAGACGAGGCAACTATTATTTTTAACTACATGTTTGTTTCAAATGAAATTTTCTGTACCTTCTTCTTACTTTTATTGTCCAGCTCCTCTTTCTAGTAATGAGTGACTGTTGTAATGTTGCTTTAGTCTCATTGTACTCTCACTAATCTCACCTAATTCTCAACCTTCCCTGTCTGCAGGGAGTGCCTTGGAGAGGCCCATGAGCCATGTGACTGTGAGATGTGGAGGAACTGGCTCCAGAAAGTCACAGAGATGAAGCCTGAGGAGCGTAAGTCTCTTCTTGTATTGAGGGTCATTTAGCTGCAACTCAATCAGCTGGTGCCACAATGAGGCAGATAACAGAAGCTGTCATGACTGCCTACCTGGATGTTTCTAATATATTATTATAACTAGTGGCAGGTGTTCAGGTTATTGATCTTTGCCAAAGTCGTGTGCTGGAGGGGTGTATCTGTGGGGCAGGTGCTGGATAATTGAGATATTGCTAATGTGTTTGTTTGTTCGGGCTGTCAACAGTGGCAGGTGTGAGCGAGGCCTATGAGGATGCTGCTAACTGCCTGTGGCTGCTGACCAACTCCAAACCGTGTGCCAACTGCAAGTCACCCATTCAGAAGAATGAGGGCTGCAACCATATGCAGTGTGCCAAGGTATACACATTATTCTCTGTCAGATGTGTGTCAACATTTATATAGAAAATGAGTTGTGGCCACTGACTTTTATTCATTTTATGCTGTGTTTTGATTAGAAATATGACACTCTGCTCCCTCTCTGCAGTGTAAGTATGACTTCTGTTGGATCTGTCTGGAGGAGTGGAAGAAGCACAGCTCATCAACAGGAGGCTACTATCGCTGTACTCGCTATGAGGTTATCCAACAGCTAGAGGAGCAGTCCAAGGAGATGACTGTAGAGGTATAAACACACACACACACACACGCTCACTCAAAAAACAAACGCAGAATACACACTCTCGCTGAATATATCCACACAATCACTCACGTACTTGCTCACATTTCCACCTGCAAGAACCTCTCAGTCACCTGTCGGATGATTCATGATTGATGCACGTGTTCACATGACCTACAGCATTTTATGTGCACACGCACTGACACATGCACTGAATGAAATAGAGCTGCATTTTTTTACAGGCAGAAAAGAAGCACAAAAGTTTTCAGGAGCTGGACCGTTTCATGCACTATTATACTCGCTTCAAGAACCATGAACACAGTTATAAGGTAAATATTACCTATGCGTACACATGCATTTGTAGCAATGCAAAGTTCGCCTGAATTTCTAAAATGCTTCTTGAGACATTTGTTACAATCTGATAATCTGATGTGTAATTTCTCTTCACGTCTGTTAGTTGGAGCAGAAACTGCTGAAAACGGCTAAAGAGAAGATGGAGCAGCTCAGCAGAGCCTTCATTTGTCGTAAGTCTGTCTTATACTGAACTCAGCCTGTTGTTAGTCAGCTGTGTGTTTTACATGTTTTTACATGCGTTAATCCTATCTGCACTATAACACGGGCTGGCCTTTCTGCTACAGGAGGCCGTCAAAGACTTTTGAGTGTTTTATTATGCTCAACAATACAGAAGATTGAGACTACACCCAGTTTTTACTCCGCTGGCTTTTTGTGTGTTTGTCCTCTCGTTTCCAGGTGAAGGCACCCCTCCAGACACACGGTTCATAGAGGACGGCGTGTGTGAGCTGCTGAAGACGCGACGTGTACTGAAGTGCTCTTACCCATACGGCTTCTTCCTGCAGCAAGGCAGCACCCAGAAAGAGATATTTGAACTCATGCAGGTAATCTAATACATATCTGTGACATGCAGGCGTCCTCTGTAAGAACAAGACTAACAACTTTAAAGCCCCTCCAGTGATCCCTACAGACTGCTGTGTTCATTAGACCACATGGGGCTAAACTGGTTTGAACAAACGGAGAGCTGTTAGTAAAAACTGTGACTATTGAGGTTTTGTATTTCTAAGATACAAATTGGCATTTTGCCCCGAGGGTGAAGCTAGATGACAGGTCAGGGGGTCAACAAAAGACAATGAAATCATTCTCATCCTCTCAGGACCGTGAATATGGCTTGTAGTTTATTCAGATACTATGTTGTTGTCTGTCGTCGTTAGATACAAAATACCCTGCACATCATGGGTTTCTTTTCATTCTCTTAATGTTCCTCAGACACAAAGCTCCATTTAACACACCACTTTTCATAATATGTTAAGATTTGACCTGAATTCCAAAGTGTTGGTGCATCGTATAATCTGTTTGGTATAAAGTTCACTGCTTCTGTTTAACTAATGTTTTGTATTCTCATTACAAAGCACTAATCTACTGTTAAGGAAACAAGATTTTTGACTTTGTAAGATAATTACCTCACATTCTCTGATAAGATGGCTCACTTGTGGTAACTTGTGTAATATTTGTTTTGTCATACAGGGTGTTGAGATTGTAGTGATTGATATTAACTCAACTTAAGCAGTGCAGAGCCTCGGAGAAATGTCTGAACTACCAGAGGTTTATTTTGAGCTTAGACACTTTCAGAACAGACTTAAAATTGGATGTCTGGATGTTGGAAGTCTCCTGTGAGATCTCAGCTCATGTCTTATCTGTAGTAGGAGTTAAATACAAGTCGCAAATCCCTTTTTTAAATTTGAATTTCTAATCTCTGAGCAGAAGGCAGGAAGTCAACATGTCACCTCTGTTTCTTCTCAGACTGATCTCGAGATGGTAGTGGAGGATCTGGCTCAGAAGGTCAACCGGCCGTACCTGAGGACGCCCTGCCACAAGATAATCAGCGCGGCCCGTCTGGTGCAGCAGAAGAGGCAAGAATTCCTGGCATCAGTGGCCCGTGGCGTCGCTCCCAATGATTCTCCTGAGCCTCCCCGCAGGAAGTATGGACAAACCTGATCACGCATACTCGTACAGTACAAGTTTTGTGCACTTCTTCATCCCTCCAAAGGGCAGGGATGAAGAAGACAAAGTAAAGGTATCAAAACTGAATGTTAATGTAAAGTTATCTGCGTCATGTTAGCAAACATTCTTGTGTTTGTGTTTGTTACAGTTACCCTGGAGGATCATGGGACTGGGAGTACCTTGGCTTTGCCTCCCCTGAGGTACAGAAAATCCTCTTGTCACACCAAACACTGAAACACTAACTTTTTTTGTTCAGCTAACGTTTCGGTTCATGCCCAGCTAATGCTATTCCCTTAACCTGCGCTTAGTGACCTAAGTCATCTAATGCATGACTACGGCTGCAGCTGACGTAGTTTGCTTGTGTGTGTTAAGATGGGGAGTCGTCACTCTGTACTGGGAGCAGGAGATCAGAGAGACAGACAGTCGCAGGTAATGCATCATAGCTCCTGGCATTTTGTGCATACGCATGGGCTTGATTCTGTTTTCTGTGCTTAAGATTTTGAACCTGCTCAATATAAAATAGACATATAGTGAACGCAGCTTTTAGAGTTGGCATTGTAATAACCCACCTTTAATCACTCTACACAGGATTATGCTGACATCCAGTACCGTCGCAGACACAGGCCACGGCGCAGAGGAGACATGCTGAGTCTGCATAACCTCAGAAGCAGCAGCAACACACCAGAGACCAGCAGGAGGAGTGACAACACAGGTCTGGCAAACATGCTAATGGACTATATAATATGCTTGTGTAAAGCCAATGTTTTATACATTCTATAGAACTCAACAAACGCTGCACTGTACAGGTAACATTTACGTATAGCACCGTATACAGCAGACAACAGATTTTTTTATAGCAATAAATTTGCACAAACTTTTGATCTTAATCCAGCTCTGTTCTTTGCCTCCACCTATAAATTTTGACCTGGCACTAAGGCAGACAACCAGCAAATGGGATTTTAAGTTATTGCTCCATATATCTGTTCTGGTGGAAGCACACAGGGGCATTGATCACTAGGATCAATGGGCAGTCAAGCTATACAAAGCCCCCCTTGTAGTAATGCGACATTTTGTGTTCCAGAAGGTCCAGAGAGAAGTGAGGGCCGCAGAAGAGCGCTGGGCTCGCTGGATGAAGATGACCCAAACATCCTACTGGCCATTCAGCTGTCCCTTCAGGAGTCCCGCAGAGAGCGAGGCCTGGAGGGAGGGATGGAGGGGAGAGTGGAGCTGGAGCGTGGACTGGACAGAGGGCAGGAGAGGAGGCCAGGTCCCGCTGGAGACCTGGGTGATGTTGCTTTGCACTCTCTCAACTCAGACGGTCCTCCAGGAGCCAGAGGCTCCTCCTTCCCCACTTCTCTCCTGGATCCCCCTCGGCCCCCAAACAGGACAGACTCCACCCCCCAGCCTCCCACATCGAGCTCCCTCCCGCTGCCTCCCCTCCCTCCCCCGCCTCCCTCCCTCAGTGCAGAGCTGCTGGAGCTGGGAGACAGCCTTATGAAACTGGGGAACATAACCACTCCTTATGACCTGGACGCGCACACACAGGAGCAGCTCTGCTCACACCACACATACAACCACAGCACACTCACCGCTCCCTACACCAGTGAACCCGCTTACAGCGACTGCAGCCATAGACAAGACCAGAATGCACTCATCACTCCATTCGACCATATCACCATCACAGATCCTCGCTATGACAGCAAAGAGCAGAGTTACTGCCACTCCAGCGGTTATTTGGCTGAGGCTGAACACACTGCCTCCTGCGCACTTGAACGCACCCAAAACCCCACCCATCCTAGTCCATATAACCGGGAACACGCTGCCACGTATGACGGCACCCCAAAACCAGACAGCTCTTACAACCCCTGCCCAGAACACAGTAGCTCTTACACTCAGGAGCGTCCTGCCGCCTACGCTCTTGAACGCCCACCCAAAACAGACCCCCAGCCCCCTGCCCAGTTGTGCCTCCCGTCTCCAGAGCTCGAGCCGGAGCTGCTGCTTTCACCGGTGATCCCCCCGGGGGGCCCTTTCACCCCTAGCGACCCTCAGAGTCTGGAGGCCCTGGACCCCACAGCCAGTGCCCAGCTGCTGGACAACATAATGGCCTGGTTTAACAACAACATCAACCCCCAGAACAACCCCCAGAGCCTGGCCCTCATCCCCTCCCCACCCACCACAGAAACCGACTCCTCCCCTGACACACACACTGAGACTGAGTCTGAGGGCCAGACCTCCAGGGACGTTACCCCCGCCCCGATCTGGCAGCCCCTGGAGGGCAAGCCAGAAGAGGACGGAGGGTCGGCGAGTCCCCGTCTAGGTGCTGCGAGCGCAGAGGACCCGAAGGCGTTGAGGCCCAGCACTCTGGACCTGGAAAACAGAGAGGCTGACGAGGAGAGTGTGGATGCAGGGTGTGTGGCTGACCTGTCGCTGGACGAAGCGCACACACACCCGTGCTCACACTCCCAACGTGGAAACAGTCCCGCACACACTGCCCCGGCCACAGAGAGAGACTTAGACCTCATCCTTCAGTTAGAGGGCGACCAATCACCTGAGGAGTGGGAGGAACAAGTACACCTGGTGTGACTGTGACAGAACGATGTGGACAGGGAAGTTTGAGCCAAATACAAGAAGAGAGAGGAGAGAGAGTATGAAAGAGGAAAGAATCACAGACTGGGAACACTAGAAAGAAGCACTGATGGAAAAATATAAGATAGAACAGTGATGCCTCAATGAAAGATGTAGGTCTTTGGGAGTTGAGCGTTTACTGTGTGTATTATACTGTATCTAGAGAGGACATAAAACCCTGCGGACTTTGTCCAGTAAAGATGATGTCATACGCAGTTTAATTTTTTTTTTTTTTTGAAGTGCTTTTGTCTGCTCTAAAAACAGACAAACTATTCTTGGACAAAAATGAGTGTTTAAAACAGAGTACATCGATGGAAAGCTACTGATATCATAACACATAAAATGCTGCACAAGTTTTTATTTGATTTTATTTTATTTATTCCCTCCCCTCTGTATATTTGTCTCCTCAGTTTGTCCAGGGTGAAGCTTTGGTGCTGATCATGCTAAAATCCAGACTTGCCTCATGCATCCACACTTGATTACCACACTGACCCAACCACGAGCCGGTTCAGAGCTCCTAGAGCCAAATATGATGAGAAGCGTAGGCTTGGAGCATGTTTAGCGTACTGTACAATCAGAGGGCCTAATTCTGACTTTTGGACCTTCATGCACACTGTGCCTGCTTTGTTAGAAAGCCAAGACACTGCTGATCGTTCCCTTTGTTTGGCTGCAGAGAACGGTGACACTACAACATGCTTATCTGGATTTTATGAGAGCGGTAATTCTGTTGTAATTCTCCAGTGATCACAGCAGAGAAGCTGTCTTGTCCCTGTGCACAGGGGTCAGTCAGAAGTCAGTCTCAGATCTAGAGCAGCGCCCTTTAGAGTCAGAGGGAACTCGGTGTCTTGCTGAAAGGCACTTTAGCATCATGTGATGGGTGCTGTTTGTCAGGGGGACTTGAACCCTCTGTTTTCCCTGCGCTCTTGCACCACTCTGCCACCCAATCCCAATGTTGCTATATTGAACAGTTGCTTTGGCTCAGTTTCAATGTGCAAAGGTATCAGAGCATTACAGCACTGTGTTCATCTGTGAGTTTTAATCACTAATGTAGTTTAAAATAAAACAGCTTTTGCCAAATAACAGTAAAAACAGTACTTCTCATCAAAACAAAGAATTCAGTGGTCAATTTCCTCAAGATTATTCAAATAGGAATGATAAATATAATGTGTAACTTATGTAGAAGTCAGTATGACATTGGAATAATGTAGAGTAAGACTGACATTTGGTGTTTTATTCAACAATACTAATAATACATTACTATGTTTATATAACCTTTTAGAAAAGTGATTTTTAAAACGTGATTCACATGAAGTAGGATATGTCAATCACTGGTAGGTTTAATCATCTAAAATACTTAGATGTCGGAAAGCAATTTACTGTAATAGACACTCAGTATGTTGCAGCATTTTCAGATTTTTACACCTCAGTAGCCGTTTTGTTGCAACCAGTTGAATGTTAAAATAAGGACAAATGTTTGCACACGTGCTGCATTCATTCACTAATCTGTACGTTTAGTAATGAGTAGTACGAGGTGTCTGCGTGAGTTCAGTGTTTGTCTCTTTGCACATTGAAACTGTTGAGAAAACTGAGCCAAAGCAGTCAGTCAATACTGTAAATGGAAAAACTTAGTTTCTTTTTTATATCATATCTGCTCCACTACTGATGGCTCGTGCAGTGTGCTGTTGATAGAAAGGAGACGGGTCGGCTTCTTACTGTAATGTATCGTTTTTTTATTCCTTATTATAGAGGTGAAGTTTCTTAAAGTTGAGACCAGAGTTGGTGGGTCTGTGTGCCTTTTTTGTTTCAATCGTATTTGTTTATATGTTGGTATTTATTAGTGTCATTACTTTTTAAACATGCTCAACAAAGTTACTAGTGAAAGATAATGGAGACCACAGCACCGTACTCTGAGGCTTTCGATGCACATTACTGTTGTTTGTCCACACACCCCAGGTTTGTTTTAGCAGTGCCCACATTTTGGCCATTTGTCTTGGAACAAAACTGCTTTAAAGCCTCATGAATGAATTGATTTTGTCAATTATTTACACTTAGAGTTTCCACTATAATTAACAACTCACTTTATCTGACAGTTGCTCAAATGTCGTTGGCCTTTCATTTTCTTATCATTATTATTATTATTATTATTATTATTTTTATTTTTTTTAATTTTAGGATCTTGAATCTTGATCCTGAGTTGTCATTCAGCCTTTTATCTTAAACCTTTATTGCCCAGCTGTAATGTTTACAAGAGAATTAAACACTGCCTGTTGTGCTAAGATAAGATTTGGTGCTTTAGGGACTGAAATGATGATAATGGAGTGTTTTAATCATACTTTCATGGCAGGTCAAACCAATGTAAAAGATATCTTGTCTACACGCAAATTCATATTTTGTTTAAATTTCCCCTTCTACTTTACAAAAGTAACCAGTTATACTGAATGTGATACGCAATCAAAAATGCATTACCTATAACTGATAGTTTGGGTTTTAAGCTTGTTTAAAGTGTGAGGTCTGCGGTGCTCCACTGAAGTGATCTTGACTTTAAAGCCCTAAAAGAACACAGTTTTCCTCTCCGTACTGAACACTAGACTGTGAAGGTGCTGACAAAGACATTTCATAACGCAGACTGAGATGTGAGGGCAGCCGGTGACGGCTGGAACATTTGAGACTTTGTTTCCTGAGGAATGGCTTGTTTGACAAGGACTGCACACATTTACTTTAGGTTGCATGGCTGCAACGCAATGAAAGCACTGAGATCGGGGTCTTTTAATTTGCACAAGCATGCTGTTAATATTAATCCAGTGCTGCCAGGGCAAGATGTTGAGGGCTGATGAGTGCAGGTTTTATTATTATTATTATTATAATTATTATTTTTTTTTTCTTTTCAGTTTTCTTGATCTAGAATTGAATTTATGGTGTCAAAGGGGAATGGTCCTGTGCCATTTTGTACTCCACATATAATGTTTATATTTTATCGATCCTTCAACCAACCACTTCAGAATTCAAATAAATTAAATTGCACTCTCTTAGATTATACTTGATACATTCCCAGTCGGTCCATAAGAGAGGTTTGATGTGTGGCCAAAACTGTAAATGAAAGTGTCAGTGCAAAGTTTACTCTCAATAAAAAGAGCTGAAAGTGTGTTGCTATGAGATATTTTTTTGTGTGTTTGGCAGATAAAAACAATGGGCTGCTTATACTGTATGTGTGTCACTGTTTCCCTGAGCCCTCTGACCACTGAGCCTCTCATACTGCACATGTGAGGATTCCTTGTTTTATTTTTTTTTACATTTACAGACAATTTCCACTCGTCAAACACAATCAAGTAAAACAAGTTAATATCCTGCTTAAGCATACTTTGTTTAAATGCTGTTGGCGGGAAATATTAAAGGAAACATCTCAAATTGTATTCATAGATCATTTTGCCTGTTTTATCTATTACTCAAAACATCATGCCATGGCTGCATAATAGAAAGGCACCAATCAACACCATTGTAATGGTGAAAAATACTCACTTAAATGACTCTTTAATAACATCTACTGACCTTCAGTAGAAGCTACTACAAAAAAAGGACATTCGATCTAATTTTATATTGGGATTTTCCCACCGTGACAAGTCAAAATATCCGCTGTGAACGGGCTCTGTACTGCTCTGTTTATAACTGAGTTTATTTGTCATTTACATGAATAAACTTCAATAGTTTTGAATCTGGTCGGTACTCCACCGCTGGGCGGCACTGTTGCCATTGGCACCGCTTTTTCTTTGCTGTCGCTCCGCTGATGACGTCGCATGAACGCGACTGAAACGTTCAATCGTATAACAGCGGCCTGTGTTTTCACTCGAGCGCTGTAATTTTTTGTCTCCGGTGGAGGATTTGTCTCTACTGTCCGTCACCAACATGAAACTTGTCAGGTAAGCGGTACCGAGGAGTCACCGTGTACTGAGTGCGGTGGTTATGAGGTGATAAAAACATCGCCAGGCGGATGGATGGATGTAGATGTAGATGGTGATGAGAGAGGCGGGAAGCGGTGAATGGAGGCTGCCCGGTGCTACAATGACCGGGCGCCAAGCTTCGACATAACCCGACAGATAAACATACACACTCACACACACGTTATGTCTTTGATTGTTCAGCGGCGGATATAACCGATTAATCATGCAGGTATTTTAACCGCAGTGTTTGTTAACTAGCTTTAACTAAGCTGCTGATATGGCTAGTTAGCTAGTTTACTCACAGGCCCGGTCTGTGTCTCCTTATCGTTATTCTATGCAATCTTCAGTTAGCGTTAACATTTAGCGACATAATTTAAAAACCTTAAATATGTTAAAACATTTATTGTTCCCTCTCTAATAATCATACAGATGGGGCTTCGTGTTGTTAGCTCGTCCCGTCACAGAGCTTTTGTTGTGGTGCCCAAACCTGCACAGCCGTTTGCTAACGTTAGCTAGGAAGCTAACAGGCTAATCTTCACTTCAAACGACGCCTAGAGTTGAATTAGTATTCGTGTTGGAGTAGAGATCAGTAGAGCTCAAAGACCGATGTGACTACCGTAACACATAACATCGTTCTGTGAATCTTTGAAACAGGTTTTTGATGAAACTCAGCCATGAGACGGTTACCATTGAACTGAAGAATGGCACCCAGGTCCACGGCACGATCACAGGTAAGAGCTACCTGGAGCCTCATTAACATGTGATGGAGTTTCCTTTTTTATACAAGAAAGCTGCAGTTTTTAGATGTTCAGATATTCATTGTTCATGCTCGATGATTCAAGTTCATCTGATCACAAATTGTATCCATAAGCGACACTAAATGTACACTCAGTAGCCAGTTTGAGGTCCACTTAGCCTAATTTAATGCATCCTAACACAGCAGTCCTGCAATAAATCCTACATACATAATTAAGTTTTTAATGGTGTATGTGTCAACTTATTGTCCACCATGTCTGCTTCTTCTGTTTTTTCTTTAAACTCCTCTTTGTGTTGGTAAATAATAAAATTGCATCAGGGCCAAAGTCAAGGCAGAGTGTAGAAACAGACTAGTTACTCTGTAGACTCCAGTGGTTAAAGCTCTGTTCTGTTGTCTCCTGCTCACTGTGATCACTTGTAGTGTGTTTCTAATGCAGCTGAACTAAGCCTTGAATTGCGCTTTGAGTTTAACCAACTTGTATTTTTGGAACTGACCAGCAAGGTAGCTTGTAATTGACTAGTCGACTATTTTTGCACATCCCCACAGCATATTGGACCTTATTCCAGATGCATCATTTTGTGATTAAGATGTGTGATATGCAGGTGTGATTCAGGTTGTTTGAACAGTCTTACCACATGTTAACAGCTTGTTCAGAAAATGCCTCTCAGGTGGGGTTTTTACTACAGTGTGCAACACAAGTAGCCAACAGTTTTCAGGACGGGGGTAGAGATGTGTTCCCAAAAGAAAAGTCCTTATTTTTAGTCAGAAGGAGAAACACACCTTCTTTCCATCATTTTAAAAAGCTTGGATATTAAGGGGCGTGATCATACGTCATGGGGGCTTTTTATGTTTATTGCTGTATGAACCATTATATGTAAACTGGAATATTCACATTCACATTCAGCTTTGTAGGAGTATTGTCTTATTAGGAATAATTGTAAAAAGACAATACTATTTAGTGCATGTAAACCTAGTCACTGATGTCACCATCCTGGAGTCCACCTGTACATCACGTCAGTAAAGAGAAAAATTGAACCACGGGAGATCAGCAAAGGCAAGATTCTCAGTGGATGTTAAGTTGCTCTTTAAATTCAAATGTGGCTGGATTAGTGTGGATGCACTCTGACTATCACTCTCTGGTCTCAGTTATTATTCCTCTCAGCTTTGTTAATTGGAATGGATGCTATTTTGTCCAGGTTAGTTTTCAAGTTTTTCATTGTCATGTCTTTTCTTTTCTCGTGTAGGTGTTGATGTGAGCATGAACACCCATCTGAAGGCGGTGAAAATGACTCTGAAAAACAGGGAGCCCACTCAGCTGGAATCACTGAGTATCCGTGGCAACAATATCCGGTACTTTATCCTTCCCGACAGCCTCCCACTGGACACCTTGCTGGTTGACATCGAGCCAAAGATCAAGTCCAAGAAGAGGGAAGCAGGTGAGCAAAGTATTAATTGGAGAGAGAACCAAGTTACAGCACACCAGGCATCATATGTGGCTTCCTGTTGTACTGGAAAGTGGAAAGTGCCAGAGCGGTCTAATATTTTAGTGAAACCTTGCTTAACCTCGCTGTTTGTCAAATTATGTGGACACCCCGAACTTGAGTGATCTTGAACTGTGTTTAGAAAGTGGTGCTTGTTTTTTTTTGTTTATGCCTGTATGTTATGGTTACCAAACTATATACTGACTGCAAGCTATTTACACTTTGGCTCTCATCAAATTGTGATCAGGACAAGTTCCATTTTATACTGTAATGCGTCAGCAGCTGAAATAAGCCATACACTATATCCACAGGGTATTTGTCGTGTTTATAGTATCAGTGTTCAGAGGACTGTTTATTTTCTGTAAGTTGTTGTTTAGCTGAACATGATGCATTATTTGTTTGTGTTCCTACAATGATGGTGTTTTTGCCAGTGTGTTGAGCTCTCATGGCTACTGTAGCATTACTGTAACATTTTACTCACTGCATAAAATATCAGAAACACAACTAGGATGGCATGAAGCCCCAAAACATGTACTTTAAGTGCAGGGTAGTTCAGTGACAATAGAAGACCGATCATTATACAGCTTATCTACAGCCCAGCATGGGCAGTGGCTTGGTGGTGAAATTGCTCATTACCGTGACCTGTAACATTAACATTTAAAATGTAACTGATTAGTTTCTGTATGTTTTAATAAGTCACTCATGTGGGACACAAAACTGTTTGAAACTGGTTGTCTTGTACTTTGTTTACTCACCATGTGCTGTTAATGATTTGAATGATGCTTGTAATGGCCAGCGCCCCTTTGTGTGGATTGATTTTTCACAAATGAGTTAAAACATTTTGTGGCTTATTTAACTATATTGTTACACTCAACATGCTGATGAATCTTTGACAATTGTTGCTGACTGTCGCTTATTTGTCTTCTCAGTGGCTGGACGGGGTCGGGGCAGAGGACGAGGACGTGGCAGAGGAAGAGGACGAGGCCGGGGCGGCCCAAGGAGATGATCGCCAGGCCGTGCATTTGTTGGCCACCTCCTCACTGTTTGTACAGGATTTTTTTTTCTCAGAAGAAACGTTTTTTGAAATACCATGTTGTTTTTGTTTAATTTTGTTTTTCCTTATTTTGTACATTAAAATCCTTTTTGAAGAGGATAAATCCGACTCTGTGTATTATTCTTGAGAACAGGGTTTGTTTTGTTTGTGCATGGCATAATAAAGTAAATCTTTGCATGGAAATGTGCATTCCCCAAATGCTTATTAGGAAACATTCAACATAAATTGTAATTGTTGCATTATGTTTGAAAAGAAAACGAAAGATCTTAAGCTTTGTCACATGGTGTATAGTGGGGCTGTTAGAACAAAATGTGATGGTCAAAGTAACATCACACAGCAGCTTATCTACAGGATAATGCATAAAGGTTTGTAAATGTATATATTCTGTTAGGACACTTACTCAACAGTTATTCACAATTAATGTCTGTATTAGAAACATGGTATAATTGGGGTAATTACACCCAAGAACAAAATAACAGCATAGTTAGATGTAGCTACAGTTAAAATGAGAGCCACAACACTGGCAAAATGTTTTTACAGATTCTACAAAATCAAAACTTACTAAACCTGTACTGCTAGAATTAGTGTTAACACTTGTGCAGATGTAAATGTAGATATTAACTAAATTGTCTACTCAGAACTGCTGGTTTTGTTTGCACCGGAACCGGAAGAGACAACCAAAGAGTCACTTGACCCGGAAGTAAATAAAAATGAATCTAATATTACAAGAGAAGTATCAATAATCCTAACATTAACAAAGTCTGTATTTACTCTCTCTGAGTATATGATAGTCATAGTGGGCAAGGCCGCTATGTCCATCGTTCAAATAGTGCCGTCAACAAAAGCGACGTCCGTTCACAACCTGGACATAATTAACGGAATGTTCCTTTAATTGGAGGAAGCAGCCTCAGGGACACCGGCTTTGGGACTCCGTAACCCTCGTAGTTAAATATTAAGTTTGGCTGTGCTCTTATGTCTCCTCCGGCCGGCTGTGATCCCCAAACGTATATTAAACATGTCCGGTTGTCCCAGCGGTCATTTCATGTATTTCGCTTTCGGAAGCAACTTGTTGAAGGAAAGACTGCAGCTGGCAAACCCCTCGGCGGTATTTTGCACCACCGGTCGACTGAAGGTAATGGATCAAGATCAGTGTGTAGACCTGAAGAAGCCTCTTGGATGGGAGGCGAAACGTCTTCAAGTACCTTCAACAAGTCCAGTAGATTTTTGCTCAAATCCTAAGAAAGGATCACTCTGTAGCTTTATTTTGTAGCTTTCCCCATAATCAATATCGGGTTCAGATCATGTGGAAATTATCGAACACACAACTGGCGACTAGCTAATTTTGTGTAAATCTATCCTGATGCTCCTTTGTCCAGATTGGCAGGGTCTGTGCAGCAAACATGACACATATATTTAGTAATTCGTGCATCAACTATGTCAATGTAACGTCTTTTACGTTACACCACTTAAACGCAGCATTGCTTAGCTCGCCTTAGCTAGTTAGCTCGATGCACGTGAACGCACCACGATGTCACTAAGAGACCGTTAAAGCTGGTTAAAATGAAAGCTGGTGGTAGACAAAAGTCCAGTTATTTTATGGCAATGTTTTGGTTACATGAGCTTATATTCGGTCTTTAAGTCGGCTGACAGGTGCCCTCTTAACTCTGACATGTCAAACAGTCCTGTTAATAACATTAAAGAAGATGCTCAAATATCAAAGATGACGCTTTAACAGCGGAAACCCAGTAGGCGTGTCTGCCTCGGTGTGACGAGCATGGTGCGGATGGAGGGCCACAGACTGAGCAGGACATGTTTAGTATTTTAATAAAATTCAGACTTTTGCGTAGCTAGCTGTTGTTCAAGGACAGTCTGACTGTCAGAAACAACTGTTAGCCTGTTTTTGTTGTTAGCTTATATAAAAGTTGCCCTCTGATTGGCCGAAAGAAAGAAGCACTCTGATTGGCCCATGATGGGGACAGAGACAGAATTTGATCGATTTGGCCCCATAACATTTGGAAAGTCTAGAAGAACTACACATTTAAATAAGTGGAGGGCTAGCCAGGACCGAGACGCTCAAATCTATGGACGGATTGTTACTTCCTGGGGGCTTGTTATTATATCATCTCTGGAGACTATTGTAACAACTTGAAATGTGTGATCTTTGTCATAAGGCTGTCTTTGGTGTCTCTTTCCTATATCATCTCTGATGTTTAGCTAAATCAGGGCAAAACGGTCGGCGTTACACCGTATTTGTTGACCCATCAGATTCTGTGAACGGTCTTTCAACCTAACCTCATCCCATCATGTCTACATCAAACCAACCTGTCGCAGAATCTGCTGGGTCATCAGAATATAGGGTACCACCAGAAACCTCTTCGTCTTGGGAAAGTGACCAAATAACAATGCACATCAGGGGGTCCCAACATGGAGAACAAGTGGCTTGGTCATCTTGTCTGTTATTGTCCCTTGTTTGTCCCCCACATGACTAAAGACGCAGCTGCAACAACAGTGTTGGAGCGTACTGTCTGTGGCCCGGCCATGTTGTGATGGCCAACAGCAGACAGGCCCTCTGGGGACCCTGCTGAAAACACAAACATAGCGTCTGTCTTTACATCACAATGACATAAAAGGTATTTTGTTCAAAACGAGCTGTGCCTCATCACTGTTCACAGCCTGTTATCCTGCACCCTTTTTGTGTGCGTGTTTACAGGACTATGAGTTGAACTTTGGTCTGTGGGAGAAACATGTGGACAACACTTGGCATGGTGGAGTGGCCACCATCGAGTCCCATCCAGGCGCCGAAGTGTGGGGGGTTATCTGGAATTTGAGCAACGAAAACCTCACCAGCCTAGACAAGTGAGACGCACAAACATGCAGCTGTTCAGCAGTTAGTGTTTGTGATTTTGCCCGACACAGCATGGCTCTTCTTTTCTGTGTCTTCAGCCAGGAAGGGGTGAGTCTGGGAAAGTACTCTCCGATGGAGGTTTCAGTGGAGACTGATAAAGGACTGATGCTCTGCAGGACTTACCAAATGAACAATTTCCACGCCTGTCCTCCATCTCCTCAGTACAAACAGGTGTGTGTATGTAAACACAAACATTGCCCCGAAGACGACACACTTGACTTGAGCCATACTGTGCAGAAAATGGAAAGAAGGTCCAGTGAATTTGTGGCTGAATCAGTGTGTTGATTCGGACGTCTCTCTCTCTGTGTTTCACATAAGGTTGTGTGTCTCGGTGCAGAGCAGAACGGACTCCCGGTGGAATACCTGAAGAGGCTGGAAGCCATTAAGACCAACAACTACAGCGGCCCCTCAGTCCTTGATCAAATCAGAGCAGTTACAAAGTAGAGACCATTGACTGTATAAAAGAAGTGGACGCAGCTTCTGCAGCTGAAAATTGAAGCCAATGCTTAAGTGCATTCTTTCTAATGTCCAGCAGGGGGCGACTTCGCTGACTCCAAAATGAAATCTGATTGTATGGAAGTCAATGAGAAAGTGATCTTATTATCTATACAAAGTATGCTTTATGACGAGACTACCGTCTGACTGACCAATTAGAGGCGGTGTTCTTGGAGCATACGCCACTTCTGGCTCCAGAAAACCAAGATGGCGACGCCCATTAAACCAAATTTGAGGCTTCAAAACAGCAGTCCACGAACCAATGGGTGACCTCACAGTGGCTGCATCCAGTTGTTTTATACAGTCTACGGTGGAGACTTAAAGTTCAAGACTGGAAACATCACTTGACAAAAAACAGTGTCACAGCAAGGTCCATTTAGTGGCTGTTCGTAAAAAGTAGATTAGGAAACAAAATAGAATACAGAGCAGCTACTAAGTGTATCTTGTCTTAAGTTTGACTCAAGGTCAACTTACTAGCAGTTTATTTTCACTGCCTTTATTATTACCACCTAATAGTGTACCAAGAGTAATTACACAATAGTATGCTTGTAACATAATATGTATTGTGATGGAAACTGAGCGTCAGTTAACAGAACGTGGGAAAAGCCTCGTAAGCAGACCTCAAGTAACAATATTTTTTTGCCAAACAACTATTTTCTAGGATTGAGACCAACTCCATTATGAAGTTGAATCAGCACCACTGTGTGGACAGAAGTTATTAATGCACACAGTGGATAATAAAATGTTTGGCTGGGCCCAAAATACAGCTGATCTTTGATTATTAGCCGACCGATTACTTTTAGAAGCATGTTGACAAATGTGTTAAACTTTAGAGACTGAAATGTACCTGACAGGCAGAAGATAGTTTAATTCCAGTATTTCTCAGGGGAATATTAAACACTGATGAACCACCATCATGACTTCACTCTTGTCAGCCTTTTATTGCACTTCTTTTATTATGACTTTTAACGATTACTTTCTACTGATAAAGGAATAAAGAGAAGCCTGAAGATTTAAGTAATTTTCCATGTCATTCAGTTTTACACATAAAAGACACATACCTTGGGGTGCTTTAATACAGCTTCATTTAAAATTATATTTTATTTTATTACGAAATGAAAAATAAAAATGAATCATTTATACGTAAAAGGAAACCACTTTATTTTTTACAGCACAGTGGCCTTGGACAGAATGAGCATTTGTACCTCTCCCAACATTTTTGATCCTCCAGGAATTATAGAAAATACATGTATAGTACAAAAAAAAAAAACAGCTGTCAGGAGAACAGAAGATATACTGTATGTTGAACACTCTTTTTAACATGTTCTATGTTATGTTGAATCTCTAGGTAAATTTCCACAAGTCTATGCAAATATGTAGACTTCACAATGGCACAAATCATGATTTCATCTGACAGTAAAACAAAGGCTCATGCAAGCAACATGGTCAGAGATTTATAATAACCAAGTGTTCATAAACTCCGCAACCTGACTTCTCAAACCTTTATACATTCTAACGATTTTGGCTTCAAAAACTGCAAGATGAACATTCACCTGAACGGTCTGCCGGAGCTGTGAGCAACGTTTTCCTTGTAAACTGTTTAAATGGAGAGGGGAGGAGCTATGTGATCAGTCTGAATGAGAAAAAAACCCAAAAAAATAACAAAGCTGTGTACATGACACAAATAGGTCCAAATGCGTAAAGCAAAGAAAAACATTTATAAAAAAGGAAAGCATAATATAATAAATCAAGTCTATGTTGTAGTCTTGATATGAGCAAACAAGCTATGATGTAGGAATTGCAATTTTGTACAAATGGGCATAAATAACTGGTGCAAAAATAAGCAGCTACCTGGAGCAAATCAGTGCGTGAGTTGAAGTCAGTAGCCTTTGTTGAATGAGAGATTGTAACCAACTAAATATTGTTGGAGTTCATCAGCCTGACACCATAACATCTCATAGACAATACATCTGTATATTAATTATTATGTTCTAAAAGAGCGTCAAATTAGGATGTGGACCATTGCCGACATACTGGAGTCAAACGAAGCACTATTAATGAAGGCTACATTAATAAACTGCCCGCACTTAAAGGTAACTTGTATGTTAGGAGATACACTGTATGTACTGTGAACTTGTCTAGTAACTGTTAACACAAAAGGCCGTCATTAAACTATCCAGGTTTTATTCCATTTTTAAATTAAGGATTTGCATTATTTGCAGTTTTTTTTTTTTTTTCTTTTTAAAGTTGTTCCACTTTCACACATTTCTGAACTCATTCCATCTGCTCCTCCCGGTCCCCATCCGTAACTTTCTCATTTCCACTTTCATCCATCGGTTCTGGTCCATCCTCACTGTTTTCAGTCTGCTGTGTTGAATTATCGGCCGTGTGATCTGCGGTATCGGCGGCCTGCGGTTCCGGGATGATGAGATTGTGCTTGACTTTGCTCAGTTCTATCATGTTGAAGCCGAGGAGGACGGAAGCTGTGCTCCTCTTGACACTCTTCATGCACTTGCTGCGCTTCTTGCTGAAGAGGGCCGCCAACTCTGCTTTGGTGAGGGACAGCCTCCTGCACAGCTCGTCGGTCTCGGATTTGGTCGCGTAGGGGTTCACGTTGAAGTATTTGGATATGAAGTCTCTGCGCTCCTCGTTGCAGCGGCGCTCGACCGGCGAGGGTTCCAACACCAGCTTCACCGTGGAGTCGCTCTGAACGACGGGCTCCGGAGGGGGCAACAACTTTTCCTGCTCTCGCAACTTCTTGCGCATGGCCGCCTTTTTTTCTCGCTCTCGCTTGTTGCTCTCAATGACCTCCATCCATGCAGTCTCCAGCCTCTTCTTAGCCTCCCTCTCTGCTTCTGTTTCCGAAGGCCCTGCAGTGGGTGCAGGTGGAGCTGCACGAGCTGGAGCTAAAGTCGGTTTCATAGTCAGCCCTTGTGGCATTTGGAGAAAGTAGAGTCCGGATGGCTGACTGAGCTGCTGAGCTGGTTTTGCAGGCGGTGGCGGCTGCTGCTGTGGTGCCGGCATAGGTTTGGGAGGCGGTGGCTGTTTTGGTGAACACCGGCACCGCTGAATGTGTAGCATCACCGCCTGCTGGGTTACCTTTCCCGTGTACACACCATTGCAGTATATGCACTTGAAAGCCTCTGTCTTGAGGATCGCATGAATGGTGGGCGCTACAAAGTGCTTTTGTTTCAGGTGCTGAAGATGTTTGGATTCGTTCTGAAACTTTTCATCACAGAAGGGACAGTAAGAACTGTTGATTTTCACAGGGGCAGCGCAGATTTCTGACTGGCTGCTGGGCTGCAACTTAAAGAAGATCAGGTCGAGGGAATTTGTGACCAGGGCTAGATTGACCTCTGTGTCTCCTAGGACCTCTTTAGGTGCGGTGGTGTGAACATCAAAGTAAGGGAACAGGATTCCTCCCACACCCTTAGAGTAGACCCTGTATTTCTGTCTTAAAAAGTCACAGTACGCCTTGCTTGTGGGATTGTGCTGCTTCACGTGCTCAGCAAGCTGTTTGATTGAAAAGAACAAAGCCGAACAGTACAAACAATTCAGGCCATGCAGGAGGTGTTGGAAGACGCTTTTTTCTGAGAGTAGAATTTTGCAAGTTAGACATTTGACAGTTTTGTCAGGCATTTTCTTCAAGAATGCTGCTCGTGCTGCCACACTTTCTGACTTGGTAGTTGTGGACTTTGTCTGGTGAGCGACCTCTGTGTGTATGTCAAATACATTGGAGGGGAAAAGTTCATTGCAGAGGGGACAGGTAATCCACTTCTTAGTTTGTGGTGAGGAGTTACTCGTTTGGTCGACGGCCTTGAGAGGGGTACTTGTCTGAGAGACAGGCACTGCTACTTGCAGTGGAGCAAACGTATACGTGGGCATGCCATTCATCTTGTTGCCAGTCGGGATCAAGTGACTCAGCAGAGACTGTGAAGTCAGCATGGTACCCTGTAGGGTGATTTGGTTCGCTGGTGCATTTTGTGTAACCACAGCAGGCTTAGATACAGTTCCAGTAGCCACACTAGCCTGTAGTCCGGTCGGCAGAAGAATTTGCTGCGTTTGTGGAGTCTGTTGTGGCTGACTGGAAGCAGGCGCTATAGCCACTGGTGCCTGTTTCAGAGACACATTAGACATTGTGGGAAGCTGGACCATAGATGATCCTTGGGGCAAAGCACTTCGGAGGGCTATCGTGGCACCAGGCTGCAGCAAACCCTTAGCTTCAGCACTCGCTAGCTGCACTAGCGCTGACGCTTGAGGTGGGAGGAAAGCTTGGTTCGTTCCAGGAGCACAGATCAGAGTAGTACTGTTTGTAGTTCCTTGTAATTGCTGTAATGCCAGCACAGTCCCAGCAGGTTGGCCATTACTTGGTAAAACCAGAGATTTACTGTTTATCATCTGAGGTTGCTGTGGTTTGGGGGCAATATTTGGGAATGTCACAAACAAACCATTCCCATTAGGCGTTGATTTAATGTAGTACTTGTTCTCATAAATCATACTCTGAACTTGTGTGCTGACTGAATAGTGCGATGGCTCAACCAGCATGTGATGCAACATTTGGTCTAGGTTCCCAGTGTTCACCCTACACACCTTGCAGCAGTACACCTTTACAGATGTAGTGCCTTGAAGGTGTAATCTGTATCCAATAAACTGTTCTGCCACACTCTCCAGGTGCTTGAGAATGATGTGCTTCTTCATCACAAAGATAGAAGAGGCTGGAAATCCACACCTCCGACACTGATACCTCTCGTTTCCACGATGGGTGGGTAAAGACGGTTCCCTTGGCGGCTGTATATGAGCAGTGTGTTTGGCATGGAAGAAAAGCGTGTGCTTCTTGACAACCTTGGGGTGGCCGATGAAGAGGCACTGAGAACAGGGCGTCAGCGCACAGAATGTCTGTACATATCCATGGCAGCGAGAGACGTGGCTCCTGAAGTTGTAGATGTTTTGTGACGAGTACTTGCACATGCTGCAGCACAGGGCTCGAGACCGATAAGGCCACTGAAAGGAAGGAAAAAAGAAAAGTGATTTAGCGACATTTCTAATCATTTAACAAATACTCCAACTGGCAAATAATCTTTTTAATTGATAGGTGTTCATTATTAAAAGTTGTCAACAGCAGTTTGGTGTCATATTTACCTTTTTCTGTTGTCTGCTGCTGTATCCATCTGTGAAATCAACCCACTCAGTATCCTGAAAGGTCTCTGCTTCATCCGAGTTTTTCTCAGACTTTTCATTGAGATCCTGTGCAGTAAACAAACAAATATTAACAAGTATACTGAAACAGTGCTGCAATGTAAAACATGTCCGTCAAAGTACAGATACAACTATCAAACATGACATACTGATGGTGCAAAAATGGCGAAAAATGGCAGGCCATTCTGCCTACAGTTTAAAATAATAGCAACGCATCATATAGTATGAATGAATCATACAAGCTGTTGCAAGTTTATAACGAGCACATATCTAAAATTAATGCAGTATAATTAAAAAGCCCTGCAATTAAATCCTTCATGATTGAACTGTGTGGTCATTTTGGAGGCTGCAGCTTGTGATGAACTGTATTACATTATGCAGAGAGATGTTTCTAATATTTTGTCCAGCCTGTTTGTATCGATGAGGGTACAGTAATAGTCAAAAGTCTCTCTTATCTATATTATTCAACAGCACCTCATCTACAGCATGATCTTCAAGTTGAATCGACACTTCTCTAAAAACAGCTTCGACAAGTCTTCATGAAGATGTTATGTAATAAAATTTGAAGCTGAAAAAACAGATAACTACAGTGGAGCAAAAGGTAAAGCGCTTCAATCTGAAATGCAGAAGAATCAAGTCAAATGAAACGGAAAAACAGATGAGAATGTAGTCAATTTTCACATCTGTGTAAAACCAGTGTAGCTGAGAAATAGTTGACAGCGCTGACACAGTACTTGTGACTAATGTTCATTTTTGCACTATTCTTTGTACCGTGTGGTTTAGGGATGGGTATCGAGAGCCAGTTCCAGTAGGGATTCGGCTCCAAATTGTCTGATCCATCGATTCCTTTAATCAATGTCGACAGTCGGGCATTACAAAGCAATGACGTTGAAGTCAAGTTCTTATTGAGGGTAAATAGCCTGATAGAATAACATCTGCATTGTGAATTTTTACTAAAATCTAAATGAAAACGAATGTTGTACAAATATTCTCATTTCATCTATTTTAGATGATGACTGACTGTGTTCAGACTCAATAGATACGCCAATAAATTAGTTGCTGGTATCAATAAAATCACATCAATTCCCGTCCCTAGTGTGGTGTGTTTGTATAATGCTGCCATCTATCACCCTTAGAGTTTTAATGCTACTGACAAGAATCAAGTGTAAAATCTCTGCAGTTTTGTCAAAACAAACCAAGCACTGCTGTGGTTAAAAGAGCATCTGTTTCCTAACTTGTTGCTATGGATGTAGATTAGACTAATATATATATACACATATATATGTACACAGTATATAATATACACACACATCAGTATCAAAATATAAGAATATGTGTGACTAGTCACGGGTAATCTTTTTGGTGGAAGAAATCCTGAGAATCAAACACGGCCATTAAACAGTCCTGTTCTTGATTTGCTACATTATGCACATCAGCTCAATGCCACAGAAAATCTCTGATAGTGTACATGACATCATTATCGTCCAACCCCACTTGTTACCATAACAACCAAAGAAAAAAAAAATCTCTCAATGGCAACACGACCATCATCATATCACATTCAAATCTGATTGTAATGCTTTATGATGGCAGTATTCAAATGTTTGTAACCCAACTTTAACAAACACTGTCGACCATAAATTGATTTATATTAATTTTTAACTGGGAGGCCGTCGACATGCCTTGTGTTGTGATGATTGCATTAAAAATCAACAGTGCTGAAACATGACTGATGTCGTCACTGTTAATGAGCAGTAAGCATCTATTACATCAAGTTTGATAAGTCAATGATACCTAACTTGCTTTGTATGTAAATGACATAAATAAAACGCATTTCTCCAGAATCACAAGATTGGGTAGCAGATGGTAGCTCTAACTCTTGACCCATGTTTCAGATACTACAATTCCTGTTATGGTTGTTATTCTTAAACTCTAATCTGCTTTTAGTGCAACGACCGTTGGGCTATTAGCACTGGATCTGTAAGCACAGACTAGAAACTTTAGGCCACAGACGATATACATAAATCATCATAACGAGTCTAAGTATATACAGCAAAATGCTACTGCACAATAAACAAATAAAACAAACTGGCTTATTAGCTGGGCTATTTGTAGCTAACCTATCTCGTGTGAAGTATCAAATACAGCGACCTACTAGCATAGGACCAGGCACACGTCTTAACGGAAAACGCAATTATTTTTCAAGATTAAGACAAACCTTCAGCAATTTCTGGCAGTCTTCCAGGCCGATCTCACTTAGGATGCTTTTCACAGCCTTGCGTGCCTTACGGATCTTCTCAATATTTCCAACCGGGACCTGATACATTATTCCCCACAAGCCTTGTAAAAGAAAACAAGATGTTAAGGAGCTGTAACACAGACACCATGAGGGAATATCATCATGCTGAATCAATTATTCTGTGTATTTAGAGTGCATAATATATGTGAGTGTTTTCATGTGTGTGTGTGTGTGTACATACACACACACACACACACACACACACACACACACACACACACACACACACACATATAAATATATTAAGAATACTGAGATGAGTATGCATATGATAACTTGATATGCATGTATGTGTGTGATTGTAATGTGTGAGTAATTTATTTTTATTGGCTTATTTTTCCTTGAGGGTGTTTTTATGTTTGTCTGTTATCATGTTTTTTGAGTTTCATGTGTTTTGAATAAAAAAAATTAAAATGTATATCGCGGTGGTGACACACTTCCCAGTTTCCACTTTTCACTGCTGCCCCAAATACAGCTGTTTGGTGATGGGAGACAAATCAATGCAATTATTTGTGGTCAGCATGTCAATATGTCCAGCATGTATGCGGACAAGCCATTTAGATAAGCCTATCATCTAATTCCGTTAGGAAATCAAGATATTGAGCACCTATTGTTTTGCTAACATAAACTTGCAAACAGACTGAATTATTAACATACTGCAATATAAATGATGTAGTAACATAGTAAACTACAGATAACACTGTCTGGATATTTTGCTATAAAATGACTAATATAATAATAATATCAATTGAGTAATCATATAACTATTAGAATGAAACAGCATGACTGTACATGGATAGTATGCCTGCTAAGCACAGTGTTCACATAAATAAAGCCCATAACATTCACTGTGCAACAGCTGATCTCACTACAGTGTAAGCCTCTGTATGAATTATACATGATTACTAACGGTGGCCATTAACTATTGGGTGAGAACAAACTCGGTGAGTTTAAAGTGTGCATTTTGATCCAGATCCCCCCCAAACTAAACATGTCCCTCACACAGCCATGCTAGCCCTGCTGCTGTCTGTCTGTGTGCGTGTGTGTCTGTGTGAGTGAGTGCTACACACACTGGAGTCATTAAAAAGCCCTGCTAGCACGCTGACAGTGACAAGCCGGGTCAGTAAGCCGGCCGTGCCGCTTCTTCCTACTTGAGGATGCAAGCAGCGTCCTCTCGGATATTTACCTCGTCTTATTTTCAGTGTAGGTTTACGTAAGTTGTCGCTGTGCCGCCTCCGACAGGGCTAACGCTCTCCACTTCCACCGGCCCTCAACTGTGTGTGTGTCGGCAAGCTGCGTCTGCTCCCGCGGGCTGCGTACAGATACTCATCCGAGCAGCATCCTCTGTCCGCACACACCGCGGTAGGAAGAGTGTAGCCAAATGTGAAAGGTGATGTTTGCGAACCCCCTCCAGAGATAAGTTATTTCTGGTGCTGCTTTTGTCCCTTTCTTCCCCTATTGAGGAAAAAATGGCGCTCAAGTTCAGGATCTTACGTAGCTGTCCTCATTTGCATATTGTACAAACTGACCAATGGGAGGCCTCTTAGCTTAAAAACTGACAAACTTTTTATTCTCTCACCAAGACTCTCCGTCGTTGTTCCCCAGTGTTCAGGTGATCAGCTTCACAGTTGTGTTTAGATTTCATGTAATAACTTACTTGTTAATTAGAATTCTACATCAGATAGCTAGGTCAGGGGGGCGTGGCTACCCAGACCCCCACTGGCAGTCATGTGGTACATGACTAAGGCTAACCAATGAGCTGTCGAGAAAATGAGCTAAATGGGCGGTCCCTGTGGTGTGACGTCATATCATGCTACTTTTTTTAGCCAGTTAAACTGAAGCACCATTTTGATTGGAGAGGAAGTGAAACTGATAGGTTAGACTTATTTTAGCTAGCTTAGCATAAAGTGTCATGACTTTCCAGCATGTTCAATGATAACAGAAAAAAACAAAATGGCTAGCGACCAGCGTACAGGGATTCATAATGGCGAAACTTTATTTTAGATTTTTGTAATTAGTGCTAATTGTAAAAGTTGATTCGAATCACATTAACAATCGTTACGTTCAGCTTTTCCACCTTCCATCTTGTGAACATGTTCACTTCCGCACAAGTTGAGCAAAACTTACAGCCTATCAGTTAGCCTTTACAAAGAAAGGTCAGCCTGTTTGAACACAAATTAACAATTCGTGATAGTGATCATGTGATGTTACGATGTTACTTCGTTGAGGACTTTTGATGTGCAATTGTTTTGCGTCACCAATCTACCACAGCATTTTTGACCCCCAATGCATTATATTAGCTATTGTTACACGGTACCACGGGCTGTAATATAATCCTTCCTCCTCACCATAATTGTCCATTATTCCCTCACATATGTTACTTGCCATTCCTCATGTGCCAATGTTTACCAGACCACTGGGAAAGTTTTTTAACAACCAAATTTAAAATTTGACTATGAGGATCACATTTACCATTCTGTCCGGTGGTCAGGCAGTGCAAAACAATGGTCATTTAAGATGAACTTCATAAGAGACAGAGTGAAGTGTCAGCATCCATGACGGCTGCACTGCAGCTGATTGCGCTGCCGCATTTCTAGTAAAGTCAGAGCAGTCACATCCCAAAGCTTTATTAAATGAAACCAATCAGTGAGCCACCAATCAGAATCAACCACCAAGAGTTCATTCATGCTTTGCTCGATCATACCAAACATCAGGCTGTGAATCCAGAGAGTTACACTTCAGTCATGTCTTTTAAAATCCATCACCTCTATATTATAACCTTGTATTCACAGAGTCTATTTGTTTCTATGCTGCTCTGCAGTGTCAAGTTATGTGCACCGGAGTACGTGCTTTGTTCCCGAAAGTCTCACCAGTTGCCTGCCATGTTATTATTATCATCGCCACCACTATCAAATAAACCATGACCATTTCTTCTAAATACACTCGATAACTCACTTTTCTGACCATGGTGACATGCACTGAGCGGCAAATCAAAGCATGTGAATGCTCCACTGATCTATTTGTCTAATCCATTATCAGACTCAATACCGATAACATACACTTAAACATGACACACTTAATTGGAGCTACAATGGCTCCTCTTAGAGCCCTTTAGCTGGTATTCCCTCTCTCACATACAACACCAAGGAAGCGCGTCAGAGGCTGTAATCTATTTTGAAGCAAATTTCTCCATAGGAAATCAATGGCTTGAAATTAAACTTGTTGTATCAGGCAAGGACCTTATTGGGAGTGTCAGTGTATCATGTTCAGGAACACCCTGACAGGTCATGTAAGGTCATTTCCATCCAGTAATGTAATGTCCCAAATGTACCCTTTTACCCCGCAGCTAATAGGCCACCCTGACAACCTTATCTGAATTTTCACTGCTAAAACCTTTTAATAACTGAATTTAAAGATGTCTAGTTGAACTGAAAAGTGCTTTGCGACCAGATAGATGCTGTAATATAGTGTTAAGAGGGTGTGGAGGACATACTGTAGATGCTGTACTCTATAATAAGTAGACTGTAATTTAAGTGTTTCGCATATATAATGTGTGTCGTCGAAGCCCATGCCAGTTTTCATTACAACACAACAGCAGGATTCATTGATTAAATGCCCTTTTCTGGCCAAAGATGATGCTGCAGTGCTCTGTCATGTCATAATATACATCTAAACTGATTGGGTTTCATTTTCTCAATGGATACAATCATAAAAATCACATTAATATACTCCTCTAGTATATTAGGCTAGTATAAAGGACAGTTGAATTAATAGCCAAAGAACTGCTCATCCATCAACAACGGAACAGGATACTTCCCTGTTGTAACAAAATTAATACCAGCATGAGCCATCAGTACGAAAATGTTTAGCTTGAGTTTTTAACTTAATGAAATGATGCAGCTGTGTCTAGATAAAGGAGATACAGAAATATTACCTCATTTTAATGACCAAACAGTGTTTAAGTAAGATTGCTTGAACCATCTCCAACTTTTACTGGTTACAGCAGGAAGCAGGATCTCATTCATGTCTGCAAAAGAGTGAGTCCAAGCAGCCCTAAATCTGGATTACAGATTGTTTCCAGGACATTTTAACTACTGTGCGACCAGAACACACAGCAGATCAGAAACATATGTTTCTGAGTTATGTTGGCCTACAGTGAAGATTTTTTATCAAGAACGCGTGTAAGAACATAAAGTGCTCCAAAGATCACTCATACTCAAGATAGATGATTTCAGTCAGAAATGTATTAAATTAATCACTTTCATTACTTTAACAAGCACAATTTACAGTCAAAAACAGGCTATGGTCCATTAGTGCCTTAGACAAGCAAGTAATTAATACATTAGTCATTTGTAACACACGAGGGCAGGATTCTTTTAAAACTGCAGTTAAGTCAGATCACCTTTAATATTATTATTAGACAGGAGAGATTTAGCTGTACATGAGACTGTGCATTTTGATCCCCCATTACTTTAGAGGCATGAGGAAACGTCTGGCATGTTATTTGTCATTCACACTGCCTCAGAGAGGTCTGTGTACAACTAGGATGTCTTTCACTTGAGTGATCTAGACACCCAAGTCCACATCCGCCACATACAGATCACTGATGTTTGAGCACTCTTCATAAATGGCTCCTTTGCTGGTTTTTCAGATCCTGGGGGGGGACAAGGACCAATCCCTTGGCAAGAGACACTAATAATATAAAGATCTGAAAAATCAGGGCTGCATTGTTAAATGTCACAGCATTTCTTTAACCTACAAAAAGATTTTGTGCATTTGAAACCACATTAACCTCTCTCTGTATTAGAGGCAAGGAGTGCATTAGGGTGTATCATGCCTTTGAGTATAGGGGAAACCACTGAGGTCACAAATGGCAATCACAGCACACTTAATCCATGTAGCGTTAAAAAACACATCAACATCTTATCAGGAAAACACTGTTAGATGGGCCACAGCATAATACCTGGGCAAAACACACTTAAAGATGGAGCTTTGAATATGCCCCAGTAATATCTGAATCCAATAAATAAAAATGCATTGAGGTGAACTGCAACAAAGAAAGAGGTTACATCATTGTCATAATTTCATTTAAACTATGCAAAGTGAGGGGTCTGAAGTACAGAATCCACATGAGGCATTAATTCTTCTAAACACTTCAAAAATCATCTACAGACAAAATGTACTGATGTTGAACAGACACAGGATTTACACGACTGTCAACAGGTAATCAATAGAGGACATGATTTAAATCAATTGTACATTTTGTAAACTGGATTTGATTTAGGAAACAAACCGCCCCAAATGTGTTGGGGGGGTCCCATCTCCACAGAGTCGTCCATTTTGTTGCATAATGTCATTTGAGCTTGGGCTGGAGTTCTTTTAGCTGACAGATTTCAGAGACATCAGAGGGAGGATCTTTTCTATCTTCTAGATAAAATTTTAGACAATTGTGGTATCAACGACCAATTGTTTCTAATTTCCGGAGATAAAAAAAAGTCAAATTCCTTGAAGAAACAATAGGACACTGCATTTCCAAAAAGGTGGCTGGAATGTTGACCACATTTTGCCCCGTGTCCCAAATACCTCGCCGACCCCCCCCTCTCACATGGTGAGAGCAGAGGCTATGGAGGATCTGTGCAATACAATATGGGACAGGGGCAGAGGGTAGTTACGCGCTGTACTGCACCATGGAGAAGTTCTTCATGGCACTGTCCAGCACCACGCCGGCCTCCTGCATTTCGTACCTGTGGGTGACACGAAGCGTCAGAATCAGGTCTCCCGAAACACTTCATGGTCTTATTACTTTGTATTGCATGCGAATTGCCCCTCACACTCACCAGTCAGAGGTGGAGACAGTGTAGTAGATGGGCAGCTGGGAGGAGCTGAACTCCTCCAGGCCGCATGCTCCCATGTTGGAGAAGAGAAGCCAGTCTCCCACGCTGAGCTCAGGCAGCAGGCAGCGCTCCACCACACGGTCCAGCTGGTCCAGTGATGGGCCCCACAGGCTGCTGGGATACACCGCCTCCTCAGCACACAGCACATGCTGAAGAGAGGAGAGAGTGTCATCAAAACTAAACTAATAACTTAAATGCAGTAAAAATACCAATAAAAGTAACTGATGGATCACCATTTGCAAACTGTATTCCTATGACGGCTAAAAGATGTTAGTCGCATTTATGAAACGAATTACAACACAGAACACAATTTCTACATCACTGTCCATCTTTGTCTGTTTGTATTACCCTGACCTACTTAATCAAATTACTATTTAACTACAGTTCCAGTTTGACTTCATGTTGTGGAGTTCATTTATAGTTATTTTATGATTGTAAACAGGGCAAAGAAGAGGAAATTCATCATGAACTGTCATTACTAGTCAGATCTGGTGGGAAGTACAGGTGGGTAGTGGACTGCCATTGACCTTATTAACTAATGTCACACCTTGAAAGAACAATTTATGTTTAAATACGTGCGCTTTGTAGGAAGGACCCAAAAACCAATGTAGGGTGCTATAAATGGGACAATTCACAATCTAAACCAATTCCTGCTTCCCTAAATACTCATAACGCATGACCCTTTTTTCCTATTCAACTGGAGCTGCTATCGGATGCGTCGATCTTGAATGGGGTTGAGTCTCCTGGGTGGAGGCCTACTAACCTTGTGCACTGACGGGGCAGTGATGGAGATTCCCAGCAGCTTGCGGCTGAATGGACCATAAACACCCTCATTCATGTAGTACAGGAACTCAGTATCTTCATTGTTCTCACCTGTGTAAATACAGTGGGTAACCATATCAGAAATATAGAACATACTGTATTATTTACAAACTGAGGACTCGGAGAGGGACTTGGCCTGAGATAGTTTTGTTATAATTATGAAACACCCAAGTGTAAAAAGAAAGAAAAAAAACTTGACAAAACAAATATGAAATAAAACATTCTGTCTTTTCTATGACTGCATACACAGCATTTATCCACAGTCAGATAAAGGCATTACAGTCAGGACTTAACTAGACTGCAGGGGACAAACGGAACCTCTGAGAGAGTGAAGTAACTCACCCTGAGGGAGGCTGTCCCAGTGGCGGGTCACCACCTTTTTGCCGATCACGTTGACAGCCAGGCTGAAAGCTGAGGCCACGTAGAAGCTGCCCGGCTGGGCCAACACTTGCACGCCAGACAGTGGGCTGAAGTAAGCACCGAGCAGCGGCCTGACTGCAGACTCAACCTGCACACACAGAGTTACAGCAAAAATGCCTTCAGTGGGTTTTTCCACATAACAACGAACATGCAAAAACTTTTAAAACAGTTTTAAACATTAAAAGCTTAGAACTGTTTAAGTTTTAAACATTAGGATTTAACAGCTGAAATATAGTACTTCACGCATGCTGTTAGTGAGAGGCTACTTATGTGATATTGGAGTTGCATATAGATGACAGAGTATCATCACTGTTGAGGACTTCAATTTGGAGAAGTTCTGAATTTTCCCCTGTGTGTTCTTTAGTTAAGTTTCATATCTTAAGCAAAGTGTCTGCAGAACATGACACCACCATTTGTGATTTTGCTTTCTGAAAACTTTGAAGTGTAACAAGAACGAGGCCAACTGGGGACAAGTTCCACATCCAAAGTCTGATTAAAACATACCCAATCGTGTCACAGCTGGTTAACTCTTACCTGTTTGAGCTGAAACTCTGAGCCGGTAAATCCACCACCAATGTCCAGGATGTTCATGTTAAAGCCCAGATCCACCTGAACAGAAACAAGTCATTACCGTCAATGACAAATAAAGTTGCTGAGGATATCGTAAAACAATCTTGAGTTGAGTTTATATGTATTAAATTCCCACTGATTAATCATTTCGTAACTTAAGATATTTTCCAGACACTACTCACCCCCATGTCAAACACACAGCGGGCATCTGACAGCGCATGGGTGTAGGCCTGTTGCAGGTCTTGGCAGGAGCTGGGAATGTGGAAGCTCACCCCCACCACCTGAACTCCCTGCTCCTTGGCTGCTTCCAGCAGGTGCCGGCTGCTCTTCAGAGAGAAGCCAAACGCCATGCTAGTCTCAGCCGCATGGGCCTCAGTAGTCAACTGCAGCAGCAACCTAAGAAGGAACAAACAAAGAAACATCAACCAGGGATCAAAACATGGATGAAAGTTTTTGACATTGAAAGAATTCCCACATTTTCAGGCCAAGGGAAAAAATATTTACTCGTCTATCAAAACAGTAATTACACTCACCCAGTATTCAGTTTTACAGAGGAGCCTGACGATTAAAAGGAATGAAACAAAAAGTTTTGCTGCATAATCTGATCCCTTACTTTGCATTGGGGTGCAGGCGGGAGATCTTGGACAACTCTGCCTCATTTTCACACACAAGATGCTGGATGTTGTTCTTGGCAGCATGCTTGATGTGTGCCAGCTGCTTGCAAACACCAGAAAGAATAATGTTTTCTGGTGGCACGCCGTGCTCCAGCACCAGGTTCACTTCAGTCTGGGGGAGAGAGGACAAACACGTTACAGAAATTAATGCAACAAAGTCTAAAAGTCCCATAAAAACAATCAAAATTGAACCACGTGTGTTGTGTGTTGCATAAGTGGAAAGGATAACAGTCATCAGCTGGATAGTAATCAATTGAGTGCCTGTAATGTAATTGCCCCAAATTGTCAAGTGCTTTCATAAGAGGATGAAGCACTGGACACTTTAAAAAAAAATACGTCAAAAGCTACGTGAATGTGATTTTGTGAAGTTAAAGCTTACCTTGTTGGCGCAAACAAAGCCAAGGCCCAAGGAGGCCAGCATCTCGATGACTGCAGGGCTGCTGTTGCACTTGACTGGGTAGTAGGGCTGCAGCTGTGGCACGACGCTCTGCCAGCACACATGCTGCCGCATCAGGGCGCCGAGGTCACCCGCCACAAACGCACTCTTCTCCACCTGGGAACACAAGAGGAAGTGGAGGTTGCACTGAGTATACAAAGCAACTGCCCAAACCACATGTGCCAATGACAGTGTCGTGAAGGCAATTTGAAGGATCTTGGGATTTTCTTCAACTGCAACCTGAGTCTCTTAAAAGCTCTGCAACGTGAACTTACCAGAGCCTGCTCACAGATGTGTCCGTCAATGACATCTTCAAGGGTCACTCCTCCCTCCAGGAGTTCAATGATGTAGCTTGGTTTGTCAGCAAGTCCTTTCATCTCAACCGTATTCCGCTAAGCCGACAATCATAAAGAACAGATAAGCAAGTCAGGGGGTCACGACTGAGCCAATGGGGTCCTGCCGGTATGCAACAAACTGGAAAAAGAGGAAGAGGGAAAAAAACAAAACACATGACTATTAATATCACCACAATAAGCTTTTTTCCCCCCCACAGCAATTTAACCAAGCAAATGAAAGACTCAAGCACAGAGCTGTTGAACTTCTACCCAAATGAGTTTCCACTGTTTAAAATCAGCAGCTAAACATATATAAAGTCTGTGGACACAAATAGCCTTCTACACATGCTTTATAAATCCAAGAAGTCTTAATTTATTCCAAAAAGAAAAATAAAACCTAATATTCTTCCAATACAACTGTGTTTAATCACACCATGGTTTGTATGTATGCCAGATCCTTCCTAACACAATGATCCTGGACTTTGATACAAGTGTGTGTGTGTGTTTGTGTGTACAAGAGTCATTGAGCCACTCACATGGACAAGTCAGGAGATGGACTTGTCCCGCTATCAGCTAGGATCCCAAGGTGGCTCAGCGTTGAAGTCAAAGTGCTCCCGGTAAAGAGCCGCCCCTAGGCCCTCTGGGTAGCGCTCATACACCTGTGCAGAGACAGGGGAGCCCTGGGGGATAAACACACATAACATTAGATATAAACACACTGAAAGGTCACTGTCCACCACAAGTTAAATCACATGAAATGTCTTGTCGTAGGGCAGTCGTTAAGACTCTTAGAAAGTTTACCACTCTAATCTATGGATTCACATTTGTTGTCACTGTGGTCAAAATTTCACCAACAAAATCGATATGTTAAGCAACTCTCGTACCCGTTTACGTGGCTTGTTTATTCTAACCCAATTATCACCCAGTATATTATTGCTGCCTTAATCATTATCTCATCGGGCTATTTATAAACTCTATTAGTCTACATTAGGCGATTATTGTCTAAATCAAGCACAGCGCAAGTAGAGTCACAACTTCACAAATGAGTTTTATTATGACAATGCGTAACCAAAACAAAACATGAAACGCCGTACAACACAAATGTGATTAACGGTTATATTTTACACGTAAAAGTAGGGCTGAATTTAACACAGGAAACACAAGAGAGGAAACGCACTACTGAGAGACTCCTGGCAATGAGAGAGAGAGCAGCTAACATTAAGCTGGCTGCCTACCACACGTCGAAGGAAGACGCTCAATAACCCCCAAACAAACCTCAACATAGACACAACACAAGAATAAAAGCCAGACTGGAGTGCTTAAATCGCATAAAGGTGTGCTGTTATAGTTAAATTTAACCACGAAAACATCGCTTAAACACAGAATTCAATGAATCGGTCTGTCATGTGCGCTAAGAAGGCAGAACGACCAGCCCGCCATGTTACGTCCGCCTGCTGGAACCGAGGAACTCAACCGAAGTGTTTCGCTGTACTTACGTGAGATAACGGCCAGGATGTTTTGGAAAATCGTCTTCTCTTTTTCGGCGGAATTTTTAAAGAGTAGTGGGCACAGCGATATAAGAAAGAAAGGGGGCTGTTTTTGCCATATGGCTAGATGGAGGGACGAGCGTCGGTTAGATTAGGTCTTCTCTGTCGGTTGATGGGCGGAGGACTACTGGAGCCCGGCGGCGGAAGAGGAAAAGGTAATCAACGGCCCGTGGGCGGGGTCTGACGGCCAGCTGCACCAATCAGCGTCCAGCGTCTTTGAGCACACACCAAATATGTATTTCCGTGACCCACACAGGCCGCCGTAGATCCGAGATGTTACGTAACCGTAAACTTTCCGTAGATGGTCGCTCGTCTCTGTCAACCAGGTCAGGTCTGCTCTTGTTTACATGGGAACAATTCAGCAGTGGTGGAGGAAACCCCTATAAATAAAAGTGGCAATACTACACTACAAATGCACAGTTACAAGAGAAGATCCTGTATTGTTAATGTTACTTCAACATAAAAATGTTAGTATCAAAATATACTTAAAGTACAAAGGATTTCAGAATAATATATTTCATATTACTGGGTTATAATTAATTCTATAAAATAAAATATGTTAATTTACATATCCATACTAATGGATAGCTTGTCAATTTTCCCCTGGGGACAAATAAACCCTCATTGTTATAATAAAGTGACTACTGACTGATGTAGGGGAGTAAAAAGTACAATATGTGCCCCTGAGATGTGGTGGAGTAGAAATATAAGGTAGCTGAAAATAGAAATACTCAAGTAAAGTGGCTCAAATTTGCACTTCAGTATCATTAGTAAATTCAGATACACTGCACTGTAATTCCAGCTGCTACAGTATGATTTATGTGTGGGAGAAGGGCCCTTTGCAAAAACAGTCCACTCACAACTATAAAAGCATATTTTAAAGTAGAGTAGATATTTCACCACAGACATCCACTTGTCTCTGTGCACTCGCTGTGTAGTCTATTAAAATGCCCACAACTAGTAATAGATATTTTATTGAGTTTCCAAAGTTCATTAAACAATAATCTGCTGTAAGCGTGATGGCGTGGCTGAAACTTTGTACTGCTGTTTGAAAGCCATAAGGTAGCCCTTTGGGTTGTTTGTTTAACTTTGAAAGTTGTTGTTTGAACTAGCCACTTACCAGCTTGACCTGTCTTTGGCATTCACAGATGCCTTGAGGATATTTGTTATTTGTTTTGTTGTGTATTTTCCTTGTTTAATCTTCTTTACACGTCTGTCTGAGAATGCTTAAAGGCTGTTGGCCTTGTTTTAAGTCACATGCTTGCAATAACCGTTTCCTCTTTGGAAATAGTGTTCATAAGACGTTTATGAGTGCATATATGCACGACTTATGGCTGGGAAAGTTATGTGTACAACAATGCGGGAGAGAGGGCAAACACAACAAGTGTACAACAGTGGCGTGACACTGATAAACTTTCACAACACAAGACATAAACATATAAAATGTGCCTCTCTCTAGGCTGTGTGTTGACGTTCACTGTGCGCCTGCTTGTGTCTCACGGAATCTGAGGGATTATTAAGATTCAAGAGCTTAATGAATATTTTGTTGATTAATCCTTAAGCCTTTGTCACACCCACGTCTAACCTAATTTCAGTTGTGATAATTGCACGTTTTATGCAATTCAGTTTGATCGAAAGAAATTCATTTGGTAAAGTTTACCTCATTAAGCATGGTGGTCAGGAGTTCAGCACTACACTGAATGACTGGCAAGCCGAGCGCAAAAACTCAGCCTCCAGCCACTGCAGTCGTATGACTTGTGTTTCTGTGGCACTGGAGCAACATGCTGCATGGCTTCATCTGTGTGTCTGTAGCTGTCTGTTTGTCTTATAGCTCTTATCTGTGTTTTATGACACTAGCTCCAAGGGACACAGTGTTCACAAAAAGACGCGGCCCAGAAAACACCGGATGATGAACAACAAAGAAAGGCCTATATTGAAGCTCTATGACACTGATACTTTGGAAGCTGGCTGGCCTTCTATGCTATGTTTAGAGACTGGATTAAATGTATGGATTTATGTTGTACAGTAATGCAAATGGCCCTGAAGTACACACTACAGGAATAGCTAAATTTGGGCTTTACAGCCTTTATTTTTGAGAAATAAGGACCCATTTCTAGATACTCATAACTGGTTTCTACAAAGCATAAGGTTTAAAGCTGAAATAAAAAAGAAAAGTATTTGATTCAAGTTTCACATCAGGGTCCATGAGGACAGGAGAAAATTAGATTTCGTGCTTTGGTTCTGCTGAGTACAATTAAATGCTTTCACTGTCCTTAGACAGGACATTGAGCTTGCAGCCAGAGGAAACAGATATAAAAATTTAAAAAAAATTAAACATAAAAACATTTTCCTATGAAGAGTTCAGTCAGACAACTTGTGTGTTGTGTAAGGCTTGTTAGACGGCTGGGCAGATATATTCACCAGTATTGGTTCAGCCTCCGTAGCCTTTATATTCCAGCTGATATGTAACAAGAAATATCAATAAACAGATGTCCAAAGTATTTTGTCATCCGGAAGGTATTTATTATTAATAACTGCTATTTTTTAACTATAAAACATCCCCTTTGTAGGCTATAAATGTTGGCCTTTTTTACAGCACACATTTGGACTTGTTGCAGTGGGAAAAGCACAGCCGTTACTAATATTATTAACAATGGCTGATTCGTGTCCCAGAAAGCCACCACAGTGTGACAGTGAGCCAGCGTGCACAATACCAGGACCATGAAACTGAAGCAGCAAAATGGAGTTGAGCTTTCATTGATTTTGTTATTTGCACCTGTGGTTTCTCACTTTGACGGGACAAAATGTCCTCAGTGAAAAAGGCCTGTGCCTTAAAAAACTAATTTAAAGGATCCTCATTGAAAAATGTTTGTGAATTTAATGTGTTTTTATAGATATTGATATTGGTATGAGCCTAAAGTTCCAGCAATAGCCAGACTTTAATATAATGGTTAAAGTTGTTCCAAACTTAACTCTAATGTTGACACTTTTGAACATTTAACAGTATGGAGCCGGGACAGTGATTGTGACTCAAACAAATATTGGCAGTGAAGAATAAAACACAGAAATCAAAGCTAATTTTATTTTATTTCATTTAAAAAAAAAAAAAACGAATTTCCCCCCGGGGATCAATAAAGTATTTCTATCTATCTATCTATCTATCTATCTATCTATCTATCTATCTATCTATCTATCTATCTATCTATCTATCTATCTATCTATCTATCTTAGCATTCTGAAGTGTTTTATTTGTTTGTTTTTGGTTTTCTTCACATCATGGCTTCAGTGAGAGTTTCACTCTTAGTCACTGAGGATGACAGACCAGATGGAAATACAAGATCATCTTTTGTTTATTTGTCTGTTTTTATCACTGCTGAAAGACTCTGAGAGAACTGACACGATGGAAACGTGTGACTGATTTGCAACTTTTCATTTCACATCAGGATAACAAACTGAATCACAGACTCAATATAAGAATGTATAAGTTATTAAACTTAAGTCTAAGATCTGAATCAGTCCATTCTATGAAATTGTTGATTTTAAGACATTGACTGCCACCTGTAGGCAGATCTGTTGGGTAATGTAGTAGTCAGATCTTACCAGAGGAGGTCAATAATGAGAGCTACTGCCAAAACAAACACCATGGTGCCTTTAAGGACTGTCGGAAATATTGGAATTACTATGTTATTAAAAAAATAATGCTACTGAAACTGTATTATATATATTGTTAACTAAAAACATTGCTTTAAACGCTCAACAGCTGCTGTTTCTTATTTTTATATTCAGACACCGAGCCTCACGAGGATTTATCGGTCACGTGAAGGCAGCAGAGTGCGCAGCAGCGTTTGCGCAGGCGCACAACTACTGCCCTGATCAGCTGACTGTGAGTGAGATGCTCTGCTGAAGGACCATTGAGTCGAAAACCTGCCATTATCTGCGCCATGTATGGAAAGCTGCCACTATTTAACTGAACTACATCGTGTGGACCAAACACTGAGGGCATTAAACACTTCGGTAAGTAATAAAAAACACCGATTATTGACGTCGTGACAGCGTGAGACCGCAGTGCAAACAGGCGAGTGTCAGCAGCAAGCTAACACTGAATTTAACCATGTCTGGACCAGGCTTATTCAGCTGTCTGTCAGTGACTTAATGTTAAAGAATAATCCACAAGTCAAACCCAAAGAGCGGCAGTAATTAGTCGCATGTTGTTCTTGGCGTTTAATTATAGTGGAGGATCAGTGTTTATCATGTCCTCTGTAGAACAGAAACTGATCATATGACCTGTCTGTCCCTACTGTGTTTTACTGATGCAATCAACCAGTGTGTGTGTGTGTGTGTGTGTGTGCAGTGTCCATACTGCTACCATGTGCAACAATGTGAGGAAGTTCATGATTCAAACTCAGAATTGAACTCAAATGAGGAAGAAACAGCCTCACAATAAGACTCTGATTCATGTATTTTGACCTATGTCTTTTATTCAGTGGTGGAAAAGTACTCGTGCTTCTGCAAAAGGGAAAACACAAGTACAAGTTAGGCCACACATTAAGATATTACTTAAGTAAAGGAACCTTGGTATTATCAGCAAAAAAAAACCTTACATATCAAAAGTAGAAGTACTCATTCTGCAGGGTTTTATAATCATATGTGTCATATTACTGAAGCATTGGCATGTAAGCAGCATTTTTATGTACAGATTGGAGGAGGCCATTTAAACTAACATAACATTAAATTATTATTAGATACAGTCCACAATGGTACATAGAAGCAATCTTATGTTTCCATATTTTTTCCAATAACCACATTATAGTGGCATAAAAGAACATACAATTGTTATTATTTGGCAGATTTTATACACATCAATAGCCAAGATAGATAAAAAGCAAGTCTCATGGTAGAAAACAAGTGAGCAAAATCATGAAGGCAAAACAAGAGGAAAAAAAAGTGTGTTTAAAACTATTAAACAAATAATCAGCAAAGAACAAACAACCACTGGTAGAGGATTAATATTGTCGATCCTTCACCCCCCCTCAGACCCCTTATATTTCTCAATTCTGGTCCTCAAACACTGTTCTCCTTCCTAAAATATTGAATTTAAGCTTCTTCAAATGAAGCGTCTCTCCCAGATCTCTCAACAGCATCAGACTTCCATGATGGAAAAATACTTTTTTTTTTTTTGCCAATACAGCACCCACATATACTGTATTTAAGTCGCTGCTCGAGTCCAGAGCAGTGTCACTTGAAGACCACATAGTGACCACAAGGGGGTTGTGCTGACGAATGCTTTTGAATAAAGATCAAATGCAGAAGTCCAGAGACATGCTCAGAATTAGCATGTAAGGGTGACAGGATGATTCTTACAGTTGTTACACAGTGCTGATACAGTGGGGCTGATCATGTGTTTAGATTTAAAAAGAGTTGAAGTATTTGGTTGCATAAAATGGAAATACTTTAGTAAACTACAAGTACCTCAAAACTGCGCTAGAACAGAACACTTAGGTAGATTTAGGACCACATACAGCTGCTTTTATGTCTGAAGATGTGCAGCCTACATGTGTGAAATGCTACATTTCGCTTTCATTTACAGGAGCCACAGTTTATCTCAAAATGCAAAGTTGGACCTTGTTAAATTTGTCTTTGGTCAGTTTCCCATCATTTTGAGTTGTCCAGGTGATGCTTTTGTTTTTTGTTGCTTTATTAATACTCTTTCTGTTGCTTTACCTTCAGTGACTTCCTCACATCCAAGGCCCGGTGGACAAACCTCTGACCAGCAGCCATGACTGAATTCTGGATGATCTCTGCTCCGGGGGAGAAGACATGCCAGCAGACGTGGGACAAGCTGATGGTGGCCACCACACGCACCAACAACCTCTCCAACAACAGCAAATTCAACATCCCGGATCTGAAGGTTAAACGCTACAGTCACCTGTGTTCCCACTACAGGGAATCCACCCACATACGGTCGTGGACGTTAATATTTCTGCATTTTTTTTGTCTCTAACAGGTCGGAACACTAGATGTCTTAGTGGGTCTGTCGGACGAACTGGCTAAACTTGACACTTTTGTGGAAAGGTAAACTGTGCAGGATCTACTTCTGCATGTTATGTTCTCAGTTGAAAGGGTTTGTAAAATGTCGTTTCTGACCCAATGTGTTGGTCGCTAACCCCTCTCCTCACCCCGTGTTGTGTCTCAGTGTGGTGAAGAAGGTCGCTCAGTATATGGCCGATGTTCTGGAGGACAGCAGAGACAAAGTCCAGGAGAACCTACTTGCCAATGGAGGTAATTACAGTTAGTACAATTATCAGACTGATGTCTTCAGTAGTTAACACACATGAGGTGAAGGAGGTGGTAGATGTTGCTGATAAGACTTCAAAGAAAGGCGTGATGGGTTACTGTACATCCACATATACAATCATTCTACAGCATAAAGGCTATTGACAAGATAATTAATGCTGATAACTTGAATGTTTTTCTCTCTCTCTACAGTTGACCTGGTCACCTATATCACCAGATTTCAGTGGGACATGGCGAAGTATCCGATCAAACAGTCGCTGAAGAACATCTCTGAGATCATCTCCAAGGTTTGAGGGAAAAGCTGTCCCAACAGTTGTGCTTTTGTATATGTAAAGTGTATTTTAATCAGGCAATATCATAGGCATTAAGATCACTTTTGCACGAAAGGCCTTAATACACCAGAATAAACAGCAACAGACAGCGAACATAGCCAGTAAGACAAATGGCATCAGAAACAATCACATGTAAGCACATATGAGCACAGTTTGATTTTTCCCGCTCCCGTTACCAACCATAGGCTGTGTAAAAGAAGTTTTCTGGGTCTGAAAAGTGAAGCCAATGTGGAATTGCTTCAAGCCTGTATTCCTTCTCAAGGCCAGCAGGGGGCGACCTCACTGACTCCAAAAAGAAGTATGGCTGTGTTGAAGTCAATGAGAAATTAAGATTTTTGAGAATTATGAGAGATTAAAATAGACCGTAAAGCAAGGTATGCTTCAGGGCGGGGCTACATTGTGACGAACCAGTCAGAGTTGGGTCATGCATTAGCCTAACCAATCAGAAGTGGGGAAAAAAACTCATTCATCACCTCTGGCTCCAAAATCAAGATAGCAACAGCTGTTGAATCAAGATAGCAACTTTGAAAATGCCCAACTTAAGGTGTCAAAATGACCAATCACAAAACAATGGCATAGTCATGGTGGCAACGTCCACTTCTTCTAAACAGTCTATGGATTCAAGATTCAAGACCTTTATTCTGATGTTCTGTCTTGAATCTAACAAGGATTATTATATGCTGTATATTTGGTGCTGGAAGGAAGTATTTTATAGTATTCATCCTATCCTCTCCAGCAAGCAACTCAGATCGACAACGACCTGAAGGCCAGAGCTTCAGCCTACAACAACCTGAAGGGAAACCTGCAGAACCTGGAGAGGAAGAATGCGTGAGTAGTATAATAATGATATTAACATACTATATGGTGTCTTTTATTTGATATACTGTATTTGCCGGTATTTTGTCTTTGGTTTGGATAATGTCACAGTTCTGTGTATCAATCTGATCTGCATGCGTCGTCCTTTAGGGGGAGCTTGTTGACCAGGAGTTTGGCTGACATAGTGAAGAAAGAGGACTTTGTACTGGACTCAGAGTACCTGATTACCATGCTGGCGGTTGTCCCAAAGTAAGTACACCTGCCTCAGTATCTACAAATCTAATATCCACTGAGCTGGGAAGTCTCAGTTATCATGTCATTGTATCCAGATACGATACAGATTCCCTCTTTACCACAGTCTATAAACTGATTTTGTAGAAATGTTATTAATTCATTTTGTTATAGAACATTTTTAAAGCTTCCAAACTACCTCACATCTCTTCTCTAATTTAAATCTAATAACTGGAGTACACATCTAATCTACATCTGAACACTAATGCTGGCAGAACTGGTTTCAGGCACCATCTTTCAGACTACATCCCTGCTGGAGAATTTAAAACTGTATTATCTGATGTTTTCTATGATTCATGTGACTGTTTCTTTTGTTTATTGGTGTTGCTCTGTTTTGCTGATTTTGTTTTTGTGGATGCTGCTTGGTGCTTGGTTCTTAATCTCAATGAGAGTACTTGATTAGAGGTACAATGCTTTGCTGTGATCTCATTTACCAGGGTGAGCTATGTCGACTGGCAGAAGACGTATGAAACCCTGGCAGAAATGGTTGTGCCGCGCTCCACTAAGTAAGGATAACTAGATGATCCTGTTTGTTTCTTTTGCCAAATTTATGAATGGTCAAAAAAAAATATAAAACAGTTGCACTCTGTCGGTGCGGCCCAGTGTCTGTGGTTACTTTTCCAGCACAGAAGGTAGTTTGTGTCTGTTTCTGTGTCCTATTTTCTTGAACAACGTCTCAGACAATTTACCTTTGCTTCTCGCTCTGTCACCCTCGTGTCCTCTAAGGTTAGTTTAGCCTCTTCCTTGACTCCGATTAAAATTGGAAACATTTCATGGTTGACCTGTAAACCCCAACAGACTCACATTAGAATAGGAAACATTATGTGGTTGACCTACAGAAAGCAATTGACCTTTTGACAACGAGGCCAGATGATTTGAGGCGTAATGTTCGGGCTTTTGGACGCACGTGGCTCAGTGTGTCGTGGTTACTTAGCAACCTGTACACCCAGAACAGATATGGAGCCCTATCTGCTGATGTGACCAGGAAATGGGGAAACATTCAGTGTTAGAGCAGCTAGGTCAGGGGAAGGTTGCCTTAACTTTCACCATCTTATTTGTTGTCAATGGCTACATTCAAAACCCAGGACAGATAAAGGGCTTTGGCAATGCAGATTTAAGGCTTATTCTGTATAATATCTATAAATAATGTGGCTGGTTTGTGTTTATTTCAATGAAGTGTTTGTGGGTGGGAAGCCAGTGAGGGATCTCGTACCTGTTGCTGTATTAGATACTCAATCCAAGAAGAATTAATTATTGACAGTTGCACTGTTTATACTTCACTGAATAAACCAGCATCAGACTTTCCTAAATTGACATTTCAGATTTTCTATATCACAATATACATGTATAAATATTGCAATATGAAGTTCTGTATATGTGAAAAAAGATTTTATCTATACTGCCCACCCTTTGTTGGAGGGATGTAACAACCCTCTTTTCAGTAAAGACGGAAATATTCCAACTTTTTACTCAAGCAAAAATGGGACTCCCATAGTGTAGAAATACTACAAAGTAAAAGTCCTCTATTCACAATTTTACTTAAGTAAATGTACATAAGTATTAATTAAAGTTAAATTAAAATGTCAAATGTGTCAAACAAGCTGTGTGTGCTGTCCACTCCTCCAGGCTGCTGTTTGAAGACAATGACAGCGGTCTGTTCAGTGTCACCCTCTTCAGGAAGGCTATGGATGACTTCAAGCACAAGGCCCGGGAAAACAAGTAAATTATTCCATTTCCGTTCTATTATAAAAGTGAGATTTTCACGAGTTCCACTTGAGCTGTGTTTCTGTTTTGGGCTTTGTTTTGAATTGCAGATGATGTTTATTTCCTCTGTTTTCAATGAATGAAGGTTATTTATCCTTAGGGAAATCCACCTCTGATAAATAGTAGAAATGACACCTCTTGGTTGAAGTAGGCCGCCTATTTGTTAATGCAGGAACTGGCTTGTTATGCTCTAAAAAAAGACAGCAGCTCTATAATAAATGCAATTTTCTCTGCACTCGACAGTCTCTCCAATTAGCACGATCTAGTTGTGTGTGTGCTTATGTGTATGTGTCTGTGTGTATGTATGTAGCCCATTTTCAGGAGTGCACTTGATTGTGTGTGTGTGTGTGTGTGTGTGGTCCTGAATGTCTGAGTGTTTGCTGACAGCTCTCTGCTCTGTGTCCTGACCCAGGTTTACAGTGCGTGATTTCCAGTACAATGAGGAGGAGATGAAGGCAGACAAAGAGGAGATGACACGTTTGTCCACTGACAAGAAGAAACAGTTTGTACGACTGCGGTTTTCTTTACAAACGGTTCTACTGACTAAATAGGGGAGGAAAAAGTTAATAGAGCTCACTGCATTTTTGTTTTTACGCCAAGATTTGGCCACAGATGTTCATTTCTTATTTAATGTTTGATCTGAGTATACACGGCCATGCAGATTGTCTTAAATAATGATCTTAAAAGGAAAATGTAACCAAAACCCATCCAAAATGGAAATGCTGCAGCAAGTTGACAGGTATGATATCTTTATGAAAACATATTTAAATGCTTTATCACCCAGGGGCCTTTGGTGCGATGGCTCAAAGTGAACTTCAGCGAAGCCTTCATCGCGTGGATTCACATTAAAGCCCTGCGTGTGTTTGTGGAGTCAGTATTACGGTAAGCAAGTCAAGACCCAGCAGCGAGTTCATCGGCCTGCTGCTCTTTCCATACATGTCCATGCCATGAAGATGGCCTGACAGACCTGTTGTGTTTCATAGGTATGGGCTGCCAGTGAACTTCCAGGCCATGCTGCTGCAGCCCAACAAGAAGAACATGAAGAAGCTGAGGGAGGTGCTGTACGACCTTTACAAACACCTGGACAGCAGCGCTGCCATCATTGATGTGAGTCTCCTTCACACACTCTTTGACCCTTTAAAGCGACAAGTAAAATTACTGGAGGAAGTCCGGCTCTTTAAAATGCATAATATCCGGGTCCTTGCCTCGCCTGATCTTCCACTTTTCAGGACTAAATCACCTTTTAGTCCTTTTTAACTAATGTGCAACTGGCTGACGTCACCTGGCTTCAAACCAAATGTGACATAAAAATAAGATAGTTTTGAATATTTTTTTTTTCCACCAGTGCAACTTATCATTTCATGTTTTGGGTTTCCTTCAGAAGCCCAGAAATTGTGGGTCATTCATTATGCTGGAGGAACTCTGCACTACCTTTGGTCCAGAAGATGGGACAAGTTGCAATTGGTTGCCATGATGGGAACTTACTGTATTAAAAGAAAGATACTGAAACATGGACACTAACAAGCATTAGATGTGTATGTAAATCTTTTGTTTTCCTGTATCTGCAGGCCTCTATGGACATTCCAGGGCTGAACCTGAGCCAGCAGGAGTACTACCCCTACGTTTACTACAAGATCGACTGCAACCTGTTGGACTTCAAAGTCTAGACACGTCGCCATCATCATCATCATCATCTCCCTCTCTGTGCAGATGTGTCACTTCCCCCAACTTTAATTTTTTCCCCACTGCTATCCCGTTTTTCCTGTTTTCCACCTTTTTTTTCTCGCTCATGTTCCTGGTACATTCCTGGGTCCGTGTCCAACAAGTTGTTGAAAGTCTGTTCTAATATACTTGACAAATATGGGCCCTCTCCTTTGCTGTCACTTCCTCTTCAAACCACGCTGTAAAATTGAATTGCTTCCCAGTTTCCCACCAGAATGGGTGACATTCCCTCATGGCATCAAGGCACATGTATAATGCTGCATTTTTATTGTTATTTTTTCCCCTGTCACCCTATTTTACCTATAGCAACAAAAAAAAGGATACATATGTGGGGAAAATGGGGAAAGAATTAATGTATGTTAAATATAGTATTTATTTAAAGCCTCTAAAATCAGTGTGTTTGTTTTTGTTTGCTCAAATTTTGAAAGTGATGTGTTTTAAGCTCTGTGTAAGAAATGTCTGTTTACAAGTAGATGTTGACCATCGTTTCCCCAACTCCAGCTGAGACAGGTCATTTTACAGTATAAAGCAATATGTTTGCTAATTGTATGCTCCTATGATTTCTGTATATCAGGCAGTTTGAGAAAAATTATGATAGGCCTATGTGCAAATACTGTATTGTCAGTACAACTGAAAAATGATCCACATATTTAAAATAAATGTGAAAAATAAATATTCTATGTGAAATTCACTTGACTTTGGCTCATTGTGCCTTTTCACTGTGGAATTAAGTCTATAAACCTCATCAGGCTGAATAAACACCTACATAAAATTCACTATTAGTCCAATTTTAGGCGTAGATTAATTAAAAGAATAAAAAAATCTATTATGTCACTTTAATCAATTTTATCATTTGAGATCTAGATTTAGGTTGACAGGCAATGTGAACTTGGTGAAGGGGATGTTTTCAAGCTGCTTCTTTACACAACCAGATTTTTGCCATTTTTTCATCCAGACAAGACTAATGTTTGGGACACATGATAAAAGCCTGTATAAGTTCACAGCCTGAGAGTGAAGAGGGAAGTTGTTAATAAGGGTTTTCTAATTAGAGTTCCCTTTATTAAGAGTTTATAAGTTGTAACTACTGGCTTTATTAGTGGTTAATAAATATGTTTTTTAATGAATCACTCTTGGGCTATTAATAATAACAACTCTGGGATCACTAAGTCATGAAAAACCTCTCTGGCTGGTGTTTTTCCTCCTCCACAGTTGCTTTGTTCTTCTTTGGCTCTTTGATTAATCAGGAAGACTGCTCCAGTGGGCTGTAAATTAACCACTTCAGGGGAAAAAATCAATGAATTAACAGCTTATTAATAGTCACTCCTGCACATTTGATGGATTCATGCAAAACCCCTTTTTACAAAATCTTTTAACATTTTATGTCTTATTTTGTTCTTTTGTAAAGCACAATATAAATGGATGTGTTCTATTTAAAGTTACACCTATATTTGGTATATAATTTTGATGATTTATGCTATTAATACTCTGTAACAGCAGATATGGTGGCTGATTAGACAGGGGGGGAAAAAATCATGATCCTTCGTATCTATTGACATTTATAACTGCATTCTTTCTAAACAGATGCATAAATACCTTACAAGGGATTTTTCACAACTTGACAAATCTGTGTTTTGTTGTTATGATCTGAAAGCATGAATAAACTTGATAAAACCAGTAGTCGCTATTAAAAAAATAATAAATGAATTATTAAACTACTGACTTTTCGAATCTTTTAAATTATTTTATTCTAAATAAATAATATATAAATTTGTGAACAGTATATAATTTCAATAAATGCTTTATAGGACACTATAACATAGTTGTAAGCAAATATGAGTGTTTGTTAATGTATTTATCAGCACATAAAAACTTGTGGTCACCCATAGATGGAGGCTGCTGTGTAAACAGATAATGATCAATGATATTAAAACCCAGTTGTAATAAAATAAAACAAGTCATGTGATCAATTTATTAACAATGCATTATTGTATAAGTGCTTTCATGCTACTATAAATACTAACCAGTGTTGCCAAGACTTTGATTGGTATTTGTGCATATTTGCATGATGATGATGATGATGATGATGATGATGATGATGATGATGATGGTGGTGGTGGTGATGATGGTGACACTATGAGCCTATCAGCGGTCAGTCTGGGTGCAGCCTCTGCTCCCCTCCTCCCCTCTGTGGATGACGCAGGTGTGTGTTAACGCTGGTCAGCTGCTGTCTGTGGAGAGCAGCGCCGACCAGCAGCAGCAGCAGCATGATGATGGAAACGGAAACACGGATGGAGCTGCAGTAGAGATCCGGGGAGGATGCAGCAGCCGTGAGACAAACCGAGCCGTGCTCAGCCCGTGTCAGCTGCACCTGCCGTGGATGATTTTCCCGATGGGTTGTGGAGGGAGTCGGGCGGACGCGATCATCGAGCCGAGGTACCATGAGAGCTGGACCAGAGAGACGGAATCGACGTGGCTCACCAACACGGACATAGAGACCCCTCTGCCAGTAGCAAACAGTAAGAGCCTCTGCCGTCTTTTTTTCATTACCAGAAAATTCAAAATCCCTCTCTGCATGCACCACAGGCCACCATACATTCAAAACGCACGCTCTTTTACGCACAAAAATGATAGAAGTAGCGCTCACAAAAAAGCTAGGGGAACCGCTCAAAACACAACTACCAGCTGTCAACTCCCTGACAGCAGCTTTGCACCACCTCTGCTATCATCTTAATGTTGGAGGACCAGAATGTGGTTGTGTCTCAAGTGATAACCAAAGCCATCAACTCTCGTCCAAAGGTAAAGCTCTGGAGGCCAGTCTGAGGGAGAAGAGGATGGTGAACACTGGTACCCAGTGTGGGAAGCAGGCCCTCACATCCACCGGCTCCAACCACCAGAGGAGACTCAGGCGCTCCTTCAGTGATGTAGGTGTCTCTGGTAGCAGGTATCAGCATGACTGACGGCTAAACAGGAACACCACAGCCTCTGTCTCAGCAACATGACGTGCTGTACCTGTCCTCTTAAATTATTCTCACATGAAGCCCCCCTCCAGAATCAGAGTCAACTCCATAAGGACTCTAGTAGTCAGTAGCTGTTGATATATTTATACCAAGTGCAGTGAATGTTTTTTATTTTATGAAACCTTCATTTTAGCAGGTATGCCTCTATTCTACGACAGATCTGGCCAAGATGGCAGCATAAAAAATTTCAAAGCAAGAGACAATTTATCTCAGTTTATCTTGCCTTTGTGGACAAGTGACAGGAGCAGAGAACATGATGGCTATGGGGAAGGAAGGACAGACGGCAGATTTATGTCCAGTGAACTGATGAAATAAGTTTGCAGATATATGAGACTTTCTAAATGTGAGAAACATATACACAAACAAATACAAGCCACAGTGTTATTGACAGATAGACCACCACATAGACGTCACTGTCACCTTGTGTCACATACAGATTCGGGGCACAAGTAGTGCAAGAGAGCCTGGCAGTGCAAAGAATGCTGGGATAGATATTACATAGACTGATAATAAGTCACTCTGTATATGGTATGGAGGTGGAGAGCTGAAACAAAGAGTTGAACTGATTAGTCGCTTAATATAAAATTCACTTGCAACTATTTTAATGAAATGTGAGAATTTGCTGCTTTTGTTTGTCACATATGACAGAAATCTGAATATGTTTGGATTTTGTATCATTAGTCAAACAAAAGGCCCAAGTCAAAGACGTCACTCTGGGCTCTTGGAGCTTGTGATGGACGTTGTTTTTCTAACATTGAATTGACTTATGAAACGATTAAGTGCACAACTAAACAGCTGATTGATCGATCATGAAGCAAACGTATAACTTGCAACTTCAGTCCAAAGGAGTGTGCGTCTGTCGCTTCTCAGTCAATTTAATGAACTAAAGTGAAGGAGTTTGTGTTTTGGGCTGAGGATCAGATAAAACAAGGAATGAATGAAATTGGGCTCCAGGAAATTATAAATTGTAGTTTTCACTGCTGTCTTACATTTTATAGAAATAAACAAGTGATATAGAAAATAAGATTAATTATTAATCTTATAGATTAACTGACTGCTTTAATGGCCAGCAGATAGAAAGAGACAGACAGATGTACGGATGCTTTTGTTGTGAATGTTTTAAATTCAGTTTGGCATCTGTTATTGAGGACTTAGTCTCTAATGCTTTTTGTTTTTAACAAAACTCATTTAACATTCAAAAAGATCATCCTGACCTAAGACATTTCATTTTCAGTGTCTCAGAGACGCAGACTGTTTTATTTGTTTAACCTTCCACTTACGGGCAGAGCCTCAGTGACTCAGGTCTCAGTTGGACATCTTTGCCCACTCGCTCTGCGGCCACTGTGGTGACATTTAAATGACGTGACATTCAAAATCTTACATGTCTTCACAGCAAACCACTCGTGAGTCCAAAAGGAGGGCATCAAAGGAGGCATCTAAGGATGGGCAGCCCGTCAGCATCAACAGCAGCGGAGACGCTGAGCCTGGGAATGTGTGTGATGAAAGATGAAGACGAGCCAAGAGTCTGTGAGGAGGAAGATGGCCCGAGCTGTGAACAGTTCACCAAGGAATGATGATTTACAGGAAGCACGTGGATGATGTTTGCTTGTGACTTTTCAAGATCTTGGCCATTGATCGCACTGATTTACAACATAAGCACCTGCATATGTCTCCATCCAAAGATCCCAGGATGCTGCATCTTTGTTGTGCCATTGCAAATGCATGTGTGAAGCAGAGAGTGGGTGCCAAACAGTGTGCACACTCTCCACCATGCTTTTCTCCCATGCTTATGGTGCCGGTCAGGGAATGTGCCACTGTGTTAAGCCAATTTTAAGAAAACAAGAACAGCCTGCACACATTTCTGTGTGGGGCCTTCCTAAAGAATTCGCTTCAATTCTTTGTGCAAATGTATTCCTTTTGTTGTGAATGAAAAACAATAGTGTGATGATGATGCTGTTTAACCTCAGTCAACACTGTAAATGATTTTCACTCTGAAGACCCTGAAGTGCTGTTTAGAAACGGAGGTTTGGAGGTTTTGAAGCTTGAAGGCTGAAGACTGTCTTTTCCAGCCTTTGCAAGATAAAGAAAAAAACACACCCGCATGTGCCTATAAGTCATTTTGATCTGACAAGTTTGTTCTTTCTTTATTCAGTATTATGTGTTCTCCAGTTCTCTTACATCCACGTATATGTTATATGACGTTACACTTTATTATGATGTCTGGCTTACACTGATCCTGCGTGTATGAATTAATCAGATTGAATCAGCATTGGTGACAAAACATCTCCCAAACATTATCGAAAGCAAGCTGTCTGAAATAAAACATTTGACCTATTAGGTACATATGAAAACAGAAAAACTGCACCCAGAAGCACATTCAGGGGTGATTCATGGTGGGTCATTGGAAAAGTGAGAGCTATGACCAGCAGATGGCGATGTTGACCAGCTGGACCTCAGTAAGATTTCTATTGAAAACTCTGGCAACCTCTTTAGGACCAAAATTGATTTAATAGAGGATGTTCAGGTCAGCATTGCTGGAGAGTCATTTAAAAGCAATGCTTATTAAATTCAGAGTCTAACATTTTCTGCTTGCGATAACTGCTGCTTGTCAAGAGTTTTTGCTGATTCACTAAGATGATAATGGTGAAATGTGTACAGGCCAACTTTTGTGAAGGAAAAAACATTTTATCTGCAACATTTTTCTTCTTTGAATTAAAATTGTTGTCAGCTTCTTAAGTTGTGAAACCCAGAAAGGAGTGATATGTGCTGTCATTTCTCGTTCGCCACAGTCAAAAAGCTATAGCAGATTCATTTAGCCTACAGTAATAATAATAGTGTTTCTGTACACCTGATTTTAACAGATAAACAGTCATTAGCCACGTCCAAAATCAAATGAGTTGATTAGAAGTGTAATTTCATTTTTTTGCTGTCATTACTACAATGAAAAAAAATCTATAAACAGCATGAATATGATGGTCATGCTTCAGCAAGAAAAACAAAAACATTTGATTTTATATTTATCTAAATATTGTATTTATGCATTGTATATATTCCAAAAATACCTACAAAAAATATGTGTGAATAATCGATTGACACATGCCATTTTTTGTCCAATGAAATCAAACACATTGTCTTGGTAAAATTCTAGTCCTTATTTAATAATTTTCTTTAGATTGTCTACAACACTGCCATTTGCCTATAACCTCTGACTGACAATGCAATATGATAATATTAAGATAAATAATTAAGGAAAATGATGTTCACAAGAAAATGTGTGTAGTGAGATGAGAAGTAAAGGAATCTGTGCACTTTCTAAAGTGATAAGCACAACTTGATATTAATAATAGGCAATGCTGAAAGAAGTATAAGTGGGTGAAAAAGAGGTGACAGTAAATATGAGGCTACAAGTAAATCTCATGCATTTCTCGTGCATTTAAAACTTTACTTAAGTAAAAGTATACTTTAAGTATTAAAAGATAAAGTAAAAAAATATTTGTTCCTTATTATGCAGAATGGCTCTTGTTATATTATCATGTTTAAACAACCCACTATATTTCTATAACAGCATTTTATATTAATGTCCCGAGAAATTTAGTTTGCAAGTACGCTTTTAGTAAAATAAGATGAGATTTCATAGATCTCCAGGTGGCAAGATACAAAACCAGAAGTAAGAAAAACAGATAAAGAACTAAGGAGAAAGAAAAACCTATATACAATACATACTGTACATTTATATATCTTACACTAGGTAATGGCAAATGTTCATGTAAGTAAAGTAACATGTCTGCTTTCCTTCCCATAGACGATTTAAACCATTAATTTTTCATAATTACAAAGTACCTTTCAACCCCAGGGACATTCACTAACCATAGCTCATAATTGGATATTTTTTTAAATGGAGTTTGGTCCACACAGCTGCAGGCGGAAGCTCATGGAGCTCATGTTCCGGCCGTGGGCAGATATCTGGCGGGCACTGGGACCACGCGGAGCATCGTGCGGGCAGCCCGCTGAGCCGCTGGTGGAGATTTAACCGCTGACAGAGACGTTAACGTCTGACTCTGTGAAGCCGAGTGACTCTGAAATATTGACACACAACTCCCCTTTGTTTTTCTCCACCTTTTTCCTACATAAGGAATGTCGCTATGATGATGTGAGGATGGCCAAGCGACCGGGGACTGACGACGGGATGCTGACTTCGCCGACCATTCTCCGGGATTTGGCAGCCGACTTGAACGCCGGGGACGTGAACATGGACTGCGGCGACGGAGCCGTTGAGGTCTCCCTGGAAGAAATCCTGACTCTGTACAGCCAGCCGATAAACGAGGAGCAGGCATGGGCGGTGTGCTATCAATGCTGCCGGACTTTAGCGCAGAAACACCGGAGGAAAAGCTCTAAGTCTGCCGGTGCCTCGGCTGTCGACTGTCCGAGAAGGATTGAGGGACCCGGGGATGTGAGGATCTGGAGAGACGGGACTGTCAGACTGCACTTTGAAGGCAGCACAGGTAAATATGTCTGGATTTATACTCAAACATTTGTCTGGTTTGAGTAACTGCGCAGCCAAACCAGAAAGACTGCTCATCTCACCAGGCTGTCAACAATGAAGCATTTTCCTCCTCATCAGTCACAGGCCAAAGCAGTGGAGCATCCTTTTACAGAGGCCATATTGTTGTGGCTGTCTGCTTCCAGCCATGTGGTGAATTTGTTTACAGACGGCCGATGCGTTTGTTAATAATACATCAAAGATCACCGCATAGCTGCCGGGAATTAAAAAAAAAAAAAAAAAAAAAAGACCAAGCAAGCTGTGTGATCAATTATTAACAGCCTCGCAACAGCATTTTGCATTTACATTACAAGCATGATTCACGTTGTTGCTATATTCAGATGGGTGTGTTAGCAGGGCGGGATGCTTGGGGCCTCTGTTTGAGATTGTGCTCCATCAGCGGTCAGTTAGCTACAGTAAACAATGAACCATGTGATGCATTCAAACCGCAGAGCACCTTGGGTCCAGTCCAGAGCCAAGCTGTATATCCAGCATCAAGGCTACAGTGAATAACTGGCAAAAAGCCAAATGCCAATGACTCACATTGCTGCTAACTGCCCCATTATTTGTGTTGTGGCATGGAGCAAAAGGCACAGATTAATGTGAGGAGGGGAGCAGGTGCTCAGTGTGGGCTCCATACACCTGTGGGAGGTTTTAAACACAATGGAAACATGTTTTAATGTAGTTTGGTAGAAAAAAAGAAGCGAAAGCCTGCATGCATATACATTCCCCTCCAAAAGTATTGGAACAGTGAGGTCAATTCCTTTATTTTTGTTGTAGACTGAAAACATTTGGGTTTGGCATCAAAAGTTGAATACGAGACAAGAGATCAACATTTCAGCTTTTATTTCCAGGTATTTACATCTGGATCTGATACACAACTTAGAAGATAGCATTATTTGTAACAGAACACCAAATTTTTAGGTGAGCAAAAGTATTGGAACAGATAGACTTCAAATAGATTAAAGTGAAGAAGACTTAATATTTAGTTACAAATCCTTTGCTTGCAATAACTGCATCAAGCCTGTGATCCACTGACATCACCAAACCTTTGCATTCTGCTTTTGTGATGCTTTTCCAGGCTTTCACCGCAGCCTCTTTCAGTTGTGGTTTGTTTTGGAGGGTTTCTCCCTTCAGTCTGCTCTTTAGCAGGTAAAATGCATGCTCTATAGGGTTGAAGTCTGGAGATTGACTTGGCCAGTCTAAAACCTCCCACTTCTTGCCCCTGATGAACTCCTTTGTTGTTTTGGCAGTGCGTTTTGAATCATTATCTTGCTGCACCATGAAGGATTTCCCAATCAGTTTGGTTGCATCTTTCTTTAAATTGGCAGACAAAATGTTTCTGTAGACTTCTGAGTTCATTTTGCTGCTGCCATCATGTGTTACATCATCAATGAAGATGAATGAGCCCATCCCAGAAGAAGCCATGCAAGCCCAAGCCATGACATGACCTCCACTGTGTTTTACAGATGAGCTTGTATGTTTGGGATCATGAGCAGATCCTCTCTTTCTCCAAACTTTAGCCTTTCCATCACTTTGGTAAAGGTTCATCTTTGTCTCATCAGTCCATAAAACCTTGTCCCAGAAGTTTTGAGGCTCGTCTCTGTACTTTTTGGCAAATTCCAGCCTGGCCTTCCTATTCTTCTTGCTAATGAGTGGTTTGCTTCTTCTGGTGTGGCCTCTGTACTTTTGTTCACGTAGACATTCAGCGCTATTTATTGTTTGAATAATCAGTGTAACAGGACACACCAGGGCAACAAAACACACCTGTCAGTCACATGTTCCAATACTTTTACTCACATGAAAAATGGGTGGGTTCAAACAAAAGGTGCTAACTTCTAAGTTGTGTATCAGATCCAGATGTAAATACCTGGAAATAAAAGCTGAAATGTTGATCTCTTGTCTCATATTCATCTTTTGATGCCAAACCCAAATGTTTTCAGTCTAATGCAAAAGTAAAGGAATTGGCCTCACTGTTCCAATACTTTTCGAGTGTATGCTGCATAAAGTAGATCCACTCAATTGTGGTGCATGAGGTCCACTTTCCTGTAGGTTTGTCCTCTGTTTACCTCAGAGTTTAACTTATTAGGAGATAGAACTGATCAGTTGAGTTGATCAGAATATTCCTCTGAAATTTGTCTTAAGTTCCAAAGCTTTTAGTGTTTAACATGAATAACAAAATGCAATTCAACTATTTAAAAAGGCAACAAATAATACTGTAAGCATGTACTACATCAGACATTGGGAATAAGTGGCCAAGTTGAATGACACACAATTAATTGTTAAGAATTTTGATAATCCTTTAAGCTCACATTTTAAAAGATATATGCAAAATGTCCTAAATTTCACTGCTGCCTGCTGGTCTGATGTGAATATTTGCTTGTTTTCATCAAAGTAAGTTGCATGCCTTTGGGTTTTGTACTGCTCGTCCAACAAAACAATCAATGTGAAGATGTCACCTTAGGTTTTCCACTATATTCTGGCATTTTAAAGACCGAATGATTAATAGTTAATGAAAATAATCATCAGTTTCAGTCCTAATCTACCTGACAAGCATAGGCAGCTAGTGGACAACATCAAAAAGTTCCAGTCCAAATATTTGTAATATAGATTTACATTTTGGACGCAAGTTGAAGGCAGCCAACTACAAGGAAAAACTACTATCACTCTGGGTCTCCAGGAGCTTTGGTGTGAAATAGTTCCATATTAGATGTCAACCCTGAAAACCAACACAGCTCTGTGTACTGAGGACAACAACAGAGACCCTTTAAAGCATTTTTTTAAAGCACATTCTCCATTCAAATGGGCTCTCAGGTGTGTAGAAAGGTGTACATGGTGTCTCAAAGCCTTGCACCTTTCATGCATTCCATTAGTATGTGAGAGATGGGTGTGGGGGGAGGAGGTGTGGCCCTGCCTCAGGTTATGTCCTATCTCTCCAGGGAACTTATTATCCACCTTTCTTCTTATTTTTTTTTCTTTTCCCCTCCTGCATTTATACCCCTCCCCCCTGATCTCTCTTGGTCCCTCAGTCCAGCTCCCCTTCATCTCAGCATATTTAACCAACCAGTAATGTTTGCTGCTGTGTGCGTGGAAAATTCTCAGTATAAACAGATCCAGCGGGTGCTGCTGAGAATCTCGGCTCCGCCTGAAATAGAACAAACGTGATGATGAGACACAGACTTCAGAAGTCTGACTGCAGATGAGTTTGGAGATTATGGGGAGAGTCCTTTGCTGCTCCTCTGACTAGTGGCTGAGGTATTTTGGGACAGCTCTGCCCCGTCCTGATTCTTATTAGGCTGGCGATGAGAGAGACGTGAAACCTATTAAGCTTTCAGTGTCTCAGCAGCTAGCTGAAGAGGTTACTCTGCCAGCAGAAAGTCGGGGCTTATGCAACCTACGTATGTCCTGCACAGGAGTCAGTGACAAGGTGGGATGATTTGGCCAGCACCCAGACCCCCAACACTGAGCCGATTCTCCTCCTATCTTACCTACGATCGTTTTTGTGATGCACAGCAAACACAATCAGGCTAATAAGCAGCACACAGTCAAAGTCAAGTGTTATTTTAGGCTCAATTGATGAGACGCACACTGCTGCTGCTGCCGTCAGATCAGCTCACATGGAGCAAAGGGAAGAATATATTCACTCCCACACCATGTTGCCTAGACAAGGGCCAAGCGTGAAAGCTGCATCAAGATGAGACACTTGTTTACCCCAAGATTTTCAATGATTCATACCTGCAGTACAGAAGAACTTGGTGCATGCAGTATTTTAACAGTATTATTCATACGGTTGATGTGGTTAATTATGCCACTGGATGGGTTTAAATGAGGATGTAACATCTCTTTTTTGTATTTATTCATTAGATTAAAATTTAATCTTGTAGAAAAGTCTCATCTGTGTGAAACCCACTCAGCAGCACAGAGACTGTTATTTCTTTGAACAGGACAGCCCGGGTTACGCTGCACACTGGTCCAAATATGCCCTGTATGACTTACTTGCTGTAGGAGAGACCAGGGCCCTGGCCAAGCCATCTCTCCTCGGCTGGGACAAACAGAGGACCCAGTGTTTCCTCAGATGAGCGTTGGCGGATGGCTGTTTATTTATTTTTTTCTCCCGTCTGTTAGCTGTAATTCATAGTGCGTGCGATGACATAGAATAATGTCAGAGTGGTCCAATTTAATTGGAAATTACTCCGTCACTACCTTGGTATTTGAATGGAAACAACACTTATATTGCCATTGAGAGAGATTGCACAATGCTTCATATTTATTTGAGATGACCTAATTTTACAGTCTGAACTGGTGTTAAAGTCTGCAGATTTATCTCTCTATTTGCACTTTCACCCCTGACATTACTCATACTGGCAGTTACACTATCTTACCAATCACTGCTTGATAGCAATTAGGTATCATATTTAAAGAGATCTCATAAAGACCGAAAGAAAGAAATACTTTTTAAATAGGGGAATCCTAATTATTTAGTGTGGGAAAGAGACTTGAGCTTCTTTTGAGCTCTTAGATTAAAATTTAGAGGTACAGGTGTTGGAAAAGCCAGTATCAGAAGAAGAGATAAGATTCATAAAGCTGAAGAAAGTTCAGGTTTCATCATTCTTCATCGTTTAGCCTCCTGTTGTTGGTTGTATTGTTTAGTTCAGGTTTACAGTGTACTGTAAAGTCTGAAGGGTCCCATTCAACGTCACCTCGTGATCAAAGCTGACTTGATGCTTTCTTTAATATGACTCTTCATTTTGATGGTTTTCATAGAGATTAATAGAGGGCATTGGGTAGATGTTTTTCTACCAAGTGTGAATGAACACTTGTATCACTAAAACCTGCCCCCAGTGGCCGTTTTTTTGACACCTCAGTTTGCCTCAGGCAGTGACCGCAGAGAAAACATAATCGTTTATTCCCCGACTAGTTTTACAACCATCTTTAGTGCTGTCTGGTAATCATGCTTTCAGCTCGCTCTACATTTAGTCTCCCCTACATTCTCACGGTTGAATATTTTATGTTCTGTAACGCTGCATGAGGTGTGTTCTCTGTCTGATCACTTTAAAGATGTCTTGCATAACTGAACAGTACAGGCGCATAAATAATTCAGAGGATGCCTTGCTGATTGTCTGTTGCAAATTATCACTTGCACAATTAATAACTATCCAGTGTGTGTAGATAAATAACCCTCTGCTCTGTCATTGCAGATAAATACAGATTGGCCTGCACATCATTAGAGGTGAGTTTCATGTCTCCTTTGTCACTCAATGTCCAAGCAGTTTTTACTACCCTCAATAGAATATGCTGTTTTTGTTTTGTTAATTCGGAATTCGGTAATTCCGTCATCCGATTTCTTTACTATTTCCGTCGTATGTCATGCACTTGACTCATCGTATTAACACAGACTGAACTATTTCAGAGTCTGTTTTCACAGCCTACCTACCACTGATGCTATTGGTGAGCAATTGCACCACATGTGGGCTGGTGTATCCACTGTACCGCAGTAATATTGACACTGACCTTGAGGAAAAACATTTCCTCTACATCAAGCCAATGTATGAATTAATATTAACTGACTACCACCTCTGGTGAAAAGTGGTAGTGTTTTCTTGTGTCCAGTCAGCACTGTCAAAACACTCAGCAGGAACAGACTGAAGCGGGATGTACTCTCTTGTATAATTAAGTTTAGACACAAAATAACAAATTGACCTCTTACTAACAAGGAACATGATTGCAGCATTCAGCACCTGCACAGAAAAGTTGTATCCTTAAATTATTTTTACTCAAACTATAATGACATGACTGACAGTCGTTCTGTTTGTCCAAGAGATTGAGCCCTGATACACTAAACATGAGTCATTACAAATGGTTCTCTTTACTTTATTCTGTACTTATTGTATGTGCTGCACTCTAATACAGATGAGCACTTAAAAGAGAGCACATCTTTGTTGTTTTTCCTCCTACTTTTGTTCATGATGCATTCCTTCCTTTCGTACTATTATACGCTTAAACATCATCACCAGAATCACGTGAAGAGGACATGTGGTCCAGAGGACCAGAGCCTGTTTGGTCAAGTAAGGCACACTGTGTACTACTGGGAGGAGAAGTCTCTTCATTATGTGTACACAGACGAATTACTCCACAGAGGTTTCTGTCAACTCTGAGCAGTCGGATCGTCTTTCGTGTTTGTCTTGTACTTCATGTGATGACACGCATGTGCAGTATGTGTGTTGTTGTATGCCTTTAGCTGGAAATAGAATTCCTCCACCACAGCTGATGGTCAACATGGATGAAATCTCGTGGTTGAACTGTGGGCTGCTCAGCCTAGGCCTTTGTTTTTACTGCCCTATGCTACGCTATGAATAAACGGTGTGTGTGTTTGCCTTGTGAGGTTCTTGGAAAAACATAACACCTTGCACAATGTTTTTCTTTAAGTGCACCAGACAGACAGTCCCTGAGAACCAACTGTGTGACTAAACTGCAAGAACACACCTTGTTTTAAAAAAAATGTATTAATTTATTACTTTAGGTTTATGGACTCATAGGCACAGGTGCAATCACTTGTCACTTGTGTGAGCTCTCTTTTGGAGTCGCTTGTTTTTAGTCACTCATGCTGAAAACAACAATGGCATCTATGTTCTGTTAGTCAGCCCACCAGTTTGGTCCAGACTGAATTATGTCAACAACTACTGCACAGATTGCCATGAAATCTTATACAGACAGATGTGGTCCCCAGAGGAAAACTCCTACAGATTTTTAATGATCCCCTGACTTTTCGTTTAGCGCCAAGGCAATCAATTTGTCTTTTCTGTCACAGTTTCAGCAACTAATAACATTCCCATAAGCCTCAGCTGTACTTTGTGCTTCTGCTAATCAGGAAATGCTAGCTTGCTAACATGCTAAACTAAAATTGTAAACATTAAACACGGCAAAGAGAAAAAGATTTTGAGCACACTGACTTTCACAAACACACCGTACCCTTTAAATTGAGAATTCACAGGAGTGCTTTCACACTTTGTAGTCCTGCGTCCCTCACACTTAGGCCCTGTGTGTGCTTGTTGCGTCTCAGTCTCTTCTGTAAGTGAGTTAGCCACTCTGACATACCCGTCTCTGCTTCTACACACTTGAGTCTTTTGGAGATAATCACTAGCTCATATTGAGTTGACCCACTTTCCCTCAATTACACCACAGGAGCTGCGTCAGGATACTCGTCAATAATGCCAAATAGGCTGCTTACTTTATATTAAAACTGGCCATGAGTTTGCTTTTCTCTTGTGATGCTCTGTCACCCTCATAGTTGGTAGTAAATATTTCTTAGAGGAAAAGAGTGTGTTTGAGATGTGCACCTTCTGTGCAGGATTAACCCAGTTTGTGCTCAGTTGAAGATTAAAGTGAGATTAGTTGTAGTATCCTATTACAGGTTCTCACCTCAGGTCTCTGTAGCTCAATTTTGGGCCAAGATAATTAGTTTGCCAACGCCATGCATGAGGTAAAGCCTTGGATTTTGAAATGGAACCTAATAGATTGTGTTTCAGTTGATAGTTGAAGAGCTGCTGCTCACAGACAACCTGTTTTTTTTTGTTTTTTTTCTTGTTTCAAAATTGAATTAATTCTCACTTATCGTCTTTCCAGACGAGGCTAGACTTTAGATGTATTTGGATGTAGTATGCATATTATTTGCATGTTAACAGTGTACAGCACTGGCTTCCACGCTGCATGTGGATGAACAGGAGCTGCATGTGAGGCTTCTGTGTTGTACCAGTCACTGCAGGCCATGAGCTCTGTCTCTACAAATACTCCTCTGCTCTGACGTCAGACTGCACATTTTAAAAGATAGAGACATAATATTTCATCTACTTTATAATAGCGACCACAGATTTTTGGTAAAGATTTGTTTGCGTATGTGCGTAAATTTGATGTATGTAAGTGCAGATGTTGTACACTGAGTAACCGACAAGTGTAGATTTAGTTTTTTGGGTCAGTTGTCAGCATGCTTCTTCATAGATGAGCTCAGACATGGTCCCCTGGAGTGATAGACTGGCACCCAGTTTGATCCCTGTATGTCTGCCTCTGCCAGTGACCTTATTGTTACATCCTGCTTTTATCCCAATCAATCTATTGATTTTTGTGACACGGTGGATTTCATTTAAAAGCACCTGTGCAGTTTATATTACAGCCCCCAAGGTTACGTTTCTGCCTATACAGGGATATTTACAGCAAGCACAAAGCCACAGAAATGCAATTTATTGAGTGGTCTCAGCTATTTGAGTCAGGGTATTCTATTTATATCCACCACAGAAGAAATCCATTTAATCTACTTCTATTTTTTCCTGTCCAGTCAAGCTTGAGAGATGAGTTTTCTTTTCAGTCTCTGGAGCTTATGAAGATATCAGATCTTTTGCCACATATATTTTCCAGTGGCTGCTAGATGGGCCTGTGTGGTCTTAGGAATAAGCCAAACAGGGTTTTCTGTGAAGAGCCTATTTTTTTCTTCTGTCACAGAAGCTGCTGAACAAACTTGTGTTTAGAGCGACTGTGGGACATTTTCGGCCAAACTAAGAGGAACTTATTTTGCAGCTGGGGAATATTTGCTGTAGTGAAGTAAACTAGATGCTGTAGATTTGTTCTTTTGGGAGGATACAATAACATAAAATAACTGTCATGTGCATCATGTCTCGCTGAGGTTATTTAACCTTGAAAACCTGATTCTTCACAGTATCCCATGTGTTCAAAGGTAACCATTTTTTAGTTTTGTTTGAAGATGCTTTTTGTTTTAAACGATTTTCTCTATCTTACCTGCATCTACAGTATAAGCTTCACCCTTCTGGCTTGATGATGACACATAATGTCAGTGATGGCTCCAGAGGGACATTTTCTCTGTCCTCAGCAATTTCCGGCTGACTTCACAGATGAATGCAAACTCGACAGTATTTGACCAGGAGATATGAAAGAGCAGCATCGGGTTGTGTCCCGCTATGAACTACGATGGTGAAGTGCAGACTGGAGGAGGCTGAGCATCCGCTCCTGCAGTGGGAGACCCGTAGATTTAGCTTTGGTTATGTAACTGTCTGTGTTGTGATGGCTTTGCTCCACTACTGTGACAAATAGCGAAGGCTGCTTAGCTGACTGCTTTATGAACTTTGTGATGTCTTGGGCTGCAACTGCAAAGGCAAGAGTGCGTTTCAGGCCAGTTGCTGTAGTCTGTGAGATTACAGACTTTTGCTTTCAAATGAATACTGATGTTACTTTTACACTTGTCATATGTTTGAAAAGCAAGGCTCGAAAAGTTATTACGATAGGAATTGACAATTCATTACTGAACAACTAGAGGTACAAACTGATCTGTGTGCCAAAAAGACTCTACAGCACATATGCCTGACTTTTTCCTTTCTCGTGTCTTTCTATGAGCGTATATGTTGCTCTGTAACACAATCCACTCATTCTTTGCCCATCTGCGTACTGGTTGACTCACTGATGCTTTCCCCATCATGGTAGCTCCTCTTGTGCAGCTTGTCGAGCCAGCCTATACAACTGAGAAAATGTATGTGTCTATTTTTTCATGAAATAAACTGGCAGTATTTCAGAGCTTTTTGTTATTTTTGAAAGACTCAGTGGTGGATAAATGCTGTAGTTCTGTGTAAAATGTAAAAATGACATTTTACTTCTTTTATTTAACCTTCATCTAACCAGGGGTAGTCACATTGAGAATGAATCACTTTTCCAAGCAGGTTCTGGTGAAGAAAGGATAGCCAAGGGGCCGAAGGCCGCATGAGCTTTAGCCTCACCGGAGCCACACTTTGTTGCTTGTCTGAACAGTTTGGCCCGAAAATATACCCACCAGATGTTTTTAATTATGTGACCTTCTTTATTTATTTTTTTTGGTCGTCAAAAGGCCAGTGTTTGCTAAGTGTACAGCCTGACCCATTTTTTTTTAACTGGTTAAGTGGAAATCTTGTTGGAAAAGAGGTCCACTTCAGAAATGAGGATTTTCTCTCCATGTTCACTTTCAGTTGTACTGAAAAATTCATTAAGCTGTTCTGTACTAGTTATACTAACTCTGGCAATGATGTTTGACATTTGATATGAAATGCAGTGTTCCTTCAGGAGACAAAGGTTATTCAGGAGTAAAAAATTCTCCTTGTATTGGTCACTGATTCTCATGATGATGCCTCTGCCACTAGTCTTAATGGGAGTAGGAGGAGGTTCTCTAGTATAAAACAACTCATTGTTGGGGAAACATAAGCCTGAAGTGCGTCTTACCAATGATGTCATGCAACAGCTCGGTATCATTTGTTTGTGCAGCAGGAGAAAAGTTGCTCCAGGGGGAGGATGGAGGAAATTCTTACAGCAGTTTTTTTTTTTTTTAGTTTTATGTGACAAACTGGTTCTTATAGTTGTGTATTTAATAAACCATAAGCAGTAATTCTGTTTCGGTCATGCACAACACTAAAGCTGAATTTATTCTCAGTGATACCATTTTTTTTCCTTTGACACCCAGGTGACTCATCCCACTGTATTTCCTCAGAAGCATTTGAAAGTATGGGAGATTTCCTCCGTTACCTGTGGTTGGTGAAGACCACAGCAACTGGAACATATGTGTGTTTCATCCCCCGCAGCAGGCCTCCACCTATCCTGGGTGGAGCCTGGTTTCAATTAGTTGTTTGCTACCAGACATTTCTGCCCGCTCCTGAAACCCTGCAGTGGATTTTCTGGCTGTCTTTCCCAACTGTTTATCCACATACCTGATCTCCCTCCTTCCTCCATCCTCCTTCCTCCTCCTCTGCTTTGTGTCCTTGCCTCATTCCTCTGACTCAGGCTTTGAAATGAGATTGTGATTTATGAATAGAAAACCCAGCTGTATTTTTCCTATTTCCTGTTCTGAATGAATTCATGAAAGCTGTTGCAGCATTAGCCAACATGTCATTGGAGTTAAGGTGTCAAGTTATCCAGCCTTTACTTGTATTTTTTTTCTTATTATTTATGTCTGGACTTCACTATATATTTGGCAAATTGAACCCAAACTGTCATTATTTATGCTCTTGGGCTCCTTATGCTTGGATAACATAAACCAGATTATTGCAGAGTGGTTTAATTAACAGTGTCTTGATGTCTTGCAATGGCCTAAATTAGACATGGATGGAGTTTACTGTCCATGGTCTAGTGTAAACCTTGGCCCATGACTGAGACCCTCTCCGCTGTCTGTCACTTCAGCGCTCCCTTGTATCTCCGCCCCCAACAGCGCATGTTGTCCTACAGATGGATTATTAGGTTACATAATAAGACACTAAGGAATAGGGGACAGGATTATCAGCTGCATGCAGTGATGGTTGATAAATGATAACATTAGAACACCACAAAAGTCATCTTTCCCCAAGATAGCATAGGATCAATAGTTGGATAATTCACAGCAGAGGCTATTGCTGCTGTAATTATATTGGTATTTTAAGTATTGTTGTTTTTATTTATGGGAAGACATTGAAAAGGGAACTGAGTTAAACTGACTGCTCTAATACTCACTGTACCGCTCAAAGGCGTTGTGTTTAAACACGACTACGTCCCAACTTCTTTTGTAACAAAGTAAAAGCAGTAGAGACCGGAAAGTATTCCTGTTAGTCAGGGAGACTTGTCATGATTGTGACACAGTGCATACAGTTGTTGATAAACACAAAAGTGGATACAGCTTAAACTTAGAATTTGAATTTAAATTGCCCCAAACTTTTGCTTTTTAGTAAAACCAACATAAGGGGTTAAGAAAATTCTGCTTCCTCAGAAGTTAAGTATTTAAAAACCCATTGAATTCTCTTGAAAAAGCATTGTTGCAAAGCACAAGAGGGCTGTCTTTATTATCTCATGAGAAGCTGATGTTTTTGAGATGGGCCATTCTTCCCATCTTGGTGAGTTTGGTCGTAACGTGAGGGAGGGGTTTTGACTCTGCATGACATGTCATTACATAATGATTTTTTCGTCTCAGCTGCTGAAGTCAATGAGCCCAAACATGCTCAGTCAACACCCTTCCCCTCTGTGCGCTACACTCCCAGACACCACAGCCAGGTGCTGTTCACTGGCACCTCACCCAAGCATAGCCTGCCAACACCAGCTTCACCCACATCAACACTGTTTTATTTGGACACCTCCCTTTTTCAACAATGTGTCTCCATTGCTTTCTGGGTAAGAACATACAGTACAGTAATGACTCACAGGATGTAGTACTTATAGCTGATCATTTTATTACCTTAACAAATCTATTTCAAAATAGCTTTAAGGTGTTGGTTGTTGTTGCCACATTTAGATCTGCAGTGCTGCAACCTTATTATAAAGATGGTAGAAAATTGTGCTTGCACAGCTTTCATTTGCTACGTTAACTTTAAGATGCCTAGTAGACAAGATTTCTTATTATTAAAGACCCAATTTTTTAGATTTTTTTTTTTTTAGCATAAACTTTGGTAAGCCAATTATACTGATACTGATTTAGGAAGCATGCTTTATTATGTGGGCGTGCTCTGTAAAAACTGTTCCACATTGTAATCACAGAAACTTCATTTTGTGAATTAATTAACTTAACAAAGAGCGGCCAGCTATGGAAGATATTCATATTAAAATCCACAACCTTTGTAGCCGTTGTGTACTGACACAGCTCTGTTGCTGGATCTTGTATAAAATAACTACTAAAAGAGATGCAAGCTACAGTATAGTAGTTATAGTATAGTTATATATAGTAGTAGCAGGAAAATGTGGATATCACAGGCATTGGCTGATGCTGATAGATAGCATCTGTTCCTGACAGGAGCAGAAGACTGTTCAAAGTTTAAGTGATAAAGTGAACTCCTTGAGTCTCACTTGAAGAGGAAGTCCTGAAGGAAATCAGGACTTGTAGTACTTTTTATTATTTCATTACTAATCAACTAAACAGTTTAGTTAACTAAGGCCCTGAGAACAGATACATGTACTAACTGACTGAGAAATGATGACTGTAAACAGTTGTTTGAAATCATATTGTATTATGTTCATGTATAGGTGTTATCCAGAATATAAATATAATGTTTCTGTCAATGTGAGGTTTCCAAGGGTTATTTTGGGTCTACTGTCCTGTACTGTTTTGATCTCATCTTTTCTCCGAAAACACTTGTTGATCTGACAGCACTGGTTAGATTAAGTTGTCAGAGGAGGACACGGTACAGCAGAGCCAACTAGACATGCTGCAATGAAAGAACAACGTTGTTTCGTGGTAGCCCGGTGGTTTGAGACATTAAGTTAAGTTGGAACAGGCTGCAAAACAAAACAAAAAAAAAAAGATAGGTCATACCCTGCTTATTAATGAAGGGAAGCAGTGATGAAATGAAATCATCCCCAGATTATGGTAATAATCACGCTATTTGGAGGAACACTGTGGCCTCGTTTCACATCTGGCTGTGAGGACATGAACTGCCTTCTTGTCTGCTCAGGTGAATTGAGTTTGTTGTGGTTAGAGTTGTTTATCCAACTAAGACGAGGGTGCTACGGAATTGGGTCTCATCTGGTGCTGGTGTGCCATTAATTTATAAATTACAGCGACGGGGCAGAGAAATCATGAAATGGAGTTAGTCTGTCAGCTGAAAAGAACAGAATTTTGGCACAGGAAGTACATGAATGTCAAAAGACAGGAAAAAAAACTGCTTTCCTACCATGATAAATTTAGAAATGTCCTTCAGGTTGGAACATATTTAGAAACTTAATTTTCAAGATGAAGAGCGGTCAATATTGTGTGCACTCCTGAATTATATTATATATATTATAATTCAATATCACCAAAAAAAGAAAAAACCCTGAGCAGGTATGACGGTGAATAATTGCTATAATGATCTTCTTATTTGAGGTCTTTCATGTTTAGCTGTGAAATAAAAGATATGGTATTGTGGAAGGCAGTGGATGTAAAGCTGTTGTGTGGACACATGAATCCTGTAACTGTGATGAAAGGCTCATATAAATGTTAAACCTAAACACTGTTCTTTTTTCAGTAGAAACTCAGTGGAAAGGAACAATTTTAGCCAAAGACCAAAGCCTACAAAAATGGTTTATTATTGAGTTCAGAGTAATAATCTGGATCATCCCATTTCTTCTTTCGTCCCACAGGTCATTGATTCGCTGGGTGTCATGATCTACAAAGCTCTGGACTATGGCCTCAAAGAAAACGAGGAGCGCGAGCTCAGCCCGCCGCTGGAGCGCCTGATTGACATGATGACCAACACCGAAGAAACTGAGAGCGACCCCTGTCCTGACGAGGGTTATGAAGCCACAGAAGAGGAGGATGAGTGCGAGGAAGAAGAGGAGGAAGAGGACCCTGTCTGTGCTACCACCACCAGTTCTGTCAGCAGTATTCGCAGCTATCAAGACATCATCGTGGTAGGTTGTTTGGGTGGAAGGCGGAATCGTGGAGGATTTCATGAGTACTTGATTTGCCCAGAGTGCTCTGCTGCAGGGGATCAGTGCACACTGCAAACTTTTTTAGTGAAGTGGGAAGTACAGTCTAAGATGCATCAAGTGTGTTCAAAACCAAAGTGGAGCCCTCACACTCTGTAATACTCCCAGAAAAACTTTAATCATTTACTGCAATGTTTTGATCAGTCATGGTTTGAGGGATCAGGCTGTTGAGGCTCCATGACGGATCAAATTGCACAGCACGTTATTTAAGCATTAAATGTGCAGATTCTCTTGCTTTGAGTATTTCCTCCACTATCCTGTATGTGTTAAAAGCTGCCTTTATGTTTGCACATTTTTCTTTTTCCCCACATTTTTACATCGCGTCTGTTAACAGAGCAGCACACCCACACATCATCGTCACTCCAGCTCCAAACAAATTCCCCTGATGGGGGGCCGTCGTGATGTAAATTCCCCAAGTAGCTTCTGTATGTGAGACACTGGTAATTATAGCTGAGCTGTGTAAACGCCCTGGTATTTGGGGAATAGGCTTAGAAACTTTCACAGCCCGTTCCCTCCATATCATAAACCCGGTGTAGAACACAAATGTTGGGTCTGTTTGCTGCCAAAGCGTGTCTGGCTTGGCCCCTAATTCTCACAACAATCATTCTCTTGAGTGTAAACTGCAATACGTTGCTACGACATGGCTAGATTGGATAACGGCACATTCCTGACTGACCTTTCTACTTGCACTCTGCTGTTCTGTCAGGAAAGGATAGGCGGGGGTCGATGAGGGTTCAGCGAGACGTGAGGCTGACAAAAGATGACAGGACTTGCTATTAGGACAGGAATAGTTAGACGCTGAATGTGCTGAATGCGTTTCCTCATTGCTTTAGTGAAATGGAGTGAAATGAGGAGTGGCCACATGAGCGGTCATGCTTTTACCAAAGCTGTCAATCTGGAGTTTGGACTGTGGTCCACCCATTTACTCAAATACACAATGACTTCCCACAGAAAGGTCCATCAATATAACACCAAACCTTGATACTATGACTTTGGCACATACTGTTATAATAGCTTCAATATTACATAGTGAATCTACAGTTTTCATTCATTTTTTGCAATAGATAGAGTTTCGTGCTTGATACAGATCATTGTTTGTAGTAGAAACAATGGAAACCACAGATGCAGCACTATTTTAAGCACGGTAGACTCTCACCGCTCAGGTGTCATTTCACCTGTGTGGACGAGGAAGAAGACACTTTTTCTGCTTTCTCAGACATTCCTGAAGCGAACCAAGCCCAGCACGAGAACATGAAAACATGTCATTCAGCTGGTTTCCTCTTTTGTGTTGCTGGAGATAATTTGACAGCTCATCCATTACTCTGGCTGCCTTTATTATCAGTACAATCACATTTAAATACCATATGGGTCAGAGCTTTAAATGGTGTACAGGTGACGGCAGTCCCCAACTGGAGGATCAGGTTCATGTTGATTCCTTTAGTTCAGTTTAATTATTTTATCCACATCTTTGGTCCAGACTGAAAAATCTCAAGAACTGTAGGATAGATTAACATTACATTTTGAACAGACAATCATGGTCCCCAGAGGAGATGTATCAAAATGTCTCTGTTCTTTCTTAAAAATGTAATAAATGATGATGATGATGAATCTTTGTTTAACTACAGTATATAAGAGGTCTATATATGTACTCTAGTACCACTATATATAACTCAGTCTTTTGGTTTTCTCCTCCACAGCTATGTTCTTCCCACCTGCCCAGCCCATCAGATGCCCCCAACCATTACAAGGCTGTGTGTCGGGCTCTCTATGCTGAGACAAGGGAACTACGCACCTTTCTCGAGAAGATCAAGAGTGCCAAGGAGGTAAGAAAATCTAGCATTTGACATCTACCACTTCTTGATAAGTCTGGTGAGGATAAGTCACAGTCTGGTGGAGACACAAACAATGCCATCTGTTCAGCCACTTGATAATACACTTACATATGAAGTGAGTCATCTGAACCTAATGAGTAACATATACACTCACTTTTAATAATAGTCACTCATCCCAGTTTCCATTATTTGGGGGTTTTGATGACTTTGTTCATGAGTCATCCTCATTTGCACGTCTTAAACCGCTCATAATATGACAGATATTGAAAAGGATTGGGAAAGTTGTGCTTGGAGGCACACAACAGATAAGAGGATATGAGAACTTACCAAACTCGTGTCCCTGGGTTTACCACTCTGCTTTGGTATGTGGATTTACTGTGTAGAATTCAGTTGGTTGAATCAGGATCTGTTAGGCCCCTCTAACCCTGGGAAAAGAAAAAACCAGAGTGGTGCCCAGAATCTGCACAATAGCAACAAAACAGCCCATAAAGTGGTAATGGCCCGGAAGGATTGAGACTGTGAGTGTCCCTGTCTGACCCCCTTGTCGGGCCAGATGAGAACTCAACATCGCTTACGCTACTCAGCATGACCTAACTCTACATGGATGTGATCTGGCATCCTGTTTCTCATGTCGGTGTACTAGCTTATTGGACGATTTATTTGTATATATGGAGTGTTGGTACTGAAGTAATTGAGTGTGATTAGTGAGGGATTCCCTATAGCGCTTGTGCTTCTTAGACACAGAGCGTTTTAAACCATTAACCATCTGTCAAACAAGATGTGCTTGAATTCACTCCTTTTAATGAAATTTGTTTAGTGAAAACTGTTAGCATGAAAAAAATGCCATTGAAGAAATAAACCATGGAAGATGTTATAAGTGCTTGAGCATTATGGACACAAAATACAAACCCTGGACTCTAATCTTAAAATGACAATCGCACCATTTCTGATAAGAAATGTCCTGTTATGCTATGATAACTATAAAAGAGCTGCTACGCCTAAACTAGACCTAACCCCAACTGTGGAGAGCACCACTATAGGAAGCACTCTCTGATCTGAAGATTGCAGTGAACGGAAAAGATTTTTTTGTTTTTTATTGTTACATAATTTATTGTAATTTCATAGCCGATATCGTTTGATCCACTAAAGTTATCACAAATGTGCACAGAAAATATTAGGCTAATCAGTATATTAGTATGTGGATTAGACAGACCTTTATTAAGTCGTAGAAATGTGCAGTGTCAGCTGGTGGGAAACACCCCACTGAAACACTCAGAATACACAACAAAGAAAAAGCATGTGTATTTACTAGTAAACCTTTGTATTCCCTGACTCTGATTCTTTAGAGAAATTGTAGCCGTATGATTTCCTCCACAGCTCAACACACAGCGTAGTGTTACTGTACAGTACGTACACACTCATGTGCTGCCTGTGACTTCTGCAGGAGGCATGGTTCACATAAACAGTCTTATGTAATATATATGATTATAGAATCAGGTTTAACCTCATTACAGTAATTTAAGGAGCTTGCTGGAGGGGACCGCCAGGCTATAGGGGCCGCTTTTCACCTCCTGTAGCACTGAATGTGACTGGATTATTGCTAATAAGTAACCATGCACAGTACCGCACATGCTTACAAATTAGGTTGTTACTCAATGAGTCGTTTTTTTCAGTTTCTTACTGTTTGTCCCTCTGCTCTGTATCTGTTTCTTCTTGTTGGATTCCCCTCATCTTTTCTGTCAGTGTAGAAATAAAGTGAAACAGTAACTTGTGAAAATAAAATGTTGTCATGGTTTAAAAATTGTATTTATGAATGTAGTGCATGCATTTTGATATTGGAAGAGAAAGGTCAAAAGAGCAGAAACCTGATTAGGAAGAGGGAATGTGTTTCAGCAGTAAACATGGGCGTGGATGAATAGATGCGTAGATGATAAGAGCAGCTGTCTGCACAGGCTGTCTTTCTTTGAGATTGAGATATCGTATATCATGTTAGACTCATTTTGCCTGAAACAGCTTCATAAACAAGAACTTAACTTGAGCCTCTCAGATTTTTATTTAGTGCACGAGTAGCATAAATGTTTATTATAGATTATTCTTTTGTTGATGGAGCTACTAGAACAGAACTACTTTAATCCAATCTTGACAGTTACTTTTTCTGTCTTCACCCAGTGCATAATTAGGCCTTCAGTAAAAACAAATCAACTGAAAGGACAGTGTGACAGCAGAGTACTTGTTTACAATATTTAGTATTGCTACATGGAGCTGGCTTACAGTAAAGAATATGAAAAAAGGATGCACATATTGAATGTCAACAAGGAGAGTGCCTGCTGAAGCCTCACTGCACAAGTTAATGAATTAACAGACATTAATCACAGCTATTAGTTGACTATTGGCCTCAGTTTCCCCCCCTGGCACTCTGTCAGTATAGATGAGACGGGTATCAACATGCTCATGTGAAACAACATCCATTGATTACTTAACCACACTGCCATGACAATATGGGCAGTTTGCCAGTTTCCTCAACTTAATTTCAGCCAGTGTTGTGAATGCAGTGATGCACTTATTGAATGTCATGACTTTGGCAAACAGTTTTCCTTATTGCTTTTTTCCCCTATCCCTTTATTCTTGTCCCTTTTCTTGGCTAGAACCTTCGGAGAATGGAAGGTGACACTCGGGAACCCGTTAAAGACCTCGATGAGCTGCAAAATGCAGACTGGGTAAGAAGAACATTTACTCATTGCACCTTGGACCAGTAGATTTATCTCTGTGACCATATGTTGCTAATTACATTTTTTTTTTTAAATAACTGCAGCATTTATCACATTATATCTTTTTATGTCCCCACCAGGCACGATTCTGGGTGCAGGTGATGCGCGATCTGCGGGATGGTGTTAAACTGAAGAAGGTTCAGGAGCGTCAGTACAACCCACTGCCCATTGAATACCAACTCACACCGTACGAGATGCTGATGGACGACATCCGCTCCAAACGTTACAAGCTACGAAAAGTCATGGTAAGGATTTTACTAACCTTCACAGACCCTTTATTATAATAGATTCCTCTGTGTTTGGAGTGAACCCTGACCAAAATATTTCAATGAGATTATTGTTTTGCTTTGCTGGTAACACTTGTTTCATATAAGGTTGATAATGTAATTTCAGGTGAATGGAGACATCCCACCAAGGTTAAAGAAGAGTGCACATGAGATCATTCTTGAATTCATCAGGTCACGACCACCTCTCAACCCTGTGAGTAGTGCACAGCTCAGTGGCGGTAATCTCTCTGAGGATACGTTCTGTCATTGTTGCACAATCAAGCCCTCAATTTTACAGTTCGTATGGAAGTGATGTTATAATGTTAGTCTACAGGGCATTCAGTATACTGTACTAATATCTTTGACAACATTTAGAGAATGACTGATGTGATAACTGTCATCCACATTCAACACAGTCGTGAAAAGTCAATTAGCACTTAGTTAGTGCAGTCAACACTGTGTTGTCAGTTGTTAGACTAGTACACTGTAGATGCCAGATGACAGGGTGTGAATGATGGGGAACGTAATGTCACACGCATGCCCGCCATCACATTTTGTTACTCCTAGCATAAACTAAAACTTTGGCTAGCAGAAGGGTGAGATGACTTAATGCGATTATAAAGCATGCATTCTATCTTTGGAGGTGTGAGGGGGAATATCTCACTTTGGTCTCCATGGTGATGGCAGTTCAGCGCTCACTCGTGTGGTTGTCATGACAGGTCTCAGCCCGTAAATTGAAACCTCACCCGCCGCGTCCCCGGAGCCTCCACGAGCGCCTGCTGGAGGACATCAAAGCGGAGAGGAAGCTCAGGCCAGTCTCACCGGACATGATCCGCAGAAGTCGCCTCGGTAAGACACACTGATGTTTATATGCTGACACACAGCATATATATATATATATGCTACACAAAAGGCCAGAAATATGTGGTTTTGTGTAACGCTCTCCTGGGCAAAACTTACACAATTAATGCAATATTTTGCTTAAATAATCACACTAGACCTTTTTTTTGTCTGAAAAATTCTGTTTCTGAGAGTGAGAGTCTGGTGGTTAACTTCCTGCATGGCTGCTCTGAATCAGCCTAACCCCGCCTCTCAAAAACCATTAACCGTGACTTAATCATGCTTAGCCATCAACATCCATCATGATTACTCTAACAGCCCTCTGTCCCACATTGATCTGTTCACTTAATCAGAAGTGTCATAGTGTTTAAACAAGGATCACTTTGACTGCAGCTGTCAGCCTTCAGTTGTTTGCTAGACCTGCACTGCAAAACTAACTGTTGTGGTTCCTGACAAATGTTCTCTGATGTTTTTGGTTTGAACATAAGCAACATTCATGCCCTTTGTGGTTTCTTTTACAAAAGCAAGCAGTTCATCGGCAGTTGATAATCACATTTCTATGCAGTCGTCATGATTGGCCTATGTTTCAAACCATTTATGGCTTTAATCAGATCAAAACTTCAAATATTTTGCCAGTCTATACTGCACAATACTTCTATACTGTTTACACAGGGCGCCTTTTGTCCGGGGATTTAGGCGGTTAACATGGAACAGTTGTTGCATAATACATATGGGAGGCTGCACAGATTCTCTGAAGCAGTTTTTTCTGAATATGTTTTACAAACTTAGACAGTTCACCGACTTCATCATCTGTTTTAACTGTCGCGGATTTCTTTTTCTCCTATTTGCTTCCATTTCTTTTTTTTTTTTTTTTCCCAAACATGGGCATATCTGTCAGTCATGCGACCTCTTAGCATGTCGTACAGTTTTGACTCATCAGGTAAAGTTTCACGTCACCTATTGTGCTCCTATTGTTGTACCTTGTGTTTTGTTCCAGGCTATTTCAGGGTTAGCTCCTGATTTAAACACGCACACTCTTTTTTTTTTTTTTCATGCTTGTGTTGTACAAGTGTGTGTATGACACACTACTATTATTTACTGGCTGGTGTAGTACAGACACCCACTGAACCTGAGGAAGAAATGGGTCAACACAGTGTAAACTAATCTCTCATCTCAGACTGTGTGAGATGGCCTCCTTTGTATTTACAAAAATTTGCAAGGTCCTTTCTTAATGACTAGTATAAGTTTAAAAGTGTGGCCTGGATGTGTTATATTAGTTACTTCCAGGGACTACCAGGGTAGTCTAGGTGATGAGGGATGTACACTGAGCCAGAGCCAGTAGGGTAGATTACAGATCATCACTCTGCCTCTGCAGCCAGTCTGCCCTGCTTGTCACCCTAATCCGCTCTCACTGGGGAATATGAAAAATTACATAACAATGGTATCAGCAGCCTACCTCAGATAAATAGTTGAAAGTCAGATGACAGCGTAGCCCTACAGTTGGACTCACAGTCCAGATGTTTGCACGAGAATAACCTTTTGTGGCTGCACTCATTGTCTTTTTTTGTTTCCCTGGCACTTCCCCTCACTTACCTTCCCCTCTGTGCTCTCCAGCTATGCACAACATGTCTGTGTAAGTGTAGCCCACCGCTACACAGCATCCCCTCAGTTCACACCTGGTCTGACAGATGCTTGTTGCTGTCAAGTCCTCCCTGTGGTATCAGTCTGGTGTTAGGGATACAAATATTAACTTGTGTGGTCCCACTGAAGGTTGTAATTCTTAATTCCTTTACAGGTGCAGGGAAAAGCATCAGCACACCTCAGGACTTATTCCGCAGCTCAGGTAAAGCACTCTTGATGTGAAACAAGCAGCAGTAGTGTGATCTTGTGTTTTGGGCTTTGTAACAAAATATTTTAAAGAATTTTTAGAAAATCCTTAACCGCATGATTGGAGCTTGTCAACATGTGGTCTGCGTAATGTATGCTGACTTTATGGTATCAGTAACAACACAAAGACACCCATAGTTTACACAGGCGGCATGATGGCCGGCTGTTAAGATGAGAAGACCGGTCATGAAAATTTATGGTTCCTAATCATAATATATCATAATTTGTCACGCCCAGACACTCCTGATGCACCCAGGAAGCTGGCTGGCAGCACCCACTCTCTGGCCAGTGGCACCATGGGACCCAATCAAGGTGGAGCGCAGCCGCTTAGCCAGAGGAAGAGGCTGCTCAGAGCGCCCACGCTGGCTGAGCTGGACAGCTCTGAATCTGATGTAAGATATGTGACTCTTATTGGCTGTTCTCATAAGAAGATCATCCCCTTAATCCAGCAGCTTGAAAAATGTTGATCTTGCAACCTAGTATCCATTTTTAAGTCAAAGTCAAACCCTAATATGTTTGTGTTTAATCTCTGTACTGTCCTGTCCACAGCGAGTTGACTTCATAAAAGATATGAAAAAGATACTTTGAAAAACTTGGTTAATATTTTTGAACTGATGTATAAATGATTAAGTTCTAACTGCTCTATTTTTGCAAACAATTAAAGAAGCATTAATTGGCATGTTCAGACAGATTTTTCAAAAGTTTTACTGGAAGTATCTCAGAGAAAACCAACTCATTATATTTCTAAGGGACATTGAACTAGATTTTTTTATTTTACCATGCAAATATTTAAAATAATTTCAAGTTTTAGTATCATGTAACTCAATATGTGCTCTGATTGACAGGAGGAGCCCACTCGCAGCAGCTCCAGTATGTCCACGTCTTTGATGGAGGACACGTCACCCGAGTCCGTCATAGGGAAGAAGGGTAAGATCTCACCTGGAAAAGATTTTAATACTGAAACGTATCTAATTTGTTCAAACTGCCAAATCTTGATAATGTTCTTTCCTCAGCGGCCTTCTCATGTCATGCTCTTTTATTTATGTCATTTATTTGTCCCCAGCTCCTCCAAAGTTCCTGCCTATTTCCGCCACCCCACAGCCAGACAAGCGTCAGTCTCCACAGAGGAGGCACTCCATCGAGAAGGAAGCCCCCACCAGTGTCCTCCCCTTTGTGCCCCCATCCAGACAGAGCTCCAAGTCTCTGGTACGTAACCTGTAGAACCGATTTGCTTTGGATTATTTATCAAGGCCTGTATAGACGGAAGAATGAAACATTTGAGATTGATCGCAGAGCTTCAATCAATCTTCCTCCTGGTTTTACTAACATACTGCATTGGACACAACAGATTTAACTACATCAATTATAAATACACTTACTGTACATTAAACCAAGATGGTATATCACATCCTTTATTTGTATAGCTACAATTATTCTCCTCAAAGGTCATACCTAACCTAACCAATTAAATGTGAATCATTCTACACAGTAATAAAATATAACGAAATGGAAAGGAGAATACGCTAAATGAGCAAAAAGCGGTTAACTACAAACACAAAATAACGAATCATGAATGGTTGCATTATAATTAGAATGAAGTCTGGCTGAATCCGTCAACAACACTGGACATACAATAATTTATCTGTTGCATTTACTCCCGTCCTGTGACTGACCATTTGTTTCCCATGAGGTCACTGGTTCTCTGAGTAACTCTGTGCCGGTTGTATGATTTCTTGTGAGGTTGCTGGACGTAATTGAAACCACAGGACAGGCTGCTGTATAAAGGGGATTCAGATGGAATAAGTTGTTTCTCACCATTTGCTAGTCTAATAGCAGACCTCTGGCGCCAGTCCAGAGGATCTGGTTTCAACTACCACAAGTCATCAAATCAGAAGAAATACTGTGGAGGAGACGGCTCTCCTGGACAGTTTTACACTAATCTCAGTACCTTCCTAAAATCTGTGAACATTTCATCTTACACTGCTATGTTAAATGCCAAAGGAGAGGTACTGAGTTTATTACTTATGTGTTGGTGACGATTCATTTTTTTCGCCAATTGTTAATAGTAAGTAGTAAAATAGTAACTTTTCACACAATTATTACATTACTTTTCCTTTATACTTTTCATGTTAATGATTACATCCTATCTTGCCTCCTAAAAATGAGAATTGTAGTAATCGAAAGCACACATTTACAAATCTCTAGTCAGCCATTTCATGATGAAAGTAAAGAGTAATTTATTTTACCTGAAGCAATGTTTTTCTCTGTCTCTCTTCCCATCATTCTTTTTGAAGCACTTTCACATATATATTAAGTGTTGCCTTTCACACAGATAATAAGACCCCAGGTTCTCTAGTAGATGTACTGTTTACACACTGTCTTATCCCAAAGACTGACATGCAGTCATTTCCTATTTTATATGATGCTGCAGCTGAAGGCGGACACCAGCACCGAGGTAACTTGGTCAACCTTCTGTCTCCCCATCAACATTAGCCCATTTCATAGACTTTGCTCCGTAATAGCCTTTTTTTCTTTTAAATTAAAACTGATAGTGGGACAGATTAGGAGTGACGCAGGAAGCGGTGGTGTGCAAGATGTAGGTCCGCACCATCAGTAGGCGCCAGCTGCTTGAGTTGAAAGAATGAAATCACGAGATGAGGAAGGTGCCATCTCTGTGAACTCTCCTGCTTTTGAGAAGGATGCTGTCAGATGATTTTTCTGTCATGGGACTTCCTGTTATGAAGTTCTGCTGTTATGAAATTAAATGTCACGCCACACATGAGATTAAATAACAGTGAATTAACTGTATGAGCTAATGTAAGGAGAGAGTTACTAAACTATAGTAAACATTTGTCTTTAAAAGGTTGACTGTAGATAATAATAATATAATACTTGGCATATTCTGAAAATATCCTTATAGTTTCATATAGTTCTTTGATTAAATTGTATTAAGTGTGTTGTATGTGTATAGCTTGTTGGAATATAAGGATGTCCTGTTCCCTCTGTCTGCTGGTCAGGTGGGAGCCGCCAGTGGTTCTCAGGGCACGGTACGTCACTGTTACTGCATATTGTAAAATTGTATCATCAGAGGCACACAGCACTGTGTGGGGAACCCATCCTTTATTAGAACCCTGTGTCATTCAATCGATTTGTTTCAGAAAAATGGGACCATGTGTTGTGACCATTTGTGTGAACGGGAGGTCTGCATCACACTGAAAATAACTTTGGGGGGGGGGGGGGATAAAATGAAGAGAGCTGAGAAATTATCTGTAAACATTTCACAGTTTCTAATCCAAATCGACCGAAGGGCACTGAGAGTAAATGATTGGTGAAGAAGTCCCCTGAGCTATTTTCACTTCTGTGGAGTTTGACATTGGGTGCAATATATTGAGAGGAGATGAATATGCTGGAGGTGTTGAATAGGCTCCCAAACATGCCACAAATCTCGACCACTGCTTTGCACCATGATGGGGGTCCACTTGCAAATTAGTTATGTGTGAATGGCTGTAAAACATTGATTCACATGGAAAATAGTCAGTTAGTGTAAGTTCATTGAATGACGATAAAAGTAAGTAGTGCAGACAAGAAAACTGACCATGTTGAGCTGGCTGCAGTTATCTGTTGAAGCTGTTTTTGTTGTTTTGTTGCTGTTTTGGACCCGTGGTCAGGAATAAAGTAAATGGAATAACTGAATTAAGTAAATTAATAGCTAAAAGCTGTGGACCACCATCATATGTTCAGTGGAAGCATCATTTTTTTGTGGGTGTTTTTTTTTTTTTTTCATCTCGACTGTATTACTTTTGTGCTTTTTGCCACATTCACATGGTGTTAGTCTCATTGGCAGGGGATACCATCGCTTCATGCTGTTTCACTGTTTTGGGTTATCTGTTTCCTAATCTGCATGTATATGGGTAGTTTGCTGATGTTTGTGTGTTTCTCCTGCAGGAGGAGTTCTGCTACCCAGTGGAGTGTCTGGCTCTGACGGTGGAGGAGGTGATGCACATCAGGCAGGTTCTGGTCAAGGCCGAGCTGGAAAAGTTTCAGCAGTACAAAGACATCTACACCGCCCTCAAGAAAGGAAAGGTAGACACCATTTTGCCGTCGGAGTGATCATTTTCCTGAGTCATCGCTTCAGTATAACCGATTCTATGTATTGTCTTCACCTCTCTAGCTTTGCTTTTCGTGTCGGACCAAGAGGTTCTCCCTTTTCACCTGGTCCTACACCTGCCAGTTCTGCAAAAGGTACATTCAGTCACTATTACTAGAACTACTCGACTTACAGGGCAACTCCACCAATTTTACTCTGTTTACAGGTCTTACAGGTCAATTATATAGTGGGGAAAAACTATTTTCGATCGTCTTTGTTTTAAACCATCTATCATGAGTCCAACAATGCTATGGGAGTGCAATGCTAAATCGGTGGAGTACTCTTCAGTTATACACATCTGTTTAGTAATGTTCAACTCAATTTAAGTTAATTTTTATCTTCTCCAGGCCTGTGTGTTCCCAGTGCTCTAAAAAGGTAGGAGGCTGCTGACTTACATTCAACACACTTTTGAACTTTCACTTTAGAAACGCCTGATACACTTGACACCCGATGATCGCTTAATGAACTGCATATACTGTATGAGAATTTAAAACTTTTTTAAACTATTTTGTATTTTTCTTCAGATGCGGCTGCCATCTAAGCCCTACTCCACTTTGCCCATCTATTCTCTGGGCCCCAGTGCTGTGGCTAAAGAAGAGGCAAGTGGATCATCTGCCCCTGCTGAGCCAGAAAAAAACCCTTTTGGGTCTGGACATAGTCGACACAGCCTACGCAGAAGTGTTTACAAGTATGTACTATAGAACCCCCCATTTCTTTATTTCTTTATATATATATATATATATATATATATATATATATATATACACACACACACACACACACATATATATGTACACACTGAGCAAATGTGGTGAAAATGTTGTGCTTTGTCAGATTAGTTCCTTATTTCTTTCTCTCCGCAGGTTGTCTAAGCACAGCAGCAGTAGTAGCAGCAAAGATGGACGCTCACAGGACGAGCCAGAGCTGCCCAAGGAGCTTACAGAGGACTGGGTCACCATGGAGATCTGTGTAGACTGCAAAAAGTTCATCACAGAAATCATCTCCTCCAGCAAGCGCAGCCTGTCCGTGGCCACCAAGCGTGCCCGTCTGAATCGCAAAACTCAATCCTTCTACATGTCATCGTCTAACTCTGTTAACTTCAGGCCCTCTGAGCGTACCATCAATGAGATATAGAGAGGGGGACCGCCTCGTGCACTTTTTGTTCATGCCTTTCCCAGAGCTTAGTCGTTCAATAGAAAAAAAATTGATCCCTTCCCCAGCTTTTCAGGCCTAGTTCACTGTGATGGTGAAGCCAGTCCACCCCACCCCAAAGTTAGCAAAGGTTTTTGTACCTAACCCCGTCTCAGGAAAACTTGGCACGCTATGATTGGCTATGACAGATCAGGACTTGACAGTAGCTGCCAGATAACAAAGGAGAGCCATGTTTCTACAAATCAGTGATAATTCAAGGCTGATGTCACTATTATGAACCAGGTAAGAGAATGTATATTTGACATAAGAGTGGGATCACATGATGCAGAAAGCCAAAAGCTGCAGTGACGACGTGTAAATAGTAAAAACGGCCCTTCCCGAAGCTTAGCTTTGAATAAGTTTTCCAGTTCCTGTTTACTTCTAGCACTCAGGAAGAACAACAGATTGTCTTTTGACAGAAATGCACTGTAGATCCTACTGTCAGGTCTGTTGGGGTAGATCTCTGCCGCGCCCCTGCCCCTCTTTTATTCTTCCAGCAACAATTATGCCAAATGTTACATCATTATTTTTTTTTAGCCAGTTTAAATGCACATTTACTGTTCTCTCATGTTGTAGGGAAGACACATTGAGGGGTGTGAATGGTCAGATTATTTTTCTGGGTGAGTTTTAGCCATTAGTTTTAATGTATGTTCAATTCTGTGCCTGGTGCCAAAATGTAATTTCTTTCTTTGAATGCCTTTGTAGTTCTGGACCTACTGTACATATGTGTGATAAACTCAATGGGAGACATTTTGGGGAAATCCACGGTTCGGTTTCTTGCCCTTCCATGTTCTGAGATGGGCAATAGAAGCACAGAAATGTAGGGTTACGGATGTGTACATGCTGTATATCTTAATTGTTCCAAATTTAAATTTAATATAAAAAAAATTAACTAAGTAGAAGTATGATTTTACCATGTTTTAAGAGTTCTGCCTCTGGAGTTTCTTTATTTGAAATTCTTCTCCGAAACCTTTATTATTAGTGTTATATTTGTGTCAATGTAATATATAAAGATTTTATTTCTGTTATATAGTTTAAAAACTCCTCAGTGTTAAAATACTTCTAAGTTGCAAATCGCACTTTTATTGGACCAATTTATTGTTTCTGTTGGGTTTTTTGTCTTAATTAATAATGATTATTAAAATCTTTGTTTTTCACCTCGTGGGGGGTCCATAGTGCCATTTCCCAGGGTTCTTCATGAATGAAAGTTTGTGTGAATGCTAATAGGTTGTTTCTAAGAATGGAATAATAGCTAAAACAAAACACTCCAATGAATTGAATGTAGGCATTTTTAAGTGTATAACTGTCATTTAATATGCTTTATGAACTTTTATTCCCTTTCAGAAGACTCTGACACACACACACACACACACACACACACACTCTCACAGGTTCATATAGTGTGTTTTGTGACAGTTGTTACCAAACGAACACAAAGCCTAACCAGCGCCGTTTTCCAGTGAAGCCGTACATCAGACCAGTTTATTTTAGACTTCTGTAAGGAATGTATGCATGCTGTATTGTGATCTGTTTGTTTTTATCAAAGAAATTATAATAAAATCATGATTCTTACGTTTGATGCAATTTTCCTGAGACAGAATTCAAAGCTTGTTGTTAAATTTACTGCAGCACAGAAATGTTCAGTGATACAGAGCACACAGTGCAAAGTCACATTAGACAGCAGAGGGCGACAGAGGGGCACTGAAGGGAAATCCTCCTTTCTGGGCTCCACATCAACCTGTGGTGTTGGGGACATCAGGTGGTGGAAGGTGTTTACTACAGACCTGTTAAGTTATCACTTGGATACATCTGATTATGCTCAGTGAGCAACACAACAGACACAGTCTCTGCAATTAGCCAGCTACAATATTTAAAACTGCAGAAATGGTGAAAGACGCCTTTTTCTTGCAAGTAGCACTAATCAAATATTTCTTTCATCCTGACTTTTATTTTGCTTTATTTAATGTTACTCTAATATTAAATGAAAAAGAAACCATAATGTTAAAATTATTTCATTCTGTTACTTATTTTCACTTAAATGCTACTGCCCAGTACTTGTGTTAATAATCCTGGCCCCGAGGGCTCACTGCCCTGCATGTTTTAGGGTGTTTCCCTGCTCCAACACACCAGATTAAAATGATCAGTTCATGACCCATTCATTTGAATCAGGCGTGTAGGGAAACACCGGTCTAGTATTCCATCCACAAATTAGATGAAAGTTTGAGTGTGTACACTGTAGGCATTTTATTATAACCAAAACCTTTAGTTCTTCACACGCACCTCATTCTAGAATCAAATGAAGAGGGTGATGTATTTGTAGTACTTGTGTGAAAGAGAAAGGCAGAACCCCTTTGTGCTCCACCTCCTGGCGGTACAGGTGTCCGTCACACTAACACGGGGTAAAGTTACAGACTGGCAATGGGCCCTCTCACATGACACAGCAGGGAAACCCCTCAAGTAGTATCTAAAACTACTTCAAGCAGGTTTCCTTCTCTTCTCATGAACTAAAAGGACTTGAGGATAAATTGGTGTTACTGATTGATTTGTACTTTACCTTACATTTCACCCTTAGGCTACCCAGTAGTACTAATACTGTGTAAGACCTGACGGATTATTCACATTTTAACTAAAAAATGAAGGTGGCTTGTTGCAAAAACACCCACAAGGTTTATGCAGGGTAAGGTTTATCCTGGTGGCTCCTACAGTTCTTCTAACCACAGTTATTGCATGTGTGTCTGCACACACACACACACACACACACACACAGAGTGGGCTAGCAATGAAATGCTATCCCTTGATGGGTTAGTAACAGACACTGAAAATAACCTGCCGGGCCACAGCCTCCCTAAAGGGTGACCCTCACACACTGGTTTCTATGGAAAGAAAGAAAGCAAACACAGTCAATAAACAGTCTGAATATGATGTGTATTTAGCAGCAGCTCAATAAAAAGTTTCACAGGGTGCTGTTCTCAAATGCTGCTCTGGCTAACAGACGAGCATATGACATCTGACTCAGCTTGTGGCAAATCATTCATGATGGTCACAGTTGTTGGCTGGTAGGTTCTAACTTTAAGGTTTTAATGCGATGCATGTGTGTCTTCATAATGATTTGGTCAAGCATCCGAATCCACACACAGACACATAAACTAAGGGTGCTTGTGAGGCATCCAGAGTGACCAGGCTAACAAGGAGCCATTTAACTCAATGACAGTCTGGGCTTGCTAATGTGGGATGGGATGGAATTCCCTTTTGGTCGCTGCTCCTGGGCAAGTTTCAATGTTTCCCCACTAATGAGCAGGGATTAAAATGTAAGAGTGAAATCTGATCCTGCATCTCCTCCCCTGAGGTCAACTTCAGCAGAGGGCTGCATACAAATAGGCCAACCATACAAACAGTGAGCCTCTCAGGGGGACGCTGGTAACTACATATTTAGCCTCCTCTTGCCAGACGCTCTTTATAATGAGAATGTGGCCTGAAGGGTCAAGAGGTTGACGCATGTCGTGTCAAACTGTAACATAAAGCAGTGTGTACATTTCATGCCAGACAAACTGTTTTAAGTTCTCATAATAATACATATAATATTACAACAGAGTTAAATATAATGCAGTACTTGCAGGACGCTGGTACTTGTGGTACTTAATGATGTACGCAGAACAAATGTGTCACCTGATAGCAAGTGAACATGTTTATGTGTGCGTGTCAACAATGTTCCCTTGAGTATGAAGGGAGCATGACTCAGCCAGTCGGCAGACACATGGAGAACAATTTAAATCTGCACAAAGTTCAGTAAAACAATAACAAAACTTGCTGTCCAAAAACAGATTCTATTATTTAGAAATCTGATTTTGTCTGCAGTGTCACCACATACAGTTCATATACATAAATAACAGTGTTCCTTTATAAACCACGTCACAAACAAGGAAATCAATATCGAAAATATAAGCATACTGCATAGTAGAAAATAAAACATTTTAAAGGGAAAAAAATGCAAGAGAAAGTCAATTGTGCAAGTAGCAGCAACACATTATGCACCATGCAGTTGATCAGTCTTAAATAGACAGACTCGCTGCAGGGATGCTTGCCATGGATGATCCAATTGGGTGATAACAGGGTTGCCATGGTGATTGTTACCATGGCCAAGGGCTGGAGCACAGCAGTGGATGTGTGCTCCATAAGGGTCAAGAGGGTTTCAGAGCCAAGTCAGAAGCAACGGCGGTGGCCTGTTTTGGTGGCAAGGGTGGTTCCACAGTCTGACTGTCTAACATCTTCCTCTGATACAATTTTTCCTCAGATGAATAAAAGACTGACTGGTCGGCATGTTTGTGAGAAACCACCTGCAGGTTACACGTGTACATGAGGCTGCTGTAGGCTGCAAACCCTAAAAATCTCATCATCACTATTTCCAGTCATAGTTGCCCTCAGCAGGTCACTGCATCCCTTTTTACACTCTTGCCCTCAAAGGCAGCATTGTCACATGTCCTTGCATCAACATAGCTGCCTGTGAAGCCATTTACTCTATCTAGCAAATTAGATGGTGAAATTAAAAGTAAACCACCACCAAACTACTCAAATCTTTGAGTTCACAGTGCTTCAACTAACCTAAAACATCACGTCTTTTTATTCTAATTAAAGTTACATACACTACTTACGTACACTTCATGAATTGCGAGCGAAAACATAAATGAAACAAATACAGAACATGCTTTGTTGGGCGTTGTAGGAACAATTCTCAAAGTCATAAATCAAGCCACTTAAACTGGAATAAAGTTGGCCCAGATAATTTCAGATAAGTAAAATTGTGCTTCTCATCAGTGTTTCAATATGATAGACTACTGTGCTTTGCATGGGGAGCTTGTCTGCGTACTGTCACAATTGTTCTCATCACCAAGTGTGCTTTGATAGAAGTATGTGGGTCAAGGAGGAATGTATTTTCTATAAAGTGCAATTTTATCAGCTGTCTGCTCTGTCATTTTCAGTTTTACAAGAAAAGCAGACCTCATAGAATTAACAAGCAGCCAGTCACATAATTCCCCATGTATTTAAACGTTACATAATAGTCAACTGCAGCTGCCAGGCAGTGATATACTGTATGTAAATGTCTGGGAAATTAAAGCATTAACACTTTTAGTTACCATCAAAGTGCAGCCATCTGCGGAAAGAGTCTTTTGGATTACATATGTGTCTGAACAGCTGCTTGTTGTGTAAGTATGTCTCCCGTCTCGTCATCTCTTGGGTTCATAGTTCAGTTCCACCCCAGGTGCCTTAGAAATGGCACCTCTGCTCGTCAGCTGAGCTCGCCTTTGATTCCGGTGAAAGTCAGCCTGGCCTAACGTGCCGCTAAGTTGTGGCAGAGACTGAGCTGCGTGAAGGAATGCAGTCAGCTTGAAATGGTTTCCCATTTGTGTAATTAGGGCCCAATAAATCGTGGCAAAGGGGAGGTGAAGAACAAGAAAAGCATTTGCCCAAGTGGCTGGCTGGGTGGTGGGTCATGGCGGGTTGGGCCTGTTGGAAACACAGACCAGCGGCAGGGATCCGTGGTCAAATAACTTATATGGCAAAGACCCTTTCGAGGTCCAAACGTCAGTCTTCGGGTCGTAACACTCGAAGCAGTCTGAGTCCTCAATGACATCATGTCCGTTGAGGATCCGTCCGCCGGTGACATAGAGCTTGTTGTTGATCACTGTGGCGCTGTGATGCATCCGTCGTTCCTTTAGATTCTCACATTTGACGAATTTGTTGGCTTTGGTGTCGTAGGCGATCATTCGCCTGGTGTATCCTGGAAATTAGATTTTCATTTAGTCAACTTTGAAGAATAAGTGATGATAAAGTCTGGTGATGTTTTATGTTATTCTTATTTTCAACAATTTTTTTGACGCATTTGACTTTCTCCTCTGTGCCACCTCCACCGTGGTCTAAAACTATTAAAATCCCATTACTGAGCAACCCTGTTCCACTGGGAGGCATGTTTTTTCATTATAGTGGATGTGGGCGACACACACTGTCCTGCTGCTAGAAAGACTTGTGCACCAAATGTGTATTAGTCTGTTGCTGAAAATAGTCCCAAACAAATGTACCGTTTACTCCAGTATGACTAATGTTTGATAAAAGCTACAGTGCCCAGCTGTTTTAAAAAATTACTCTGCCTTTTTAAAAAGTGAAAATCATATTTTTATTCTATTTCTATTGAAGATTTACATCTTCAGTAGGAACCAGTAGGCTCATGGCCGATTGCCGAGTCTGGAAGTCGAACAGTACTGAGAGACTGACTAACACACTGATTTTGGTCTTATGATAGGATTTGTTGTTGATGATTTAAAATTCAATTAAAATCCACAGCTACTGTAAAGATGTTAACGACCGTACTGTAAACTGTACAGCAGATGGAGATTTATTGAACTCACCTCCTATGATATAGATCTTGTCTTCAATGACTGCAGCAGGAGCACAAACGTTTTTCACCGTTCTCGTCTCAAGCCTGGACCACAAGTTACGAGAGATGTGATACACCTGTTAACACACCACAAACGCCAAAAGACAGTGTTTATCACAGCATAACAGATTGTACTTCACTGTCTGTGTGATATCCCAGTAAAGACCTTTGACTTTTAATCAGCAAACACTGGGAATGAATTCTGTGTAAAGCCATGTCTGTATTTCAGTGGCCACAAAATAGAAAAGTTGTCTCTACCTGAATCAGCCTGACTGGATTCTGCATGGCGTCCTCTCCTCCGAAAACGTAGATCCTCTGATCGCTGGCCGCCACAGCTGGATGCAGCACCGCTGTGGGCATTGGTGCCATGGCTTCCCATTGATTAAACATACTGTTGTATCTCTCTACCGACTGAGAGATTCTCTTGTGCTCCCCAATACCTCCTAACACAAAAATAAAGTGCAGATAGGACACACTTTGGTGGGCATATCGTGGCTCCAACATGGGCTCAGCAGTCCGCCACTGGTTGGTCTTGAGGGAGAGTGTGTAAACTGTGGCGCTAACTGAGCTGTCACCTGATGTCATGCAGAGGCTGAGTCCACCGAGTACATAGAGGATGCTATGTATACACACATATGCAGCTTTGTAGAGGCGCAGAGGGAGCTTGGCCAACCACTGCCAGCGATGAGTCCTTTCATCATAGAGCAGGGCCTCTCGTGAGGTCTGCTCATTGTTTTTGCGTCCTCCAACCACCACCAGTGTTTCCCTGCAGGTGTAACGTCGTGGTGTGGTCCAAAGTGGCTTGAGCTCTCGGCTACACTTGGTGCTGACTGTAAGCATGAGGCGGCGTACTGACTCTATTATCTCAGTACAAAGGGTGGAGGACTGCACCAGCGGGTCATTGGCGATGAACTGGAAGAGGTAAGTTGGATGAATGTAGCGAAGACGGACTTTCTTGAAGAGATCATGGATTGCACCGCGTCGTGAGAACGGGTCATGGTGGATCCACGCCAGGAGGGTCTCAAACACTTGCTCCTCCTCAGCGCAAAGTCGGTCGTCTTCTAGGTAACACATGAGCTCTGGAAGAGACAACTCACAAAAGTCCTCTGTCGCAGCTACATCAGAGAAACACCTCACAGCCATCTCCTTTGCCCTCTCCCTCAAACTCTCACAGTGAAGGATCTCAGACAATCGTATCATACTCAGGCAGTTTTCTGGGCTCAGCTGCTCCTGGAGGAACATGGAACAGGCCTCAAAGAGACCTGCGTAGTGAAGCATGGACGCTGCCTGCATGAGTGGGAGCACAATCTCCATGGTGATAGTGATGCAGCCTGTGTAGACATAGTCCACGATGCCACTCAGGATGTTGGAAGAGATTCCCTTCAGATTCACTCGGGCCTGACTGCTCTCCAAAAAGTTACTGCAAAACATGGCGCGGAAGTATGGGCTGCTGGACACCAGGACATTCCTGTGGCAGGGGATCTCCTGGTGCTCCGTGCAGAGCAGCACGTCTGTCAGGATATGCTCTTGCCGCAGGATGTTCAGCTGGCCAAGCAGGTGGGAGGGAAGTTCTGAGTCTTTAAAAGAGAAAACATCTCGTGGTCTACAGGCCATTCTCTGGGGAGGGTAAAGGAAAGAAAGAGAGACGCATACTGTTGTGTACTGTCTTTTGGAAAGCGATGGTTGACCAGAGCATGGCTACCAATGATGTTACACTGACATTACACAGTTCTGTTAAACTATGGTGATCAAGAAAAACGTTTTTTGAGTGGAGGTATGTTGTTGAAGATCAGTTGCCGTTGATCTACCTCATTTAGGAAATATGTGCATTCACTGTCCCGCCGTGCATCAGAGGAGAAAATCCACTCGACCTTCATGTTTGTACGTTACATGTGAGCCTACATCCAGGAGACAGTTAGCTTAGCATATAGACTGGAAACAGGGGCAAACAGCTTCCCTGGCTCGATTTAAAGGTAGTAAATCTGCATACCCACATTTGTAAAGCACTAAAAACCACATTATACCCATCCATTTATTGTCTACTGCACTATACTCTGTAAGGGTCGCAGGGGGACTGGAGCCAATCACAACTGAAATTGGGATGGAGGGTATACCCTGGACAGGTCACCAGGCAATCACAGGGCCAACGCAAAGAGAAAAACAACCACTCACGCTCATACTTACAAGCAATTTTAAGTCATCAATTAACCTAACCTGCATGTCTTTGGACTGTGAGAGGAAGCCTGAGTACCTGGATTGAACCTGGAGAACCCACGCAAACATACAAACATGCAAACATGCAAACATGCAAACTCCACAGGAAGGCCCTTGCAGATTTGAACCTTGAACCTTATTGCAGTGCACCGCCATGCTGCCCCTACGTTATATCTTATTTGTTTAATTTGGTACAAAAACCAAAGTGTAAAACTGGTTCTGATTTCCATACTAAAAGCTGGTGTTTCATTCTTTCGGGTTAAGGTTAGTTATTTTAAATCATGTATAATTAATTATGCTTTCAGGGAACATAAAGATTACAGTATTGAACAGAGAGATTCTGACTGAACACAGCATTTTCTGCAGAATGACTTGATAAAACAGACTAGCAGAGCTTCACTTTGTCTTTCTTTCATTGGATATTTTATCTGCTTTTCACCTTTGCCCTCTGACTAACAATGCAAATCCCACTGATGGCAAACCCTTTCATTTATTAGCCCTCTCTTAAACTCTTAAAACTCTTGCAGAGCAGCTGCCCTTAATGTGACGATTACTGACTCACAGATTCTGTTTTTAGCCCTTCTAAATTATCGTGATTCATCCATGTAGCATTAGGCCACATCTCCCTTATCCAGCAGCCCATCACTGCTAACATTAACAGAACTGTGTCAACAGACCATCTGTGTTTGTCCCTCCATCCCCCTGAATTTCTCTCTCTGTCCCTCACACTCCCTCCCCATCCCTGTTTCTATTTTCTATATGTTGTTTTTTTCCATCATATTCCTCCGCTCTCATAGTCTCTGTCTGTCCCCCTTGTTGGACAGTTTGTGATGACCCTATTATAATCACCCCCGCGACAGCTACTGATTTACTCCTACTTACGGGGCACAGTCTGTAGGATATATTTGGACAACTGATCATTATTGTATATTATGAAATGCCAATGACTGTGAGAGACATTTGACAACTCAGTGTCTCAGATCAGAAGACCTGCTGTCATAAGGGTCCCTAATGAAAAACTGCATCAGTAGTCACACTTACATATACATTATATTCAATCTCTTTCTAGTTAGTCATCAACAATGCTAATAATAATAGTATAATAGTAATAAATTGTGTTTCATGCAACTATCATCATGACAGACAGTAATTAAAAAAACTCTTAATACTATAACCAAATGCCAAAGCTGATTTTAAATACAAAATATTACAGTAATAATCATTTAGGTAATTGAAAATGTGGCACATAGCTGGATTATATCAGCTGTGTCTGACACCATTAAGCCTGAAAGAAAGCATTAATGATAAAATTAATAAAAAGAGGATACAATTGCAGCAGATACTGAGGGCACTGCTGAAGAAATTGTGGTGTTACACAATAAAAGCTTAGTATTGAGGAATTTGAATGTCAGATTTGTGTCAAACTGATGAGTTTGAGAGAAACGTCTGGCACATGAACCTGTTGCCAGTTCATCAGCAACATCTGTGACTCAGTGAATCCTTACCTCTTGCCCTCAGAAAATCAATAACATCCGAAATGTCTGGACGGTCTGTTCAGAGGAAATATCAGTTCCAATCAAGAGAGAACCAAAGCATTATCCAGAGAGAAAGTGGGTAGTAGTCAGGGAGAGAGAAGGAGCATGACAGAGAAACGACGAGGCTCTCCAGTTAGGCGCTGTGGAGCTCGCCATGAGGCCACTGTGTACATTCCTGCATCTAAGAATAGTATCCTGGGCCACTGTGACTCCAGCCAGGCCTCTCATGTGACACAGAGCTGTTTGGTACCCAGTTGCCAGCTTAACAGCTCTGCCAGGGTCTGGTGGAGAAAGTGTTTACAATAGCCATGGGAGGGAGAATCATCACAGGGTACTGACTCAGCCATCGAGCCCACCCAGGCTGGTGTTTAATCCAAGTGTCCCCGAGCTGCTAACCCATGTCCATCTTCCTGTGCTGTTTAAGTCCTCCTCTTCTCCTCCTCCTCCCTCCTGTGTGTAACCCAGGATGAAGGTAAATATAGAGCAGCGCTGATGGGCCTGCTTGATCAGAAGAAACAGCTGTAAGAACTGGGCTCAGGCTGCCTCAAGATGTGGTGGTGTTTCTGCGTGTTGTCAGTGGTTGTTACTACTACTACTACTCACCTTACCTTGTAGTAATGTGTATGTCATGTTGCCATATAGCATCCATTACCCTCAATCCTGGATATAGTGGAGATCTACATACTATGGTCTCAGTGGTATTTTTGGCCTATACATCTAGTTTGATTATTCATAGATTTAACGGTTAGTGATATTTTTTTTACTCAACTACTCTGCTGGAATAATTTGGTGTGGAGAACTCTTTAGTTGACACAGAGTAATGGTTCTTAGCCTGTGGGTCAGGCCCCTGCAAAGGTTCACTAAGCAAAATGCGCTTACTGGTTGTAACACTGAGTTTTGCAAGTTAAACACTTTTACTGTGAGCTAGTAACTGGAGGATAAGTTCAGTTTGCATTAGCAGTAACTTCGTGCAGCTCTGATGAGAGTGAACAGTAAACAATGAGGCTGATATCAACAAGATAAAATTACAAACAGTAATGCTGGATTACATTAATTGTTATCAGTGACTCGCATGTGTGCATTTGAATCCAGGTCGGGGATAGCGAACTCTGCCACTAACAATGCTATATGTACTATTTAGAGAGTGAATAGAAAATGTAAATACAGTGAATAGCTGTTGCTAGAAAATATCAGCCAGAAATAGAATGAAAAACAGGGTTTAATTTCATCAAAATCTTAAGGATTATAGCTTTAAATGCTTCTGTTCTAAAAATAATTGAACAAGTCCATGAACACAGTGAGAATATCAACTTGTTTCCAGTGTAAATCAATTAGTAATCAATAATTTTGTAAATCAAGTTTGAATTTTCTTCATTATAGAGCAATAACACGCTTTATTCTTCCATACACAGACACTAATTTCCAGAAAATTCTTGAAACAAGTTGCTCTTCTTTGGGAACAGATTGAGAACAATCTGTCTTTTTCAATTGTTTTTTGAGGATTTTTTTCTTTTTTTTTCACCTCTTCGGGCCACTGAAAATCCTTCAAATCAATCTGTCTGAGAAGAAACACACTGCTCACAGCTTCTGTCCACATTGAAACCAGAACCTCTGTCAAAAGGTTATAAGTAGCCATTATTTCATTTTAAGGGGTCACAAGAAGGCTGGGAAACAGCGATATGGAGGAACAAACAGATGAATCTCATACCCTGCTGAAAGATAAAAATGAATCTGGACAGAATATCTTGTAACATTATTTGAAGTCACTGATGGGAAAGATTTAAAAAGAAATGAAATGTATTCTCCTTTGATGTCATAACCTCCTGTTTCCACTCAGACAGATACGGCTCTGAGGCATTTGAGCCTCCTTTTCCTCGCGGCTGATATCACTGAGATGTCATTTATCTCACACGGGGGCCTTATCTTCGCGCCCTCTCTCAAGTGTACCCCCTCGGCTCCTGAGGCAGTGAGATGAAATATTGTCATGTTTGTTTTGCAGCATGTGACAAGGAACTGAAGTTGCATCCGGGCAGATTGAATGACATAGCTGCAAGAAAGTGAGCTGTCAGCAAGTCAGACATTACGACATGCAGGAACAGGCAGCTTTGGTGAACTTTGTCACACGGTGAAATCCTACACTGTGTTACCAGTTACAAAGTGACAACTACATGCTCATAGGTCACGGTGCGCACTGCAGACTCCTTCAGGGGCGAAGCTGAAAATCTGACAATAACCAGTTTGTGGTTGAGGTGCGAGAAGAAGATTGAAAGTTTTCACTTTCACTTTATCTTACTGGCTTAAATCCTCCCTTTCTTGACCCAGTAATAATCCTACTACAGAAAGTCTAATGATGGATTTGAGGACTTCTATTTAGATCCACTGATAGAGCTCAGGACTGAAAGTATACAGTGATAAATCATCACTTTGTACCATTTTTATGATCTGATTTATTGGAAGCAACTTGAAAAGCCAAATGAAGAACATTTCTGTTTTGAAGACATGTTAATGGCCTGTGTTTGCCTTTAAACATGAGCCTTTTACCAGGTACCAAATTATGTTTTGTCAGTTAAGATATAAAAATAAACATAAAACCTTTTTTTCTTGCACCGAATTGATCTATCTATCTATCTATCTATCTATCTATCTATCTATCTATCTATCTATCTATCTATCATATTTTTACTTTTACTTGCATGACTTTCTTTTTATAAATGTTGTATGAGCATTGATGGGGGAAACGTGCATAGGAACAAACATTTTCATTGCCAGTGACTGCTTTGCTGTAATTGTTGTGCTGAGCCTGTAGACTTACGCTATTGTCCTTAAAACTTTTATACACGGATCACTGATGGTCACTGCTGCACTGAATAACATGAACAGGGGCACTGCAGTTTAATTATGAGTCTATACCTCCTGTTGTAGTGCAGCAAATGTGTATTAATCCGAGGCAAAGACTAGTCCATCACAAATGTACCATTAACTGCTGATTCAAAAATGTTTGATAAAAACCACAATTACCTGCTTTTTAGGAAAATCACAGGCTTTTTGAAACACTAAAATGTGTATTCATGAGCTGTTTTTACAGACTTACATTTTCAGGAATGCATGAACTCTCTTACTGAGGGACGGACTATATACTGCTGGCTTATAGTCCTGTCATTAGTGTCGTTGTCTGCTGATGCTAAAACAGAATAAAACCTCTCCTTTGATAGGAGCCCTTCAGCTCATTTCAGCCCTGCAGCAGTCGGACATGAACGCCTACACACTGTATGTGTGTGACTTAATAATAATAATAATAATAATAATAATAATAATAATAATAATAATAATAATAATAATAATAATAATACACACTGTTTTACATGACCCTGCGTTTGTCCCCTCGCTCACGCGCTCCATTCACATCCACGGTCACGCCTCAACAGGAAGTGACGTAGGTGGCCACGAGCGTGACGAACGGCTCGTTCGAAAATACAACAAGGAAGTGTCCGTTTATTGTGAAGGAAAATAACCACCGGAGAAAACATCTCTTCACACCGGGGGTCCTTTGCTCGGTAGTTGGGTGTCGGGGGGGTAAAGGCACCGTGGACTTGCCCGCGGGCCCGTTTCTGTTCGTCTCGAGGGATTCTGCTTTTAGCCTGCTAGCTAGCTAGCGATGAACACGGACGTGGAATTTCACATCAGGCAGAATTATCCGTGGAACAAGCTACCAGCTAATGTCAAACAGGTACCGTGTTTTAACATCTCCACGGGGCAGGGAGAGAGGGGAGAGCCTCTGGGTCCTGGAGGGGGGAGGGAGGTGAGCCTGTCAATGTCACCGCGGGGCTCTCCAGTCTCAGCTGTCACAAGGTCCCACGACTCGCTGCTCAGCTCCTCTGCAGAGGTTTCAGCCATCAGCCGGAGCCATAGCTGACCATCATTACATTACAGCCATTGAGGCTCCGCTGCCTCTGCTCAACTTCACTGGCATCACATGACTGAGTGTTTGAGAGGTGGCGCCACATGATTTCTACCGCGTGGATGTCACCTGTTTCACACCTTTGTGCACAATGAGTAATAGACATGCAAACAATATGAAGGTTGTTTGACTATTAATAGTCTGCATACATCCCTCCTCCTGCGTACATGTCGTGGTGTGATGCTGTCTGAGCTGCCTGTATCTCTGAGCATCCTCATCACCAGTCAGAAAGAGTGGGCAGCTGAGGAACCGGACTTATTGTGTGTCAACTCTTTTGTACTATTATGATTTAAAATTTAAGGGATGCACCAAGTTCCCTGGTTTCTCTCCCTCGATACCGACCAAATGTCAGTGTTGTTTCCCCTTTTAATTTATTGTGTGTGTTTTCCACTACCTGGATGCAAGCATCATAGGCCAGAGATTGTTGTGGCAGTATAAACTAAGTTGATGACCTGCTCTGAGAGAATGAATGAATGTGCAGTGAATTTTGTCATGACGCTGTCAAAGTGACTCAATTTAATGTATCAGTCACATCACAGCTGATACCTGATCCACGTAATAAGGTCAGTATTGGTGCCACTACTGATCTGGTGCATCCATAGAAAATTTGTTTAGAGATGTGGACTAGTAAAGCCTTAAGGTGGGCCCTTTTACCTGAGCTTAAGGCCCTGTCTTGGGTTCTTGCTTGAAATCTAGTCCATCGTCATTGTTTTATATACTGCATTTTCCTAAATTGATGTTTGCTCAAATTACCACACAGTAAATTTGGGATCTGGAAATATTCCAGCATGGAAATATAATGCAGATTGCACAGACAGCGGGAGGGAAGAGGGGTTAAAAGAGTCCCAGTAGCTCATTTTGCCTCCTCGCAGGTAAATCTAACTATGGTCCTCTCCTGTCTGCTGTGTTTTCCTTTCTCTGCAGAGTTTGGGAAACTCTCAGCGCGAGTATGACAAGCATGTGCTGTTGTACAGCATCCGCAACCAGCTGCGATTCCGCAATAACCTAGGTGAGCAAGTTTGTGCCTTACACAAGTACTAAACTGTGGGACGGATCATAATTAGGCGTGTGATTGAAAGTGAACAAATCCTCTTTTATAACTTGAGAATAACAGATGTGAGTAAGTTTCTGGTCTGGTTTAATGTGTGCTCAGTCTCCAGTTTATCAGGTGCATTTCGCTATAAGGAATTCATTCTGATACAACAGATAATTCCTACTGTCAAGATGATAGGATAAAACTTACTATTTTATTAGCTCTAGCTAGGTGTATCTAAAAGCTGTCAACTTTCAAACAAACATATTGTATCACAGTAATACTTGATCGGTACACTTGTATGTATGTGTATGAACACGTAATGCAGACTTAGTGATATTGACTGTCCTTAAGCATATTTGTCTTCAGTAACCAACAAAGTGACTACCTGTTAAATAAAATGTCATTGAAAATACCGTAGTAGTCTCTAAATAGCTGTGTAATAGTAAACACTTCAACTAATCAATTGTATTGCTACCCTAATGACCCTCTGTAGCTTGTTCAGGATCAATACTCCTTTTTTAACCTGGATTGATCTGCCATAGATTATGTACTGTATGAACACTCACCCCTAGCTTTGACCTGACTGCTCTGTCTTTTATGAGCAGTGCGCCACGTGAGGAAGGATGAGCGCAAGTATTATGAGGAGCTGCTGAAGTACAGCCGGGACCACCTGATGCTGTACCCCTACCACCTGTCGGACATCATGGTCAAAGGACTGCGAGTCACTCCATTCTCATATTACATAGGAATCATGGAGGTAAGCAACTTCTGCTGCACTGCAGAGCGGAAGAGGGGAAGCTTCATTTTTTCTCCTTTATCATAATCTCACTATTAGCCTTAGCCTTAAATAGATTTTTTTCATATATATATATAAATAAAATGCTCACACTTTTAGAAATGTTTATTCATGTAATTTGAACTGATTTGCTTAACTGCTTTGATAATTTCAAAGCTCTGGCAGAAGCTGAACCACATTCAAGACATTTATTCAAAATCTTAAATCCAAATTTGAACTCTAAAATCAATAATAATTTTGAAAATGCTATTGAATGAATGTTATTATAAAAGCAATAAAGATATTTTAACAATAGAAATATGTTTATTCACCCATAAGCAGCTCACATTAATCAGTTCAGAAAACAAGTAACTTCATTGCTTAAATCCAAAGCTTCTTTCTGACAATCAGACCACGTATTGGCATTCTTGAGTAACCATGATTGGATCATATGAAAATAGAAACCATTGCCCAGCCCTACTCATTAAGCACCTTGTCATACACCAGAACATCTACCTTGGTGCACACATTGTGTGAAAGTGCTGGCTGATTGAGTAGTCTAGCGTTGTATTCTTCTGAAGCCCAAGAGAATAAGATGGTGATTTTACAGTTTCATCTGAGCTTTCACAACGATGAGCTGGGTAAACTCAAAAGCACAGAGCAGGAATTCTTATTGTGCAGCAGCAAACATTCTCTAATTGGTTTGGAAACATCCACTCACTTTTAATTTAAATTTAACAATGTCTTCAATTTTGGTGTCCCTGGAAACCTCTGCAGAAATGACAGTTTCACACAAAACCCCAAGACATCCAAGAGCCCATTATAAAAAGAAGGATCTAAGCTCTTCACAACCCCCTGCTATCACGTGCAATCTGTTCTTTGTTACTTGGATAATGATAATGTGGTACACCTGAATAGATGGAAAAAAAGGTATTCCTTTGTGCAGCTACACTATTATTGTATAGTCAGTGTGTATAGAGGAGAAACCTGTGTACGCCATTGGCTAACATGAGCGAGTCATTCACTTAAAATGAAATGTCATTTGTATCTAAAAAAAAAAAAAGAGAAACTGTTGTAACATGGCACAAACGACCTTCGCCATAGAGTGAGTGCATTTAATTATAAGACATATACTCAGAGGATGATGTGGTATAACAGATTCTTGTTGATAGACTTGGCATCAGTCAGGCACTAGGTGTCAGTCAGTGTCTAGTGAAGCGTTGTGTACCAGCTCAGGGAGACACAGAGGAGGCATCCCAGGACAAACACACCCAGAGAAAATCTTTGCTGTTTGCTCTGCAGTCAGTTTGGCCTTGGTCTGCATGACGGCTCACTGTCTCACACTGAGTCCCTCTCTCTCTGAGACATTGACCCGCTGGTTTTTCCATGACTTCTGACATTTTCAATTAGCTTGCAAAGACTGAGGCCATGTGTTCACACGGCTGGGAGTGTTGTTTATGAAAAGTAATCCATACTGCACGTCATAATCATTATAATCATTATTAATCACTCTTAATGAAAATAATGCACCAGTAATTGTGTTGCCTCTGTTTTGTTGCACTTGAAACTTATTAGATATATTTATTGTTTAATTCCCTTGCATAATGCCCGCAGATTTGTTTCCATTGCGTCAGTGTGAGTGCAACCTACTAGCTAAACGCTTCCACATTTGGCATACTTCCCATTTCATCAGAACAGATATGACTAATAATGCCCAGTGTTATTTCTCATGTCTTAGCTTGAACAAGAATAAAGACGAACCATTTAGTTTTCAGCTCATACTTAAAAAGGATTCGCGCACTTTCTATGCGTGCTAAACTAAACTTGACTGAGCTTTAATTGTGGCCACTAAATTGCTGAAGGCTATGTCATATTCTGATAATCCGTCTTAAGCACTTAATGAAAATGAGGAGTAGAAATTAGCACGGCCGCCCAGATCTGCTAATCCTGTTATTAATCAGAGGCAGGGAGACACAGAGGGGGTGAGGAAAAATGAGTTTAATTCTTCTTTTCCCTGTCTCCTGACTCCTTTCTTCTTTTGCACCTCCAGGATATTATGAACAGTGAGAAGAGTTACGACTCCTTGCCCAACTTCACTGCTGCTGACTGTGAGTTTTTGTTTTTTCTCAGTTTCCCCCGTCACTCCTACACTGTTGAAATGACTTTACTGGGGTTCTGTGTGCCTCCCACTCCTGCTCTCTTTGTGTTTCTGGTCTCTTTTTAACTTCCCTCCCAGTTCTTATTGTTAAAGGGCTGTCAGTGTATGAGGTGGTGCACCCGTTGCAGTGAAAAGATATAAAGTTTTAAGGAAACCCAGGGATTTGTATGAAGGTCATGAAGTCACTGGCGGGCACTTTAAATTTAAACTGAAGATCTTCAGGGGACATTCCTCTGTTATTCATTTCCCATATCAGCATTAGAACCTTTAATGAACAAATGAATGACAGATTGACAGAAAATAAATTGGCAACTGTTTAAATCAATTGCCATTTTTTAGCATAATGCCAAACATTTATTGGTTTGGGTTTCTCAATCCTCGGAATGATCTGTTTTTCTGTGTTTTCTATCATTATATCTAATGAACATCTTTGGGTTTTGGACTGTTGGCCCGACAAATCAAGCAGTTGTTTAGACTCCAGCTTTCCCAATTTGGAAAATAATTGGCAGGAAATTATTTTTTGATAAAGATGAAGATCAGCACCTTTATGCCAGCCTTTGTAGCTTATGGCTGTTTGTAATACAATTCTACAATTATGATTTGCTACTCTGTAGTGGTTTTGAAATACTGGAGGTAGAAAACTCACTGCTACTTAATAATAATAATAATAATAATACATTTTATTTATAATGAACTTTTCATTGCAAAATGTGTGCTACAGAGGAATAGAAAGAATGCATAAAAACAGGAACACAATACAATAAATTAAAATGAATCAAAGGCTTTTTAAAAAAAGAAAAGTCTTCAAGCCTTTCTTAAAAGTTTCCCCAGACTGTGGAGCCGTTAGATCATCAGGGAGAGAGTTCCACAGATGGGGGGCAGCTTGTCCTGAATAACAAAATGAAAACCCACTCTAGTTTTGATTGTTTATGAGAGAAATGTTTTTCAAATCCCACTGACTTGCATTACTAATATCCAGAAAAAAAATCTTTTTATTTCCATAACCAAATCAAGGCACTGCCCAAGTGGTTTTTGGACCGACTGATATAAATCCAAAATTGCTTCTCAAAAAACAAAGTGGTTGCTTTTATGATGTGTTACTGCATTACTGAGGAACTGTGTCCCTCAGAAATTATTCTGTGTATGTTCGGGCCGTTGTAACATTCTTTGACTTTCTGCTGTAGAGTGAAATGGGCTTTGGCTTTGGCCTGTGGCTGTGAGTGACTGAGTCCTGGCAGTACAGGACCTTCACGCTGTGGAGACAGAAGGCTGCCAGCAGGCTGCCGTGCTCACAGGGGCCTCTCTCCTCTAATCTCCCTGGAGGAGCTTTGGAAGTGTGTCATGCAGAAGTGGGTGGATGGAGAGGCAGTGAGTGTGTATGTGAGACAGTTTTACGTGGGTGGATGCTTCTGTGTTGTGTCTGCGTTGCGCTGAAAAGGCATGATATGCGTGTAGGATTCTGCTGCATTAGGAGGCCGAAATGCAAACACCCCTTACTGGTCCCTGTTTGTGCTGGCAGCTGTCCCAGCACATTTTCTCAGCCCCTTCCAGGCCTGTGCATCATAGGCTAGAGGAGGTGGCATGGTTGGATATGAGCCAAAATTTTCATACCTTTCTACTATATTGACCATAAAACTGTACTTTTCTCAGACACAGGAAATGTGTGTTATTTCAAAGCAAACGTCTTTTATATTCAAGCCATTGACAAATAAGTTCACACAATGCTGATCAAGCTTTTTGCTGCCAGGTAAATCTCTGAATTTCTCAGTATACCAGAGTTTTTAATTCGCCACAGTCTGTGCTGACTTTTCTGTGTTGGCACACCGGTAGTGGTGTGTTCTACGTCAGCCAGCAATGATTAGCGATGGCCAGAGCTGAAGGTAGGAGCAACCGTAGCCATTTACTTGGCCACAGTACCTAGGATTATGGTGGAAAAAACTAAGAAGTGTCCAAGAAAAGTTTCTGATGCTGCAGATAAATAGGAAACTCATAAGAGATGAATAAATTAATAAGACTTATAAAATTGGTATGCGTTTCATGCATGCATCAATGTTTGTGTAATTACTCTTTCGCTTGTCAGACAAAAGATCTGCAGGTTTAATTACTGATGAAAATGCATGCTCATACTCACTCTTACAACCTCTGTGTGTATTGGTTGATGGATGTGTAGTGTTTTTATGTGTGTGTGTGCGCGTGCGTGCGTGTGTGCGCGTGCGTGCGTGTGTGCGCGTGCGTGCGTGTGTATGTCAAGGGACTGTCTCAGAAAGGGTGTGTGGGTATTTGAGGACGTTTGGATGAGTCACTGTTACTGCTCATGGAGCTCCTTCTCTCCTTCCAAAGTAACTCTCCAATATGAAGTTGGAAATATCCAGAAAAACTCATTTTCAAACTTTGCTTTTTGCTGTAATTGTCTTTCATTTTTTTGTGAAGCCTCAGAGGCTGTAATTGAAAAATGCCTCTCGCAGCTGCACCACAGCCAGATTTATTTGCCATAGTACTAATGTGAAGCTATTACAAGTTCACGGCCAGTTACTGAGCCATGATTGAGTTTTACTTACTAATTTTCTCATCATCCCACAGGTCTGCGTCTGCTTGGCATCGGGAGAAATCAGTACATTGACCTGATGAACCAGTGCAGGTCATCCAAAGTAAGACATGTTTCTCATATAGCCTTTTTTTAAATGATCATTGATTGAACAAAACCTCATACATTAAACTCACAGACTTGTACATGCAGATACATTTAGAGGGAATACTGAATACTTAATCCGACTGTATCTCCCCTGATTGGTTGACCCACAACATACTGCATGGCAATACTCAATATGAGGACACATCCTCATGAATTAAACTATAGCAGCCATTGAATGTAGCACACTCAAGCAAAAACGGCATTAATAAAAAAATCTTATGCATATTTTACCATCTTTATTAGATTTCAGTGACTCGATCTCACCTCACCTCCTTCCCCTTTTGTCTCCTTTGCCAGAAATTCTTTCGCAGGAAGTCTGCGAGGGACTTGCTACCGGCCAAGCCAGTGGAAATCTCTGTGGAGCCGTGGTGGATGGCGCAGACAGGCTACATCACTGAGGACGATATCAGGGTGAGCTAAGAGCGTTGCTTCTTTTCTTCCAGCAAGCAGGTTGGCAACGGATGATATCATTCTGATATGGTGGGAAAAGAGAGGACACTAGGAGTGTTTGTGGTTCTTCACATTAAAATTTAAGTATTTAAGTATTTAATTTCTTACATAGCAAATACATTAATGGAGATCCAGTTCATTATTTCAATCTTCCTTCCCTTTCATATACATTACATGTATCATTGATCTACAAAATAAGTGAGACAAATGACGTGTGATTTTTACCCTAAGCTTTCATTAAAATTCATACACACTACCCACCAAGCTACAGTTGTTCATCCCATGAGCCTTTGCACTGAATGTGGAGATCTCACCTGACTAAAAATAAATACCTGCCAAGTTTCCAACAATTCTTCTCCATTTCACAAGAAAAATAGGAAGCACAGGAAAGCAGTCTAGGAATCCACACTTTTAAAACACCAAAATATGTTCATCCTCCCACAGACTGAACTACCACTGTTTTGACATCCATGGAAACAAAGCCACATGTGCAGGTATGCTAATGCTAATGTTGTGTGTTCATTGTGTGTAATTACAGATCTGTTCTCCAGCAGAGAAGAAAGCCATTGATAAGATGATAGATTCTGGTCCTCAGCTGGCTGGATCAACAGAGTACAATGTGGTCTTGAGTGAGTATCTGTCACATGTTATAGATTATTTCTACAGCTTGTTTTATAAAATAAAATGTGTAATTCATTTTATTACTGTGTGCTTTTTTTTTTTTTTTTTAGTAAGAACTGGAAAAATTCTACAAAATATTATCGATTTCTTGTTAATTCACCTCTAGAAAAACTTGTTTAGCGCAATTTGTATTCTCACATGTTGCTGTTTTTAGATGTCAGAAAAATGTTTTTCGCCCTGAAAATATAGATTTGATAAATCAACTTGAAATTCAGCGAGCAAGGGGCAAACATCTTGTGTCTTGTGTGATAATTGAGGGTGAAACTAATGTTCCAGTTTCAGGTCTTGTCAGTGTGTTGGTGTGAATATCAACGATAAAGCACAGGGACTGAGGTTTTGTCCATGCAGTTTAAATGCTAATTAGAGAACAGTTTGACATGATGATGAACCTCTGCCTCTCGAGTGCTGGTAGAAAATGTAATGCAAGAATAAAGTGCTGGAAACGCTGCACAATTTGAATACAAGTAGCTGTTCAAATGAGCTTTGATTGGTTGTTTTAATGTAAATATTTACAATACAATATGTACAACTGTCTGTTACCACATCGTTATGTCAGCTAGGCTAACCAAGTGTTTGTTTTTCTACTCCAGGCTTGTACAATCGGGGCTTCATCTACTTGGATGTTCCCATATCAGATGACAGCTGCATCTCAGGTGTGTGTGTGTGTGCGTGTGTGTTTAAAGATCCTGCTATTATCCTCTCCTGAGTGATTATGTTGACTCAACACCGTCTGTACCTAAATTACAACTGTGGGAATATAAGCGAGCATTGTGGGTAATGGACTTGCACTACACTGAAACGATGCCTATTAGTGTCATTGCAGATACGGACAAGAGTTTAGAATTTGCAAACTAAAACAATGTAAGAACTGTCTGGGGAAATATGTGCATGTTCGTGTCTTTCAGTGCCCCCGCTGGAAGGCTTTGTCATGAACCGTGTCCAGGGTGATTACTTTGAAACGCTTCTCTACAAAATCTTTGTGTCCATCGATGAGCAGACAAACGTAGCAGAGGTAGGCCTCAGAAATGGGTTTTATTGCGCTCACCTGCTGGGCTCTTTGAATTTAATATGACTGTTTTGTGTGTGCTTATCGATCAACTTTTCAACCATATCCTCTTTTCTCTCTCTGCCTCTCCTGATCCTTCCTCCTCCTGTGCCTCTTAGCTGGCGAATGTGTTGGAGATTGACTTGGACTTAGTGAAGGTGGGTATCCGCTTCCTGCAGAATGTGAGGGTCCTTTGTAATGTATGGACTAAAGAACTGCTATTTACAAGAGGAAGGGAAAACGGTAGATCTGGCCCTGTTTTTGCACTGACAAAATAGGGAGGTAATTTTCTCTGTTCCCAGTGTGGTTTTAGAGAGATTTGGGGACTTTGACATGCCTGTCTGTATGCCTGAAGGCAAACAGTGTAGCAGTAGAAAGAAGCAAGAGAGATTTAAAATTGGCATCAAATCTGATAGATGAAAACCTTTTTTCAGTGATATTTGGTCCTTGTTTCTTGTTCCTTTGAATTTGCTCTCCAAAGGTATGCCATTGTTGAGTTTGGGTGCTGGCAGTATTACAATAGCACATTGGCATTGCTGTCTTTATTGTTGTTGTTGTTGTGTAGATGAAATAGTTTGCATATCGACATTGTGTAGCCTGGCAAGTAGATATTTCTGCACAATTTGTCTGTTTCATTCTGGATTCATACACCTGAGAGGTAGAATGTGACACACACAACTGCACACACACATTGTTTCAGTCACGTTGCCCCATGACTCCACCAGAGGGTTTGAACAGCAGCAGTTCATTTGAGTTTTCCCCAGTTTCCTATTCACTCTGTTATCAGACCTGGAGACAACCTCCCTCTCAGTGTTATGACCTCCAGTGTGCAGCGTTGAACTCTTCTGATCCTCAGTTTCATCTCAGTCGTGTTGCTGAAAAGTAGCACTTTAGAGAAGTGGTTGAAGGCAGAGTTGGCAACAGTTCTCCAGAAGAAAGCATGTAACCTCAGAGATGATTGAGATTTCTGAGAGGTCTCCTTTTTCCATTGTGACTTGAGTTTAACTTTCCCTTGTGAAATAACTCATGGTCTGAGTCACTTTGAAAAAAATCCGCTCTGTGCTTCTTTTGATATGATAAGAAGGCGGTTTAGAATTTACCTCAGCTTGAACCACCTGGGCATTAAAGTGTAGAAAGCAATCAAGCTCACCTTGACAAACGTTAAGGAAATAATGGCAAAAGCCAGCCAACAGTTTAGTGGAGAGTTCACGGTGTTACCTTTTTCTTTTTTTGTTCCTCTTTTTGAATCCGTTTGGGTCACGAGACATTAAGCAACGACTTTTTATTGTGGATCTTGTTGGGCATTAAAGGAGCGTCACACATAAGAGTATTCAGATAGTCAATGTTGATGTCAGTAGAATTTGACTGAGATACAGAAGCAGCCCTCTTATAACCAGGGAACCAAGTCAATCAAAGTGGTTAAGTTTGTTAGGACTACACATTTCATCCCTCCTTCACATTGTATAGATAATACTTAAGTGGTTGACTTGCTTCTAATTCATACAGAATTAGCAGCAGTTAAAATGCTCTTTAAGGTGGCTGTTTAGTGTTGTGTGCAATATTAAAACAGTTGTTAAATAAAATATCCTCCCCAAAATACTTTAAAGCAACACCTGACTAAACGTAGACAATGTAGTGTGACTTATATTCACTGCAGCAAATAATTGGTCTCCTTAGAATAGAAGAGCAGCATTCACCATCTTGAGTCAGTGTTATACCATCAGTCACACGGGTAGACATGTAATGTAAAAAACGAGTTAAAACTGCCAATTTTTCCAGCGACAGTCTTTGGATATTTTACTGGGAGGTAGTGGTGCTATCCACCTTTCTTTTTAATACCCCATTTTTCTCATGCTCTATCTCCTCCCAAAGTATAACTCTTTATTAATGACATATAACAGTAAAAGAGCGTCAGACGACTGTGACTGTGTTTTCACTGTGTTTTCACTGTGTTTTATCAGAATGCAGTTTCCATGTACTGCCGCCTCGGTTTCGCTGTAAAGAAAGGTCAGGTGTTCAGCTCAGAGCAGCTCCACCCCACCTGGAAGAACGCCCCGTCTGTCAACAGACTCAAGTATGTACTGACACACAATATCTATCATCATTAACTGTCCGTAATGACCGTGGTGCCATGTGATGAACTATGTTCATCCCGTTGACTTGCATTATTTTGCACTTTTACAAAATATACTTGATAATATTAAGATTAAGTGAGCAGTAAGGTGAAGTTTGCTTGTTTTCTATTTCTTTTTTTTCACATTCAACCTTTTGCATGCTGGTATGTTAGAGTACTTACTCTGATGTCGGAGAACAGAAAATTACAGCTATTCCTCCACCTCCTAGATCTAAAAAAATCCACTCTCCATCAGGAAAAAATTATTTCTTTACACGCTGAAATATTCACATTCATTCAGCTTTAGAACTTAATAAACCACTACAACTTGGTGGTGACAGCTCTCTTTCCTCTGCTCTTTCATGGCTGTGGCTCTGTCCTCTGCGTTAGGAGCACCATGGACCCTCAGAAGATGCTGCTGTCCTGGGAGCAGGGCAGTCCTGTCATGGAGGGAGGCTCCTCGGCCACCGATACCGACACCACCAGTCTGGAAGACCAAGGTCTGTCAGGACACACGTGCCCCCCCACAGACACGTATACACAAACTCCGTGTAGTGTATACAAATACACCCACATCCTGATGTATGCACACAAAGCACATTCTGAATGTGAATTCTGAATGAACTTCAGAAGCGATGCTAATTAATACCTAAGGAAGCTTGGTTGTGCTTCTAAAAGTCGTTCTCCCATTAACAGGTGTCTAGAATTGTCTTGTTTTGGTCTTACTTGAACATTGTTATTCATGTACAGGTGGCACTGTTGGGTTTCTCAGACAGGCAAACTTCATCATTCACATTTACATGTTAATAATCAAGAAATCCAAGAAATTAAAATGGTTAAGGAAAAAGCTTCGGGGTGGCCTCTGTTACCACATGTTAATTTTAAGAAAATCACAAGCTCAGATCCACAGTTTAAGAATGATACAGCTTGTTGTGCTATTGTGTGCATTAATGTTCCCGCACAGATTTATTGCTCTTGTTATATGTACCTTCATTCTGTGTCCCTGTAGCAGACACGGGCAGTGTAAGCAGCCTGAGCATCCCAGCAGCACCCACAAAGAGGATTGCCTTCCTCTTTGACTCCACCCTTACAGCCTTCCTCATGATGGGCAACCTGTCTCCGGTTAGTGACTGCATGTAGACACACGGATCCTTAATGTCAGATTCTCAAAAGGCTTAATACAGACAAAATTCTTTAAATCGGACTAAAAACTGGACATCCACTTTACATTTTGATTCCTCTGTGTCTTTTTCCTTTTATCAGAACCTGAAGAGTCATGCAGTGACCATGTTTGAGGTGGGAAAGCTGTCCGATGAGACTCTGGACAGCTTCCTGGCTGAGTTGGAGAAGGTGAGACCAGCAATGGAAATAAGAATAAAAAGACTTGTGTTTAGTAAATCTTCGTATTGTGAAACACCAGAGGATACTGAATCTATGTAGAAAATAATTTAGAGCTTGATGTGTGCACGCTCACAGGTAAACCACATACATGCACACTCTACTTTAACTTCTCTCCTGGTTTCTTTGACTCCAGGTGGAGAGCACAGCTGAGGGTGAGGCCCAGCGTTACTTTGACCACGCTCTGACCCTGAAAAATACCATCCTCTTCCTGCGCTACAACAAAGAACTCACTCAGGACCAAGGACCCGATATCCCAAACATAGGTAATTAAACAGCTACACCCTATGCCATTCTCTTTATGGACACTTACAGGCCTGATTTTTGTGTATTATTAGACAGCTGGCATGACGGTTTTGATTTTAAGTTCTCAGTGCCTTCTCAGCCTCAGCTGCAAGCTAATGACATTTTTTACTTTCTACTGTCTGCACGCAGTCCCCGCTGTGCTTCATCTGTTTTTTGTAGTTAGTTTTCTGCCAACAGGTGACATCCTCTGTGATTAAAAACGCAAGCAACATTTTGTGATGGTTGTTTCAAAATCACTTGACAAAGTGAAAGTCAATTAGACAGAAATGTGGATTTATAGTGCAGAGTGAAGCTTGTGGATGTATGTGTGTGTGTGTGTAATAAGGTAAGGTCAGATAAGATAGAACTTTATTTACTTTATTAACTTATTTTTCCAGAGGGAGCTATCATTACTATAATTGTGCCAAACAACTAATCTAAATGACTGTTATGCAACTACTTAAACTAGTTCTGTGGTCAAATCAATAAGTACTGAAGCACTTAAAGGTTATTTTTATGTGAAAGTTCTGGATAAAGCTGCAAACTCTGGATTCTCTGTTTGTGCTGCTTCTGTCATAGTTTATCTTGATTATGGTCATATACTTCTGGACTCACAGGCATAGTATAAACCCACAGTAAAGCTGTATTGTTCTACTTGGGCTCCTAGAGGGAGCAGCAGAGAATGAGTCCTCCTATGACCACAAAGCAAATCTCCGAGTTTCCACGTTGCCACCATTGTGCCACCAGATGCTGTTTGTTTGCTTTGGCCGCGTGCCTCACTTCTGATGGTTTTATCTCTCAGTCCGCCTCAGCTTCTGCTCCAGCCGTCTGTTGAAGAGTGAGCACACTGAGAGCCTGCTGGCTGAAGCTAAACTAAGCCCACAGTGATACAAGTGTCTAGTGATGATCCTGATGATTGTTCATTTAGGAAGAGAGTTCAGTTAATCTTGCCAACAAATCTCTCGACAGACTAGACTCTTTGCTTTGCTCCAACTCCTCAGTGCTGCACCACATAGTAATAGAAGGTTGATTGGCAACATCCAGCAGAGAAGCTGATAGATATTTTCTGTCATCAGAGAGATAAATCAACATCCAAACCTCCTTCAGACAGCACAGTATGAAACCGCAGTCTCATTGCTTATTGTAATTGGCTTCATTTCCTTGACCTGAGTTTCAGTCAGCTCTTTGCATCGGTGAAACCCGACTCTGGTGCTCATTTATCTGTTAATCGTTCCTCTTAGGCGCCCCTTTCCTCTTACATTTATATTTAGAAGGCAAGAGGTGATTATTAAATTCATGAATGTCAAGTTGACGCTGTGTTAAAGAGGACATTCTTTATAAGTCACCTTGGAGAGAATACTATTGACACCATGGCTATAAAGAAAGAGTCTTTACTATGCGCTCTGAATGTGATCCACTGTTCTTCGACCAAGTTAATGTCTGATGCACCCACACTTCGTAGAGGAGCCCTATTTGCCATTCTTTCTCTGATTCTTTTTATTTAAAAGAATAGTTTGTCATTTTGGGAAATACGTTAACTTGCTTTCTAGTTATCAGTTGGATGATAGCACTCCAGTATTTGTCTGGTAAATATAAGGCTATAGTACGCAGCTGCTTAGCTTAGCACCCCTAGAAACCAGGAAAAATGTTGTACTATTCCTACCAGAAATCTATTGTAGAACTTATTGTGATGCAGCTACCTCAGTCACATCATAGGCGTCACAAGAATGCAAACTACATGCGTACAGCTAATCACTTGCTCTTGGTTTCCAGCCTATTTTAAACAGAAGTTTTGACTGTCCCTGTTTTGCTTTTTTTTCCAATTTAGGTTTCCCTTTGGACATGTTGCGCTGTGAGAGCCTGCTTGGTCTGGACCAGGCCACCTGCAGCCGCGTCCTCAACAAGAACTACAAGCTGCTGGTCTCAATGGCGCCGCTCAGCAACGAGATCAGACCCATCAGCAGCTGCACGCCTCAGGTATGGCACCCGGAGGGAGAGCAGAGGGGATACTATGTGGCGTGCTGGGATGTTGGATCAAATGTTGCCTATGCTAGAGTAGAGTTCTATGTTTGTGTTTAAGTCGACAGTTCGTGCATTTGTGCTTGTGTGCTCTGTTTGGTTGTGTTTGCCCTCTTGCTGTGTATACACACTTGTGTGCCTGCAGTGATTTGTGACTGAGCGTGTACGCTTTGTGGGCGCTCAGCCTGCAGTTGCCCCCAACAACAGAACTACACAAAGAGAGAGAGGGAGGAAGGGAGGAGAGGCTCATGTGTAATTCCTCTGCCTGGACACACTCCAGCTTTCTAGCTGAGCTCAGAGGGACTGAAGCAAAGAAGTTAAACTCTTGTTGTACCATTCACGCTGCTGTTTATTTTCTCACTGCTGGGACTCAGCGAAGTGGAATTCAGTGAATTCCTTTCTTTGTTTTCTGCCCACATCTTTAGTAGCAGCTTCAATTTCTGCTCCTGCGACAGAATAGCAACACAGACACACAGAAACTATACTACTTTGTTTCAGGCACATGTTTATGTAAGAAATGAAAAAAATATCTAATGATATGTACATGTGGATGCATCAGTGTTGCTCCTGTACACTGATGTGTGTGTACATGTTTGTTTGTCCCTGCAGCACATTGGCCCAGCCATCCCTGAGGTAAGCTCCATCTGGTTCAAGCTGTACCTGTACCATGTAACCGGCCAAGGCCCGCCGTCTCTGCTGCTCTCCAAAGGCTCCAGGCTCCGCAAACTGCCGGACATCTTCCAGGTTAGCCCAAACTAATAATTAACCAGAAAGGGTAGTTAAATAAATGTAGGTACACGGTTAAGCAAGTAAATATATGCTGATACAGTTACATATAAGCAAAATAAATCTCTTTGAAGTCAGATAAGATAAAACCCCCACATGTGATAAGAAACAGCTTCAAAAACTCAAAGATGTGATTGGATACTTTTTTCCTTTCCTCTTTTGACCACTGTCTTTTGAAATTTTGACCTTGCTATTTCAGTTGGAGAAACATGTAATCAGAGCCCTGGAGATAAAATTCAAGGCTGATTCCTTCATCCCTGTTAACCTTAATTTCTAAATAAAGCACTTGGTGCATCAGGATCACAGTCATGCCGCACCGTGCACCTGTATTTTCCTCCTCCAAGGCCTCCCAGTGGTCTTGGAATTTTTCAACTAACCTGGGAATGTGAGACTGGGGGACAAAAGACAATTTGATGCAGGAAATTCTCAGGGGTCACTTGAGGCAGCATGTATTTTTCTACTTGTTGTCTACTGCTCCTTTTATGTATTTAAACAGTTTTTCTTCACAGCGAACTGAACTGTAGCAACAACAACAAGGAGTATTTACTTCTTCACCACTTTCAGAGTTTAAAAATACACTATTATAGCACTTACATTTTCATGGAATTCCTTCAACTCAGTTAGAGAAAGCCTAGCAAAAGTCACGAAGAATCAGCAACAGGGTGGTGGTTTAAATATTTTCATCAGTTATTGTTTGCAGTGGAAGGCTGATAAGTTTGACACGCTGATATGACGAACGGAGGAGTGATGTTTCCTCTCCTTTAACTTTGGTTTTCACCTCCTAGATGAAACCACTTAAGATATAAATAGCACTGGTGAGGTTATGTAGTGCATGTAGAAACCTAATTATGTTATATACTGTTGTACCATGTTACCATGTCACTTATCTGTCCTTTGCTGTTATTCTTGTCTGAGTCCACGGTCTTACTTGTGTGGTGAATGCGGAGCTGTTAGAAGGAAATGAGGTCCCATGATGCCGCACACCATCACGTTGCATTCTAGTGGTTTCAATGATAGGCAGCTGTGGAAGAATCATTTTAATGACCTGTTTTTCTCTGTTCAGGTCTACGACAGGTTGTTGATCACCTCCTGGGGTCACGACCCAGGAGTCGTCCCTACATCCAACGTGTTGACCATGCTCAACGATGCCCTCACACACTCGGCTGTACTCATCCAGGTAAACACACACAAATAGGTTGTTTCAGGAAGTTGTGCTCTTTGTGTAATTGCTCGAATTTGGACTTGTGAACACGGCATCATCTAATGTTGTGTGTCTACTCCGTACAGTTCTTACTTTCATGATAACTTATTTGGTACCAAGTCCCACTTTGTGGATAAGAAAACTGTACTGTGTGTGTGCTCAACCCTCAGGGTCATGGTATGCACGGTCATGGAGAAACAGTTCACATCCCGTTCCCTTTTGATGAAGAAGATTTGAAAGCAGGTGAGTAATTAAATGCGGATAAAGCTGTAAACTCACTTAGTGAAATGATATTATACAGCCTAAATGTTCTGTTAGTATGTGCAGATTTTGCCACTCACCTCATAACATAACGGGATTATTAAAGTAATTCTGATTCTGATTCTGATTCTGATAGTCACTGCCGTGTTGTGCGTGAATGATAAAACATCCTCAGTCAACCTCAGTCAAGCTGTGCTCCTTTCTCTGATTACTCAAATATTACGTTTCTTGGCTTTGAGGGTTTTAACTTGTCAAACATCATGAAAAGGATTTGAATCCTCTGAAATCCTTTTCTTCGTGAGTTTGTGTGTCAAGCTTAACACTGAAGTCTCACCCCTCTAATACATTTGCTTTCAGAACATCACATCCTCTGCAGAAACCGATTTTATATGAATGTCATTCTTTTAGAGCCAGAATGATTAAGCGATTGATTGATTAGTGGCCCACTATTAAATGACTATTTAAGAATTGTTTAGAAGTCAATATTCTGTAATTCAGGTTTCTTAAATGTAAACATGTTGTGATTTCTTTGCTCTACCTATGACAATATATTGAATACTTTTGGGTTGTGGACAAAACAAGACATCTGAGGACTTCGTCTTGGGCTTTTTGAAACACTGATCAACATTTTTCACAAATGAAAAAATGATTAGTTGCAGCCCTACATGCCGTGCACTTGAAGCATCACTCCCATGTTTGTGCTGTCCTTGTGCAGATTTCTCCTACTCCAACATGTGTACGCACAAAGCCCTGCTGAAGCTGAAGGAGCACGTGGACCTGGAGCACCAGTGTGGCTACATCACCATGCTCAACTCCAACAACAGGCACCGTCGCCGGGCCAGCGACAGTACTGAGTGCAGAGGTAGCTAACACACCCTGTTTGACTGTTTGCACATGCAAATGTGTGTATGTGAGACATATAGTTCAATTAGCAACAATGTCCTTGCCTCTGATGGCCATTGGCACTGATGGTGCAAATTAGATAAAGACTGCTCACAGTCCAGTTTAATTATACTGTTTGTCTGCATAATTGTGTCCCTTATTGTGATAGCCTTTGCTAATGGATGTGGATCGAACAGTATTAGCCTTTAATTTGAGATTTACCGATTGAATTGCGCTGACGTAAGCGATCACCGATTATATTTAAAACACGTGTTTATAGACAAATCAGTGCCCAGTGCATTTTAATTGAGAGACATTTGATATTTATTTTGCAAAGGGGAATTTATCAAAAAGTTGTGCATTAATGAAGTGCCACTTAAGCTGTAATCATTTTCCTTTCTGTGGTTTAATGCTGACAGAGATTGTTGCTTTTCTTCAAGGGGACACCCATCTTGGTGGAGCCCTGGACACTAATGGCAGCACTGAGTCCTTTGAGCTTGTGACAGAAGAAAACAACGTGGAAAGCAAAGCAAAGACAGATGGTAAGTGTTTTTTTTTTCAATAGAATATATTCAATTAACTTTATTTAATCAGTTGAGAATTGGAAAAGATGTCAAAAATGGCAACAAGGTGAGTTAATTATGAGATTATGAGAAAGTAAGATCCCAAACCAAACCGTGTCCATGTTAATGGTATGTGTGTCATGTTACAATGTATGTTATCCCCATGCCTCATGCCGATGCCAATCCCTCTCTTTCAGCCCTTTCATCTGAAGATGAGTGGGTCCCTCTTGAGCTGTGCTTCGGCATGCCCCTCTTCAGCTCCGAGCTCAACCGCAAAGTGTGTCGAAAAATTGCCTCGCACAAACTGTGCTGCAACGAAAGGTAAAAAAAAAACATAAAACCCACCCGGCATCCTCAAAAAACGTTTGTTTCAAACACTAAGAAAAGTGTAAAGACGCGTGCTGCAGCGGTGACAGACTTGAGCTTTGTTGTTTTTTCAGCCTTCAAGAGCTACTTCACTCAAGCCGAAAGCTGTCGCTGAAGGTGTTGAGTTTCGTTCAGTCATTCCAGGTAAAAACACTCCGCCACATTAGAATACTGGCAGAAAAGAAGAGAACTAACAGTGTCCAGTGAAAATGTCAGCAGTCAGGAATTTAGTTTTACAGATTGAGTCTGTAAGAATTAATCAAGCTGAAGACTCTTTCATAATGTGTAAATGTATTAAACAGAATTGTTATTTTAATGTGGTTTAGGTACAGCTGTTTCATCAGCACTGTGTTGTGCAGACTGTGGGCACTCTTGAGGGCCTCCTACACTGATTCATTTAATTTTCCAGTCAGGCAGTAAGCCACAAGAGGCTAAAAGGATGATAGGATATTGAGAAAAGATTGCCTCACAAAGGAAAACAATGTAATTACATTTTTCACTTGGAATAACCGGCTCAAAGAATAAATATGAGCAGCATAGAAATGTATGTTTTATCATGGGATAATGAGATAATTAAGTCCCGATTTTGATGTAATTATCAGTGACCATGACTTCTCCTGACAACTATTTCATTAACCTTTGTGTTTAGAATATTTGGTAAGTAATACACTATGCTATTCTTGCACCAATCAGTTAATATCCCTGTTATCAGGAGATGACCCACAGCCAAGTTTAAGAATAGACTTGTAACTGAAGGCAACGATAGCGAATGTTTTATTTAATTACATTGAAAGATCAAACACAAAAGCATTGATATACCAAACATGAAGTAGTGTGCATTGTACATGCAGTGTCCTGAAAGTCACAGAAGAAACTGAAGAAAGACATGGGGGAGAAACGACCAAAACAAAAATCCAGCACAATTATCATAGCAGAAATTGAGAGCAGTGACTCAGGATTATGTGAGAGATGGGTTCAGATAAAACTGAGGGATTCTGTTGATTTGCAAATGATGTGGTGTACGTGATGATGTGAGTTTCAGTCTGCCAGTCTGAGAGGATGTGTGTGAGGGCGGAAAGACAATACTAAGCAGAAAGGAGAGAAAGAGAGGCATGGTGAACCTGTAGTTTTAGTCTAAAATGCTCTTTGCCCATGTCACAGGCCTTGCTGTTGTAACTGAGCCTCTTTACCCTGTCTGCATATTTTATCCTGACATTTTCAGCCATATTGTTTAGCGTTTGGAGGGGCTGGATGTTTTCTAAAGCAGTCACAGACTGTAAACCTCACTGGAACCATTCTGCCACAGCCACTCCCTGCTTTTAGGGTTATTTTATCACAGAGACATGTGTCCTTGTCCCACACATCATCCGCTCTGCCTGGTGGTTCGATCTGTGACATTTGCCTTGTGTTGGCAGGATGGCATCCAGCCCTCTGACCTGGACAGTGGCGTGTCGAACCCTCTCAGTCAGCCCCCGGCGGAGTCCGGTGTCCCCCTGCCCGCCCTCAACCTCCTCTTCAAGGACGGGCAGCTGAAGGAGTGGAGCGGGCGGGCCCCTCCTCCTCTGGACATCTCAGCTCTGCAGAAGGACCAACCCTCATAAGCCACCCAGCCCCGAAACTTCCAGATTTGGTCACGAGGAAATTCTTATTCAAGGTCTAAACCTGCGTCTTCATATCTGATCACAAGGAAACACTCATTGTGAAGCCCCACCATCTTGTCTATCAGTATGCAGTCATGGGAAAATTAGCCCCGCCAGCACTTTGTCATTTACCTACTGTATGAGGAATCATCCCTCTGACAGTGTCACCAACACTAGGTCGAACCCCCCCCTCGCTGTCCCCCTCTGTGATTCCTCGTATTCGTAGCAAGGCAGTGTTATCTGTTGGAGTGGTGCTATTATCACAGTATATAACAGTGATGCAGGTAAACAGCATTTAATCTTGAAGACCATTTAACTGGAAACACAAGCGCTGTTCTCCACCGACTAGCCCTCACCCCAACCTTCAATCAATGGATGTTTTGTGATCCTTGAGAGCGGAGTGTAAAGTGGTTGATATTGTATAGGTGTTCTAAAAATGATCCACAAAATAAACAAAACGTTGAACAGACTTCTTCAGGAATCATTTGACAATATGCATATTTTAGGACCAAGTCTTTGGACTGGAGTCCAGATACAGACCCCGCTGCCTCCCCGTGTTGTCTCATGTTAGGTGATCTGATGCATGATAATGTTGCACAACTCGTACCATAAAAAGATACTTTTCCTCTTTACCTGTAATCAATATTGGGGGCATTTATTCTTTGCACTGTGCAGGATTTCTCCAAGCCTGTGGATGAAGTAATGTCATGTAATTTTTGTTGTTTTGTTTTTGGATCCCTTGTAGTGCGCACATGATTTTAGAACTCATGTTTACCACAAGAAAGTGTTTCCTTTTGGAAACTCAAGACAGGTTAGAAACTGACTGGGCATCAGAGAAACTGTTGTTTTTCTTTTAAATCCTTTGTTATCATTCTTTCTCATTACAAGAGAACACCAAAGACCTTTTTTTTCCTGTATAATGATTTTTTTAAAATCTTCTCTCTCTGTTTTACTGTCCTTCCTTTTATTTCGCTGCCTTATCACTGTCAGCCAATTGAACTCCCAGGTCTTTGATCAAATCTCTGGATTTGGTTTGCTTACATTTAGTTTTTTGCCTTAGATTTTTTTTTTCAAATGATTTATGTGCATTTGAATGACTGTATATAAACAATAAAAGCAACAACATTGGGTCATAAACTACCAATCCTTATCTCTGTTCAAGAATTCGACAAGATTAACCAAGTGTACCTAATAGCGTAGAACGGGAATAGTCAGGTCTGTGTGTTTGACCCTGGCCTGTTGCCACTGTTGCCTGCCAGTATCTCTTCCTGGATCAACTCCAGTTTGTGTGCAGTGCAGGGCACTCTTGGCCAGCCCGCCACACTCTCCAAGGGATTCTGTTTACACCGTGTTTGAAAAATGGGGTTTGTAGTCTAGAGAGGAGAAGGCAACTTTGCTGTGAAGGCTCTCACAGACCCATGGGAGGGAAATGCTAATGCTTTGCCCAGTGTCTCAGAGACGCGATGGCCCAAAAAGTGTGAGAAGTCTGTCATGAATTTTCAGTGTGGCTCCAAGAATACTTTTTATTGCATTTAGAGTGATAACCCATTTTATTGAGTCTTTCTCTATTTTCTTGAAGGAATCTGCCTTCTGCAGTTTTTGACCCACTTGTGGTTGTTGTTTCTTATAATGTGATGCTGAAATAGACAAAAAAAGACTAACATGAGGTCCTGTTGAAGCATGATGACTGTGTAGAAACTGTTGTGTGTATGTTGTGTATGGGTGTGTATTGTACACCTCACTCATCGCCTGTTTTCATACACGCCTACCTTTCACAATAAGAGTCCCCCCCCCCCAATCCTGCCTGTCTGTTATATAGTTGCAGTGCTCGGTCATCCCACATATCCCCCATCCTCGCGCAGGAATACATCAACCAGTGTTTAAAAAAATGCTAGTTTTATATGTCAGCCTATATTTTAGGAAATCTTTGTTGTAGCTTGTTTAATGGGACTGTGAATATAATTGACTGAGTTAATAATGATGACGCTCTTGTAATTAAATGGGTTAAAAAAAGAAAGTGACATTCCTTCAACATACCCTTCCTACACCGTTGCTCCATCTCCCCTCTGTTCCAGATACATATTATTATTATTATTATTATTATTATTACAAATAAATATGTAAAAAGTATATGAAAATATAAATAAATATGTAAGAACTTTTTCCTCCCTGAAAATGTCTCCCAGTGTTGTTTGTCCTGATCTGTACATTGAGGTTTTGTATCACTGATTCCAGCCCCTACTGGCTCTAAATTGTAGCTAACCACATTACATGATATTAAGCCGTACTTGGTGGATGTTTTCCTCGCCAGGTGGAACAGATGGTGTGCAAGACGCAGCGGTCCGGATGCTCCGTCCATCTGCCTCAAGTGTACACTTGTTCACCTACCCTTGCAGATTTAAATGGACGGCAAGCTGAAAAACAATGTCTCATACATGGATGTGAAGCCTTTGAAAAGCTATGAAAAACCCACATTTTTGGGAGGAAGATTAAGGTGTCAGTCTGTGGCTGGCTGTGCCCCCACCGGACAGGTGGAGCCCTGCCTAATTGACTATGTCTCCCAGGGCTCCCTGCTCCAGTAATTTCCCAGCACCACAAATTACAGTGTCACTGTGGGGGTGGGGGGTGGGGGGCACCAGGGGCGTAAACTGGGTCATGCCACCCGAGGATAAGAAGCAGTCAAATGGGCTGCATGTCACCACTCTAACAGCTAATTTCTTCCCTAACACTCTCACCCCAGCACTGACGCTCAGGAAAGGTGTAATACATCTGCTGAATTCATGCTGTAAATTTGTTATTTTCGACTTCCATCATATGTGTCGAATTGGGACTGCTGCAAAGCTTTGGGCTGAAATGGGAGAAAAGCCGGGAATAGAAGAAAGAAAAAAAAAGTTGTGCACATTCACAGTAAATGCATAAAGCCAAAACTGATGAAATGTCAGTATGCTGAAATCATACCGGCCTCTTGCAAAGTGCATTCTGGTGCCTTGTCATCTTTACCTCACTTCAAGTGTAACTTTAAGTACAACATCCTAGATGATGTTCCTGTGAACTGTGCTGCATCATTATCGGATCAGTTCATGACGCTGCAGTTTATCTCTAATGGATTAAGCTGTTATAGATGTCCTCTCTATTGAACTGTAAGAGTATTGCAAAAGAGGACAAAACAGACAGGCAAATCCATGCAGGTGTTTATCAGGTATGTTTACCATCTTAGTTTACCATGCTAACATTTGCTAATTAGCACAAAGTACAGCCGACGGTAATGTGATTAATTTAGCAGGTATTTAGTGAGCCAAAGAGCCAGAGGATGGTTCTAGTTCTAAAGTCAGGGGGTCACCAAAGTTATTACAATTCCTCCTGACGGGGACATGAATGTCTTACATGGCAATCCAGCCAACAGGAATTTCACTGAGGACCACAAATGTCAATCTCATAGTGGCACTACAGGAAAAATTGGGGACCACCAAAGTCATTTGGAAACATCATCAGGGAACCATGAATGTCTGTATAATTAGGTACCAAATTGTCAATGAGATGTGATTCGAAATTTCAGGGGAGGATTTAAAGTTTTGATGTGCTGGTGTTGGTCCAGGAAACGTCAAGGGATGAACAAAGTGATTAGGATTCATCCGCTGGGGACCACGACTGTCTGTTCAACATTTCATGGCAACAAATCCTACAGTTGTGGACCAATAGAGAGACGTTGCCACTGTATGTGTGGCTTAAATCATTTAACGCTAGTTCCGTCTTGACCTGGAAACCTGCATAAGGAAAGTTCTGTGACCCAGGTTGAATTTTACTAATCAGGGTAAACATTTGATCTGGATTACACAAGACTGGAAATCACACAGTGTGATCCTGTGCAGCTCTGGGAAAGCTCAGTCTCTTAATTAACCTGATAGTATTAGGGAGTGCTGTCCAAAGGCCGCCATGCTAATCTGCTGAGTCCTCTGTGGCCAATGAGGCCATTCTGCCTGTTTAAACTAGATGAATGGATAAGTAAGAGAGTACATTTCTGATGAGAGACGTCCTTTATCATATCTACTGTACTGGATGACTTTGCAGTCAGGGTGTAATCAGCCTCTCCAGTGGCTACCCAGCTCAGCCTGTGCTGGGGTCAAACTCAGGTCCTTCAGCTCTGTTGAAGTTTGAGTCTTTATGTCTATCTTCTTCACAGTGCTGCACATTTGTTTCCCTTGACAACCTGTCAAACATGCTCACACCCTTCAGCGTCTCTCCCAGTTTCTCACTCAAAGCGATACCATTTTCAGATCAGGTGTTTTCACACAGAGGCTGCTGCAGCATGAGCCATTTTTGGGGTATACCGAGCACATTCCCCTTGCCTGTGGGATACAGTGGTGAGAAAATAGCCTATAACAGAGAGCGAGTCTAGGCAGGCCACAAGCCACTACAAATGTAATGGAGACATTATGGTCCCACCAGGAGATGGAGACGGAGCAAATGACTGCGCAGCTTCAGTTCATTCAAGGACAGACAGGTGGTCAAAACACTAAAATATCCACAGATGTCGGACCCCTCACAGGTCTCCTCACTGTGTAGATTTGTAATTTGTGACACGGCCAAAGTCAGCCACCCAAACCAGGATGGAGGTTTGCCTGCTCTGCATTTTTCCTGTACAGTCACACAAAAAAGATCAGTAAAACAATAATTAAACAAAATGTAAATTAAAATTCAACAAATACAATAAGCTTAATATAATGAAAATTAATACACGAATAAATCAAAATAAACATAACCAACTAATATAAATAAATATATCAAATAAAATATGTTTAAAATTTTATTGAAACGAGACCATTAATGAGTCAATGAAGAAAACATAAACATGACCACAGCCAATAAATAAAATCAAAACCAACGAAATAAATAAGCCAATAAGATAAAATAAGATAAATTAATAATTAATCAGTAATGCTTTATATTATTCCTTAGTTAATATAGTATAAAATCACTCAGAGCATCAAACAATAATAATTGAAAAATAATAATAAAATAAAATAAAACTTTGAGATTAAAACAGTTCAGACAAAGTCACAGCATTGATTTCAACCAGCGTCTAAACTGTGTGAGGATGAGGAGCGGATATCAAAGGTGGTGAATGATCACGCTCACTTCCGCTTTGAAAGCGGAGCGGTGTGTGTCTGGAGAGAGTCGCTGTGGCGATGCCGAACCACAGATCTGCCTCCAGCTCACCGCCGGCCGGATCTCTGCTGCACAGCGACCAGTGTTTGCGCCGTGAGCACCGTGGACTAGTTTATCTGCGCTGTGGACAAACACACGAGCGGCCCTGCGTGACAAGGATTTGGCTTTTAACTCCCTTTGTTTCCTGTTTGACCGCCGGCGGAGGGAACTTTACGCAGGAGGTGGGGAAACAGCAGGTGAGTCTACGAGGCTCCACCTGAGGGATAATTCTCTTCTCTAAATTTGAAACCAGTTTGTTTTCTCCTCCCGACTCCACTTGTTGATGGGGCACTGACGGCCTGTCCCGGCTCTCACATCACGGAGATACTCTTATGCGTAATTTGGATAAACCCCGCTGTCCGGCGGCAGCTCGGAGGAAGTTTTAACCTGTGAGGTTTTGTTGCAGATGGTGGTGATGTTTGGCGACCGGTAACAGCTCTCGCCATCAGATCACGTTACACTGGCTGCTACCAGGTGAGCAGCGGCATGGGGAACCAGATGGACAAGCTGTCGCATTTAAGTTACGCAGAAGTTCCTACAGTGGACCCGAACGGCGTGGACACGGAGGACGGTCCGCGGATCGGCGTCTCTTACATATTTTCGAACGACGACGACGAGCTGGAGGATGGCTGCGCGGTGGATGGCACGGAAAGGGACCCGAATCAGGAAGAGAAACAGTACGATCAGCGCGACGAGGTGGAGTGCGCCGTCTACAACAGAGACGAATGCATTTACGAGAAGAGCGTCAAGTCCGCCAACCTGGAGGTTTACTCCCCGGAGAATCTACTAAACAAATGCAAAGCAGGGGACCTGGTGGAGTTTGTGGCCACCGGTCAGTACCCGCACTGGGCTGTGTACGTGGGGGACTTCCAGGTGGTGCACCTGCACAGAGCCGAGGTGAAAAACAGCTTTTTGACGGATGCCAGTCAAGGGAGGAGGTGCCGGATAGTGAACGACTTTTACAATTTCAAAGCTCTGGGTCCGGACATGGTGGTGCAGAACGCGATGGAGCAGGTGGGCTTGAAGGACCGAGAGCTGAGCTGGAGGAACTCCGAGTGCTTCGCTGCCTGGTGCATGTTCGGAAAGAGGGAGTTCAAAATGGGTGGGGAGATACGGATAGGCAAACAGCCCTACAGGTTGAAAATATTCATGTCTGACAAGCATTCGCACGTGTTGGAGTTTCAGAGCTTGGAGGACATGATCATGGAGAAGAGGAGGAACGATCACCTGGGCAGGACAGCCGTGCTGCAGGAGCTGGCCACTCATTTCAGCAGCGTGGAGGAGATAAAAAGTGATCCAGGCAATGACTGATGTCTGCCTGTCTCATGCTCTTCAAATTAATTGCTTTGCAAGTAGAGTAGCCTTTACCAAACATGAACTGTTACACCTTGCTTTAATCTATAGCAAGCCTTCACTCCTTCACTTTAGTTTTAATTGGAGCGTACATGCCATCTTTCTACTTGGACTCTGTCATTTTAATTACGGTCCATGTTTTCACATACAACAATGTTATTGCCTTAAAGCCACAGCCCTCAATGCTTCATGGCCTTAGCAATTATGAATTCAATTATCTGAGAGTAATTGAATTAGTAGATAGGCTTGTTCGTAGCTCCAACAGCCCCTCCACTCAGAATGTACAGTTTTTATAAAAGCTTTACACGTCTGTCTTAAACTGTCATGATTCTGTAAAGTAGACCGAGCGTCTCTCTATTCATACTGTGTCCTGTTACTTGATCCTTGCGTGGCTTGGCTTCATCCCTCAGCTCACCCAGACAGCAAAGTGTCAGAGCGGCCCGCTGAGTACAAGAAGGATTTCTCTCTGCCTTTAAGGTTAATTCTCACACCAGCACATCTGAGGAAAATGCCGTGGAGCTGGTCTGTGTTACACTGGTCAACGTCTGTCTTAACTGTATCCAAAGGTCAAGTAAACCATGACTCCTCGATGCATTTTTGAAATGAGTCTTCTGTCAAAATTTTATTTATTTTTTTCACTTACATGCACAAGAATGATAATTAGCTCCTGGAACACATTATTATCCGTTGGATCAATACTGAGTGTCTGAAATGCTCGTCCTGTCGTCTTCATGTGGTCTCCCAAGTGTTTCTTGCCAATTAGTGTCATTTGCTGGGATTGAAAGGTTAATCCTTTAACCAGCTGCAGAAGACACATTTTCTTAATTATTGTCAAAACAGAGAAAATGAGATTTAATCCCCCCCCCCCATTATAGACATATGAAGATCAAAGCTCATTGTTAGTTGTCAAACCACATACCTTCTGTAAGGAGCATGATTTTACCCAACGTTTTATTTTACACCAGGAAAGTCTGTATTACTTATTACCAAAGAAACTTCCCAGTCTCAGCAGCCATGTTGCACAGATAGTGAGCTAGCTTGGGGTTTAATCCTGCTGTCTGGGCCTCACAAAGTTGGCTCACTGAGGCTGGTTTTATCTAAAGTGTCACGGCTGTATCGTATGCCACAGGATGAACTACTTCCTCACCAGTTGACTCTGATAGAAACGGAACACCTAGTTCTACTTGGGAGCTGAAACAATTGGTCGACTAATCGATGAATCAGTAGAAACTATATTTTAAGATGATTTGCTTTTCTGTTTTATATCATTTTTAAATTGATGGTTTGGGGTTTTTAATGTTGGACGGGCAAAACAAGATATTTGAAGACGTTCCCTTTTAATAATGAAACTAATAGATGGGTGCAGCCTAATTTCACAGTATCATGAAAGACTGATGGTTCCAGGGGCCAGCAGGAGAGGGCACATACAATTATAAATGGTTATATTCTTCCATGCACAGTAGTTGAGCCCCAAGTATTAAAATGTGAACAAAATTACTGCATTCATCTGAGAGTAGTTCAGGGAAAAATAGCCCCTTGAATTAACAGGAGGAGTCTTTGGATGACAAACTTTTTATAGAATGACAGAAATACACCACCATGATTGCTTATTTCAGAACTACAATGGATTTGCGGCAAATTTAGACCATCTGCCCACTTTAGTATGAAACTAGGTCTTGAAACAAATAGCAGATGGCAAATTGACCATAATAACAATAAACTCAATTTGTTGTTGCATATAAATCCCACTGCATGGTTTTTGTAGGATTTCTAACAGTGCATTGTTTTCAATACAGCCCTGAAGAACACGATTAAACAATGTTTTTACAGCCTCAGTGTGATGAAACTACATTGAATCAGTGGAAAGAATGCTCATTGTGCTCAGACGATGGCAGCGATAAGCTCACGTAGCTGTAGTTGTAGAAGCCGATGTTATCTGCAGTTTTGCACCGGTGATTGTTAGGTTTTGTTTTTCTGTGTTAATTTATTCTCATAGTTTATTCTTTTTGAGAGAACTGAAATGTCACTGTGAAGGCTAACTTTGATTTCCAACACAAAGCTGCTCCTGTGACTGGAGACATCATAATAATCCTAACACATAAAAAAAAATCATGTGAATATTCTCTCTCTTTATCTTCAGAAAATAAAAGGTGATTGTGGCCAGACTGATGTGGTGAGAATGAGCACCATGGCCACAGGAGGAGAAAGGCGACCTTCATCAAATACAGGCAGCTGCGGTGTGGTGGACTCCTTTGTGCCTCAGCAATTTTTCAAACAATGATCACAGGTTTTAATGCAGAACGACTACATTGAATTATAATAGCAACAAGAAGTAAAGCTACAGCTTAAAACCTGTATGTAAATACATCTTCAAATAAGACTGTTTAACTTGAAATCATCTATGCTGGTCTGTCAAATCTGTAAATATTCCTTTCTAATGACCACAGGGAACAGTCAGACTTAAATAGTGTGTTCTGTGCAGAAGAGCACACTGGCAGCTATCTGGCTGCTTTAGCCCACATGCTGTATTTCCCCGCAGTTGCTTTAATGTCCCTTACAGCACTGTAATCAAATTAGGTCTTGTCAAGTTCAGCCTTTCCTAAGTCTATTAGACAATTTTATATAATCATTTAACAAGACAGGAATGCAGCTGTGCAGATGTTTCTGCATCAGCTTCAGTTATAACCTCAGTCTTCAGTCTCAGAACATCCTGTATGTGAGGTGCAGTGCAGATAGTTGAGCTGTGCGATGCAGTTCTTCAGATGTTTTTCTTCATCTGAATGAGAGATGTGTGGGCAGGCCATGCTGGCGCCTGGTTCCTCTCTGCGTGGGGTTTGCATGTTGCTGATTGTTTGCTCAGCTCAGTTTCAAGACTTTGGAACCATTAATGTAGCGTGCCAAACCTTTTAGCCTCTGCAAATGAAGTGATGTCTACCTGTGACACCTCGTCCACACATTCTGTCCTCAGTGTGGACATGAGCTGTGAATTTGATGAACTGAAGACATGAAATTGCCCAATATTTGACAAGCAGAAGGCAGAAATCGGATCATTTAATTTCATCTCAACAGTGCTAAAAATCTCCATCTTATCAGGACATTTCTGTCTACAGTTAAATCCTAAAAACCTCTTTTTCTTACAAGTGAAAAAAATGTAAGTTACAGTGAAGCTTCAATCAAAAGCAGAAAGAATTTTCTGGAAATGAGTGTTATGTCTTGAAAACAATAAAATAAGAGTGTAGAAAAATGAAAGTTGATTTTAGAAAAATACAGATTGATTTACATTGGAAAGTGGCAGATGTGTTTTCAGAGGAGCAGACTTAAAGCGGCTATAAGTGATACTTTTTCAATAATAACAGTTTACCAAATGAAGATGTATGAACATTGTGACAATGTGAAAGAGGGGTCACTTGTAGTGATCAACAAACAGAGGATGATCAATTGCAGCTAATCTTGGCTTTATGGAGGTTTATAGTGAGGTTCTGGTCAATGTTTAGCTGTCTAGCATTAATAACACTGGATGGCAGACAGTCAGCCATTAAGTGGTGAAAATCGGTCGGTAGAGACCAAAAACAGAGATAAAAGCAAGTAGATAATGAACATTTGTCAAGTGGTAAGAAACACAACACCAACTGTTTGTGACTCTATACCTGATGTATGTGTAAATAAGCAACATTTTACTAAGAAGAAAGACCTTGAAGTCATCTTACCAATGCTTTTGATAGCATGTGCTGTACATTAGTCAACACTCAAACTCTGGACTGTGTTTTGCTGTTGTGGCTTGCAGGCTCTGGAATAGCCTTCCAAGATTTAAGGTCAGTCAGCAGTGCAAACATTGTAAATGCCAGCTGCGCGTCTCCATGTAAACTGGCCTTTCATTGACTTGTGTGTGTGTGTGTGTGTGTGTGTGTGTGCTCTTTCTTTGTTTGTTCGCCTTATGCTGTGTTTTTGTTGACTTGAGAGTCATTCTGTGACACTTGTTATATGTAGGTGCTTTAGAAATAAACTCCCTCTAAACTTCCTGAGATGTGAGTCAGGACTAAGGTGCTCGTAGGTATGTGAGTGACGCCTGTGTCCTTGGGATAGACAGATCCCGGGTGTTTCCCTCCTATTGTTATACAGACCATTCCTCCTGCAGTATTTTGGGTGGGTGTACGGTCTGCTCTTGCAGCTCTTATGGTGTAGCAGCTGTGATCCAGCATTCACCATCTCCCAGGCCATTTCTCTTGATAGGATGTGATAGCTCGGACAGAGAAGAGGCAACCCAATTATAATCAACTGTCAACGCTTGCCTACAGGTACCTCAGCCTGCTGCTGCTCCTGTGTAGGTTTTGTTTCCATAGGATGCTGATGAATTGGTAAGTTAAGCTGCATTTTAAGACAGCGATAAATTGGAATTCATCCCCCACTGTAGCTGTTGTGCGTGATATGTCTACAGTAGATGAGGAACAGAAAGCCCTGTTTTCTCAATTTTATATTCGCAGTCAGAAATAATTTGATTTCCATCTGTTTACTGCCTTCTTCACACTTTGTATATGCAGTTAAGTGGATGCAGATTACCACATAAACAGCCAAGAACAGTCTAGAAGTTTCATCTCGATGCAGTGGCCCCTTCTCTCACCTCAGTGATTATTTAGCTTTGGATGAAGAGAAAATTTTCCAATCTGTTATCCAAACACAACAACAAAAGAATGTCCCATTAGAGACCAAAGCACAACACTCAAGGTGTTATTTGACCTCACAAAAATCCCCAAAAGACTTTTTATACAAAGGCCAACAGCATTTATTATCAGTTTCTGAGCTCAGGAGTTTCTATGATGATTTAGTAAATGTGGAATATGGTGAGACAAGACAATATACTCCTTTTCCATCAGTAGGAAAAAGCCTTCATCATGTCTTTATGTATTAAAGAAACTGTTTTCAGGCAAAATATCTTATCTAAAAGCAGTGACAGTAATAAATTACATTTTAGTGTAATAAAATGTTTTTATTTTACTTTTGAGTATTTTTAAAATCAGTAGTATTAGTATAATCAGTATTATACTTCACTACATATCAAGTCTCACCTGTTACAGAAGTAGAAGAGTGTTTGTGGCGGCAGGAGGGCAGAGCTCCAGAGAGGTAGTGGGCGATGCAGTCTCACCTGAGCCGGGCCAATGGTGGTTTGTGAACGACACAACAGTCGATAATGATGCTGTAAAATTTAGGATAACATCATTATGGGGTACGGTTAGCATTATTATGCTTTGGTATGGTTAAGAAACAAGACTGTGTCTACCTTAATTAATCACTGATTTAACGCACCACCTGGCACCATCTAACACACCCATGCTATTGCGTGAACAACAGGTGCATGCTGGGTCTGTGTAACAATCTACATGCTGAAATGCCGATGATGAATCCTCAAGGTGACTTTTTTTTTATAATAAAATGAAAGATATGTCTCAACCATATTGCTACATGTCAATAATGTAGCTTTAAAAGTGTAAAGGTCGGTAGAGAAATTGGTGTGTTGAATCAGTGCAGCATCTAAAAAGAGACAAATTCTTGCATTAATACAAGTGCACACACACAAACACACACACACACACACACAAACAAACTCATACCTCTATAACAAAACAACATTGTGTCCCATCCTGGGTATCTATCAAGTAATCAAGTGTGAATCAGCCCATTGAAAAGTTTAAACTGTGCTCACATATTCTCGTAAATGCTTTAGGATTCCAGTTCCTTTCTCTTCCTGGCATGACCTGTTTGGACAGACAAGGAGGATGTTGGGAAAGTAAAGTGATTACCGCTGCCATGCTGAGAGTGAGTAATAGCCCCCTACAATGGCAACACATCCTCTCTTTGTGTGCTCGAGTCATGCAAGGAAGACTCCCCAATGCCTCGAGGACAAGTGTTCAAGTGTCACACTTGTCCTGGTATGTTCGTGCAAAACACTCAGGAAACAGTTTTGTTTGCTTTAACAGATGAAAAAAACACTGAAATGCAACGCTATGTAAAGGAGAGTAGCCTCTGTGGCCACAAGCAACAATTACTAGAGCAAAGCTAAAAGATGGTGTAACAAAGGCACAAACAGGGAAGAGTTGAAAAAGTCAATGATGTGATGTAAACAGCAATATGTGTCTAATGTTAGCCATCATAAGCTAATGGTCACACCAGACCAAGTAAGGCGTGTAAGAGTGGAGTTTAATTGCTTATGTATTTAACTCTTTATTTATAAGAGAATAATTGTGTTAATTTGTCATTCAAAAGTCATTTTAAAGCTTTTTTTATGCATTATTTTTGAACTATGGTGTCTCTTGCAATCAAGTCGAGGATTCACTAAAGCGCTTCCACCACATTTCACCGATGAGCTGGCTGCAGCCTCTAAAACATCCCCAACACACCACAATTTTGGATTCAGTTTGTCTTCCTCTAAACTTTCCCATTTCCTCTGACCTGGAAGGCTGCCTGAGTATTTTTTGCCCAGAATGTTGCCTGAAGCTGTGGTCTTTCATTTGAGGTCCACAGTCGAGTGGCACAGCTGAGTGGCTCGAAGAGGCAGGTGGCTTCATTGTTTATCTCCGCTGTTGTCCTGGTCTTTCCCATGGCAGCACTCGCTGGCAGTGGCTCTTTGAACTGGTCATTTTCAGAGGATAAGACTTTGCGTTTGCTGGGGGGAACCCAAGTCACATAATTAAGTTGCTTTAAATGATCCCGGTTGGCTTTACACAAGCTATTAAACTCATGCAGACCGGTTTGTTGAAGCTGTACTCCTTTGACTAACAGGGTCTGTAGTGGTCGATACATCAGTATCAGTATGGTATGTCTCATTCATGTTATGGCACACTTGACCTGGAAGTCACCTTGCTGTATGATGTGAGGTGTGGGAATCTGTAACCCAACAGTGAAAGTTTTTCTATTCAGTATTAACACATGATTCAGCTGCTAAATTGGAGGACAGAAGAACGTGTGAGTGTGGAGTGTGTGAGTCAAAGGACGTGGCAGCCCAACAATTTCTTCTTATCGTATCGCTCCCATATCTGTTTACATAGCTGTATGCTCAGGCAGAGATCAGCTCTGAAAGGGCAGAACACCACAACCAATTAGACAGACTCTTTAGTATTAACGAATCTCATTATTTCTTCATTGCATTTGTGTATTTTGCAAGGACGCCACACTTTTCCCTTCATCATTTCAATTAGCAGCTCCTGTCTGAACAGCTGGATGGTGATATCATTTAATCTGGCATGGTTTAAGGTTTCAAGTTACAGAGCACTGACATCTTCTATTTGCCTTATGCAGCATTATTTGCGGCCTCTTCTACTACAAATAGAAGTTGTGCATTTCGAATTCAAAAGTATTATCAGCAACATTTACTTAGAAGTAAGTAAAAGTACTCATTATGCAGAGAAATGGTGTCAGTGTTTTAGTATTATACAGCATATGATGTTTCTGGATTAATATTACAGCGGCATTAATGTGTATGTTGTTAAAGGTTGTGCTAATTTCAACTACTTCATCTACTTTTGGGAAGTTTAGTTTGGTTTTCATGTCACTGTTGTGGTGCTGTCATGTGAAAACCACAAATCTCTAAAAATTCAATTAAGTATGAGATTTGCATTGAGGAAAACTAAACCTGTCACTTTATCAGACAAATTCAAATTCAAAAACACTTAAGTTGAAATTGTCGCTTGACAGGAAGGGTATGGCAAATTTTGATTTGAAAAGTAACTAAAGCTGTCAGACGAATATTTAAATATGAGTAAAAAGTACAATATTTGCTTCTGATACGTAGTAGGCATAGGACTTTCAAGCTGATAAAATATAAATGCTCAAGTAAAGTACAAGTACCTCGAACATGCTACTGGTGCTGAATAACAGCTACGATGAATCAGAGCTCTGACTCATTAATTGATGTTTTGCATAAATTCCAGACTGTGTGAAGTGAAGGTGCATTGAGCGTGCTGTCTCTGTCCTGTGCACACATAAAATCTCTGAGATCAGACGAGAATCGATGTGTGAATTATACATAAATATGCAATATGTTAGCGTGTCTGCCAGATCTTGAGGGCATATTACAATTGAACTCTGCTGCTCTGGCTGCATTATGTGACAGATTCTGCACAGACTGTGCCGGTTTGAATCCCTCCAAGCCACAGTTGTTCCACTGTCTGAAATAATCACCCTTTTTTTAGCATCTTTAGAGGCTGTTTAAAGGAAAAGAGAAGCGTACAAGAAAGGGTAATGGGCGGGAAGGAGGTACTTCAATCGATTTGCATTCTGCCTCTTCTCCTTATGCACCCACAGTTTCCCCTTAACAAATAAATTAACAGCAACTTTCATGCGGCTGCCTGAGTAATTACTTGTTCAAAGTGCGATGCTTGAAAGCACAGTAAATTGTACTGGGCCACGTTGCCAATTTTCATATTAGTTATGAATGCATGTGAGACTTTCTAATTACTGTCATCGGTTCGCTCATAGTTATTTTCAAACACAAGGTAATTCTCAGAGTTCACCAGAGTGAACCTCATCTTTCCAGCTACAACAGCTGGCTTTTGGCCTTTTGGAAATGTGATTATGGATATCTAACTCTGGTTAAATTATTGATATAAGACAAAGCACACATTCATAATAGCATAAAGGGAGAAATTGTTTCTCTACAAATGTGCACTTCTTGTTTTTTTTCTAGGTTATTACCCAAATATTGCCCTGCTCTTCAGACATTCTGTTTTATTGGATGGGTAGAGCACATGATGCAAATAGGCCGTAATGACACATTCTCCTGAGCCTCTGCTGAAACGGAGAATATTGGTCATATAATTTTGATGGCGGATGGAGTGTAGTAGACGGGTAGATTGTGGCAGCGGCAGCCCCACACTGCTGGGCGGCTGCAGACAGCTGAGGGCACGCTCTAACTACCACATACCATCTGTCTGGAGATCTGGGGACCAAGGTGTTGCTCCAAATGTGTGTCACTGTCATCTTCATTGTGAAATTGGAGCAGGATGGCAATCGATCACTCTCGGAAGCTGATCTCGGGTTGCTTTTCATTTCTCACTTCAGCAGCTGGGGTCAGGGTTCAGGCAAACTGAGATGATCCAAGACAGAAAACTGATGGTGCATAGAAAGAGGAGAATTTGAATTTTATGCTTGATAATCAGCTGGGACTTGGGTGCCCCTTGTGACTTAATCAGCTAGCAGTCCTGTCTCTCCACAGTGTTAAGGGCTTCGCCTTACCTGTCTCTTCAGAGAAGCCATTTGTTCAGATAGAGTGTCAGTGTGCTGAGCTTCTTCTGCTAATGATTCTACAGGCGGTCGAGGTGCTGTCACTAACAGCTTTGCCAAAAGAGAGAATTGACTCCTCTGGTATTGTACATAATTCTGCAGAGCTCTAACTGCAGGGAGGTCAGCCAGCATGTTACATGACATATCAGTATTACATTTTTCACTCTCCTGTTTAAACCACTTGTTCTCACTTGGCTCTGTTTCCTTGATCTGGTTGCGTCTGGTGAGTGCATTAGGCCAAATGAGCATCCTTGTGCTAATTGCTTCTCATTTGCATAAATGTGTGGCTTCCAGATGCCAGGAGAGTTGAAAACAGCTGGCTGGGTCACCTCCCCGGCATGTGTGAGTGAACTCTGACCTTCGTTGTGGCTCCAATTCTGTGTCTCTTTGTCGGCAATTTCATTTATTCAAATCCCTTAATAGTAACAGGTGTAACTGATATTTTTATGATATAAAAATTGAGCATATGTGGTGTGAAGGTTGTCATCTGTAGTGAGAAACCTGCAGAGAATTATCACCTGTCTCTGAATTTTCCCTCAGCTCTATGAAGTGTTTTAGTGTCTACAGCTAATTGTTTTGGTTTTATGTTCTGCAGCTTACCCACACTACTATATTTGTTCCCTCTCACCCCTCTCAACGTGTTAGTTTTGGCTACAGCACACATCTTTTTCCCAAAGTGGCAAAAAAATCTCTATATATATTATATTATAACATCTTTCAAACAGCAGTGGATGAAATTAGATGGTTGATTCTCATTATTTCCTTACCCAAACTGTGTAGGGTAGAGGATAAACTGACAAAAACACTGTTTGTGCCTCTGGTGTTCACCATGTGGTCCAGCTCCTGCATTGCAGCTGCTAACCTTGAAACCCAATACTCACCCAAGGCTGGTATGATGGAGAAAATGAGTCTGACAATCAAGCTTAACCTTAAGAAAATATCAGTATCTGCATATGTATTTAATGAGAGGGAATTTTGTTTGGAAGTTTTGAGGTATTCAAAGACAGTCAAGCAATGCAAGCTTCAGAATAAATCACCGGTGAGGCATTGTCGGAAACACTGTGTCATATTATGGTGTGGTGTCCTTTTATCATATCGATTCTTCTGTGCACCCCAGAAGCATTTCATGGACACTTTTTTTTGTGTGTTGCTGTGAACATCAGTGGACAAAATGTGTTGTTGTTATAATCTTTACTGTTTGGCTGTTGAAAAGACATTATTAATGTAAATTGATATATTCACATATCCAGTATTAGAAAAGGTTCTGTGTTTGATGTAAAATTGCAGCAGTGACTTTCAGATGAGGATAATAAAACAATGGTAAAATATGAAGGAAAGCAAACAAACCCAAAGAACTTTCATCCATAATTCACTTTGGTATCTACCAGAAGTGAGCTGCTCAGGTACGTTCACTCTGCATTTGTATACCCAGTGTAGGTAAAGCCGAGAATAATGAGCTCACACTCATGAGGTGCATTTTCATCACTCTCTGCCTGGTGGGTCAGCGAGAGCTGAGGAAATTCCAGCGCTTCAAGAGGCTTGATTACGATAATAACAGCAGCACAGAAAACAAGGGATCAAGTCTGTTACGTGGGGAGTGTAAGGCTCTCGAGCCTTATTCTGATTAAGTCAAGGGTGTTTTAGCAGCATGTAATATCAGAGGGAATGTTAATAACAGCGTGAAGTGACACGCAGTGCCGCAATTAGAAAAACAACTAAAGTATGCTCCAAATTACACTGCCTAGTGCAGGTAGTTCACAGTGAGTTTATTTAGATGTTTCCTCGTCTACTGTGTTTGGCACTGACTGCATTAATGTTGATATCAAACTACTGAGGCATTTTTGCTGCAGACATGAGTAAAAGTTGAGCAGTTGTTTCACAGTCAGTCTCCATCTCATGGAAGCACATTAGCAGAGTCGTATCTACATTGGCAAACACAAGGGAGCCTGCAGTGTAGATGACTGAGTTAACGCTCAGTCATCTACATTGTTTGGAAGAAAAAGCAAATGTCCTGTTATTCTTTGCTTTGTTGATTTTGAGGCTTGCTGGTTTTATTCCTGTAATTCAGTTCAGTTTATGAGCTCGCAATGTTTGTATTTGCGCTACCATAAATAAACTCAAATCATTTTATTGCATTATTATTGTCCTCATACTAACATATCCACCACAAATCAGTCCTCACATTCAGTGCCTCTTATCACAGGAAGATGCATTCATGGCTCACATCTCAGGAAAAGTATGGCCAAGCTTTCAGGCCCAGCAGGAAGCAGGTTATGAACCCTATCATTAGGAGGAAAATGTTACTGTGTATATATATATATATAAAAAAAAACTACACAGAGATGCATTCGTAGGGGTTGCACAGAACGATGCCATCAAGGTAACTTACCTGTCCTTGCCTGACTGAGGCTTGTACAGGACGGAGTCTGAGAATAAGCCTTGCATCTTCCATACCCGAACCTCAACCCATCAACCTCTCCCTTCAGCGGCAGGCGCATGTGTCAACCAAGAAAGGTCCTCATGTTTTCTGAGGTCAAAGTCATCTGTCAGGCCGGTGAGATGGCTGGCTGGCTCCGCTGAGGTAATTGGTGGTATTGCTGCCTTCTAGGAGAAGCTTGACAAAAATCTTGCCATGTGTCAGGGAAGTTCGTGCGGGGAGCGCATGCTCTTGCTCCTCTGATGGCTGGTTGTGCTGAAAACCAAACATGCTGAACGTGACATGACGCACATGAAAGAGACACACAGTCAAGTGCGGCAGCAATCAAAGGCTGTTGACAACATTTGCTCCAGACGATATAACCGTTACATGTACACACGAGGAATTTATCACCCAGAGAAGTCAGAGGAGATGTAAAGCTGTAAATTGTGGCTATAATGATGTTTAAAGGGAGGGCAGACCTGGAGTTGTATTGCAGTTAACAACGGATGTGTATGACTGAAGAGGTGGTTTGAAATGTGACATATTTGTGTCTTAGAAATCTCCCCTGGAGATGTTTTAGCTCCAGGCCAGGGATAACTTCCAATCACATTTCAAGGCCAATTCTATGGTTGCCAGGATACAGACCTTCATATAAGGAGTAGTTTCAAGTCAGGCTTTATGAATAGGTGACTACGGCAAGTAGTGACAATCAGGGAGATAGTTAACCATCTTCTAATTCTCTTATTTTAGCTCTAGAATGGATGTTACATTTCCTGTCCCTTTTGTCTGTCTGCTTTCTTGTCAGTTAGCAGGATATATGAGCAACTAAGAAATGCATTTTCCTAAAACATGGAAAGTTGGGTTGTTGACCAAGATAAAATGAATTATTATTATTATTATTATAAAGCCTGTGACCCTCTTGCTCAAAATTCTTGGTTTAAAGGGGAACTGCACCATTTTCACACATCAAAGTCTGTTGACGGGTCTTGGGGAGTTCCACTACATATGTCAGGAAGTTGTATAAAATCTGACAATTTAGCCCCTAAAAATTCAAACATTTCCCTCGGGAGTTGTTGGAGACCAAGAGTGAACACTGGCTCTACATTTATCAGGTGCCCAGAAAACACAGAAACACGGCATGAGCCTAAAGCAAGACATACTTGTGCAGTAGTTTTTGTCTACAAATGCTTGGGAAGTGTTTGCTTTAATAACAACCAAACCTGTGTGGCTCACTTTTCCAGCTAGACCTAAACCTTTTAATCCTCCCAGTGGTGTTTGCTCGGCGGTAAAATGGCCTCAAGGAGCACAGGGAGAGGCACATTCCTCTGTTCGCTTTAAAGCTCCGCTAAAGGGAAAGCAAGTTGTCTTTATAAAGTGCTAGTGACTGACCCACAAAGACTTTCTGTCCTAAATGGTACAAAACCTTGAAGTCATAACTCTATTAATCAAAGGCTGACCTCATCTTTGTTGCATAGCGGGAGATTTTTAACTGGCAGAAAGAAATGAAGGTCTTGTCAGTGTCCATCATCGTGTCCCACTGTCGTCCAGAATACGAGAGTCATCTGCAGCCTGTCTTAAAGAGCCCGTAACTGGCTCCAGATCTGACGCAAGATCACAATATTTAGGACCTGGAGAATTGTGTATAAATGGAAACAAATGAAAAGTTCAGTTTGGTCACCAATGATTTTTGTAGCAAGTGATGTATTTAGTTGTAATTCATTGCTGAATTTTAAACATCTGCTTCAGTAGCGGTTATAGTAAAGGAGTTTCCTCACTCTGCTCTCCTATCAGATAGAGCAATGTCGATGTGTCATGTAGCGTTGCTGATACCGTGTACTCTCTCTGCAGGACTGCCACTTTTCTTTGCTATTCATCACTTGCCTCATAAATCTTTCTTTCTTATGACTTTAATTTAACATTAGGTGGAAGAGAACACATAAAGCCAAGCATCACAAACAGATAAATTCCTTAGTTCTTCCCTTCACAGACGCACACCAAGCCGATAATCTTTTGGCTTTGGCGTGATTGAAGGTCTGTCCGAGCTCTTTTGATGTTGCTCAGCAGGTAGGTGCTGGACTGCAAGATGAGAACGGGACTCAGAGGCCCTAAGCAGCTGCGTGCGGTAGCTCGGAGAGGTGCGACCTTCAGACAACGGTGGGCTTGTGGGATGTGGACGCTTGAAGGTGGGGTGCCTGGCTGGACAACACTTCAATAGACACCTGCAGCTCGCCCCTAATGCCATCTCATTCCCTCTTTCTTGGTTCAATGGAGAATGATTGCAGAGAGAGAGAGAGAGAGAATGGCAGGGATGGAGAGGTGGAGAAAAGGGGAATAACTAAGATCACAGACACAAGGGATGTAGAGAGCCAGAGGAGACAAAAAAAAAGATGAAAAGAAAGGTTAGACAGTACAAAAACAGACAGGACAAAGGACAGAACGGAGAAAGAATAAGTGGAGAGTGGAGATTTGTGGCTGCAGTAATCTATGGTCACTGTATTTATATAGCCATAACAGCCATGCTAACAGCTCTGTGAGGCTGTACTCAAGCACCGCAGCACTTGAGCTACATGCTAACAACGGCATGCTAACATACTCACAATGAAAACATGTTGATGTTGAGCAGACACAATGTTTACTGTCTGAGTTTAGTGTGTTAACATGCAAACACATGCTAATGAGCACTAAAGACAAAGTAGAGCTGAGGTTGAAGGGAATGTAATCAGCTCCAATTTATTGAAGAAACAGAAATTTTGACCTGATGGGGATCACAAAAGACATTAGAATAGATTAGAGTAGATCTAATGGCAATCTATCCAATAATTAAGATATTTTAGTTCAGCTTAAGATTGTGTTGTGTTGTGTTGTGTTGTGTGTAGAAAGGAAATAACACACTCTAAGACTGTACTCTAAATGCCTGCTACACCTTTCACACGATCCAGGAGGAAATACTGGCTGACGGAATCAAACTCAGTAGAGAGGTCCCACAAAATTAAAATGATATCCAGAGTCATTCCAAAGAAAGTCAATTCTCGCACACACACACACACACACTTCTCACCTCTTCAACAATTTATTAGAAAGAGAGTCAGCGTTTCATTTAAAGGAACCTCTCTCAAACACGTACATCATGAAGTGCCACACTGCTTAAGTACCGTCCATTACTGCATGATAGTCTGCAGCTGTGTTAGAGGAGGTGTGTCCATGATCACACACAGCAGCTCCCTCACCCAGGATCCCCACAACTGTGAATATATCATATCACATATGTGAAAGACAATACAATACCAGTAATTTTAGGTTCAATGGTATGTATATATATAAAACACAGTCTAAAGACGGTAACAAGTCACTGTTACCCTTAGCAGAGTTGTCTCCATACTGTGGTGCATCTTAAACCTGTTTGGAATTTGTCAAAACTCATGTTGTGATTGAAAAAGATGTGAGAGAGCAACTTTGTCCAGGAGCTCAGCTAAAAAATTACAATTTTGAGATTGGCTGCGAGCTATTGCATTAAGTACAGTCCAAGGGTGAATCACAGAATACTTGAATGAGGAAGGTAAAAGAGAAACTCATGGAGAGAATCTGCAGAAGCTGGTGAATTAAAAAGTGACTGAAGAGGTTTCTAGAAGGTGGGATGAGAGGAAGACGGGGGAGTAAACAGATCAGCATCTTGCTTACATGTGGTGCGGTCACAGTGACCATGGGAACATTTGTGTTTAACAAGAAACCAGTGCTTTATTTTCACCCTTCAGGCTGTTATTCTTGTTATTCTTAAGTCGCCACTACACACAGTGGAAGCATGAAGAAGTGTGTAGTTAAGAATTTCACAATGACTGGATGATTGGGTGCTTTATTGTGCTGTCTCATTATTAATCATCTCTTATTTTTGCCTTCAGTTCCCCTTTTCTTTTTTTTTGACTCTTCTGTTTTTTAAGTCAGCCTTGAAAACTGAGTTGCTATTAACCTTGAGGAAATGATTACTCTCGAGATCCACTGACAGCATCACTTAACACAAATTATGTATATAGTGGCCTTAACCTTTAAGTTCCTCAGCACATGCAGTTGAAGCCCATAGAGAGGAGAACAGTTAGATAATGGCCTTGCGAGCTTTCTGATGTGCTGCGATGCTCTCCAGCGCAAACGTAATTACGGCCTGACAGCGGGCGGATGCCCTCACAAAGGCCCAATAATCAGAGGCTGGTGATCGGAGCATGCAGCTCATGACCAGGAGAGGCAGTGACGCTGAAAAGTAATTAAAGTCACCCGCAGAGTGGAGCCATGCAAACTGCACTGCCAGCTTGCTACAACCCCCCTTTTTGACTTCTTGCTGTTCTATTGTTCCCTCTCTCCCTTTCTCTCCTCAGTCGTGTTTCATTTTCTCTCACTTCCTGCTGCTGCATTTCTCTCTAGCACCTCCCCTCCCAACCCTCGGCTAGCTCCCTTTAAAGTCCCATCTTGCTTTGCTTTCTCTCCATCTGTCCATCATTCTGTCAGCCAGTGTTTTTTCTCTCCTCTCCATCCATCACTCGCTGACTCATGAATACAGAAGCTACCTGTGTCCTGCCCTGTACCCCCCCCCCCCCCCCCCCCCCCCACACACACACACACACACACACACACGTGTGTGTTCATGCTCATTCCAAAACAACCTAAAGCAACTTAAATTGATTTTACCTGAAGCTTTCATTTTACAGAGCACTTTTCTAAGTCATTATGGTGCCAACTTTAAATGCCATGTACACTGTCAGGTCTGTGTGTTGGTCCTTTGTACCCACATACATGTGTATTGTGGTATTTCTGCATGTATAATTCATTAGTCTCTCAGATGTGTGACCAACTTTCCTTTTAAAGTGAGCGGTGTCTATCTAATATTACTTGCCGTGCATGCCGCAGAGAGTGAGCTTATCTCCAGCTAAGCCTTTATGCTATGCAAAGGAGTGAAAGATTACCCCTTTCACTGCTCCCCTGTTCATAACCCCCTGGCTCACCCATGGGGAGCTCAGAGTAAATGGAAAGAAAGGGAGGAGGCCATTGTGCAACTCCGTGGATTGGTGACTTAATCCCTTCGTCAACTTTTCATGTTTGGCACAGTTCAGGCACTGTACTTGTACTGTAACTAATGAAAGGATGTTTAAGAAGTAAGTGCTCGCAATATGTCCAGCTCAAGGACAAACTCATTAAGTGAAGTGAGGAGGAACATCACATAGTGATGATCAATGACAATAACAATTGAGGTCAGCATGAGGTCAATCCAAAGACAAATTCTGATTTTAAAGCAACTGATTAACCGATCCATCATCTGTAAAACCAGTTTCTGAGCCTAAGATCCTACTTGGACACAGAGACACGGTTGTACGAGCTTGCTCCTCTCAACTTTAGAAAATATGTTCTTATTAACGCTTATATCCTCTTAGTTGTTAAAGCCAATAGAACAGAGCGTTGGTAGTGAATTAGACGAGCGTGCAGACAGGATGTCAGGGGAACGTGTGTGTTTAATCCCTCCCCTGAGAATCAGTGAGGTTCAGTTCAATTACACATAGCATGTTTTCATATTATCATTAGCACAGGCACATGAAGTGCACTCAAATGATTCGCTCAATGGGGGAAGAAGTCTTCAGATTTTATACATCAGTTTAAACCGCAGTGATACCGCAGTTTAAGAATACTCAAGTAAAGTGGATGATACAGAGCTAATTTTTTACACACTTGTGGGAAGTGCAGTTACTGACTGTTTTTAATTTACCGAATCATCAATTTCATCTTAAGTTTAATGGTGTATCACATCTACAAGAGGTTTTGCACATGAAATCCGACTCTGCAAATATTTTGAGCCAAAATCCTAACCTGTGGTGGCGAGAAAAGAAATACAATATTTCCCACTGAAATGTTGTATAGAAGATAAAGTGACATAAAATTGAGATATTTATGTGAAGCACCTCAATAGCATGCTAAAGTATAGCTCTTAGATTAGTGCTGTAAGTTCCACCACTGGAACTGCTTGTCTATATGCTGAGGCACAGAGGTGCTGCAGCCCTTTTCCTCTCAAGAATGCAGTTTTGGATGCGAGTACACATGTAGGACAAGGGTTAATGCTGCTGCCGGGTGCAACTGATCTGTGTATTTGCCCCGACATACAATGGGACCTATGTACTCAACATCTTATCCACCGGCTTGAAGTGAGCAGCAAGTTGGCTAATGAACATTTTTACAGAATAAGAATCATTACAAAGCTCAGTGGCATGAAAGACCACAAAGGCTGCAGCCAAGGCCAGTGTATATTAATTTAGTCAGCGTGGCCCTGTGTGGCAGAGAAAATCTCCTTAACACTGTGCTCTTTGTTTTATTTTGAGCTAATCTCTTTGGTCAGCGCACAATTTTTTCTCTGTCATCAGTAAGCAAAAGTGCTGATTTATCATTTAAGAGGGGGTTAAGGATTAAGCAGCTTATACATATATATACTGTACACCCACACTTGTCAGGTCTCCCTAACTGGTTTAGCGTCTACACACTTCAGTACTTGGTTTCTCCTTCTCATGACCTTCATATGTTGCAAGATCTTTTTCCTACAAGAAACAACAAACTCTGAGGGCCAAATTCCAATTCATACCATGAATGATGAAAAGCACAAAGTCATCTAATTTCTATTCTCCTCACAGACGTGGGTCTATTGCAGAGAGATTGGCGGTGATTGTGTTCAAGCACTCAAGTCTGTAGGGGAAAACTAAAAAGTCAGGAATTAGGTAGGCTGACACTGCGCCTTTTGAACAAGGCAGCCTTGAAAGCACAAGCTACCATGCGCCCCTTGAAGCATGAGTGACATGCAAGAGAGGGTATTTTTGAGTGAAAACACTCCATGGGGTGACAGCAGAGAACTGCTTCATTTCAATATTTCCCAGAAGACAAAAACACAAAACGTACTAGAAGAAAACAGAAGACTAAAACAGTTTGTTTTTGCCTTGTTGATTTCTATCTTACTTTCACACGTACTTAACCAAAAATAAATGTGTGATATTCAATACCTATGTAATGTAGGTGGAGCATGAGAGTTCTGCTACAGTCATTTCCTTTTGAAAAACAGGCAAATATGCGAGGCATGGTGCCACAGCTGTAAGCCTCACTGTAGGAAGGGTTTGATTGAGCTCTTGGTTTTTCCTGTGGGACACCTGGATATTTTGTTCATATTTTTGTGTTCAGGTTTCTCTCACAGTAAAAAGATTTAGTCAGATCAGAGTGTGTGAGCTAGTCTTACGATGGTTTTGCAGCCTGTTAATGATCTGCATGCTGGCATGGGCTCGAGCCCCTCATGACTTTTACCAGAAATAGTCCAAATAGGGACTATAAATACAACATTTCTCAATTAAGAATCCAAATTATTCAAAACTGTCTTTCAGCACGGTCTCATAAATGACTTAAAGCTTTCAGAGAATGCCACAGTGCTCTCCACTGGCGCCATTAGCAGCAGCCGTGATGTCTGTGGTAACAGATTTCTAGGAAACAGCAGTGAAACATAGAGTGGAACTCATAGATGAAATGACATGCAGTCTATCTCCTGTTCTACTGCAGCTACTAGAGATAAATAGATGTGATGATGAGCTTATGTGGGATGTGGAGCACATGCTGTATGCTTGGCACTTAATACATTGCTTTTCATGCTTTTACCTGCAGGAGAGACATTTATTTTAATCAAACATACAACACACTGAATAATACAGACGCGAGAGGAGGGAAATGAGCTTTGTTGTTACATTGCCTTAGTTAGATGTTTAACATTTGTATCACTTTATGCTTATACTGGATAAAAGAAATGGACTCTTTGTATGTTAGAAATGAATAAATTGTAAAAAAAAATATCCTTAATATCCTTTAGGATATGACAAAACATTTGAGGGCACAATTTATATCTGTTCCATTCAGTGATTGTAGTTACAAAGCAGAGATAAAAGTCTAACCCTCAGCCCTCTAATAATCCTTAATACAGTATGTTTTTAAAGAGTAAATACTCAGTCAAGGTAAGATCTCATAGTGAATGAATAGAGATCACTCTAATCACATAATACAGTATCTGCAAATTATTCCAGTACGATAAAGTTTTCTAACATTTAAATCTTTGTCAAGGCTAAGTTGTGGAACTACTATAAAAAAAAACTGTAGAATATAATTGTACAATGAAGTCAAGTAAAAGCTGACTTACACTGAGGGTTTCTGTGCAGTACCAGAACGCTTGTAGGTGCCACTGAGAATAATTCAAATGTTTCTCATTTGCTGTGTAAAAAAACAGTTTGAAGAGCTAACAGGTATTTTTGCTCTGATTGGCTAATTTGGCGACACCTTTAACAGCCTGAGCTCAGGCCAGGAAAGGCTGATTGGTTCCACCGACAGATGGATGATTTTATAACCGGTTAAAACAATTTTGGCCTGCTGTTGTTTAAGACCCCATAAAAACCAGATCTGAGGTTGTTTCTTGGTGTTCGACTCAAATAAAAATATGGATGGGCATGCATGAGTCTATGACTGTATATTGTTGAGGTAACAATGACCTCCAAATGGTGTGTGATGATAAAAAAATCTCAGTGATCAGTTATGCTTTAGTTATGTAGATTTCATCAGCAGCTTTGATCCCATTCAGATAGCACTTGCATGTTAATCTGTGAAAAAGACAAATAATGTCCTTTGATTTCAATGCTTGTCTTGGGTGCCGGTACTTCACCCATACCCTTACATCCAGTGCTGATCACCTCTGATCCACCTGCTCCTTGTATCAAAGAGGATAGTTTAATTACAAAGATGGGGATTAGCCTGGACAGGTGCATGAAAACACTGCCCTCTCCTGGAGCTATAGTGCCAAGACCTGTCATCACAGTGTTCACCCATACAACACAAGATGACACATGTTTAAGCATTGTTTGATGTGCGCCTCTGCGGCTGTGACCAAATCTGAAGCACAGCTCTGTCTTTGGACAGACTTCATGTTAACCTTACCAACACTGTGGTGCATAAGTTATTTTCAGCCCGAGGAGTCGCTTTAAGAGAGGATTCTCTCCTTAAATGGGTCAACACATCTATCAGTAGGAGATGGCAGATAAAACTTACACTGATAGATGTTCCTATCTGAACAAATGGATTTACACCAGTCGGAGAGGTTGTGATAAATAAGCCCTGTAGATCAGGCCGCCCACTGCCATGCCATCAACATATTTTAATACCATAACAATGTTTTTTTGTTTTACTTTATTTGTCTGAGTAGAAAACAATCATGATGATAACACAGAGCCGTGAGGGGCCACTTTACTTGAAATAACCTCATCAGAGAAACACTCTTCATTCCCCTCCTGACTGTGCTTAAGAGCCTGTTGACCCAGACGACACTCAAGACTCCCATTTACCTCCAACGGAGACTCATGTTGTCAGAGAAAGATGATTATGTTATTACATGTTTTCTTGGAGAGTGTATTTTACGAGAATTGCAACTAACGGTTGTCTTTACTGCTGATAGATCTGATGATTATTTTCTTGTTGAAAAGTGGATTTTGACCACTAGTAGTGCTAAAAAGTTACATTTGTACAAGTGGGTCCTTGTTTGTTTCTGTACATGCACATGAGCATGCAGGTGGCAAAAAAATACATCTCTGCCAATGGTTTCTCACTATTCCACTGATCAACAGATGGCAGTAATTTGCCAAAAAGACATTGATGAAGAAGACTATTAACTAGTAAACATGGATGTAAACAAAGAAGATATCAAGTTTGATTTATGAAGAAATTAATACATTCAACATGTTTCTCAGACGTAAAGGATTCACACTGGAAAATACTCCAAAATGCACCTTTAAATTAATCAAATGTAGGGTGTGCAACTTATTCTACAAGTATTTTTGTTATATTTGTTGAAAGTATAAGTCCGACAGCAACCAATGCATCAAATAATTTGAAAGACTGCCATCTACTGAGCTAACCATAAGCCCATGGAGCCTATCTGTTAGCACAAAGCACTCTGAGCTGAGTGAGCAGTATGTGTGAGATGAGGGCTGGAGGTAATGTTGTCTTGGTCTTTGTCTTTGTGACGGCTATTTTGTTTGTGTTTATATGATTGTGACATTTTACTTTCTTTATCTGAAAAGAGAAGCTGTCAGTGGTTGTGTACAGAATGAATTAGAGAACCCTCAGTGAACCGCTTAAATCAAACACCACCAAAGACTTTCACAAAGAGAAAAGTTTTAAGAGAAAAGAAAAGTTTTAAAGAGACAATTAACAACTTCAGCGTCTGTTTTCTGAGAATCAGTATCTCACAAATCACAAAGACCTCAGCCACACAATCTCTTCCCCATTTGTTTCTCACCTTATGAGGTCTGCAATTACGCCTGTTCCTGTAATTCACTATTAATGGATTCTTCCACTTCAATTATCCATAAAGGCCAGAATTGTAATATTGATAAGACACTATTCTTGTTTGTGTTTTTATAAAAAGGATTATTACAGCACCTTATATGGACATGAGTCTTAGAAAATCATTTGATGTGACACAAAGCTGCAGTTTGCCGTACCTCCACAAGATTGCAGCAGAGATCATCATTTGACTTCATTCAAATCAATTCCAGGTATGCCTTTGTGATTTAAGATGACAGTTGAAAATACCAGCCTTATTACAAGCGTTCAGACTCCTCACTGAACTATGATGATCAACACAATACCTCACATTCCTTTCGGGGATTTATATTATGAAATATATCAGGTCAAAGAGTCTTTTAAACACAGGACTGTTTCCATTGCATCAGTGGGCCGCTTGCCTGTGCCAAAGAGTTCCAGGAAGAAGCACAATACTTAAAATCATCTCAGAGCGGAGTGTGAAGCAGGTGCTTTACAGTCAAATCTCAGATCTGCTTCTTCACTTCCTTGTGTGGCTCATCATGGGAAAACAGAGCTGGGTGACACCTATTTATATATATTTACACATTTTTCCTGTATGGTTCACAGTGACGGTAAAAAGTTTACCATTTATTTCTAAAGCTGCCCTAAAACTTTTTCAAAAATCTGAAAACGTCCCTGGAAATACCAGCAAATGCTCTCCTCTGTAATTTCTGTTCTATTAAATATCCGATGACACTGTGTGTGTTTGTGTGTGTGTGTGTGTGTGTGAGGGGAACATCCATCCAAGAGGGAGTTTACGTCATGAGGAAGTTGTGTAGTCTGTTATTGAAAGGTTTATGTGGGTGTGAAACCTTAATAATCCCGTATCACAAGAAAGGATAAAGTTTACACTTGTGGCCAAGGGACAGGATGAGATCACTCAGACAAACTCTACACCTGATTTCCTAACACCTAACCTCATTTAACCACAAACACTTCCTTTTATCCATGGGCTGTTTCCCCGTTTCCACTCTTTGTGCTAGTCAGGCTAAGCTACTGGCTACCATTTTCATGCAAACAGGCATGAGAGTTGTATCAATGTATTCATCTCACTGGTGGCAACAAAGCACAGACGCATATCTTGTAAACCCTTTAATAACAGACTTCTTCATGTACACAAAAATACAACTTGCTTACACACCTTCCCACAGCTTCTCAAACACACCCTTTTCCAACACGCACACACATTTCTTCAGATATTCATTACTTGACCTACTACTAGCTGACTTTTTGGGGGCCTTGTTGTCATCCTCTGAAGAGCCCGCCTCTGACGTGTTGGGCAATCGTTGGTCTGGCAGCTTCCCAGCAGCTGAGACACTCCAGCTACCCTGTTGATACCTAATCTGACTCTTGTGCTCACACACACACACACTCACACAAATGAAGACAGGCAGGTATGCGCATGAACACGCACACAACGCTTACGCAAGCCTCAGCCAGCCATGCCTGGGGTAGTCATAACACACAGACGGTGGAGACATGCCAAGCTCTTATAGGTCAAACAATGATTCATAAGCAAAAGTGGATTAGATAAAAAGTACATGTATGTGAGTTTAAATAGTGCTGGTGTTCAGTGTTTGATGTGCTGACCTCAAGCTCCAACGGTTACCGCTGCAGCCAGGGAAAAAAGAAAGAGAGTAGTGCATATGCTCCCCCTTGCGTATTCCAGGAAAAGACACTGACCCACTATTGACATTTGTGTGTTTGAGGCGTTAAATGTTACATTACGCAAAGGTCAGAGAAGAGTAAACGGTTAGAGGCAGAGATGGAGAGAGAGGGAGAGTTTTTTGCCTTGCAAGGATGAAATTGAAAGTGCTGGGGAAAATGAGAAAATGTTTTGTTTTCTCTCACAGTGATGGAGAGCTGTGTGGAGATAATTCTTGCAGGACAGCCTTCAAGGCATGCACTCGAGCTGTGTAATGTGCAGGTGCGTGTGTCTGTGTGTGTGTGTGTGTGTGTGTGTGTGTGTGTGTGTGTGAGAGAGAGAGAGGAAGACGAGCAACAGTAATGAAAAAAACAAGGCATGTGAGTATGAAAAAATGTGATCTTTATTCAACATCTGCACACATATTTCAAATATACATATTTACATCTTTTGTACAATGAATATTTCTCCTGTGTATAACCTGTGTGGACTAATAATAGCCTCTAGGTTGTGTCACAAATACATAATTCACAGTGCAATATGACGTTTGTGCACCCGTGTCAGTTTACTCTACATGTCACATGAATGTGTGACTCACTCTACATGTATGAACCAGAGACAAAACCATAAATCTCTTAACTTACTTTTCTGTGAGAAACAATTCAGATTGTCATAAGTCTCATCTCAAGCAGATGAGAGAAATAATTAAAGAACTGCAACAGACGTTATATTAGCCTACTGCGTGACCCAAAAATGTAATGCACAATGCTCCACAGATATGCCAGATTTAGTACCGTTGTCAAAATAAATTGTGCCAGAATGAAAAAGCTGGCTGCAGACCTACAGTAGCCTGTAAGGCTACACGTCACTGAAGCGCTGCATCCGCTTGTCACAATCCAAGATAAAATATGGTTTAGAACGTGGTACATTATGTCACTAACTATGATGACTAGTCTCCATGGATCCAACGGCAAAAAAATCAAAATGAGAGGGGAAAAAAGTACCATTAAAGAGGTGAAACAGTCAGAACAGATTCTTCCAGCCAAGGTCAGGACCATTCTCTACAGACACGCTCAAGTGTTGAGTCATCATCAGACAACCAACACCAAATATCGCCTGACTGCCACTGATTCAGAGCCATTCAGTTTATGAAACACAGTGATACGGGCACAACACTCAGCACAGCTCAGCTTTGTTAAAGCAACACAGCTTGACATAATGTTCCAAACAGAAATGAACAAAACTGGTTCAACTGCTCAACTGAGAAAATCTTCATTTTTCTGTAATGTCTTCCTGTCTTATTTGGTGGACTGGATTTTTTGACACATCTCTCAAAAATACAAAAGTTGTTGGATTGAGACATGATTCATATTGCGTCAGTAGGAAGTACTGTTTGAATTCACTGTGTATTTTTTAAAACGTTTTTCCACAGAGATCCTACTGTGCCTTCAGGTGTAAGAATTATCCAACCTTCTCTGTTGCTGCAAAGGCATGTGACCTAGTCTTTAAAACCAGAGTCGCTCCCGGCGTTTTATACTAAACCAAAAGCATTAGTGTTAGCTTTAAGTGCGGCTAACTTCACATGCAGCATTTGAGAAGAGTCGAACAGATTGATCACAATAACAATTTGCAAGATCAGAGCCTTTTAAGAGACCCCTCCTGTTCGGATTTAACCTTTAACTGATATATTCAGCTTTGAGCATGTTTATAAAAAGTAAATGTTGAACTGTCAAATTTCTGAGATGTATATTTCTCTATATACTAAAACTCTTAGCCCACTGCCACTGCTTATTGTTTGAGTATGTGTGTGTGTGTGAGACCAACTCTGCCCACATTTCTTACATCAGTAACACCCTGCGTTTCTCAACCTTCTGCGCATGGTGTGAGATTTGTAAATGCTCTCCATTTGCTGAGACGTTGCCAGATTGGCAGTGAAACACCTTCGTAGCATCCCCGCTGAG